>NC_133325.1:535627121-536227121 GCF_042186555.1 Aquarana catesbeiana | reverse complement strand
GAAGAGCACTGCAGAAAACACAATACTGCATGCTACAAGCTTTCATCCACAGCCTCTAATTAATTCTATTCCATATTCTCAATATCTCAGAATCAAACGCAATTGCACAAATGAAGAAAATTTTGTTAAAGAAGCAGCTGTGATAGACTCCTCGCTAGAGGCTATTCACATGCCTCTCTAAAACGATCATATAAACAGGTACTGATGAAATCTAGAAAAACCCTACTCTACACCTCTAAACGCAAGGATACTAATAAATTGAGAATTATTACTACATTTAATCAACAACAACATCAAGTTAAAGCAATTATTGAGAAATATTGGCACATGTTAACCCTAGATCAATCCATAGGACACTTTGTCCTAGAAAAACCCTTATTTACCTATAGGAGAGCCCCATCCATTAGTGACAAAATTGTCAGCAGTGAGTTTAGAAATGAATCTACTAGAACACATTGCAAATATAAAGGCACCTTTATATGCGGTGCATGTCATTACTGCAAATACATGCTTACGCAAAGAAACCCTACTCTTCTCAATGGAAAAATATTCTATCCCAAACACTTTGCGAATTGCAGAACCCCCGGAGTAATTTACATGCTGCAATGCAGCTGTAATTGCTTCTACGTTGGGAAGACCAAGTTAGAATTTTGGAGGAGGGCCTATAGGCATGTCAGCATGCAAGTCTGTGATCCTGACCTTCCCCTGGGACGCCATGTATCCATAGTACATGGCGGAATGTTTCCTAAGATCAAATTTTTGATCCTCGATCGAATACATTCCTATCCCAGGGGAGGGGACAAAACCCTCCTCCAAATGGAACTAAGGTGGATTTATTCATTGAGGGCTACTTCACCTCCTGGCTTCAACTAAGCCATTTCTTTTAAACCATTCCTCAAAGGATTTTCATCCGGTGGAATGAAAAAGTAGGTTATAACTATCCTCACTGTGGCCTTAGAGGTTTCTCTTCCCCCTTTTTATTAGAATATTATCATCTTCTGCCTAAATGTTTTTTGCATATGTTTTGATGTATCTATATTAATCACTGTTATTGAACCCTTCCTTGGGTTGTTTCTTTTGATCCATTTACCATCTAATAAGGTCTAATATATTGTTAATGACAATTAATGGTTTTTGTTGTCATTGTTAATATCTTATGACTACCTGATTATATGCCTTTTGAATTTTATATAATATATCACCCTTCGCCTACAGTATTCTCATCCATGTTCTGCAGTTGTTTAAATGAGTCTGGCTCTGTCTTTTCTTTTTTTCACATTATTTGGAGCATCTAATCGGATGGATTAATCTATCCTATCTATGATATCAAAAAATATACTCATGGGGCTCTTTTGCCCCTCCGGTCCTCCATGTGCGGCGATCGACCAGTAGAATTGCCCGGCACAGGAAGCCGCCCAGTTTTCATTCTGGGTGGCGTTCTTGGAGACTGTTGGGCGTAATCCATCGCCGCCCACAGTCTCCATCTTGCCACTCCGGCGGACATGCGTAGTCTGCCGTCTGTGGCATTCTGTTTCGGTGAGCTGGGTGTGCGTGACGCCGTTCTGACGTGCGGACGTTCGCGCATGCACGGTGGGGGCTGCACCGTGCACACCCAGCCCAGAAGGCAGCATAGAAGTCTCCCTGGAAACCATCCCTGTCATCAGCTGCCTGCAAACAATTGCGCCAGCTGATCGGGATTTACTCTCTTTTAAAACTTACGGCCAGCACACTCCCAAATCGAGCACTATGCAGCTGGACGTTGGGAAGTGTGGCTGGTCCATTTAACCTCTCCTACATTAAGGTAACTACTTTTTATATATACTCTTTTGATGTGTTAATCCACATGACAATATATATCTATATAGCCAACAACCTATATCTTACTTTATTTCCCATTTAAAGCAAAAAGTCCTATATACATCCCTCATTGGGGGTTTTCTTTCCCCTCTCTGTTTCTGGCTTTGTCTTTTAATATTGAATCTGACATTTGCTCTATGTATATAGATGTGCAGTTTAAAACATCTACCCTTTTATTATTGCTTCTTACTTTTACTATGTGTCTGTATATGCCAGGTTTAAACACCCCTTTCTTTCCTGTCGCTCATATATCTTATACGATATATATATATACCCTTGACTTTACTTAACATAGTTGCTATAAGGTTTAATAACTTCCTTGGCATATACTAACTGCACATTACATTTCTAACAGCATCCAGCTTGCTAATTACTCTGAAATCTCGATGCATCCCCAGATATTTATGATTAATTCCTTGTAATTATATTCATTTTTTACTACAGACAGTACTACTAATATTTTCGTGATTAGTAGATATATATATCCATGTGCATATTTATACAAAAGGCATATTCCTTTTTTGATTCGATTCAATTTTAAAACAATTAATTCTATTATACCCTCAGCACTAGGACATACTTTTGTTAGCATATTCCCTTTTTTTTCTCTACTCCCAGGGATTCCATTTGCCTCAGTATAGTCTTCTGGCAGTATCGCTGCCGTGGAGTACAGGGAGGACTCCCGCCCCCTGGAGACACCAATACTCAGCTCACATTTTCAGATTTCCCTGATGCCCACTTTCTGACCCCAAGACAGTTTTTCTACCAGCTCAATTACTCAGTGCTATTGAAAACCGCAAGTTTTTAACGTGATTTAAGGAAGCATTGTAAAACTATTTCACCATCCAACTGCATTTAAGTGTTAAACTATAATATTGTAAGCATGTAATTTTTTGTACTCTTGCATGTTGTGGTAATTTACTGATCATGTACCCTTAAATTACATCTTAGATGAACCCCTCTTACTTTCTGCACCCCTGAAGAAGGATTAGACTATATACCAAAAGGCATTGGGTGTGAGGAGGTTTTTTCAAACATATTGCTATGTATGGTGATAAAAACGCATTGTTTAGAGGTATCAATGTTTCGTTACAACCTTTTAATGTTGTTTTTTCATAAATAAAATGTATCTACTATTATAATACCCTGTATACTCTGCTACGCTTTTTTATGATGCAATTGAGTGCCTAAAAAATTCCACTTAGGGGAACCCCCTTTTTTTTCTTCCACCTTGATCCCTTCGGTCGAAAGTCGCATTTGGCATAGTCCATATTTGCGGAGCAGGCACAATACGCTTTTAACATGTCCTCGGTGCACCTCTAATGATACAGAGAATATCAAGATGTCATCAAGACAACCACGAAAATATCCAGAAAGTCTTTGATGTGGTAAATGTGGTTAAAGTACTGGAAGGTGGCTGGGGCATTACAAAGGCCAAAGGGCATAACTAGATATTTGACGTGCCCAAATCGGGCAGTTTGCCATTCATCCCCTTCTCGTATGCAAACCAGGTGATAGGCCCCTCTTAAATCCAGCTTGGTAAAGATGTTTGCTGGGGCAGTCATAAGACCTGTGTGGAGGAAAAGTGTCTGCTCCTCGTTTGCTGAAAACTTCCAGGTATACGTGGTAAGAATCCAGAACTACTTGACATAATTCAGGGTCTGCGTACATACATAGCAAGGTAGCAGGTGATGGTGGTGAAGTTTTCAAACAGTGTCTCTGGCAATATGGTGACTGCAACTTGACACTTCGGGGTTCCCAGTCTATCTGTGGGTTGTGGGCCTGTAGCCAGGGTAGGCCCAGGATGACAGGAAATAAGGGCGAAGAGATTGCGTCTAAACGCAGCAGCTCTCGATGGTTGGTGGAGGAGATGGTCAGCATCGGTGGGGTCTCCTTGGTTACCAGTCCAGATTTAATGCGAGACTCATTGGCCAGGAATACAGTGAGTCCCTGTTCTCTGGTTTGTAGAGGAATGTGTTGCTGAGCTGCGAAGGACTGGTCGATGAAAGAGCTACACGCTCCAGAATCAATAATAGTGGTCACTGATACGGTTCTTCCTGGCAGCTGGAAGGAAATAGGCAGAGTGATATGAGCTGAGCTGCAGACAAGGCAGGCAGGGGTGACTGGTTGAGTGAAGAAAGGGAAAGACACTTATGCAGCTTGGCAGGACAGGTACGTACAAAGTGACCGGCTTCTCCACAGTACAGGCAGAGGTTATTTTCTTGTTGGCATTCTTCTGGAGTCAATGAAGAACAAATCAGGCCCAATTGCATGGGTTCAGGCGCCTCTAAAGTGGGGAAAGTGGAGTTTCCAGGAGCCGGGTTAGGAGAAGCAGGGATCCAGTTTGGACTGTTGTGTGGTTCTTTCAGACCTGCGTTCTCGTAGGCGGTGGTCAGTCTGAATAGACAGAGTGATTAGGGCTTCCAGAGAGCTTGGCACCCCGACCTGAGCTCATCTTTCAGGCTTTCCGTGAAACCCAAATGAAATTGATGACGCAGGGCTGCATCATTCCAGCTGGTGTCTGCATTCCAGCATCTAAAGTCAGTGACATAGTCCTCAGCCGCTCTGCAGCCTTGCTGGAGTGCATGAAGAGCAGCTTCAGCAGTGGTGGTATGTTGTGGGTCATCATAAATTAGTGTCATGGCAAAAAAGAACATTTGCATGGTGTTTAGCTGAGCGTTGTTCTCTTGTAACAGCCGGTGGGCCCAAGACTGCGGTTCCCCTTGGAGAAGGGAAATAATGAATTACACCTTGGTGGTTTCCAGGGAAAAAGTCAGTGGCTGGAGAGCAAAGTAGAGCTGACAGGCATTGCGGAATACTCTAAATTTACTCTGATCACCGGAAAACCTCAGGAGTAGGTACTCGGGGCTCAGGGGGGGGTAACATTACTGTATGGCTGGCTGAAGCCCCAGTTTGGGTGGTGGAGGAGACAGGATCAGATGCAGGAGCTGTGGTTGCTGGAGTAGACATGGACTGTACCCGTTCTTCCAAACGCATCTATCCTTCCTGCAGCAACTTAACCGCTTGTGTAAGAGCAGCAAGGTGCTGACATATTTAATCCACTGGAGAGGGTCCTCTTGCAGGCTCAGGCATGGCTGTTTGGTACTGTTATGTATCTGGGATGTGAGCCTGACGTGCAGAGGAAGGCCTCTTGTACAACTCTGGCTCAAGGATTACTGGTAGTGATACAGCAGCCACAGGAGCACGGTGGGGTATGAGTGCCTGTGAACAGTTCAATAATCTGTGTATTAGTGGTGGTCAGCAGGCAGATAGTAGATGAACTGACACAATGCTTGACTGGTGGCAGACTGGAATGAACCACAGAACAGTACCAGATGCAGGCTTGCAGGGCTGGGAGCTGTAGCAGGCTGGATGAGCGAGATGCAGGGTCGGGCAGATCAGGCATAGATGGTAGGCAGAAGAGAGGTCAGGTCATAAGCAGTAGTACCGGAAGATTAGCAGGCAGGATCAGAGTCTAAGGGAAGCCGGGATTAGAACAGGCAATCACAGGTAACGACAAGCTGGATCAGAAGTCACATAGGAAACAGGATACAACACAGAAGCTGTAGACCAAACAGCAATGAACCTCTGTAGGAGCCTTGTTTAAATAGCCCATCTGACGTCAGTATTAGTGACAGGCGTGTGTCTAAAAGTGCCAGTACCCATGCGTCCGCGCCGGGCACTTACATGGAAAGCCTATCCTCCCGGAATGCCCCCGTTTAACAGGGGCAAGTAATTACAATTTTTAAAATGATATTTAACAGCAGGACCCATTCCTGCGCCCAACAAGAGTAACTGTGAAGGGTGTAACCTGAGGGACATGTAGGCGGTACAAAGTTCCCTGGGATAAGCAGTCTTTCAGGCACAGATACCAAATCCAGTGAGGTAGTGACAAACAGTGCGGTGTTTATTGGTGATATATACAGGTGCTGTACAGTGTTTCAGAAAAACAAACAAAACAAAGATAGCCAAACAAAAACATAGCCGTGTCTCTGCACTAACTACACAATATACGGGGCGTGGCTTGCAGCTAATGGAGTAGGACGCACAGGGCACTAGCTCCGCCGTACATCTGTTCTTTACTCCTGATAACCTGCTCCCGAGACGGCTCCAAAGGCTACCTTTCGGCTGTGCAAGCCCCCTGCACCCTGCCCTACAATCCGGGGCCCGTATCTCCAGCACAGCTATGTCCCGGTAGGGAAAAGGACACACCCAGGGCCTTCTTTAAGGCAGGGCAAAAGGGGCAGCTGCCCTGGGCCCTGTCATTGTTGTGGGGCCCAAAGTAGCTGCCTCATACTTGCCAACTATCCCAGTTTAAATTCCCTTCTCCTTTGAAGTTTTAGTCCTGTGCTGTGTCCCAATATCTCAGGGTGCAGTGCTGGTACTAATGCTGCCCAGCTCTGCCCTATTGTTGTGTACAGATGACCCACCTGCAGGCCTTGTGTTTACTGGCATTCATATATAAATAGCGGCGGCATTCATAAGCAAATAGCTGCGGCCGGCGGCATTTATATGTAAATAAAGGTGACATTCATATGTATATCATGCCTCCCTGCAGTGAGGAGATGATATGCTGTAACTTCTAGCAACCAGTCAGTGAGCAGTATTACTGTACAGTAATCTCTAGCAACCAATTAACAAGCAGAAATCATTTGCTGTAACCTCTAGCAACTAATCAGTGAGCCATAATGTGTGCTGTAACTATCAGGAACCATGAATCAGACCGAGACAGAAGTATAGTTAAATCACATTGATTTATTAATAATAATAATAATAATAATAATAATAAGGTAAACAGAGTAAGTGTAGTCAAAACAAGCCAGGGTTCAGTAACCTGATCGGGTAGTCAGCCAAGCAAATGTCAGTGTCAGAAACCATGAACCAGACCGAGACAGAAATACAGTAAAATCACACTTGTTTATTAATAAAAATAAAAAGGTAAATAGAGTAAGCTTAGTCAAAGCATAGCCAGAGTCCAGTAACTGGATCGGGTAGTCAGCCAAGCCAGAGTTCAGTAACCAGATCGAGTAATCAACCAAGCCAGAGTTCAGTAACCAGATCGGGTAATCAGCCAGGCCAGAAGTCAGGGATCCAAGCAGAGGAACAGCAAGCAGGATAAGGAGCCAGAAGAGATGTCAGTAAAGCCAGTCTTTAAACAGGAACGCAGGAGATGGTTTCTTGTGAAGTGACCAAGGCGAAGGCAGGAATGAAGTGAGCTGGAGATCTTTAAGTAGGCGGGACTGACGAGCAGATCCACAACAGCTGGTTAACTGTGAAGAGAGATGAGAGCTGGCAATTAGCGGACAGCTGAGCGGCCAGCTCAGAGAAGGAAGGGCTGACAGTACCCCCCTCAACAACCCCTCCCCCTCGGAGGACCACCGGGCTTGAGGGGAAAACGTCTATGGAAATCACGGAGGAGGGCAGGAGCATAGACGTCCGAGGATGAGACCCAGGAGCGTTCCTCCGGACCATACCCCTTCCAAATCACCAGGTACTGTATGCGCCCACTGAACCTACGGGAGTCAACAATGGATTGTACCTCATACTCCTCATGGTTCTCAACGTGTAAAGGGTGAGGACCTGGCACCGAGGTGGTAAAGCGGTTGCAGACCAACGGTTTCAATAAGGAGACATGAAACACATTTGAGATGCGCATACTAGGAGGAAGGTCCACCGCGTAAGCCACTGGGTTAATCCTGTGAAGGATACGCTAAGGTCCAATAAATCAAGGTGCGAACTTCAGTGGTACCAACCTGGTAGGAGGCAGGCATCTGCTGTCAGCATAGAGTCTGTACCTATCATTAGCATAACGCAAAGCCTCCTGGACTTGTGCCCAAGTGGAACGAAGACCACAGGGATGCTCCTCTAGCGCAGGAATACTCTGCGGAACAAACGAGTCAGGCAACATGGAAGGTTGGAAACCATAATTCGCCATAAACAGACACAATCGGGAAGCAGAATTCAAGGCACTGTTGTGAGCAAACTCTGCCCATTGTAATAGGTCTGACCAGTTGTTGTGATGGTCAGAAATATAGCAACGTAGGAATTGCTCCAAGAACTGGTTGGCTCATTCTGTGGCCCCATTAGACTGCAGGTGATATGCAGAGGAGAAAGCAAGCTGAATTCCCAGCTGTGCACAAAAGGCTTGCTAGAACCGGGACACAAACTGACTACCCCTGTCCGAGACAATCACCTTGAGTAGCCCATGTAAGCAAAAGATCTCCCAAGCAAAAATGGAAGCCAGTTCCTTAGAAGTGGGCAACTTCTTAAGTGGAATACAATGACACATCTTTGAGAACCGGTCAACCACCATAAGGATAACTGTGTTGCCTTGGGAGTTGGGCAACTTCACAATTAAATCCATAGACAGGTGGGTCCAGGGCCTCTCTCCATTAGGTATGGGTTGTAGGAGGCCCATTGGAAGGTGTTGTGGAGTCTTACTCTGAGCACACACAGAACAGGCAGCTACGAAGGCAGTTACATTAGCACGTAGACTAGGCCACAAGAATTGTTGGGAAATGGCCCAAACGAGTGGATTCTTACCTGGCTGGCCAGCTGCCTTTGGAGAATGGTAAGCCTGGAGCACGGCAGAACTGAGACACTCTGGGACAAAGCAGCAAGGTTTCTCAGGAGGAGCATCGACCTGAGCAGCAAGAATTTTGTCACCCAAAGGAGAAGTAAGACTGGTGCGAACCGTAGCCAGAATATGATCAGGAGGAATCATAGGAACCGAATCCAACTTGGAGGTGGAGGAAAATTGTCGTGACAAGGCATCAGCCCTTACATTCTTAGTACCGGGTAAGAATGAGACAATGTAATTGAAACTTGACAAGAAAAGAGCCCATTGCGCCCTTCTGGGAGAGAGGCGTTTAGCCTCAGACAAGAATATGAGATTCTTATGGTCAGTAAGAATGAGAACCGGCACAGTGGTACCTTTGAGGAGATGTCTCCATTCTTTCAGGGCTAAAATGATTGCCAGCAGCTCTCTGTCACCAATCTTACAATTGCAGTCGGCAGGTGACAATTTCTTGGAAAAGTAGCCACAAGGATGCATAGCACTCTCAGAGGTAGGACGTTGAGACAGAAGGGCGCCAACAAGCATCAATCTCAAGGATAAAAGGTAACATAGGATCAGGATGTGCCAACACAGGAGCAGAATCAAAGGCAGCCTTGAGACTTTCAAAGGCCTTAATGGACTCCGGAGACCAACTCTGTGGGTTACCGTTCTTTCTGGTCATATCGGTCAGGGGCTTGACCAGAGACAAGAAGTTACAAATAGACTTCTGATAATAGTTGGCAAAACCCAGGAAACGCTGCAGAGGACGTAACCCCAAGGGTCGAGGCCACTGTAGGACTGCCGAAAGTTTCTCTGGGTCCATCGAAAAACCAGCAGTCTAAATGACATAGCCCAGGAATTTAACCTGTTCCCGATGGAACTCACACTTCTCCAGTTTACAATAGAGATTGTTCTCTCTTAATTTCTGAAGCACACAACAGACATCTGTGTGGTGGCTCTCCAGGGACTTGGAAAATATGAGGATATCATCGAGATAAACCACCACACATAACTGCAACAAATCTCAGAGGACAGAGTTAATAAATTCCTCGAAAACTGCCGGGGCATCACAAAGGCCAAAAGGCATTACAAGATACTCATAATGGCTGTTCTGGTATTAAACGCAGTTTTCCACTCGTCACCTTAATCCTCACAAGATTGTAAGCCCCTCTCAGATCAAGCTTAGTGAAAAGCGTTGCTCCCTTAAGGCGATCAAATAACTCTGCAATCAACGGAATTGGGTAGGCATTCTTAATCGTGAAACGTTTGAGACCCCTATAATCAATACAAGGTCTCAGTTCACCGCTCCTCTTCTTCACAAAAAAGAAACCAGCACCAGCAGGAGACGAGGATTTGCAGATGAAACCCCCGAGAAAGTGCGTCTGCAACATATCCCTCCATGGCTTTATCCTCCAAGATCGACAAAGGGTAAACCCTGCCACAGGGGGGAGTGGCACCAGGTTAAAGGTCAATTGTGCAATCATACGGCTGGTGTGGAGGCAAACTACCGGCTTGACCTTTGTCAAAGACATTGCTAAAATCACAGTACTCCACTGGCAGGGAGGAGAGTGAAGAGGTACACAGGACCTTGGCTACCTTCCAGAAGCATGTTTCACTGCATTGTGGTGACCAGGAGAGAACCTCAGCACGGAGCCAATCAAAAGAGGGGTTGTGCCTCTGTAACCAAGGATAACCAATAACCAGCGGAAACTTAGGAGAGGAAATCACTTGGAATTGGATTATCTCATGGTGAAGAGCCCCTACGGCCATGGACAACGGAACTGTCTCATGAGTCACATGGGCAGGCTGTAGAGGTCTCCCGTCAAGAGCCTCCATGGCAAGTGGAGTGTCACACAGCTGCAGTGGAATCGAGTGCTTTGATACAAAGGCAGCATCAATGAACAGGCCTGCAGCCCCAGAGTCGATTAGAGCCTGTATCTCCATAGACGACTTAGCCCAAGAAAGGGTGACCGAAAACAGGGGCTTATCTTTCTGGATAACTGGGGACGACACAACACCACCTAAGGTCTGTCCATGACAGGACCTCAAGGTTCGGGCGTTCCCTGGATGGGTAGGACAAGACTTCAAAAAGTGACCTGCCTGGCCACAATAAAGGCACAATCTCTCCCTCCTCCTAAAGGCTCTCTCATCCGCAGAGAGACACGTGAAGCCCAAGTGCATGGGTTCATCTTCACTGACCGACTCGGTACCAGGAGGCATAGGAGGTGAGGAAGGCACAAGTGGGACTGCAAAGCTCGGAGGCAAACGTACAGGAGGCTTCCGTAAGCGCTCCTTTAAAGAGAGTCTTTCTCTGAGTCTGGAGTCAATGAGGATGGCAAACGTGATCAACCTCTCCAGCTCAGTGGGTATATCTCTGGCTGCTATCTAATCCTTGATGGAATCCGAGAGACCGTGAGAAAAAGCAGCCACGAGGGCCTCATTGTTCCAAGCAACCTCTGCTGCCAGAGTACGGAATTCAATGGCGTAGTCAGCAACAGTTCTCATACTCTGTTTGAGCAGAAGTGGAGCGTGCGGGAGCGTCAAATACCCTTTTAAAGGAGGCCGCAAAGTCAGGGTAACTCAAGACAACAGGTTTTTGCGTCTCCCATAGAGGGTTTGCCCAGGCCATAGCTCTCTCAGAAAGCAAAGATATCCCAAAACCTACTTTGCTTCTGTCCGTGGGAAACACCTGGGGCAGCATCTCAAAGTAAATCTCAACCTGGTTGAGAAACCCTCTGCATTGAACTGGATCACCCCCAAATCACCAGGGAAGCGGAGCGGAACCAGACATACCCCTTATAGAGCTAATACTCAAGGTGGGTGCCTGCACAGAGACTGGCACAGCAGCAGGGACAGCCTGCAACTCAGCTTGTACAAGAGCAGCCACAGTGGGAGTTTCCAGGTGAGCCATGCGAGGAGCGTTTGTAACGCTATGGCAAACTGATCCATGCGGTGATCTTGCTCATCCAATCTGGAAAAAATATTACCAAAAAGTGGATTGGCTGTATCTTCTGAATTCACGGCCTTCGCCAACCAAGAATCAGACCAAGACAGAAGTATAGTTAAATCACACTTGTTTAACCACTAGGCGTCCGCGCTATAGCCGAAAGACGGCTACAGCGCGGACTCCAATTGCCGGGAGGGCGTCCCTGGACGTCCTCCTGTTTACTTCCATGTCGCTCGCTCCCGCGGGCGCGCATCGGGAAAGTTTTGTGCTGGCCGTGTCCCTTGGACACAGCCAGTCACAGATCGCCGTAAACGGCCAATGACAGCGGCCGTTTACAGTGCGATCGGCGGTGCCAATGAGAGAGGATCTCATATGTAAACATATGAGATCCTCTCTCATCGTCGGCTCTCCCTCCTCACACAGAGACAGCGTGTGAGGAGGGTGAGCGAACCGCTGCGGCGGTGAGTAAACAGAAAAAAAAAAAACGAAAAAAAAGTGTCAGCACTGTTATCTGTCCCTGCCATCTGCCCCTGCCATTTGTCCTGCCATCTGTCTTGCCATCTGTCCCTGCCATCTGCCCTGCATCTGCCCCTGCCATCTTTCCTGCCATCTGCCCCTGCCATCTGCCCCTGCCATCTGCCCCTGCCATCTGTCCCTGCCATCTGTCACTGCCATCTGTCCCTGCTGTCATGTCCCTGCCATCTGTCCCCAGTGCCATCTGTCCCTACTGCCATCTGTCCCCAGTGCCACGTATAAGTGCCATCTGTCATCAGTGCCACATAGTGCCATCTGTCATCAGTGCCACCTGTCAGTGTCACGTGCCATTTGTCATCAGTGTCACGTGTCATCAGTGCCACGTATCAGTGCCATCTGTCATCAGTGTCATCAGTGCCAGGTATCAGTGCCATCTGTCATCAGTGTCATCAGTGCCACGTATTAGTGCCATCTGTCATCAGTGCCACGTATTAGTGCCATCTGTCATCAGTGCCACGTATTAGTGCCATCTTTCATCATTGCCACGTGTCATCAGTACCACATATTAGTGCCATCTGTCATCAGTTCCATTTGTCATCAGCGCCACGTGTCATCAGTGCCACATATTAGTGCCATCTGTCATAAGTGTCACGTGTCATCAGTGCCACGTATTAGTGCCATCTGTCAGTGCCATGTATTAGTGCCATCTGTCATCAGTGCCACGTATTAGTGCCATCTGTCATCACTGCCATGTATTAGTGCCATCTGTGATCAGTGCCACATCAGTGTCAGTGCCACGTATCAGTGCCATCTGTCATCAGTGCCACATCAGTGCCACGTATCAGTGCCATTTGTCATCAGTGCCACATGTCACTGTCCTGGTTCTCCAGGGCCTTAAAAGTGTAATGGGTAGTCAACAAATTAGATGTGTAATTTATGCTCCTATAACACGTGATGGTGCTCCCTGCATGTTGGGTCTCTGTATGTGGCCAGGCTGTGAAAAAGTCCCACACATGTGGTATCGTAATACTCAGGAGAAGTAGCAGAATGTATTTTGGGGTGTTATTTGTGGTATATACATGTCATGTGAGAGAACTAACCTATTACAATGACAATTTTGTGGGGGAAAAAAAAAATCTTCATTTTGCAAAGAATTGTGGGAAAAAATGACAACATCAAAAACCTCACCATGCATCTTACTAAATACCTTGGAATGTCTACTTTTAAAAAAGGGGTCATTTGGGGGTATTTGTACTTTCCTGACTTATTCGGGTCGCAAGAAATGAGATAGGCCACCAGTACATCAGGTGTGATCAATTTTCTATGATTTGCACCACAGCTTGTAGACTCTCTAACTTTCACGAAGACCAAATAATATCCACTAATTTGGGTTATTTTTACCAAAGATATGTAGCAGTATAAATTGTGGCCAAAATTTATGAAGAAAAATTACTAATTTGCAAAATTTTATCACAGAAACAAAGAAAAATGCGTTTTTTCAAAATTTTCGGTCTTTTTTCATTTATAGCGCAAAAAATAAAAAACCCAGAGGTGATCAAATACCACCAAAATAAAGCTCTATTTGTATGAAAAAAAGGACAAAAAAATCATTTGGGTACAGTATTGTATGACTGAGTAATTGTCATTCAAAGTGTGAGAGCGCTGAAAGCTGAAAATTGGTCACGAGGGGGGTTTAAGTGCCCAGTTGTCAAGTGGTTAATAATAATAATAAGGTAAACAGAGTAAGCGTACTCAAAACAAGCCAGGGTTCAGTAACCAGATCGGGTAGTCAGCCAAGCAAATGTCAGAGAGCCAGAGATAAACATAGTAGTACAGCAAGCAGGATCAGGAGCCAGAAGGAACGTTAGCCAAGCAAGTCTTCAACAGGAACGCAAGAGAAAGTCTCTGTGATGTTGACAAAGGCAAAGGCAGTGATCAAGTGAGCTGTACGACTATAAGTAGGCAGGACTGATGAGCAGAATCAACAGCTGGGTAACTGTGGAGAGAGATGGGAGCTGGCAATTAGCCGACAGCTGAGAGGCCAGCTCAGAGAAGGAAGGGCTGAACCCAGCCCTGATAGTAACCTCTAGCAACCAGTCAGTAAGCAGTAATTATATGTTGTAACCACTGGCAACCAATCGCAATTGCTGCCTGATCTGATACAGTAAACTGATTTTAAGTCTAGCTGCTATTTATTGTATGTCTCAGAGCAGGTGGAGAGTAAAATTGCATGGGGAGGCCCCAAGAAATGTTTTTTGTCCAGGGTCCAATCAATATTAAAGACGGCCCTGGACACACCGATGGCGGCAAACAATGTGGGGCAGGATGGTGCCTGCTCCCTGTGCTCTGAAGCTCTTTTCCAAGCCCAGGACCAAAGACAATCCTCCCAAGGCCGCTTCCCTATTCATGGACCAGGCAGAGCAGGAGTAGAGCAGGGGCAGCTTGGCAGGAGGATCCAGCAGAAATGGCAGTTTGGGACACAGTGAGTACGCAGGCCCCCTTCCCTGCAGCTATGAGCACAGTTAGCCCAGCAGAGCCTGCCACAGAAGCCACACTGCGGGACATTCTGTCTGCAGTTACCTCCTGCAATACTGCCAATACTGCTCTGACCACTGAAATTAAGGGGGTTAAACTGGAGATTAACCTAGTCAGGCATGACATGCAGAAGCTGCGTGACCGTACCACAGCATTGGAGGGGAGAATGAGCAATGTGGAAGATGAAGTGGTGCCATTGCTGAGGGAATTACATCACATGCAGTCTCACTCCTCTGGCAATACTGCCCGCTTAGAGGACATGGAGAATAAACTCAGATGAAACAATGTGAGAGCACTGCGGATCTCTGAGAAAGCAGAAGGGAAAAAATCCAGTAGCTTTCATAGAAAACTGGCTTACTAATACCTTTGGTGACAAATCATTCTCGAAAATGTTTGTAGTTGAGAGGGCTCACAGGGTCCCAGTAAAGCCATCCAGACCTAGGGAACCTCCAAGTCCATTCCTCTTTAAACTGCTTAACTTCAAAGACAGAGATGCGGTACTACACCAAGCCAGAACCAAGGGAGACCTTATGAAAATTGATAATGTAAGAATATCCTTTTATCCTGTGGAAGTGCAGAGCCAGAGGGCTAAATTCACCAAGGTGAAAAAGCGCCTCAGAAAGTATGTTGTTACCTACGCAATTCTGTACCCAGCCAAATTTCGTGTCGCAACTAATGATGAGACTCACTTTTTTGAAAGTCCTAATCTGCTAATTGCCAGCTCTCATCTCTCTCCACAGTTAACCAGCTGTTGTGGATCTGCTCGTTAGTCCCACCTACTTAAAGATCTCCAGCTCACTTCATTCCTGCCTTCGCCTTGGTCACATCACAAGAAACCATCTTCTGCATTCCTGTTTAAAGACTGGCTTTGCTGACATCCCTTCAGGCTCCTTATCCTGCTTGCTGTTCCTCTACTTGGATCCCTGACTTCTGGCCTGGCTGATTACCCGATCTGGTTACTGAACTCTGGCTTGGCTGATTACCCAATCTGAACTCTGGCTAGGCTGACTACCCGATCCGGTTACTGGACTCTGGCTATGCTTTGACTACGCTTACTCTATTTACCTTTTTATTTTTATTCATAAAAGTTAAAAGTGTGATTTTACTGTACTTCTGTCTCGGTCTGGTTCATGGTTTCTGACACTGCCTCTGCAGTTTAATTGATGAAGTTACCTCTATTGGGGGTCAGGGAAAACCAAAATGGAGCTTTGGTCCTATAATTATCTGATTTACAGCTTGATCGATATTCCTGTAAGGCGGTATGGCGAGACGCAGGAAAACAAAGCTATGCAGCATCCTAAATGGGATTACAAAAGTTGCAAGTTCCTTCAGGTTGTAATTTGAACCGAGACGTTGGGCCCCACCTCGTCCCCCTTTTGTCCTACGAGGACGCGTTCCTGTTCCTGCTACAGGTCAGAGATGCAGTGACTTTGTGGAAGAAAATATATTTTTTTTCCCCTTCACATTTTTTTTTCACTATTTGATTTATTTCAAGTTTTTTCTAACCCTTGCCTGTTGCAGGGGGCGAACCGTTCTGCCCTATATTTGTTTGCCTGACATGTACCTTCTCTATATGCTAGATGTATATTTATGGTGGGAAGTCTGCTGTTACTACAGAAGCTCCTAAAGATTGTGGTTCTATTCTCTACTTTAAAAAAGTATACCTCAGCAGTGGTATGTTCGTAAGAAACTCACTTGCAACCTAACACTTTGTCCATCCTTAAACATGGCCGCTATCATACTCAGTTTCACTCCACTCACACTGCCTATTCCAGGGGAGTTAGCATCTTGATAGCTAATGCGACACCTTTTACATTATTGCATTCCCTAATTGATGACCAAGGGAGATATTGTTTTTTACTTTGCAAAGTGGCAGGTGTTTCCTGCATCATTGCAAATATGTATATCCCTCCACCATTCTCCCCTGACAGCTTAAATAAATTGGTCCAATTTATGGCCCAGCACTCTAATATTCCTCTCTGGGTACTGGGAGACTTTAACACAGGGATGGATAGAGGGTTGGATAGATTCTTGTTACACTCCAGAGGTGGCACGGTCTTGGGTGGCCCAACCCCTTTTCCTAAATTGATCTGTGAACTGGGTTTGAGAGATGTATGGAGGGAAAGAAATCCCACGGTGCAGAGCTTCTCATGCTGTTCAGCTTCATACCACTGTTTGTCACATATGTGCCTGGGAAATGCTGAGGCACAGGGTAGGATTGACTCTGCAGAATATGCACCTAGGAATATATCTGACCACTCTCCCCTCATTCTTGGAATTAATTTTTCTCAACAGAAACAGAATAGACTTTGGAAAGTCAATCCTTTTTGGTTCACATTGTACCCAGCAATGGACCCCATCTGTTATGCCCCTCACTACATGTGACTGAGGTGTATTTGGGCACACTGTTAACTCCTCTCATACCAATGCATTCCAGTAGGCGCAGAATCCTTTTGAACTTTTATTGATACAAGATAGAGTAAAACTGTAACAGATACAAACAAAATGCATTTAGTAAAGATCATACAATTAGTGCCACCCTATCTATCTATCTAGCTGAAGATACAAGTAATAAACATACCGAAGATGGATACGGATGGCTAGCGTAGAGCTTAGCAGCCGATGCGCATGCTTCCAGGTTGAAAGGGAAGAGGAAAAAGCTGGAGGAAGCTGACGCAAGGCCTGATGGGATTGAAAGTACAGAGGCTTGCATGTACCAAATCTAACCAGCTATTCTAAATAACTACTTTGAAATAGATATAGCGCAGTTATAAAAAATGGCCACTAGATGGCAGCTTAGATTAATCTAGCCAAACCAAAAAGTCAATAAGAAAATTACAAGCCTTATTAACGAAGGCATGACACCATCCCTAAGACGATTATGGAGTTCCTTCATGTTAACCGAGGTACAGCCAACCACACAGTTGTGTGGGATGCCCTAAAGGCTCATATGCAGAGACCTATTAGGCAGATTTCGGGCATTAAAACTAAAACCAAGGAATGGGAAAACATTGTACTGCATAAAGCTATCGGGGCAAAAGCCCAATATGTACAAGCCCCCACAGTAGACACAGAGCGCAGGTGGCTAGAGGCCCAGTCCCTATATCAACAGGTCTCCCTCTATGCAGCTGAAAATAACAGATTCTTGGGGACACAGTCAGTGAACAGGCTCACATTGTCTTAGTGTTCACGGATTTCTTTAAGGAAGTATACACATCTAAAGTAAATCCAACAGAGGAAGCACTTTCTCATTTCCTGGACCAATGCCTTATACCATAGGGATACAGAACAGGAAGTTGAAATGTTGAATGCTCCACTTAAAATGGATGAACTTTTACTGGAGTCACAAATGGCGAACATTAAGGCTCCTGGTACTGATGGGCTACCGATAGAAACCTATAAACAGCACAGTAAAACCCTAATGCCAGGCCTGCTAGAAACACTTAATGAGTCATTCAGAACTGGTTGTCTACCAGAGTCAATGAAGGAGGCTGTCGTGGTGGTGCTTCCTAAACCAGGCAAGGACCCTCTACAAAAATAAACAAAATTGAAGGGTAAGTGCAGCACAATAGGTAGAAATCGAATAAATGATCAAAAGATGAATGGATAGATATCACAAATGTCCATCAGGACGAATCCATATTATATAAACTTCCAGTGACATGAATCGGTCTTGTATAACATCTTCACCCAAATACTCAATTGCGCTTACCAAATTCAGTGGACCTCTGCAGAGCATGTGTCCCCACGGGGATGATGGCAATTCTTGGTGATGTCTCTGAAGAATATCACTGAAGCCTGGAGATCCTGTTATCCAAGGGGAATAGACCAGCTGTCCAGCAGGGAGATATCAGAGATATAAGCCACCAGGTAAATGAAGATGTGGGGAAGACAGAGCTGCCATGAAAATCCATCAACTGGGCACCTCAAACAGAAAGTCCACATTCTTATAAACGGCACTGTATCTTCTGGACGGCTTCACAGGTGCATTTAAACTGAGGAGAGCTATGAGAAAACACAGGAACGTTCGTCCAACAAATTAAGAAGCCTCCAAAGAGGAAAACAGACCAGCCAGGATGGCTCTTGTGTGACCAACGTCACCCCCTACCTCTGCCGTTCCTTCATTGTGAATGTGGACTTTCTGTTGGAGGCGCCCAGTTGATGGATTTCCATGGCAGCTCTGTCTTCCCCACATCTTCATTTACCTGGCGGCTTATATCTCCCTGCTGGACGGCTGGTCTATTCCCCTTGGATAACAGGATCTCCAGGCTTCAGTGATATTCTCCAGAGACATCACCAGGAATTACCATCATCCCCGTGGGGATACATGTGAGTTTGACCCCTGCTCTGAAGAGGTCCACTGAATCTGGTAAGCGCAATTGAGTATTTGGGTGAAGATGTTATACAGGACCGATTCATGTCACTGGAAGTTTATATAATATGGATTCGTCCTGATGGACATTTGTGATATCTATCCATTCATCTTTTGATCATTTATTCAATTTCTACCTATTGCGCTGCACTTACCCTTCAATTTTGTATATCTTCCAGGCATATGTGATTACCTGTAGTGTTCAGCTTGCATATTTTATTTTTGAAAGGACCCTCTACAGCCTGACTCATACAGACCCATTTCGCTACTCAACTCAGATGTCAAGCTATTGGCCCGAGTGTTGGCAACTAAACTGGCAAAGGTTATTTCCACATTGGTTCATACAGACTAGTCTGGCTTTATCCCAGCACAATCTACAGAGCTGAATATCAGGAGACTCTTTCTGAATATTCAACTCCCAATATAGAATGCAGGAAATAGAGCAGTCCTCTCCTTCAATGCTGCCAAGGCTTTTGACAGCATGGAGTGGAAGTATTTATGGGCAGTACTAACAAGATTCGGACTGGGGGATGGGTTTATATCCTGGATAAAACTCCTATACGCAGCACTGACAGCAAGGATCAGAATAAATGACTCCCTATCAGAGGCCTTTCCACTATTTCGAGGCACTAGACAGGGGTGTCCATTGTCACCCCTGCTCTTTGCCCTAGCACTGGAGCCCTTAGCGGCTATGATTAGAGTGTCACCTGATATCGTGGGTTTTAGACTGGGACATAGGGAAGATAAAATATCACTATATGCCGATGACGCCCTATTATATTTATGGGATACGGCTGGTTCTTTAACTGCTGCCATTCGGCTCATCGAGTTGTTTGGTGAGATCTCTGGTTTCACCATTAATGGCACAAATCGGTGCTCCTCTCACTGGATGAGCTGCCTGCGGCGCTGCCTAATAGTGTGCCCTGGATACAGGTGGTCACATCCTTTAGATATTAAGGAATAGTAGTGACAAAAGACCCTAAGGACTATATAACACTTAATCTGAAACCACTATTACAGAAATTTAAAAATAAGTGTATTACCTGGTGTAAATTGCCATTGTCAGTCACAGGGAGAGCTAACTTAACTAAGATGGTCTGGACCCCACAATTGTAGTATATACTTCACAATGCCCCTATTTGGATACCAAAGTACTGGTTCCTACATATAGACTCCCAGTTTAGATCTTTAATTTGGAAAAATAAAGTGGGCCGAAAAAACTTACTACCCTACAGTACCCTAAGGACCAAGGAGGAATGGCTGTCCCTCATGCCCAGACCTATTTTTTCGCTGCACAGACTCACAGGATGGAATCTGCCTAATGCACTGGATCCCTCTAAATATTTACTTATTGATCCTAATACAACAAATTCTACCCTATCCCATATGGAGATGGGCTTCCCCACAGCCCCTTCGCAATGCCCTACAATTTGCCTCTTTAAAAACCATGGGACAGTATCAAGTGAAGACTAGGAATAAATGGCTTCCTTTCCAGCACACCAATTTGGCAGGATAGATTTTACACAGAGATAGCCAAACTTAGTGGTCATGCACGGTGGGAGGCGGCAGGGATTAAATATCTGTACCAAATTTGACGAGACAGGCCTTAACTTATGTCAAACTGAGAGAGAGGAGTTTCCATTATTAGGAAATTTCCACCACCAGTATATTCAGCTGAGCCACGCAGTTAGAGCAATTCAGGGCCGATCCCAGACGGGGTTTACGGGGTGCAGTGCACCCGGGCGCCAGAGAAGTGGGGGCGCTGAAGCGCCAGAGTGCTCCCCTCCCTCCTCCTCCTCTCTGTGTCCAGAGTCGGCTCCCTCCGCAGGTCACAGCTGCCGCTGTAGTTTTCGAGGCTCAAGCGGCAGCCCGTCCCCCCTCCCTCCTCCTGTCAGAAAAGGAGAGCAGCGCTGGAGATCGGAGCGGCTGGTCTCTGGGGGGGCGGTCCGTGCCTGAAGTGTTCTCCTCCTCTGTCTTTCCCTCCCGCCCAAGCCTGTCTCCATCTGCTCTCCACCCGGGCGGCGCGGCTGCACACTGTCCTTTCCTCTCCAGCTGCCACCCGGGTGTTTTTATGTACGCTAATGGAGGGGGGGTCTCTACTAATAGAGGGGGGTCTGTCCTAAGGGGGTCTGTACTAATGGAGGGGGGGTTTCCTGGGGGGGTGTACTAATGGAGGGAGGGTTTGTCTTGGGGGGTCTGTACTAATGGAGGCGGGGTTCCTGGGGGGGTCTGTACTAATGGAGAGGATGGGGGGGCGGTTTGTCCTGGGGGGTCTGTACTCCTGGGGGGGTCTGTACTAATGGAGGGGGGGTTGTCCTGCGTGGGTCTGTACTAATGGAGGGGGGTTTGTCCTAGGGGGTCTACACCCAGGAAAGTATACCCAGGACTCCAGAGGGAGAGGACAGCACTGAGAGAACACCATCAGAGAGAGAACCCCGCTGCCCTGCGCCACCAGAGGGAAAGCCACACAGCCTAGCGCCTAGCGTCCTGGGGGGTCTGTACTAATGGAGGGGGGCTTTGTCCTGGGGGGGTCTGTACTAATGGAGGGAGGGTTTGTCCTGGGGGGTCTGTACTAATGGAGGGGGTTTGTCCTGGGGGGTTTGTACTAATGTAGGGGGGGTCTGTCCTGGCGGGGTCTGTACTAATGGAGGAGGGGGTTTCCTGGGGGGGTCTGTTCTAATGCAGGGGGATTGTCCTGGGGGGGGTCATTACTAATGGAGGGTAGCCGGTTTGTCCTGGGGGTCTGTACTAATGGAGGGGGGTCTGGGGGGTCTGTACTAATGGAGGGGGTCTGTACTAATGGAGGGGGTTTGTCCTGGGGGGTCTGTACTAATGGAGGGGGGGTTTGTCCTGGGGGGTCTGTACTAATGGAGGGGGTTTGTCCTGGGGGGTCTGTACTAATGGAGGGGGGCTTTGTCCTGGGGGGGTCTGTACTAATGGAGGGTGGGTCTGTCCTAAGGGGGTCTGTACTAATGGAGGGGGGGTTTGTCCTGGGGGGTCTGTACTAATGGAGGGGGTTTGTCCTGGGGGTTTGTCCTGGTCGTCTTTGTGACTTTAACCCCAAATCTAGCAAGCAGACAAAAGATGTCTCCCGTATGTGGAGAGGGGGGGGCGGTTTGTCCTGGGGGTCTGTACTAATGGAGAGGGGGGGCGGTTCGTCCTGGGGGTCTGTACTAATGGAGGGGGTTTGTCCTGGGGGGTCTGTACTAATGGAGAGGGGGGCGGTTTGTCCTGGGGGGCTGTACTAATGGAGGGGGGGTTTGTCCTGGGGGTCTGTACTAATGGAGAGGGGGGGCGGTTCGTCCTGGGGGTCTGTACTAATGGAGGGGGTTTGTCCTGGGGGGTCTGTACTAATGGAGAGGGGGGCGGTTTGTCCTGGGGGGCTGTACTAATGGAGGGGGGTTTGTCCTGGGGGTCTGTACTAATGGAGGGTGGGCGGTTTGTCCTGGGGGTTTGTACTAATGGAGGGGGGTTTGTCCTGGGGGGTCTGTACTAATGGAGGGGGGGGGCGGTTTGTCCTGGGGGTCTGTACTAATGGAGAGGGGGGACGGTTTGTCCTGGGGGTCTGTACTAATGGAGGGGGTTTGTCCTGGGGGTCTGTACTAATGGAGGGTGGGCGGTTTGTCCTGGGGGTCTGTACTAATGGAGGGGGTTTGTCCTGGGGGGGTCTGTACTAATGGGGGGGCTTTGTCCTGGGGGGGTCTGTACTAATGGAGGGGGGGGTTGTCCTGCGTGGGTCTGTACTAATGGAGGGGGGTTTGTCCTAGGGGGTCTACACCCAGGAAAGTATACCCAGGACTCCAGAGGGAGAGGACAGCACTGAGAGAACACCATCAGAGAGAGAACCCCGCTGCCCTGCGCCACCAGAGGGAAAGCCACACAGCCTAGCGTCATCCCTGGCGGAGAAAGGAATGGAGTCATTGCAGGAATACAGATCTGGGTGCTACCCAGCGGAGTCACCACGGGCAATTCAGAGTGAGCTGACTCCTGATCAGAGGAACCATTGCTGTATCGCTGGGTCAGGTGAGAGGGCCGATCGGCCATTATCTACTAACGTCCATAGGAACTGCAGTCTCTGACCATCTCCTGTATTATATCTGCAGTCTCTGACCATCTCCTGCACTATGTCTGCAGTCTCTGACCATCTCCTGTACCATGTCTGCAGTCTCTGACCATCTCCTGTACCATATCTGCAGTCTCTGACCATCTCCTGTATTATGTCTGCAGTCTCTGACCATCTCCTGTACTATGATTGCAGTCTCTGACCTTCTCTTGTATCATGCCTGCAGTCTCTGACCATCTTCTGTATTATGTCTGCAGTCTCTGACCATCTCCTGTATCATGTCTACAGTCTCTGACCGTCTCTTGTATCATGTCTACAGTCTCTGACCTTCTCCTATATTATGTCTGCAGTCTCTGACCATCTCCTGTATTATGTCTTCAGTCTCTGACCATCTCCTGTATTATGTCTGCAGTCTCTGACCATCTCCTGTATCATGTCTACAGTCTCTGACTGTCTCTTGTATCATGTCTACAGTCTCTGACCTTCTCCTATATTATGTCTGCAGTCTCTGACCATCTCCTGTACCATGTCTGCAGTCTCTGACCATCTCCTGTACCATGATTGCAGTCTCTGACCGTCTCTTGTATCATGTCTGCATTCTCTGACCATCTCCTATAGTATGTCTGCAGTCTCTGACCATCTCCTGTATCATAGCCACAGTCTCTGACTGTCTTTTATATCATGTCTACAGTCTCTGACCATCTTCTATATTATGTCTGCAGTCTCTGACCCACTCTTGTATCATGTCTGCAGTCTCTGACCATCTCCTGTATTATGTCTGCAATCTCTAACCATCTCCTGTATCATGTCTACAGTCTCTTGTATCATGTCTACAGTCTCTGTCCTTCTCCTATATTAGGTCTGCAGTCTCTGACCGTCTCTTGTATCATGTCTGCATTCTCTGACCACCTCCTGTATTATGTCTGCAGTCTCTGCCCATCTCCTGTATCATGTCTACAGTCTCTGACTATCTCCTGTATCATGTCTGCAGTCTCTGACCATCTCCTGTACCATGTCTACAGTCTCTGACCGTCTCTTGTATCATGTCTACAGTCTCTGACCTTCTCCTATATCATGTCTGCAGTCTCTGACCATCTCCTGTATTATGTCTGCAGTCTCTGACCATCTCCTGTATCATGTCTACAGTCTCTGATTGTCTCTTGTATCATGTCTACAGTCTCTGACCTTCTCCTATATTATGTCTGCAGTCTCTGATCATCTCTTGTATCATGTCTGCAGTCTCTGACCATCTCCTGTACTATGATTGCAGTCTCTGACCGTCTCTTGTATCATGTCTGCATTCTCTGACCATCTCCTGTATTATGTCTGCAGTCTCTGACCATCTCCTGTACCATGTCTGCAGTCTCTGACCATCTCCTGTACTATGATTGCAGTCTCTGACCGTCTCTTGTATCATGTCTGCAGTCTTTGACTGTATTATGTCTAGGGGCTCTTTCTAACAGACAGCCCTCTGTGTGTGCATCAGAGAGACTCCCCTCCAGGTCTCATTAGTGTACTCTCTTTCTGTATTTTCATTATTGTTAAGAGATCATGGGAGGATCCCAAGGTAACGAAGACTTCTAAGGGGAGCATCTCTGTGTTTGAGTCGTTACCATAGAAACATTTGTAAAGGGGAGGAGTTGGTAAGATGACCATGTCCCTTCTGTGGGGGCGCCAGAAATATTTCTGCACCCAGGCGTTTGTGACCCTAGGATCGGCCCTGGAGCAATTATTCGTCCCTACGCCTGGTGGAATCTGTATGAGGAAACGGAAAAAAAGGGTATTATCGCCAGAACCTATACACAACTGTTGACTCATATACAAGCGCCTGATCCTCTGCCCTGCAGGGAGAAATGGGAAAGAGACATTGGTCCTATTGATGGAGAACAATGGGAGCAAATACTAAAAGCTGGACCCCTTGTGTCAGTGGCACAAAAACTATCGCACCTGTTTATTTTACATAGAGTGTATAGGATGCCAGTTCAATTATACTAATGGGGAAGAAGAGACTCACCCATATGCCCTAAGTGTCAGGCTCACCCAGGAGACCTCATACATATGCTGTGGAAATGCCCCAAACTCGTTAGATACTGGAATAACGTTGTCATGACCTTCAATACTATCTATTAGGTTCAGCTGTTTATGGATCCCTAGGTGTGCTTGCTGGGAGGTCTGCATGAGGACTTGTACTCCCCTCCTGTATACATTGCTCTTATTAGACTACTTTACTTGGCCAGAAAGCTTATAGCGAGGTATTGGTTGTCTACCCAGATTCTGGCGAGCAAGCAATGGATCCAAGCAGTTAACGACATTCTTTTTTATGTGAAAAGTATACCTATTATCATAGAAAATCACCTAAGTTAAAAAAAATATGGCAATGTTGGTTGGGCGGCCCTAAAGTAGATCCTCTACATCTGGTCCTCACCAGGTTACTACAATGTTGCTAGCCCAGTAAAGATGTGCTTACAGTTTAAAGAGACGTGCAATGGTTGACACACACATTATGACGAGACGCAGTGGACAAGCTGCTCTTGAGGTAGAAGGTATATAGCTATAGGGTCATATATCGGAAGAAGAGTACACTGGTATAGTCAGGTTGAAATGTTTTTCCTTTTGTTTTCCTTTTTTGGAGTATCTGAAAAACTCAATATGGAAGATATATTGTGAATTTATATAAGATACAGTATAAAATCAAAATGAATACTCCCTGTATATGTAAATTTGTTTCTGGTTCTTGTATGGACGGTGTATATATGCATATCTGTATTGGAAGTGCCTTTTGCTTTTGTTACAATAAAAGCCTTTTGATTAAAAAAAAACTACACAATATACACAGGCCCTAACTACCTGGCACAGCAAGCCTACAGCTTGTCAGCTTGTCAGCTTCCACAGATACAGCTTAACAGCTTTTTACCAACCTTTTTGCTCTCACAGACCAGTGTCGTCTGTGTTTCCCAGGCAGAGAGCAAAGGTTGCCTGTCACAGGTGAGTTTAAATTGGCCTGGGGGAGAGGACCAAGTTCCGAACTGGATAGTGGATCAGAGATACCTGAACATGTATGAAAGGAGCCTGGAAGACGTATAAACCCCAAACAGGACTTTTCCTGGCTCTCTCTGGGACGCTCTGCTACAGGGGTTACAGTGTTCTGGCACCACCAACACCTAAGGCCCAATGTTTCTGCCCCTATTTAACAGGAGCATATAATTCAAAATGTTTAAATAATATTTAACAGCAGGGCCCATTCCTGCGCCCAACTAGAGTAACTGTGAGGGGTTACCGTGTTCTGGCACCACCAACATCTAAGGCCCAATTTTTCTGCAGAGTATATAGTGCAGTCAGTGTAGTATATATAATATAGTGCAGGGTATATAGTGCAGTGTACAATATATAATATAGTGCACTGAAGTGGTCTAAAGGGAGCCTTATGACAGAATTAAGAAAAAAAACGGCATAGGTCCCCCCCGTCCATACCAGGCCCTTTGGGTCTAGTATAGATTTAAATAGGAACTCCACGCCAAAATGTAAAAAAGAAATGGTGTGGGGGTCCCCCCCAAAATCCGTACCATGCCCTGCAGGTCTGGTATGGATTTTAAGGGGAACCCCGTGCCAGAATTAAAAAAAAAATGATCCTCCCAAAATCCATACCAGACCCTTATCCAAGCATGAAACCTGGCAAGCCACAGGAAAAGGGGGGAGGAGAGAGAGCCCCCCCCCTGAACCGTACCAGGTCACATACCCTCAACATGGGGAGGGTGCTTTGGGGTCCCTCCAAAGCACCTTGTCCCCATGTTGATGGAGACAAGGGCTTCATCCCCACAACCCTTGCCCGGTGGTTGTGGGGGTCTGTGGGCGGGGGGCTTATCAGAACCCCCAGATCCCAGCCCCACCTATGTGAATGGGTATGGGGTACATGGTATGGATTTTGGGGGGACTCCCACGTCATTTTTTTTACTGTAGCGTTCCCCCGAAGGGCCTGGTAATGGACTGGGGGGGGACCCACGCGTTTTTTTTCATTGATTTTTTATGTATATTGTCGGGCTTCGCTAATGAATTACAGCTGCATGCAATTTTAAATGACACTTTATAAATATCATTTTGCTGCGGTACTGTTATAAGGGACCCCCAGGCACGATATTTAAAGGAATATTTAATTTTTATTGTTTCACTTTAAGCATTCTTAAAATCACTGCTTCTGAAAAAACAGCCATTTAAAAACTTTTTTCCCATTGATACATGTCCCCTGAACATGTACCCGGATCCCCAAACACTTTTTTTGGCAATAACTTGCAAATAAGCCTTTAAAATGAGCACTTTTGATTTTTCATGTTCGTCGTCACATAGGCTTTAACGGTGTTCGCATGTTCGCACCAATTTTTTGTCTGTTCGCATGTTCTGGTGCAAACCGAACTGGGGGGGGTGTTCGGCTCATCCCTAATTTGAACATATATGAAATGATGCCCCTCAAATTTGAGTCTCATGGCGGAGAGAGCTGGAGATGTGGCTCCTTCATTCAATATGGAGCAGATAAGAGTATAAGGGGAACGGTAGTAGCCATTGTGCTGACCCTCTGATCTCCCTCTCGGTCTCCGTGAGATCTACCGGCAGTAAGTCCCTTGATAAGGCTTGTCCCAAATAGGGAAGTGTTGTGGGGTGCTACTCACGGTTGTGTGGGTTATGAGGGTCACCACGGGATGCAGGGCCGTATCAGTGGGAGTCTCTGGATGTTTGCTTGTGGCTTGCTCGAATCACCTCCCTGCTGGCCGAGAGTATGGCTGTGGGTACGGTTGAGCGATCTTTCGTCCATCCTCTGTATTTCAGGAAGAGGAGTCTTCCTCTCAGCTGGACTGGTGAATTGCTTGATGGAGAGTGGCAGAGGTATGGGAGTCTCTAACACACTGATATGAGCCTTGCCTCCCGCTGCCTCAGTTGTGGTTTCTTGTCGCTCTCCTGCTGGGCTAAGCAGATTACAATGGCTGGCGGGGCCGAGGCAGTCACCAGGAGGCGAAAAAAAATTGCTGTTGTGGGTCTCCTCCACTGGCTGGCCCTGTGGCAGATCCCTCACAATCCCTCGCTAGGTGAGGCAGTGTTGATGGCTAGGAGAAGCCGGTAAGGTGACCAGTGGAGAACGGGCATCAGGTGCGGGTGTGAACAGGGGTGTGCTGAAGCAAATGCACCAATGCTTTTCTTCCACTAGATGGCATGGACTTCTTCAGGGTGGATACAATAGATCAACCTTGCATATAACATTAACCTTGAGAGAGATCAATGCCCACCAGTTCAGCCTATCAGTGTCCATCAGTGCTGCCTCATCAGCGCACATCAGTGAAGGCGAAAAGTTACTTAGTTACAAAATTTACTAACAGAAAAAAAGTCAAAAACATTTTTTTTTTTAACTTTTGGTCTCTTTTTTGTAAAAAATAAAAAACCCAGCAGTGATTAAATACCACTAAAAGAAAGCTCTATTTGTGTGAAGAAAATGATAAAAAAATTTGTTTGGGTACAGTGTAACATGACCGCGCAATTGTCATTCAAAGTGCAACAGCGTGAAAGCTGAAAAATGGCTTGGGCAGGAAGGGGGTATAAGCGCCAGGTTAAGAATGCTTAAAGTGGAACAATAAAAATGAAATATTCCTTTAAATATCGCGCCTGGGGGTCCCCTTATAACAGTACCACAGCAAAATGACATTTCTAAAGTGTCATTTAAAATTGCTGGCAGCTGCAATGCATTACCGGATCCCGGCAATATACATAAAAAATCATTGAAAAAAACGGCGTGGGTTCCCCCCAGTACATTGCCAGGCCCATCGGGTCTGGTATGGATATTAAGGGGAACACCATGGCATAAAAAAAAATTATGTGGGGTCCCCCCAAAATCCATACCATGTAACCCATACCCATTCACATGGGGGGGCGGGATCTGGGGGCCCCCTTGTTTCCTGCGGCCTGTCAGGTTGGGTCTTGGTAAGGGTCTTGTATGGATTTTGGGGGGACCCCCACGTCTTTTTTTATTTTGGCACAGAGTTCCCCTTAAAATCCATATCAGACCTAAAGGGCCTGGTATGGATTTTGGGGGGGACCCCCATGCCATTTTTTTTTATATGTAGTCATGGAGTTCCCCTTAAAATCTACACCAGACCCTGGTATAGATGGGGGGAGGAGGGGCCATTTTTTTTCTTAATTCTGTCATAGGGCTCCCCTTAACCACTTCAATACATTATATTATATATTGGACACTGCACTATATACCCTGCACTGTACTATATATACTATACGGACTGCACTATATACTCTAAACTGCAGTATATATACTATACGGTAGGGATGAGCCAAACACCCCCCTGTTCGGTTTGCACCAGAACATGCGAACAGGCAAAAAATTTGTTTTAACACGCGAACACCGTTAAAGTCTATGGGACACGAACGTGAATAATCAGAAGTGCTAATTTTAAAGGCTTATATGCAAGTTATTGTCATAAAAAGTGTTTGGGGACCTGGGTCCTGCCCCAGGGGACATGTATCTATGCAAAAAAAAGTTTTAAAAACAGCCGTTTTTTCAGGAGCAGTGATTTTAATAATGCTTAAAGTGAAACAATAAAAGTGTAATATCCCTTTAAATTTCGTACCTGGGGGGTGTCTATAGTATGCCTGTAAAGGGGCGCATGTTTCTCATGTTTAGAACAGTCTGACAGCAAAATGCCATTTCTAAAGGAATAAAAGTCATTTAAAACTACTCGCGGCTATTAATGAATTGCCGGTCCGACAATACACATAAAAGTTCATTGATACAAACGGCATGGGAATTCCTCACAGAAGAACCCCGAACCAAAATTAAAAAAAAAAATGACGTGGGGGGTCCCCCTAAATTCCATACCAGGCCCTTCAGGTCTGGTATGGATATTAAGGGGAACCCCGGCCAAAATTTTTTTTTAAAATGGCGTGGGGTCCCCCTCAAAATCTATACCAGACCCTTCAGGTCTGGTATGGATTTTAAGGGGAACCTCGCACCAAAATTAAAAAAAAAATGGCATGGGGTCTCCCCAAAAATCCATACTAGACCCTTATCCGAGCACGCAACCTGGCAGGCCGCAGAAAAAGAGGGGGGGACGAGAGAGCGCCCCCCCTCCTGAACCGTACCAGGCCACATGCCCTCAACATTGGGAGGGTACTTTGGGGTAGCCCCCAAAACACCTTGTCCCCATGTTGATGGGAACAAGGGCCTCATCCCCACAACCCTTGCTGGGTGGTTGTGGGGGTCTGCAAGTGGGGGGCTTATCGGAATCTGGAAGCCCCCTTTAACAAGGGGACCCCCAGATCCCGGCCCTCCCCCCTGTGTGAAATGGTAAGGGAGTACCCCTACCATTTCACAAAAAAAGTGTCAAAGTGGGCCGCTCCGCATCCAGCATGATGGGATGGGAGGCTCCCGCTGTGTGACGCTTCTTCTCTTCTGACGGTTCTTAAATAATGGAGGGCGGGGCCACCCGGTGACCCCGCCCCCCTCTGACGCACGGGGACTTCCCTGTGGCATTCCCTGTGACGTCAGAGGGGGGCGGACAGGGAAGTCACCGTGCGTCAGAGCGGGGCGAGGTCACCGGGTGGCCCCGCCCTCCGTTATTTAAGAACCGTCAGAAGAGGAGAAGTGTCACACAGCAGGAGCCTCCCATCCCATCATACTGGATGAGGAGCGGCCCAGAAGACGAAGGGAAGAAGACGTCGGCGCCGCGGAGGAAGATGCCGGACGAGAACACCGGAGGAAGAACCAGAAGAACCAGAAGAAGAAGATGGAGGAAGAAACCAAAGGAAGATAGAAGAAAGAAGATAGAAGATAGAAGAAGCATTTAAATAAAGGAATTGTCAAAAACTGTCTCTTGTCATTTTTAACATTTTTGACACTTTTTTTGTGAAATGGTAGAGGTACTTTTGTACCCCCTTACCATTTCAAACCGGAGGGAGGGCCGGCATCTGGGGGTACCCTTGTTAAAGGGGGCTTCCAGATTCCAATAAGCCCCCCGCCCGCAGACCCCCACAACCACCGGGCAAGGGTTGTGGGGATGAGGCCCTTGTCCCCGTCAACATGGGGAAAAGGTGTTTTGGGGGCTACCCCAAAGCACCTTCCCAATGTTGAGGGCATGTGGCCTGGCACGGTTCAGGAGGGGGGCGCTCTCTCGCCCCCCCTCTTTTTCTGTGGCCTGCCAGGTTGCGTGCTCGGATAAGGGTCTGGTATGGATTTTTGGGGAGACCCCACGCCATTTTTTTTTTAGTTTTGGCGCGGGGTTCCCCTTAAAATCCATACCAGATCTGAAGGGTCTGATATAGATTTTGAGGGAGACCCCACGCCATTTTTTTAAAAAATTTTGGCCAGGGTTCCCCTTAATATCCATACCAGACCTGAAGGGCCTGGTATGGAATTTAGGGGGACCCCCAAGTCATTTTTTTTTAAATTTTGATTCGGGGTTCCCCTGTGGGGAATTCCCATGCCGTTTTTATCAATGAACTTTTATGTGTATTGTCGGACCGGCAATTCATTAATAGCCGCGAGTAGTTTTAAATGACTTTTTTTCCTTTGAAATGTCATTTTGCTGTCAGACTGTTCTAAACACGGGAAACATGCGCCCCTTTACAGGCATACTATAGACACCCCCCAGGTACGAAATTTAAAGGGATATTACACTTTTATTGTTTCACTTTAAACATTATTAAAATCACTGCTCCTGAAAAAACTGCCGTTTTTAAAACTTTTTTTCTGCATTGATCCATGTCCCCTGGGGCAGGACCCAGGTCCCCAAAAAATTTTTATGACAATAACTTATTGTCATAAGCCTGCCTGCATATAAGCCTTTAAAATTAGCACTTTTAATTTCTCCCATAGATTTTTAAAGGGTATTCCGTGGCTTTCGAATTTGCCGCGAACACCCCAAATTGTTCACTGTTCGGCGACCATGAGTTCGACTCGAACTTGAAGCTCATCCCTACTATACGGACTGCACTATATACTCTGCAGAAAATCTGGGTCTTAGGTTTTGGTGGGCCCAGAACACGGTAACCCCTCACAGCTACTCTTGTTGGGTGCAGGAACGGGCCCTGCTGTTAAATATTATTTCAAAATATGTAATTACATGCCCCTGTTAAACATAGCAAATTCAATCATTTTTATAAATGTGAGCTTATCAACGGAGTCTGTGGACAGGCGCACTCTTTGATCCATTACAAACCCACCAGCAACACTGAATGTGCGTTCAGAAAGCATATTGGATGCAGGATAGGCCAATAGCTCAATTGCATATTGAGCAAGTTCTGGCCAGTGGTCCATCCTCAAGACCCAGTAACCAAGTGGATGCTCTGTTGCTCAGAATCTAATGCCACTGCAAACCTCCAAGTCTGCTCTTGCCCCTAGATATTCCTGCACTATATAATGCAAACGCTGGCGCTGAGGACTGAACAACTGTTAAAAGGCATCGCTCAGCTTTCCTCACCGCTCTTCCTCTGACCGAACGAAGCCACAGAAATACATTGTCCAGCACCAGGAAATGTTAACCTCCCAGGGTCTGGAAATGCGTTACACAAACTTTTCTTCAAGGCTTCCTGAAGATGTTTTATCCTCTGCGAAGGCAGGATGAGTTCTGCCCTTGTAACGTGGATCAAGAAGGGTGGCCAGCCAGTAATGATCCCTCTCCTTGATACCACGAATCCTAGGGTCCTTTCGCAGGCTTTGCAGAATCAGGGAGGCCATGCACTTACAAACCCACCAGCAACACTGAATGTGTGTTTAGAAAGCACCCTGGATGCAGGATAGGCCAGTAGCTCAATTGCATATTGAGCAAGTTCTGGCCAGTGGTCCATCCTCAAAACCTAGTAACCCAGTGGATGCTCTGTTGGAAAGGTCTCCAAGTTTGCTCTTGCCCCTAGATATTCCTTCACCATATAATGCAAATGCTTGTGCTGAGGACTGATAAACTGTTAAAAGGCATCACTCAGCCGGCCAACTTTCCTCACCGCTCTTCCTCTGACCGAACGAATGCAGCGTAAGTTTGCAGTGGCATTAGATTCTGAGTCCTGGGGTCGCTAAGGATCACATTATCCGTAACTACCTCCTCCCAGCCACGTACAACTCCTTGGGTCTCTGGGGACTGAAAACCATCCCTTGAAGACTGCTGCGTGTTATCCTCGACATCTATGCTGACACAATCCTCCTCCTCCTCTTCTTCCTGTGTGTTTGGCAGACCTGCAGGAATGCTATCTGGATAAAGGGGGCCTTGAGAGGAAAAGAAGTCCTCCTCTTCCTCACGCTGTTCTGCCTCAAGTGCCCTGTCCATGATACTATGAAGCATGTGCTCCAGCAGGAAGACTAGAGGGACAGTGTCACTGATGCATGCATTGTCGCTGCTTACCATCCTTGTGGCCTCTTCAAATGGATAAATAATGAAGAAACTCCTGCGCTGTCAGAAATACCTATGCTAAGGGGCACTGCTGCAACACCTAAATGGCTGATCCAAACAGACAAAAGTGGTGTGAATAAAGTAAGTGGTGATTGCGCTGTGATAAGAGGGGAAGGAAGGAGGAGGGAGGGGAAGGGGCTAGCTCAAATGTATAGAGAGGTGAATGAAAAATGAAAAAATTATACAAAATATAAAGGTATAATGAGCATGAGGGCTAGTATCATACTAGCACATAAAAAATATCATGTAAATACTGAAACAGAAGAAAAGAAAAATCTCAGTGCAAAAGGGCTAGTACCATACTAGCACATATGTGGTAACTCAGCAAATACTTATCAAAAGAAAAATCTCAGTGCAAAAGGGCTAGTACCATACTAGCACATATATGGTGACTCAGCAAATACTTATCAAAAGATAAAACTCAGTGCAAAGGGCTAGTATCATACTAGCACATATGTAGTAACTCAGCAAATACTTAATGGTGACTCCAAGTAAATAACTAAATGGTGAACAGTCCCAATGCCTTGTAGTACAAAGTGCTCAAACAATGAGTCATCAGTTCCAAAAGGCAAAATGGAAAAATTATACAAAATATAAAAGTGTGATGAAATGTAATAAAGTGCAGTCTAATGAGCACTAAATCCGAATAAACTGAAGAAACAAAATAGTCTAAAGCGTATAAAAAGCTATGAAATGAGTGACAAATACAGTGTGGGTACAAAAAAAAAATTGAACAAAATAAAATATATAAATCAAACAAAGTCCATGTGCATGAGGGCTAGTATCATACTAGCACATAAAAATATTGTAAATACTGACACAAAAGAAAAGAAAAAATCTTAGTGCAAAGGGGCTAGTATCATACTAGCACATATGTGGTAACTCAGCAAATACTTATTAGTGACTCCAAGAAAAATAAATAAATGGTGAACAGTCCCACCACCTTGAAGTACAAAGTGCTCAAACAATGAGTCATCAGTTCCAAAAAGGCAAGTCCACAAGCCACAGGAAAGGGAAACAAAGTCTTCAGTAGGGACACCTCTGTGCTCGCAAGCAGCTCACCTTACTGCTGCAAGACAACAGCTTGTAATCCAGTAACAAATCACCAGCAAGCAAGGGTCCCATCCAGTAGTTCAGGCGATTCGGGTGGTGGGTGTGCAGGATGGTATATAAAAAACATAAGCAGACAGTATATAGTATAACTCCGTGGCGGCCAAAGTGGAAAAAAGGGACAGGACCTAGCAGAAGGCTATAGTAAAAAACATCCACGAGCGTGAGGTTTGGAGCACGGGAACTGTCACAGACTGATGATAGGATATGAGCTCGGCGCTCGTGGATGTTATTTACTATAGCCTTCTGCTAAATGTAAGTGTACCATGTTGTTTTTAACCTAATAAACTGATTTATATACGGGATCACGCTATGTGCACTCTCTTCCAATACTCTACATATATGCATCCCATTGTGACGAGCATTGAGGAAATGGGGACGGTTTGAAGACACCCTTTTTGAGGTATACGAACTCGGCGTTCGTTGGATTGACGCCCACACTCATTTTACAAAAGTGAGTGCATCCCCCTTCTGTGTCCTGTCCCTTTTTTCCACTTTGGCCACCACGGAGTTATACTATATACTGTCTGCTTATGTTTTTTATATACCATCCTGCACACCCACCACCCGAATCTCCTGAACTACTGGATGGGACCCTTGCTTGCTGGTGATTTGTTACTGGATTACAAGCTGTTGTCTTGCAGCAGTAAGGTGAGCTGCTTGCGAGCACAGAGGTGTCCCCACTGAAGACTTTGTTTCCCTTTCCTGTGGCTTGTGGACTTGCCTTTTTGGAACTGATGACTCATTGTTTGAGCACTTTGTACTACAAGGTGGTGGGACTGTTCACCATTTATTTATTTTTCTTGGAGTCACTAATAAGTATTTGCTGAGTTACCACATATGTGCTAGTATGATACTAGCCCCTTTGCACTGAGATTTTTTCTTTTCTTTTGTGTCAGTATTTACAATATTTTTATGTGCTAGTATGATACTAGCCCTCATGCACATGGACTTTGTTTGATTTATATATTTTATTTTGTTCAATTTTTTTTTTGTACCCACGCTGTATTTGTCACTCATTTCATAGCTTTTTATACGCTTTAGACTATTTTGTTTCTTCAGTTTATTCGGATTTAGTGCTCATTAGACTGCACTTTATTACATTTCATCACACTTTTATATTTTGTATAATTTTTCCATTTTGCCTTTTGGAACTGATGACTCATTGTTTGAGTACTTTGTACTACTAGGCGGTGGGACTGTTCACCATTTAGTTATTTACTTGGAGTCACCATTAAGTATTTGCTGAGTCACCACATATGTGCTAGTATGGTACTAGCCCTTTTGCACTGAGATTTTTCTTTTGATAAGTATTTGCTGAGTTACCACATATGTGCTAGTATGGTACTAGCCCTTTTGCACTGAGATTTTTCTTTTCTTCTGTTTCAGTATTTACATGATATTTTTTATGTGCTAGTATGATACTAGCCCTCATGCTCATTATACCTTTATATTTTGTATAATTTTTTCATTTTTCATTCACCTCTCTATACATTTGAGCTAGCCCCTTCCCCTCCCTCCTCCTTCCTTCCCCTCTTATCACAGCGCAATCACCACTTACTTTATTCACGGCCTCTTCAAATGGTGACAGGACAGTGCATGCATCCTTGATCAGTAGCCACTGGTGTGGTGAAAAGAAGCCAAGCTCCTCTGACCCTGTCCTGGTGCCATACTCACACAGGTACTCATTGATGACCCCCTGCTGTGTGTGCAGCCACTGCAGCATTGCCAACATTGAGTTCCACCTGGTGGGCATGTCACAAATGAGGCGTTTGGTGAGCAGGTTGCATTCCCTTTGAATATCAGCCAGCCGAGCACTGGCATTATATGACCCACGGAAATTACCACTGACTTTCTGGCCTGCCTCAGGAGATCTTGTAAGCCTGGGTACCTGGTCAGGAAACGCTGCACCACCAAATTCAGGACATGTGCCAAACATGGAACACGAGTCAAGTGTCCCTGTTGGAGGGCAGAGAGGAGGTTGGTGCCATTGTCACAAACAACCATTCCTGGCTGAAGCTGGCATGGCGTCAACGACCTCTGAGCCTGCCCCTGCAGAGCTGACAGAATCTCTGCCCCAGTGTGGCTACTGTCCCCTAGGCAGACCAACTCAAGCACCACGTGACATCTTTTTGCATGACTGCTTGAGCATTTAGGGAGCACCGCTGGTTCAGAGGACATTCTGCAGAAGAGGCCATAGAGGAAGAAGAAGAGGAGGGAGATGTTGTGGCAGAATCACCACTAGCTTTTTGGAGGCGTGGTGGCAGAACAAGCTCCAACACTGAACCCTGTGCTGCATCCTTCCCAGCTGCCAGTAGAGTGCACCGTGAAGAAAAGGTAACGTCCCTGCCCATGCCTGCTGGACCATGAGTCAGCGGTAATATAAACCTTACTGCTGATCTCTCTGTCCAACTAGGCCAAAATATTGCCTTCCACATGGCGGTAGAGAGCCGGAATGGTCTTACTTGAAAAGAAATGGCATTTTGGAACCTGCCACTGTGGTACAGTACATTCTACAAATTCTCGAAAGGGGGCTGAGTCTACCCCTGAAAAGGAGTTGCAGTGCTAGCAATTTGGCCAAGCAAGCATTTGTCTAAATGTGAATAGCATGTGAATGGCTGGGACCAAATTTCTTTTTACAGTTAAGCAACTGGGGTAGGGAAATTTGCCTGCTGAATTCAACTGGTGGTGTACTGCTAGCAGATTGGCTGCAAATACCTGTGACACCTATTGCTATACATTCATTCCTCTCAGTGTAGGTTTTTGAGAGGACTGGAGGTATAGTAGGGTTTTAGATCCCAGATGAGGAGTAAGGAGAAGTCTGCCTTTTTCTATCATGTGGGTCAGCTGCTGCTGCCAACGGACTGCATGGCAGGTCATCATATGTCTGGTCAAGCATGTAGTGCCCAAGCGGCTGCTGTTCTGGTCATGCTTGATCTGCTCCGACATTGTTGCAATGGTGCAATCTGCTGCACACATGTCGAAAAAAGGCCCACACCAAGGAACTTTTAAAAGTCAGTGGGGAGTCAGCAGCGCCCTGCACCTGCAGAGCTCTGCGGTGTGATGCAATAGGATGGATGCCCTTAAGCTGCCCCCTGGAGGACATCTGCCTCGTTGGAGTTGTGCCTCCTGCTCCTCACTTTCCTTCTCTCTTCCCTCAGGCACCCAAGTACAGTCAGAGCCCTCATCATTCCCTCCCTCCTCCTCACTGGAGCAAACTTGGTAATATGCTGCAGCTTGGGGAACAGGACTGCCAGTTTCTTGTCCTTCTGTGGCATCCCCTCTCTCTAGGCTCACGTTACTCCCTTCTTCAACCTGGGAACCAACATCGGAGCCTTCAAGTTGCTGCGCATCCTCCAACAGCATGTAGCCGACACTGTGGTTGAATAATTCTGAGGACTCCTCCATGCATGATGGTGGGGCTATGGAAGGAGTAACTGTGGACAAGGAGCCAGTGGAATAGGCCATTTTGACAGCTGCATTGGAAGCCAAACTACTATGAGCCTGGGTGACAGTGGATGAGGAAGATGAGGACGGCTTTGTTATCCACTCCACCAACTCTTCTGCGTGTTGTGGCTCAATAACAAGGCCAACAGCAGAAAAAAAGTACAAGTGTGCCCCACGGCCACCTGCAGAGGATGCATCATGTCCATGACCACCACTGTTGAATGTAGACACAGAGGCTGCTTGCCCTCTTTTAGTGGCCTGTGAGTGTCTGTCTCTCCTTGGTGGCCTTGCGGACATGATGGGGATTTTTTCTTTTCACAGCACACTACACTGTATTGTATACTGTGTACACCGCCTGCACTGTATTAGAAACTGTACACCGGCTGCACTGTATTATATACTGTGTACACTGCCTGAAGTGTATTAGAAACTGTACACACTGTATTATATACTGTGTACACCACCTGCACTGTATTATATACTGTGTACACTCAATAGTATACACACTATACATTGATAATCAAGGAATAGTCATACACTGAAACAGCTCTATTGTTGAGCAAACAAATAGAAAAGTTGTGTGGCCAACTACACACAGAGCAATGTCCATAAGAGTGGTGCAGTATCAGTAGTGGATCAGAGGTTATTCAAAGTAGATCATAGATATGTCAAAACGTGCACCATCCACCGATCACTCCAACTCCACCATGTGTGAACACACTCCCCTCAGGGGGTTAAACTCACCAGAATTAAGTATAATACAAGCCTCCAAATAAGAGATATCCTGGGATACATTAACTTAGCACTTCTCCAGGTGATGGGTAAATAGAGGGGCTCCAAGGAAATAAAAACAAAGGAGAGCGCATATAGCGTAATTCCATTTATTATTAAAACACACCCATCACATTATAGCTCCCCCATCACTAACTACGTACTGGACATAGGCAGTCAACAAGCAAAAAGTATGGAATCACCGTGCACTTCACCGTAGGAACTCCGGTCACCGCCTCAACAGTCAAGGAGTGGAATACACTTCCTAGTTCCGGGTCCACCACGATGAAGCGCACGCGTCACTTCCGCAACAGGAGGGGGAGAGGGACAAACAAGCCCACAATGCACTCATAATATATATCGGCTAAAAGAATAATGGTCATAGGTGAAGATAGGGGATGCGGACAGCCATGAGTGAACACTACATATCGTCCCACATCCCAGACATTCACTCCTATACCTTCAAGCCTTGTCATAGTACATTACATATGGTACAAACAGGCAATATAATACAAATATATAATGCTGTATCATCATCCGATATAAATAATAAACGATATTCAAGTATATTGCAACCAATCATACTGCCTATAGGTGGGATAATACAGACTCGATACTTAATACAGGACTTCCAAAAAATATTTCTCGTACACAAAGCTCATATACATAACATATCCGGATCATGTCGTGGATTAAAATTACATAGAAAAATCTCTAAAAAATTCATAGAAAGAAATCTTCCTTTTTAATAAACTAGACTAAAAAATAGAATAGCATTACATGAAATTACACAGAAGCTCAAACACTAAAACTAGTGGAGAATTAAATACTAAAATACTACAAATAGGAAGGAGAATAAAATAAGAATATAAAATATAAAATAGGAAGGAAAATAGCACTAGCTCGGATAAATCGACCCTATATATACTTAATAATCACTTGCTCCATTTACAGCAGCATGTATTAGATGGTATAACTATGATTGGGTCAATCACGTCCCGGATGGGCCAGTACTTGGATCGGTTTCTGCAAGATAGTGTCAAACGCACTAAGGCTTTTCTCAGGGATACTAAAAGTCTTCTGCAGATACTGCAACAAATTGATCTAACAGATAGGCAAGAACTTTATCTGGTAACGGCAGATGTGGCGTCCCTGTATTCAATCATCCAACATGATGATGCCCTTCTAGCCCTGAATTGGGCTATAAGCCAGCGTGATGATTTACCATATAATCAAAAAGTTTTTATACGGAATGCCCTTGATTTCTGCTTGAGCCATAACTTTTTTTGGTATAACGGTCAGTTTTATTCCCAATGTAGGGGAATAAATTTGCCCCCAGTATAGCAAATTTGTTCATGGGAGAATGGGAGGACAAAGTGATCTTCTCAGTCACCCGCTCCCAGCTCCTATTATATAAAAGATATATTGATGACTTGTTTTTTATTTGGGAAGGATCCATGGACTCTCTACAGAAGTTCTTGAGTGAATTGAATTCAAACGCAAAAAACATAAAGCTGACCAGTGAGTACAGCCAAAGTGATATCCATTTTTTAGATGTCACTATTTTCAGGCAGGGTAATAGCCTGGGAACAAGGATGTATTTTAAACCGACTGATTCCAACAGCTACCTACCCATCAGCAGTGGACATCACCCTATGTGGCTTAAAAACATCCCTAAGGGCCAACTGGCCAGAGTAAAAAGGAATTGTTCGAATGAAGGGGACTATGTATCACAGGCTCAAATTATTAAGAAGAGGTTCATTGAGAAAGGCTACTCTGTGGAGGTATTGGATGCTACAATCCAAGAAGTGGCCTCGCTATCTAGAGAGTCTCTTTTGGATGAATCCCGTCCCAATTTGAATAATGATAGCCATTCGTGGAGTTTTATCTTGGGCTTCCATTCTCAATATAGAGAGGTGGAAAACATCTTTTCCACCCACTGGCATGTTTTGCTCATGGATAAAGTCTTACATTCAGTACTGCCCCCTAAACCAGGATTTATCTATAGAAAAGCACTGAGATTGTCTGATAAAATAGTTAAAAAAGTGCTGGATCCCCCTGCAAGGCCTCCCACTTTTTGGGAGAGAGATGTTTTTTTCTGTTGTAGGAAATGTCGAGCCTGTAAAGAAGTGAATAGGCCGTTGAGGGCCATTGAGAGGTTCACATCGACATCTAACAATAAGGAATTCACCATCAAGGAATTTATCACATGTAACACCACCCATGTGGTGTATGCTCTGCAATGTCCATGCGGTCTTATGTACATAGGACAAACCAAAAGACGTTTAAAAATCAGAATTGCAGAGCATATAGCCAATATAAAGTTAGGCTTTAAGGACCACAACGTGTTGCTCCATTTTAAATTGATGCATAATCGAGACCCTTCGGGTCTTACATTTTGGGGCATAGATCATCTTAAGCCTGTATGGAGGGGCTCCAATTTGGTTAGGGATCTATCTAAGAGAGAGACCCAATGGATTTTTCTGACTGACACTTTATCGCCAAAAGGGTTAAATGTCGATTTAGACATTAATAATTTAGACATTGTTTTATAAGTGATTATTAAGTATATATAGGGTCGATTTATCTAAGCTAGTGCTATTTTCCTTCCTATTTTATATTTTATATTCTTATTTTATTCTCCTTCCTATTTGTAGTATTTTAGTATTTAATTCTCCACTAGTTTTAGTGTTTGAGCTTCTGTGTAATTTCATGTAATGCTATTCTATTTTTTATTCTAGTTTATTAAAAAGGAAGATTTCTTTCTATGAATTTTTTAGAGATTTTTCTATGTAATTTTAATCCACGACATGATCCGGATATGTTATGTATATGAGCTTTGTGTACGAGAAATATTTTTTGGAAGTCCTGTATTAAGTATTGAGTCTGTATTATCCCACCTATAGGCAGTATGATTGGTTGCAATATACTTGAATATCGTTTATTATTTATATCGGATGATGATACAGCATTATATATTTGTATTATATTGCCTGTTTGTACCATATGTAATGTACTATGACAAAGCTTGAAGGTATAGGAGTGAATGTCTGGGATGTGGGACGATATGTAGTGTTCACTCATGGCTGTTCGCATCCCCTATCTTCACCTATGACCGTTATTCTTTTAGCCAATATATATTATGAGTGCATTGTGGGCTTGTTTGTCCCTCTCCCCCTCCTGTTGTAAGCCGTCATTGCTGTTCCTCAGTTGCGCTGACGTGTATGTGTCTGCGCTCTGGAGATCATGATTGGCTGCGGAGTTGGGGGCGGTTCGATTTAAGCCCGGCGTCTCTGTCGTGTGGTCACGCCCTCTGTTGAAGTCAGGATATGACGAAACGCGTCAGGGCGTGACCTACACGACGCCGGAAGTGACGCGTGCACTTCATCGTGGTGGACCTGGAACTAGGAAGTGTATTCCACTCCTTGACTGTTGAGGCGGTGACCGGAGTTCCTACGGTGCAGTGCACGGTGATTCCATACTTTTTGCTTGTTGACTGCCTATGTCCAGTACGTAGTTAGTGATGGGGGAGCTATAATGTGATGGGTGTGTTTTAATAATAAATGGAATTACGCTATATGCGCTCTCCTTTGTTTTTATTTCCTTGGAGCCCCTCTATTTACCCATCACCTGGAGAATTGCTAAGTTAATGTATCCCAGGATATCTCTTATTTGGAGGCTTGTATTATACTTAATTCTGGTGAGTTTAACCCCCTGAGGGGAGTGTGTTTACACATGGTGGAGTTGGAGTGATCGGTAGATGGTGCACGTTTTGACATATCTATGATCTTCTTTGAATATCCTCTGATCCACTACTGATACTGCACCACTCTTATGGACATTTCTCTGTGTATAGTTGGCCACACAACTTTTCTATTTGTTTGCTCAACAATAGCGCTGTTTCAGTGTATGACTATTCCTTGATTATCAATGTATAGTGTGTATACTATTGTTTGTATATTTCTTTCTGGTTTTAAACAGCAGCTTACACCCACGCCCTTAGTGTTTATATTTAGGGGTTGTGAATGATATTTAATTTATCTATGTCATTTCTTATATTTGTGTTGTGAAGAAGTATTTGAGGTCTGTGGCGCTGAGTGGTGTATTATAGGCCTTGCTATACACTTTTTGCTACGATACTGTTTACACTGCCTGAAGTGTATTAGAAACTGCACACACTGTATTATATACTGTGTACACCGCCTGCACTGTATTAGAAACTGTACACAGGCTGCACTGTAATATATACTGTGTACACCACCTGAAGTGTATTAGAAACTGTACACCAGCTGCACTGTATTATATACTGTGTACACTGCCTGAAGTGTATTAGAAACTGCACGTCAGCTGCACTGTATTATATACCGTGTACACCGCCTGAAGTGTATTAGAAACTGTACACCACCGAATGCACTGTATATATATAGGCTAAACCGAATGCAGAGTGTATATATATATATATATATATATATATATATATATATATATATATATACTGTCAGGTCCATAAATTGGGACATCGACACAATTCTTTTGACTTTATACACCACCACAATGGATTTGAAATGAAACAATTTATATATGGACCTAACTGTATATATATATATATATATATATATATATATACACACACCTGGCCATGGAACAGCCGAGCAGCCAATTGTCCCATTACTTTTGGTCCCTTAAAAAGTGTGAGGCATTGTAATTCCTACACCGTTCACCTGATTTGGATGTAAATACCCTCAAATTAAAGCTGAAAGTCTGCAGTTAAAGCACATCTTGTTTGTTTCATTTCAAATCCATTGTGGTGGTGTATAGAGCCAAAAATATTAGAATTGTGTCGATGTCCCAATATATATGGACCTGACTGTATATATATATGTGTGTGTGTGTGTGTGTATATATATATATATATATATATATATATATATATTAGACTGTATATATATGTATATAAAAATGGGGCACTGTTCCTAAATTAAATATCATGACTTAATTTAATAAAATGTATTAAATAAAGTGACTAGTGCATACATGAGATACATTGCTAGGTGAAATAAACCTAAAATAAATAAATGTATCAACCACAAAGATTGCTACAAATGTGAAACAATGTCTGAATGAGTGCTGGTGTGATATCATTCAACATACACAAAAAAATTGGTGCTCATATAATAGCAACAAAATATTTGTATCAACCACAAAGATTACTACAAAAGTGAAACAATCGGGGTTATTTACGAAAGGCGAATCCACTTTGCACTGCAAGTGCACTTGAAAGTGCACTGAAAGTGCACTCGGAAGTGCAGTCGCTCTTAATCTAAGGGGTAGATCTGAAATGAGTGGAAGCTCTGCTGATTTTATAATCCAATCATGTGCAAGCTAAAATGCTGTTTTTTATTTTCCTTGCATGTCCCCCTCGGATCTACAGCGACTTTACTTCCAAGTGCACTTTCAGTGCACTTTCAAGTGCACTTGCAGTGCAAAGTGGATTTTCCTTTAGTAAATAACCCCCAATGTCTGAATACGTGCCTGTGTACTGTCATTCAACATATGCAAAAAAATCTATTGTTAGTGCTCATATGATTGCAGAAAATGTAATTAAAAAGAAATCTAAGCAAAAAGTCCCATACAATGCTCTCATATGCTGAGATCAATAATAAATTGTTAAAAGAAGTCTAATATATATCACAATGTCTCACATAGAAAGATTGGTCTCTTAACGCAGTGGTCATCAACCCTGTCCTCAGGGCCCACTAACAGGCCAGGTTTTATGTATTACCTTGGGGAGCTGCAGACTAGAATACTTCAATCACTGAGCAGCAAATGATATCACCTGTGATGTATTTCAGTTATCTTGCAAACCTGGCCTGTTAGTGGGCCCTGAGGACAGGGTTGATGACCACTGTCTTACTGGATAGGATGGATCCCTATTACAGAGATCAAACTTGCTTTGTGGATATGACCACTATCATGTAAATGATTTTCCCGATTAGCCAAGATCCAAATGCTTCAGGACTCAGGTGTTACAAAAACTAAACGGTAGGATTACTCCCATGGGCATGCAGCTCGTTTGTATTACGTTCATTGCTCGCTTAGGTGTCTCAGGGGTATGAATGAAACACTACATCTGCTGTATCTTTTAAAATGGGACTCCAATGTTGGAAAATCTCAGAAAAGTGAGTACACCCCCCACATTTTTGTAAATATTTTATTATATCTTTCCATGTGACAACAGAAGAAATTACACTTTTCTACAATGTAAAGTAGTGAGTGTACAGCTTGTATAACAGTGTAAATTTGCTGTCCCCTCAAAATATCTCAACACACAGCCATTAATGTCTAAACCGCTGGCAACAAAACTGAGTATACTCCTAAATGAAAATGTCCAAATTGGGCCCAAAGTGTTAATATTTTGTGTGGCCACCATTATTTTCCAGCACTGCCTTAACCCTCTTGGGCATAGAGTTCACCAGAGCTTCACAGGTTGCCACTGGAGTCCTCTTCCAATCCTCCACGACGACATCACAGAGCTGGTGGATTTTAGAGACCTTGCGCTCCTCCTCCTTCCGTTTGAGTATGCCCCACAGATGTTCAATAGGGTTTAAGTCTGGAGACATGCTTCGCAAGTCCATCACCTTTACCCTCAGCTTCTTTAGCAAGACAGTGGTCGTCTTGGAGGTGTGTTTGGAGTCATTATCATGTTGGAATACTGCCCTGCGGCCCAGTCTCCAAAGGGAGGGGATCATGCTCTGTCTTCAGTATGTCTCAGTACATGGTGGCATTCGTGGTTCAGCACTTATGCAGCCCCAGACTAGAACACTCCCACCACCATGCCTGACTGTAGGCAAGACACACTTGTCTTTGTACTCTCTACCTGGTTGCCACCCCACACGTTTGACACCATCTGAACCATCTTGTGCATCATCTTTAGAAGAGGCTTCCTTCTGGGATGACAGCCATGCAGACCAATTTGATGCAGTGTGCGGAGTATGGTATGAGCACTGACAGGCTGACCCCCCACTCCTTCAACCTCTGGAGGAATGCTGGCAGCACACATATGTCTATTTCCCAAAGACAACCTCTGAACATGACGCTGAACACGTGCACTCAACCTCTTTGGTCAACCATGGCAAAGCCTATTCTGAGTGGAACTTGTCCTGTTAAACCGCTGTATGCCTCATGGCAAAGAGAGTTCTTTGCCATGAGGTGCCATGTTGATCTTCCAGTGACCAGTATGAGAGAGTGAGAGCGATAACACCAAATTTAACACACCTGCTCCCCATTCACACCTGAGACCTTGTAACACTAACGAGTAACATGACACCAGGGAGGAAAAATGGCTAATTGGGCCCAATTTGGACATTTACTCACTCTTGTTGGCAGCGGTTTAGACATTAATGGCTGTGTGTTGAGTTATTTTGAGGGGACAGCAAATTTACCCTGTTATACAAGCTGTACACTCACTACTTTACATTGTAGCAAAGTGTCATTTGTTCAATGTTGTCACATAAAAACATATAATAAAATATTTACAAAAATGTGAGGGGTGTACTCACTTTTATGAGTTGACTGTATATGTACACTAGACTGTATATATATATATATATATATATATATATATATATATACACACAGCCTGAAGTGTATTATATAATATACACCACCGAATGAACTGTATATATACGCTATACTGAATGCAGACTATATATGTATGAAGGCCAGTATGGTGGCCTGAAATTATGGGAGGAGCCTGGGGGGTACTTAAAGCACACCACTCACCTGTGGTCCTTGTTGGTTCCGGTTCGTGATAACCTCATGTTTCCAGGCTGGCTCTTCCCAGCTCACCTCATGGTTACGAGTCTGTGCATGTGATTCCAGTGTGTTGCGGCGTCTCGGTTCGTAGTCTTCGTCTGCGGTTCTTGCTCTTTGTTGCAGGTAGGATTCGAACCTTTTCATATCATATGCAAATTGCAATTTGTTCCGTGCCCTATCCCGCATCCCTTTCATAGTTAGCTGTCGGCCAGTGCATTCGTAGGTTCCCTCTGCCTTGTTCGTCACCCCATCAACAAACATATGATTCGTTCATAGATCCAAGCCGCCAAGTTGCTGTCGGTCGTGTCCCAACATCATTAGGCACAGGCCAGGGCATTTGTAGGTTCCCACTGCTTTGTTTGTCACCTCATCTTTGAACATATGATTCGTTCATAGACCCAAGCTGCTGAGTTGTTGACGGTTGTTGCCCGACATTACTCGGCATAGGCGTCGCTGGTTGCAGGTTTCACAGTCTATGAGGTTGGAGCCAGCAGGTGTGGATTGCACAGGTTCTGTGGCTCATTGAGGTGGTAATTAGCCCACCTGTTGCCTTGTCTGCATCCAATTAGCCTTGGGGGCTGGGTGGTTGGTATGTGTTCAGTTTGGAGGGGTGATGTAGCAACCCTAAGACCCATACACACTTTGTTGTCTGATTTTCTTGGGTTTACTGGAGCCATATAGTGCAGGAGCCTGCCCAATTGCATACAAATTGGGGCTCTCGGGGTTGGCCTTGTGTGGCATGGTTCTGGTAAATATATGGGGTAGGGGATCGGCAGAATATTGTATAGTGTGTACCCAGATTTCACTTTACCACAGCCGTTTCGAGCCCAGTTGTGTCGGCGGAACAACGTTGTGAATTGGTTTATTGCATACATTCATTAAATTGCATATCACACACTCTACAGTCCGATTCGAATTCAGTCGCATCTGCAGCTCACAGACCGATTCGTATCAGTTTAATCTCATACACTGTTCAGCCCAATCCGAATCTAGTCGCATCGGCGACACAATCCTGGCGGCACAATGATTTGGATTCTCAGGTCTACATTTCACGCCATTCACTCACTTTTCAGCCCGATCCGAACTCTAGTCGTGTCAGGGGTACAACGATTCGCATCCTCGGCTCTACATTCCACAAAATCAGGCGTACAGCATACACATATCACTTCATCTATTCGTACGTTTGTTGCGGACAGTCATTCCTACATACTCAGTTCTGCTATCCTTCCTGATAAGGCTACTTTCTTGCAATCGTTGCAAGCACATCTCCAGTGGCACTAAATTCGGCCACTCATCGTCTCCAGTGGCACATCGGCCATTGACCGTTTTCTCTGTCATTTCTCCTTTAGGTCAGTTGAGTTCAGGTTGGTGCATCCTAAACCAGATATCGGATGTTTTTTCCTCAAATAAAAAATAAAAAACACACACTGACCATAGGGCTCGCACCTTCACAATGACACCTTCCAAACAGCACTCAAACTACAATCTGTTTTAAACCAGACTCCTGCATCACCTCACTACAGGTTTCCGGCGACCCAGTTCTCGACCCCAACCAGGACTTCGCAAGCTAGGGCATCGACCCAGGTGTGTAGTACTTTGCATTTTCTTTAGCACCCTTTCACTAAATTTTTACCTCACATACATAATTTGAGTTGCTCATCAGGCGTTAGTAACTGTCACGCGTTTCTGTGCATGACACTGTTTTTGCAGAGCGACCCTTCACCCAAGCAGACAAGGTCACTCAACATCCAGCTTGCTGGCAGTACAGGCGTAAGCAGGCCGAACATACGTCACAAACTACAGATCGCAACAATCCTACTTAGGAATACCAGACTGCAGCTCCCCACCCCAGTACTCCCTGGAGCTCTGGTTCAGAGGTTTGTGCCGAGCACAGACGGCATCCGAGCTATCGGTTACCTGGCCACTCACCTCTTGGCTCACCTTGGTTGCCACGCACTCTTTTGAGTTTTCTAAATTTCCACTCAACAGCGTTTGAACGCAAATCGGCTTCTTCACTACACCTGTCCCTTTTCTGTCCTTTTCCTTCTTATCTATTTTTGATGTTTACAACTTGGCTCACTATCCTACCTTTTATGACTCCTTTTACACTTGCAACCCCCTCGCCTTGCCTCATGGCTGCTAGAGGGAGATTGTAATCGTCAGTTTCCTTCTAGTTGCATTAGGGATTTGAGCTGCTATCTTGGGGTTCTATAATGGTTCATCAGCTCCTTCACCTTGTCTTATAGCTGGGACCATGTCGCAGGCCAGCAGCGAAGACCACACTTCCGCCCCTCTGTCACCCTTTGCAGGTTCAAAGTGCTGCAGTGTGCAGTCCCTCAGGGGATGGACCATCCCCAAACTCACAGCTCAGGGGCATTCTCTACTCCGCCACAACCAGCTAAGCCGAGCTCTTCAGGCCGTTCCTCCCACCGCTAGCGACAGCTGAGCCCCGCACCAACCAGGCATTCTTGCAGTAAATCCAGTCACCCCAGCGGAACAACGATCCATCTCCTCTGCACCACCCATCTCGTTCTATCTATCACGCAGCTTACCACAATTCGGTCTCTATGGAGAGGCATCTGCCATAAGCTACCAATCATTACTCAGACTAAACCACTCGTACGTCCTCATAACAGAGTCAATACTCTGCTTCATGTACTCTGTCAGCTCATTTACACATCCTACTGCCCGTCACAAATCGAGTTGCGTCGGTGGCATAACGATCTGCAGCTCGATCTCCATCGTGAGGCACCTGCCACAAGCCACCGGTCGTTACTCAGTCCATCCATTCATACGTTCGTACGTACTCTCAATCTTAACGATATGCAACTCAATTTTTAATGGGACTCGCATCTTTAGCCTATGCCGGCTGCTTCACCTTTGCATCACGGGCCACAGAACACATCCTAAGTTCACGTGCTACCTCAAGCAGCACAACACTTCATGGCTAGGCCTAGTTAATGTCCGGTGGCTGGGGCTTCACCTTTCCTCACACCCAACTCCCCCACTGACCACTTTCTTGGCACACAGATTTACGTCAGGGTTCCAAACCGGCCTCATCCCGCTACCTCACCCGACCCACGAGTGCAGGAATCTCCTCTCAGCTACCGGGCGCATGGCTGTCCAAAGCAGACATGTCAGACGCGTCTTAATTACTGTGCATTGAGCCATCTCTCTGGTGGTGGCATGGCATCAAATGGAAGGTACATGACCCCAATCTAGTTCTTAGGCGGGACCCAGCAGCTACAACAGATTGACAAATTATTTGCAAACTGGAACGACATATTCATGTTTATTCTGTTAGCATTAGCTTGTCACCTCAGGTAGTCATGGATGCCGCAGCCTCCACAGGCTTCGCTGCAATTTTTGGCCTTCACTGGTTGGCAGGACCATAGCCACCAGAAATGCTTCCAAATCCCCAGTTTGGTCAGTCCCCCTCACTTTTGAACTATATCCCATCGTGGTAGCCTCTTAGGTCTGGGGCCATACCTGGACAGGACAAACAGGCCACGGCCGAAATTATTAACAAGGAAGGTCCAAGTCACTCGCCGTCATGTCCCTCCTATGCGGTAGGTGCAGTTGTGCCTGCAGCATCAATTTAATGTTCACTGCGTTACTATCCTGGGCAGGCTCAACGTTGCAGTAGACGCACTGTCCCACTTAACTGTACTTCATTCCTTCAGCAGAAACCCAGAGCCGACCCAACCACTTCTCCTATCCCATCTTGGTCGCTGCTGACCACGGGTTAAAGGCACACCTACACAACGCAACCCATCTTGTTAAATCACCCCACTTAGAACGCCTATCACAAATTCCTAGCCTCATGCCCCATAGTAGCGCCAGGAGACATCAAGAACGTCCTAGCCTTATATCGTTTTGCCACGCACAGCTAGCTCTATCTCATAAACACCATCTGGCTATACTTACCCGACATCCAACATTTGTCCTTACAGGACCCCGGGAAGCCATCATTGTTCGCAACCCGTACAGTCAAAATCCATTCTACGCGGCATCCAGGAGCATCAGCCCATAGCAAACTTCAAACGCTTACCCACCGCAAGTGCCATCTACAGCGTCATGTAGACCATCCTTTCACACTTCCCGTTGGGGTTTCTAGCCAGCTTGAACATCCAAGCACCCATCTACCTGGCCTTCTACGGCTTTTGAGGCCCAGCGAGTTTACCTTTAGCAGCCACACCTCGTGGTGTCCAAACACATCAATCTGGTCCCGGGCACGACATCAATCTTTCCAGACCAACAACGTCTGGTGACCAGTAGCGATACTCACTTACTGTCTCACCTACCCAGCCAGTCAAACTCAGCCCTTGCTACCTTTTCGACCAGCCCTCGGAGTGACAGCCAGGTCGTCAGGCAGGTTAGGATGCTCCCAGTTAACGAGGCCTTGACCACGGCCGTTTTTCCTTTTTGGATCGAAACGACCTTGCCCACATCTCAACACAGGGTACCAGACCATGCCTGTTAAAAAAGGTGGGCAAATAGAAATCCGCTTGCTTCACTCAGTATATTCCGTACCCTCAGGAGGAAATATGGCAAGCCTTCAGCAAGCTTGCTCTGTAGTACTTTACCAGCTCAATAAAGTAGTTACCTCCCTAGCCGAGTGTTCTTACCCCCTTTGTAGGCATACCGTCCAGCCAACCAGGGCACACTGCAGGTCTACTTTATGTTGTTAATCTTGTGACGTGTTTATGTGGTTCACATCTCTCCCAGTTATAGGGCTTCGACCATAAATAAGAAAGCCAGTATGGTGGTCTGAAATTATGGGATGAGCCCAGGGGGTATTTAAAGCACACAACTCAACTGTGGTCCTTGTCGGTTCCAGTTCGTTTTTTTTTTTTTTCTTTTCCCCTTTCTTTTTTCTCACCACATCAGCAATCACCTTTGAGAGACTCAACTCAGCTGAGCCATTCATTTTTGTCCCTTCTCGTTTTCGCATCATAGTCGTTAAAATTGTTTTCCTCTCACACTTTCTTTTTATATATTCTTTATTTTGAGTCTACATCACACATAAAATTCACTGTATCACAAAGAAGAGAGGCTTCCTATTAATTATCTCCCCCCCTCGTCCCACCCTCCTCCCTGAAAAAAAAAAGGGGGAGGAAAGACACACCCCGATCCCCCCCAATCCCCCTCTCTCTCTCTTACCTCTATATTTCCATAAGCATCGCACATCTCTCCGTATTCCTGAATTCCAACTATTTCCGCCAAGTCCTACAATATTTCTCCTGTAAGCCTTCCGTCGAGTGTATTGACTCTTCCATGGCCCTTACCCATTCCACCCTTGTTATCCATTCCCTTAGCCCTGGGGCTTCAGGATTTTTCCAAAAGCGTGGAATCAACACTTTAGCAGTGTTCAGGAGGTGCGGGACTAATGACTTACTATATTGGGGTACCCCTCTCTCCAAATCATGGAACAAACACGTCCACGGATTTTTATTAACCTGTTCCCCCATTATTTGCAGGATTTCTTCCAAGATTCCCTCCCAATAAAACTGTATTTTGGGGCACCCCCACCAGAGATGCACGGAGGTTCCCAAATCCCCGCACCCCCTCCAACAGGTTGGGGGGATCTCGGGCCCATACTCATGCCCTCTGGGGCATCACATACCACCTAGCCATTAACTTATAGGCCATTTCATACGTCGGGGTGTCTCTTACCGGTAAGTAGACCATTTTTAATATCTTAAACCTATGTTTCTCGTCTCTCAGGTATCCTATTTCTCTTTCCCACTTCTCCAGGTAGGTGGGGAACCCTTTGCTTGCTTCCCCCCTAAGCAATCTGTAAAATTTAGATATACTGTCATTCACACTCGAGGGGGAGCTTAGTAATTTTTCTATTGCTCTTAATTGGCCTCTTCCTCTCAATGGTTGTGGAAGTGATTGTGAAAAGTGCTGTATCTGAGCATACCTCCATTTATCTAGTGGTTTCCCCATTCCCGTGTGATTTCTGTGTAAGTGCATAGTCTATCTCCCCTCATCACATCCTGTAATTGTATCACGTCTTTCTTAGCCCACCTTGTAAAATATAAGTGCTCCTCCTATGATATTAGTGGTGAATTATATTCCCAATGAAATCTCTTACTTAACCCATCCCAAATCTTAAATGTGTTCCTAGTCAAGAAATTAATACTGTGTCCTAACTCACGAAATTGTGGTGGAATCCATATCATCTTTTCTATATCAACTCTACTTTGTGCAATCTCTATATTCACCCAATTTTTCTCTTTTTTACTATATAACCAATCAGTGATTCTAGAGATAGAAATGGCTTGGTAGTACTTTTTGAAGTCTGTGGCTCCCAACCCTCCCTGTTTTTTTTCCTTAACCAGAGTATCATACGCTATCCTAGGGTGTTTACGTGCCCAGATTAAAGTCAGTCATAGACTGTAGTTTCCTGAAGAAAACGGGAGGGAGAGCTATTGGGATCATTTGGAAGGTATAAATTAGCATTGGCAGTACAAACATTTTCCCGGCATTTATCCTGCCAATCCACGATAAGGATCTATGCCTCATCCTATTTAGTTGGTCCTTAATTTTATTAAGTAAGGGAACATAATTAGCAGTAAACAAATCCCTCGGAGACGATGTCAATTTTATACCCAGGTACCCTAACTCCCTCCTGCACCATGTAAGAGGGAACCTAGGTTGAATTGCCCTCTGCTCTCGCAGAGGAAGCGTTATGTTTAAATGCTCTGATTTACCCACATTTATTTTAAAATTTGTCAACCCTCCATAGCGCTCTAACTCCTTAAGCACTATGGGGATTGTTGTTCTAGGGTAGGTGATATAACAGAGCAAATCATCGGCAAATGCCGCTACTTTATATTCCCTTTCTCCCACCCAGATTCCTTTAATGTCTTCATTCTTGCGAATCGCAGCTAGCAATGGCTCCAAAGTTATTATGAACAAGATTGGAGACAGGGAGCAACCCTGTCTTGTCCCGTTAAATAATTTGAGGGGAGAAGACAGGGTTCCGTTTACTCTAATTCTAGCCTTTGGATATCTGTAGAGGGACATAATCCATCTCATCATCCTCTCCCCAATTCCCAGATGCTTCATTGTTTCAAACATAAATCCCCAGTCAACTCTGTCGAATGCCTTTTCGGCATCGATCGTCATTAAAGCCACCGGGGTGTCTCTCCTAACCGCTTCCTGAATCAAAAAGATGGATTTCAAAGAGTTATCCCTTCCCTCCCTTCCAGGTACAAACCCCACCTGATCATTATGTACCCACCGATGCAACCCGACTTTCAGCCTGTCAGGGAGTATTTTAGCGAAAATTTTTATATCTGCGTTTAATAACAAGATTGGCTTATAACTTCCTGGGGATGCTGGATCCTTTCCTTCTTTCAAAGTGAGGGTAATATGAGCCAAAAGGGACTCTCTGGACATCTCTCCCTCACCCAGAGCGTTCAGGTAAGTGCACAATTTAGGTGCTAAAAGTTATAATATCATCCGTCAGGGCCCGGGCTCTTTCCCAGGGCAGAGTTACTTATCGCACTTTCTACTTCCTCCTGTGTAATAGAGGTCTCAAGGAGCTCTACCTCCTCTTTCTCTGCCTGGGAAGGTCTAGGCCCCGCAGGTACTCCCTCATAGCCTCCTTCCTACTCTCACCTGCTTCCTCTTTCCGGCCTACCTTGTATAAAGCACTATAGTAAGAGTGGAATATTTTAGCAATATTTGGGGATGAGAATTCTAATCCACCCCCCTCGTCCCTAATCTTGGGTATAAAGGTCCTAATCTTTTTTTCCTTTACCTTTCTCGCCATCCATTTTCCTGATTTGTTGCCCTCCTGATACATGTCCTTATTGATAATATAAAAGGCGCATTTCCTTTCCTGTTCTAGCAGTTCGTCCAATTCTCTTCTTTTCCCTATTAGCTCTTTCTTTTCAGGAATCCCCCTAGGTCGTGTACCCTGCTCTAATTCCTGGATCTCTCTATAAAGGAGTGACATCTTTCCCCCCCTTTCTTTCTTTTTTCCTGCTCCAATACCAATCAGAATCCCTCTTATGTACACCTTATGCGCCTCCCAAAGGGTGGCCCTAGATATTTCTGATGTATCATTTGTCTTAAAATAATTCTTCAATTCCTGCTCTATTTTTTCCACAGAATCCAGGTCTTGAATGAGAGAATCATTCAGTTTCCAATTCATTCTAGTCTGAGCCGCCCCAGCGACCTCCAATTGGATTTTCACTGGGGCATGGTCGGACAGGGTGATTGCTTTAATTTCTATGGCCTTGAGATGTGGGATTAAATGGTGTTCTATTAGGATATAATTGATCCTTGAAAATGATTTATGGACAGGGGAGTAGTACGTGTAGTCACGTTTCTTTGGGTGACAAATCCTACAAGCATTCATTAACTGTAGACTCATAAGCATTTTTTTTAGTGCCTCACATTGTGTTACAGATTTTGAGGCGCCCCTTGAAGTATCCAACCCTGTGTCCATGCTCCAGTTTAGGTCCCCTGCAACTATTAGTTTGCCCTCCTTGAAGGTCTCAAGCTTCTTCAATACCTTCCTTAAAAATGTATCAGGGTTTTTATTTAGGCAATAGATATTCGCTATTGTGCACATCATATTAAATAACTTCCCTTTCACGAAAAGGAACCTTCCCCCTGGGTCAGCCAGCCACTCTCCCTCTACAAACATTGTCATCCTGTCGAACCCAATAGCCACACCCCTTGAATGTGTCGATCCTGTGTCCCCATAGAACCACTTTGGGAACTGATGTGATGCCAATCCACCTCCTGATGAGTGTGTGATATAAGTCTCCTGTAGGCACGCCACATTTGCTCCCAACAACTGCACTTCCTTGTTTATTTTGTACCTTTTTTTGCTGTATTAAGTCCCCTTACATTATACGTGACAAAATTTACAACTTCCATATTTCACCCCAATAAGAGCATCTGGCCAATCCAGTAAGGCACGCCAAGGAGAGAGAGAGAGAGAGGGAAAGAAAAAAAAAAAAAAAGAAACCCCCCCCCAACCCTCACCCCAAATCCTACCCCTCCCTCCCCCACCCCGCTCCCCCTCCCCCTCCCCCCACCCCACACCCCCCTAGTCTGGAACAGATCGCCTGAGGAGACTGGGCAGACCCCTCTGTTCACTATATGGATCTGGTAGGCATCAACCTGGTGCCACCTTATCACCATATTCCCCAGCGGGCTCATGTCACAGACTCCTCCAAGCCCACCCCGGTCCCCCCCCAGCCCCCCGTCCCACTCTACTCATGCTAGAGCTAACCCACACCCTCAGGCTCTACCTCTTTGTTGTTAACTAGAACTTCTTCCCGCACCCCCTTCCCCTCTCCATCCCGTTATCCTTCGAGGAGATGATACTCTCTCCTCCTCTCCCCAACCTGGAATAGGGGGGGTACTATGTCCAGTTTACTGCAGAAGTCCTCCAAATCTTCAGGGAATCTCAAGACTGCAGTTCGCCCATCTTTTTTTCCAATGAAGCAGGCTGGAAACCCCCGTTGGTAGGATATCTCTGATTTCAAAAGCCCTGTAAGAGGTTTCAACAGTCTCCTTCTTGAGAGGGTCTCCGCCAACAAGTCTGAATAGACCTGTAGTTCCGCGCCTTCATAACATATAGCTGGAAGCTGCCGCAGTTTTCCCATAATTTTTGATTTTTCTTCTGCATAATGGAACCTTATTATCACATCTCTCGGGCTCTCTGACCTATTCAAGGGGTATCGTGCGATCCTATGGGCTCTATCTAGTTTCAGAGGTTCTGTTATTTCTTTTTCCAATAAGAGGTTGAACAGCCGCTGTATTATTAACGTCAGCTCTTCATTCCCATATTTCTCAGGAAGTCCTTTAATTTGCAGGTTTTTGCGTCTACTGCAATTCTCCTGGTCTTCTATTTTGTATAGGAGACTTCTATTTGTGTTTTGTAAATATTTTATTGGTTACTGATGTACTCTAGTCTTCGCTCATGATCTTCTAATCTGCCCTCCGTCTCTTCTACCCTTACAAGCACTTGCCCGATGTCTGTTCTTACTGCCGCTATGTCCGTTTTTAGTGATGTCTCCATTTTTAACAGCATCTCTGCTAACATCTCTTTGATTAGCGGAGCTTCCTCCTGCATTATCAGCTGTACTGGTCTTTTTCCTGATAGTTCCTCCTCTCCACCACTCTTCCTCTGTGCTCCCTCTTGGGCCTTAGAGCTACTCTGGTGGAGGCTCCAATTACTTCTGGGCCTCGTAATTTTACCCTCCTGTATTTTCCCTGCTTTGTTCTCTTCTTCTGTCCCCTTCTGTCTGCTAGTTCCTGGGTGTATTGGGGCCCCTATTCTAGGGCTCCCCTGCGTCTCTTCCGCCATGCTGGAATCCACGGACATATAGGGGCCATATTTCTATGCAGAGCTGCACCAGATTTTGCACTCTCCAGGTTTAGTAAATCAACCGATTTACTAAACCTGGAGAGTGCAAAATCTGGTGCAGCTCTGCATAGAAACCAATCAGCTTCCAGGTTTTATTGTCAAAGCTTAATTTACAAGCTAAAGTTGAAAGCTGATTGGCTACCATGCACAGCTGCACAATATTCTGAGTGCTCCAGTTTTAGTAAATCAACCCCATAGCGTTGGATACCTCCAGGGCTTAGCGCAGCCGTGGCGCCTTTATTTGCTTTAGTTGATTTCCCCCTCATTTCTCTATTTTATGCCCCGCCTAAAATGACATGGGATCTCAATATAATCCTGAGTAAATGCCCAGCTTACGTGCAGTTATTCAGAGAATCCAATCATGCAATTCTTTAATTTAGTTTAGTTATAAGCGGGGAAAAACAAACAGGCATTTACGTAACCACCTCTTACTAATCGTGTATAGTTAATTATCAAACTTAATCCAGCGTAAGCATACAACCCGTAAGATCTTCCTCCAGTCCTGGGCTAAGCTGAGAGAGAGGCTTACTTGGGGTTCCCCCAGTAGCAGACCCGATGTGTGAGGTGAAAAGGTGGGGGGGGGATATCCCCGTCCCCTTTTATCTTCCGAACCCCCTGCTTAAACAATTTAAAACAGTCTCTCCTCCCAATAATTGCTGTCACAATAACTTTTAGCTAGCATTGACAGGGGACCTTGTATCACGGCAGGCACAGGGGGGGTTCTCAACCTTAGAGCCACGAATAAACAAATCCAGTCCCTCACATAGTCAACTAAATTAGGGAAATCACATAGCAATACATAGAGAATCTCTCACCTCCTCCATGATCAGAAAGCCGCAGGGTCCTGCAGTGTGACTCCCCCTTCCCACCGTGGCGCCCACGCCGTCTTACCAGTGAAGTGAGGGAGCTTCGACAGCTTCAGCAAAACCCTACCCTGTCTAATGCCGTTTTTTTTTTTTTTTTATTTCCCGGGTATGCAGGAGAGGAGGGGTTGGGAAGGTATACTACCCACCGGCGCTTACCGTAGGCAATGCCGGCTTGTCAGCAGATCGTCTGGTAAAGTAGCTCCAGCCTTCGGTGCCACGCACTCAGCATCCCCACATGCCAGCAACAGACAGAGCAGAGCATCGGACAGGGCAGGGGTTCCCGGCGTGCTCTCCGAGCGTCCTATGTATTGACGCTCCGCCCCATCCCCTGCCTCCTTGTCGGTTCCAGTCCGTGATACTCTCCCTTCCATTCCCCTTTTTCAGGGCACTTCTCAGCACATTTCTTAATCATCCATTACTTATATCTTGGGTATGCCCCCTTTTTAGGCATACCGTCCAGGGCACACTTCAGGTCTACTTTATGTTGGTAGTCTTGTGGCGTGTTTAGGTTGTTCACATCTCTCCCGGTTATAGGGAGATATATATATATATATATATATATATATATATATATATATATATATATATACAGTATATATATATATATATATATATATATATACATACCTACATACTAGACTGTATATATGTATATATGAATACACCGCCTGAAGTGTATTATATAATGTACACAACCAAATGCACCGTATATATAGGCTACACTGAATGCAGAGTATATACACTGCATTCAGTGTAGCATATATAGATATACATACTAGAATGTATATATATATATATATATATATATATATATATATATAAATATATGAATACACCTCCTGAAGTGTATTATATAATGTACACCACCGAATGAAATGTATATATACGCTACACTTATACCTGTCTTGTTTAACAAGACAGGTTCCACTCAGAACAGGCCTCACCATGGTCGACCAAAGAGGTTGTGTGCATTTGCTCATATCCAGAGGTTGTCTTTGGGAAATAGATGTATGAGTGCTGCCAGTATTGCTACAGAGGTTGAAGAGGTGGGGGGGTCAGCCTGTCAGTGCTTAGAAGAGTCTTCCTTCTAGCCACAGGACTAGAAGGAAGACTCTTCTAAAGATGATGCACAAGAAAACCCGCAAACAGTTTGCTGAAGACTAGCAGACTAAGGACACGGATTACTGGAACCATGTCCTGTGGTCTGATGAGACCAAGATAAACTTATTTGGTTCAGATGGTATCAGGCGTGTGTGGTGGCAACCAGGTGAGGAGTACAATAACAAGTGTGTCTTGCCTACAGTCAAGCATGGTGGTGGGAGTGTCATGGTCTGGGGCTGCATGAGTGCTGCTGGCACTGGGGAGCTACAGTTCATTGAGGGAACCATGAATGCCAACATGTACTGTGATATACTGAAGCAGAGCATGATCCCCTCCCTTTCTAGACTGGGCCGCAGGACAGTATTCCAACATAATAACGACCCCAAACACACCTCCAAGATGACCACTGCCTTGCTAAAGAAGCAGAGGGTAAAGGTAATGGACTGGCCAAGTATGTCTCTCGCCCCCCCGTCCCCCTCTGATGCAACGCAGGATTCCTGTTGCATCAGAGGGGGGCGGGGTCACCCGTACACATCACTGGGAAACCCCGGCGTTTCCCCTTGTCAGAGGGGGACGGGGTCACATGACAGGTTAATAAAGGACTCGTCCCAAGCTGTCTCCTGTGGTTTTTTAACATTTTGACACTTTCTCTTTATGAAATGGTAGGGGTACAATGTACCCCTTACCAATTCACATAGGGGGGCGGGATCTGGGTGTCCCCTTTATTAAAGGGGGCTTCCAGATTCAAATAAGCCCCCCGCCCGCAGACCCCCACAACCACCAGGCAAGGGTTCTGGGGATGAGGCCCTTGTCCCCATCAACATGGGGACATCCTCCCCATGTAGAGGGCATGTGGCCTGGTACGGTTCAGGAGGGGAGGCCGCTCTCTCATCTCCCCCTCTTTTCCTTCGGCCTGCGAGGTTGCGTGCTCGGATAAGGGTCTGGTGTGGATTTTTGGGGGAACCCCGCGCCATTTTTTTTTCAGTTTTGGCACGGAGTTCCCCTTAAAATCCATACCAGACCTAAAGGGCCTGGTAATGGAATTGTGGGGGACCCCCACGCATTTTTTTTTTATTATTATTTTATTCAATGACTTTCAATGACTTTTATGTGTATTGTCGGGACTGACAATTCATTAATAGCCGGCACTAGCGATTGACTTTTTTTTTTCCTTTAGAAATGTCATTTTGCTCTCGAATTGTTATAAACAAGGGAAACATGCGCTACTTTACAGGCATACTATAGACACCCCCCAGGTATGAAATTTAAAGGAATACTTCACTTTTAATGTTTCACTTTAAGCATTATTAAAATCACTGCTCCCAAAAAAACTTCAGTTTTTACAACTTTTTTTGCATTGATACATGTCCCCTGGGGCAGGACCCAGGTCCCCAAACACTTTTTATGACAATAACTTGCATATTAACCTTTAAAATTAGCACTTTTGATTTCTCCCATAGTGTTCCGCGGGTTTCCTTTGCAACGGAATTTGGATCTGAAATTCGTCAACGAAATTTTGTATTTCGTATAAAATTCGGAAGCATAGCAATTCGTATTTCGGATGCTTCTGAATGTATGAATTTTCGGAAATTCGTACGAAACTAATCGCACATGTCTAGGGAGCAGTAGATCCTTGTCATGTCACTAGGCAGAATGTAGAAATGCCTTGTTGACATTGGCATCTCCCCGTTCTGCGGCTCTGTGACATGATCGCGGAGCACCGGCGGACATCGAGTCTGCGGGAACTGCAGGCACAGTCACACTGTACGCGGCGGGTGCACCCTCTAGCCCCGCCAATTAAAGGGGACGTACAGGTACGCCCATTTGCCCACCACTGCCATTGTGCCGACGTATATCGGTGTGCAGCGGTCAGCAAGTGGATAATGTACACCACCGAATTAACTGTATATATACGCTACACTGAATGCAGAGTATATATATATATATATATATATATATATATATATATATATATACACAGTGGGGACGGAAAGTATTCAGACCCCCTTACATTTTTTCACTATATTGCTAAAATTATTCATTTTTATGATTTATTTATTTATTGTTCATTTTTTTTCCTCATTAATGTACACACAGCACCCCATATTGACAGAAAAACACAGAATTGTTGACTTTTTTGCAGAGACATAATTGTGGCAAGGCACAGATCTGGCCAAAGTTACAAAAAAAAAATTCTGCTGCACTTAAGGTTCCTAAGAGCACAGTGGCCTCCATAATCCTTAAATGGAAGACGTTTGGGACGACCAGAACCCTTCCTAGAGCTGGCCGTCCGGCCAAACTGAGCTATCGGGGAAGAAGAGACTTGGAGAGAGAGGTAAGGAAGAACCCAAAGATCACTGTGGCTGAGCTCCAGAGATGCAGTCGGGAGATGGGAAAAAGTTGTAGAAAGTCAACCGTTAGTGCAGCCCTCCACCAGTCGGGGCTTTATGGCAGAGTGGCCCGATGGAAGCCTCTCCTCAGTGCAAGACACATGAAAGCCAGCATGGAGTTTGCTAAAAAAAACACCTGAAGGACTTCAAGATGGTGAGAAATAAGATTCTCTGGTCTGATGAGACCAAGATAGAACTTTTTGGCCTTAATTCTAATGCCCCGTACACACGGTCGGACTTTGTTCGCACATTCCGACAACAAAATCCTAGGATTTTTTCCGACGGATGTTGGCTCAAACTTGTCTTGCATACACACGGTCACACAAAGTTGTCAGAAAATCCGATCGTTCTAAACGCGGTGACGTAAAACACGTACATCGGGACTATAAACGGGGCAGTGGCCAATAGCTTTCATCTCTTTATTTATTCTGAGCATGCGTGGCACTTTGTCCGTCGGATTTGTGTACACACGATCGGAATTTCCGACAACGGATTTTGTTGTCGGAAAATTTTATCTCCTGCTCTCCAACTTTGTGTGTCGGAAAATCCGATGGAAAATGTCCGATGGAGCCCACACACGGTCGGAATTTCCGACAACACGCTCCGATCGGACATTTTCCATCGGAAAATCCGACCGTGTGTACGGGGCATAAGCGCTATGTGTGGAGAAAACCAGGCACTGCTCATCACCTGTCCAATACAGTCCCAACAGTGAAGCATGGTGGTGGCAGCATCATGCTGTGGGGGTGTTTTTCAGCTGCAGGGACAGGACGACTGGTTGCAATCGAGGGAAAGATGAATGCGGCCAAGTACAGGGATATCCTGGACGAAAACCTTCTCCAGAGTGCTCAGGACCTCAGACTGGGCTAAAGGTTTACCTTCCAACAAGACAATGACCCTAAGCACACAGCTAAAATAACGAAGGAGTGGCTTCACAACAACTCTGTGACTGTTCTTGAATGACCCAGCCAGAGCCCTGACTTAAACCCAATTGAGCATAAAAATGGCTGTCCACCAACGTTTACAATCCAACCTAACAGAACTGGAGAGGATCTACAAGGAGGAATGGCAGAGGATCCCCAAATCCAGGTGTGAAAAACTTGTTGCATCTTTCCCAAAAAGACTCATGGCTGTATTAGATCAAAAGGGTGCTTCTACTAAATACTGAGCAAAAGGTCTGAATACTTAGGACCATGTGATATTTCAGTTTTTCTTTTTTAATAAATCTGCAAAAATGTCAACAATTCTGTGTTTTTCTGTCAATATGCGGTGCTGTGTGTACATTAATGAGGACAAAAAAAAAGAACTTAAATGATTTTAGCAAATGGCTGCAATATAACAAAGAGTGAAAAATTTAAGGGGGTCTGAATGCTTTCCGTCCCCACTGTATATATATATATATATATATACTCTGTATACAGTATATATCAAATACACTGCAACTAACTAAATAACCTGCCTGCCTAATCTAGCTCAAGCTTTCCCTCTGTGCACGCCAACAACACTACACGGGGCTGCTCTGTAAGCAGCCTTATATCGTGTGGGGCGTGGACTTAGTCCCCCTGAGCCAAAATTGGCCAAAGGCACCCTGTCATGATTGGCCAATTATGGCTCTTTCAGCGGAGCGCGCTGTGATTGGCCAAAGCATGCAGGTCAGATGCATGCTTTGGCCAGTCATCAGACGCTAATGCACTGCAATCTCACAGTGAATTATGGGGTGTTCAGCGGCACTCGAATTTCCCACAAACGCCCCATAATGTTCGCTGTTCAGCGAACGGGCGAACACCTGATAGTAGAGTTGAACTTACGTTCGACTTGAACATCGAGCTCATCCCTAGTCAGCACATTGGCATCTCCTGAAGGAAGACGTCTCAGTCAGCAAATTTGTCTCCAGAGATCCCAGCTGGTATACAGGAGGGCTCGTATGCTCAGTGACCTTTTGGTACATAGTGATATTTCCTGGACAAACCACGCCATACTGTGTGTGGGGGCATAGCTCGCTGTGGTTGCTGCAAGCTCTGCCCCATGTGATAGAGGGTGATTCTCTATGGTTGCCAACTGGCAGGCTCCTTTTATGTAGACAGAAAGCCAATTGTTATACCACGGGGTGATCTATGTCCTTTTGTGTTCCTGCAATTCCATCTATGTGGGTAAAACCAGTCTCATACACAAACGATTTCAGGAACACATTTATGAGGTTGAGACCTACCATTTGAAGGCCCCTTTGGCTAGAAATGTATGTCTACAGCATGACAGGTATCCCCGTTGTCTTAAGCCTGGTATACATGATCCGATTGTTGGCCAACAGAGCGTCAGACTTTTGTCCGAAGGGCGTGTGCGGAGGAACTTATTTTGCATACTAACGGCACACAATTGTCAACCAACAAACACGGACATAGTGACGCATTACGTTGAATTTCAGCTCTTGAGCGCCACCCTTTGGGCACCTTCTGCTAATGTGGTGTTTGGTGAGCATTGATTCTGAGCATGCGTGTTTGTACTTTGGACTTTTGTGTGCTGGACTTTTGTATAGACGATACGAAAATCTGACAACAGAACGTTGTCCGCCGGAAATTTACCAGCCTGCCATCCAACATTTGTTGGCCAAAAGTTGGACAACAATTGTCTGAAGGAGCGTACTGACGGTCAGATTTTAGGCAAACAGGTGGTCTCCCAGGATAAAAGGGGGGGGGGGGGGTTTGATCAGATTGTCCTCCAACGTGATTCACATTGGATCTGGGAGCTGAAGGCTACCAAGGCCCCTGGCCTAAATGATAGCCTGAGCTTTGTTCCATTCCTTAAATAACCCTAAGGTGGGATATCTCTTACCCTACAGGCAATGATAATTTTTAATTTTAATTCAAATTTAATTTAATTTTTTTTTTATGACTTCACTTACCGTGTACAATGTGGTTGCAGTATATATTTTCTAATATATAAGTACTGGTTCCCACCACCGTATTGCTGTTGTCTTTTGACTTATGGATTCATGTGGATTCAATTTGTACTGCTACAATGCTCCACATCGCTCCACCCCCATGAGGATAGGGGAAGACACTGCCCATTGTAAGACACGGTCATGCCGAGACGAACGTAGAGTGAGGATGAGCATGGATGTAACGTGATGCGGCTGTGACGCATGTGGACACATGTGTTGTCAGCCATTTAAAGCCTGGATACCCCATACGGTGGTGGGACCACAACGGTAACGAGCCTCTGAAGCAGCTGACAGAGATTGGTGAAACCGGTCAGGCTACCTAGGTCAATCTCTGGATGATGACTATTTGACCTTCACCATATATTTGCAAGGTTGGAGATACAATGGGATGGGAGGATCGCATTTCAGGACACCAGTGTTTCATGGACTTGAACAGATCTGATAACTATATCTAACATTCGGAATGGAACAGTACATTTCCTTGTGATTTTGCCGGATTATATAATCGCTTGTGATTTGCACACAGTGAGAGGGAGGCTATGGAGGATTGTCTCCATATTCCACTGGTCAAGTGACCCTGTTCACTATATCCTGTCATCTATACAAAACCCACACATTATCCCTCCTCTGGACCACTGTTACCAAGCTTTATCCCAGCTACTTCACTACATCTACCAACCTGTTTTTCAATCTGCTTTTCAGCATGGACTGAGAGATTATCTGTTCTTATTTCTTATATAAACCATACTGTGGAGTGACCACATCCAGATATCCCACCATTGACTCAACAGCCAAACAGAGTTTTACTAGGTCATTGCACACCCCGCTCTGAAAGGCCATTGCAGCCTGGGGATTAAAACCATGACACAATATTTTTCCCCCATCTACTGTTTTATTTGGATGGTCATACCACAGCCATCCAGAGGTGCACTAAATGTTTTTTATAGCATAATTGCTCTATATGATTGGTGTTTTAATCATTGTCGTATTCCACTACTTTTTTAATTAATAAAGTGTATTTTTTGCAACCACGGGTGTATGGTCAGTGGAGTCACAATCATTTTTTACCATTTGGTTGGTTGAGCTACATCAGGTTTTTATTTTTGAGCTTACTTCTTCAGGGTAGCGTGCCCACCTATTGCTCTGTATGTTAAGATCTTTGAGAAATTCCCTAATGGGTAATATCCAGTGAGGCATGCCCTGTCCTTGGATTTAGTCTGTTAAGCTCTTCCAGGGTGTGGATGTCAATCTCAGTGTATCGCCATCATGTGGGCAATTAGTAAACTGCACACAATTAGTAGAAAAGAGGATATGCAGCCTAACAAAAATATATACATATTTTTTTGTTTATTTGTTTTGTGTTTTTTTAAAATTTATTATTATTTGTCCAGTTGATTACGTGTGTTTAGGTGAAGATAAAGAAAGTAGGGATGATATATGGAAATGTTTAGTTACGTTTTACTATGGTTAAAGGAGCACCAGGAGATTAAGTTTGTTGTTCAGTCCTTTGGGAGCCATAATTCCCAGATGGAAAATCCACTCTTTTTCTCTCTGTAAAACTGTGTTCCTAGGCATGTTTAGCCATGATAGTCCAGCCATAATCCCCATGAAAAATATTAATTATATCCATAATGTTTTCAGAAACAGGTTAAAAATATTCCTTGTTAAGTGTAATCATGATTTCCTAGCACTACCTTACGTCACCACACCATTGTGTGGTGACGTAAGGTAGTGATGGTTAACGCCTCCTCTGGAGCTCACAGGACCGCCTCTTCCTAGCTAAATAAAAAAGAGCCCCTCCCCCACTGAAGTGTTCTTTTTTTTGGTCATGCTCCAGGCCACTTTTTTAAATACTTTGGTTGCTTAAAGTATATCCTCCTGCCGAACCTACCCCTCTATGTTCAGCCTCTCATGGAGTTGGAAGACCCTGAATGTTGGATGGTAAACCCTCCTAAAAACTGGATGCCCTTTGCCGGGTCACGGGCAAATGATTCTTAGCACAAATATTCTAAAGGTGTGGTGTTACTAAGCTCAGCTCTGCTATGTCACCATTGGGGTTTTTCCTGTCTTGTATAGGCAGCGTGCCACACTGCTCTCCTGGCTTTGTTTTTAGTCTGAGAGCGGCAGTGAATGATGTTACAGAGGGCAGGGAGATGGGGTGGCACCAATCACCAAGCAGCAGCTTAAACAGTCTTGGATTCAGCAGAGGAACTGGTTTCTCTCCTCTCTCTGCAGTCCTGCCAGTTTTCTCTTGTGAGGTGAAGACTCGTTGCTGTTTGCTCCCCTGCTGTGCTCTACTTCAGAGGGTTAGACAGTCTGACTGTTTTTCGTCTCAGATTTTGTGTCTCCTGTCTGCCTCTGGAAGGGCTGCCTGGACTCACCTGCTGCTGCGTCTGAAGTAAGTAGATGAAAGCAGATGCATCTTAAAGGGACAGTGTACCTGTTTTTCTTGGTGCTTGGTGACAGAATTATTATTTATTTTCCATATTTTTTTTGCATGAGCTCACCTCACCTGTCAGCAGCACAGAAGACTAGCAAAAGGTAGAAGGGAGCAGCATGGGACATGTTTTTAAAAGAATGCCCAAGGAATGCAAAGTATGGTGTTTTGCAGTATTTTAGAAGCAGAAGCCCTAAACGCAAACACTCCAAAAAACATAAGCCCCGCCACTGGTCATCTCCTGACCAGGACAGACTGCATTCCTCACATTCCCGCACAGGGCAGCTTTCATGCTCCTCAAGCAGCTCACGTGGCAATGGTTTATGTGCATTTAAATCAGCACAATAGAAAATGCCTTGCCCAGCCCAGGATTCATGCTGAACCTGCATGCAGTCTGCAGTAACAGGAAATTAATTGCCATGGATTGCCTCAAATGACAATGGATAAGGAAGCAGATGCACAAATTTCAAAGCCTAGAGGCTGTAGCGGAAAGTATGTGGCAAATATCCAGGCAAGACACAGGCCCAACCATTGCAAAAAGCACCCAGATATTTCCAAATGTGAAAAAGGAAGGGCCTTCTTTTCCCATAATGACAGAGTTAAAAGCTCATTGATCAAGAATGAGAAAGAGCAAGACCAATTTACCAAGCTTTATCCAATGAAGCTGGCTGATGCATGTTTAAGCAAGGCACTTCCAGGAGTGGATGGGGCCTGCCAGCATCTTTGCCTTTCAATACCTTTAGGGATCCTAGGGAATGAAATCCACTGAAATCTTTGGATTTAAATCCACTGATTTAAGGCTGGTTCACACCAGATGCAGTCCAAGGCGTTTTTATTCTGAGTCAAAAATGCATGAACAGTGTTTACCATGGATTCCAATGGCCTACATCACACCAGTGCAGTGTGTTCCAGTATAGTCATCTAAAGCAGAACATGTTGCATTTTTACTGTATGGAACGCGTCTGTAACATGGCAAAATGCATTGAAAAAGCACCTGAATACTTCAAAAATGTGCATGCAAAAAGACCCCTTCACCTCAGAAATTGTAGGGAACTGGCCTGCAGACTTGCAGAAAATCTATACTGTGACAGGTTTTTGCCTGTTTACTAGCAACAGCATTAATTGTGATGTTTAAAGCATTAAAAAATGGCCTTTAATTCAAGTGGAACCTGCAGGAGTGGGCATGGTTCTGGAGGACTTAAACCTGGCTGTTGACTTTTGGCCAAGGCTTCAATAGACCTAGTTCTAGGGCTGGCACCTTAAGTCACAGCAATGAGTGCTGTGTGGTTGTGCCACTGGAGGGTGGATGAAACTTCCACACAAGCCCTTTGTAACATTCTCTATAATAGGAGGTTGTTGTTTGGCAAAACTCTGGACGAAGCGAGTGACAAAAGAAATGTCCAGAGTGTGACCACAGTCTAATAAGAGGAAGCAGCCGTCTTTTTGCTCAAGTCGGTCGATCTTCAGAAGGGTTCAGGAGGGCAAATTTTATAGGCCAGACTGAAATTTCAGGTCCATATCTCCGCTGGGGTGACCAAAGTCTGCTATCCTGATCTTGGATCCAGGTGGAGGTTCGGATGTCCCAGACTGCAGGAAGTGTCCCACTGCTTGCCACCAATGTAATGGATCCTATCCCACACTCCACTTGAGTGCTTCCGTCAATATATTGCTTCCTAAGTCCTGGAATACAAGTCCAATGGATCCGGCTATAGGAACCCCCAAGAACTAGACAACACCAGTCTTGGAGTACATCAGGAATAGCCTTTTATTTGAGATCTCACACAAATATGTATAGCAGGATGACTAAAACCTAACCTAATTAACATGAGCTAGTTATCTAATCCTTTAGACAGCCTACGTGACTAAGAGACATGACCTTTGGGGCAGACTTGTGGTCACCGAGCTTCACACAGTAGTATAAACAGAATAGCAGGAGCTAATTACAATTAACAATACAAACGGTGATCTCCCACCCTCCTCAGCCTAATAGGCAACAAACTATAGTATGAGTAGACTGTCCGACTCCTACCCAGTTCTAGAGGCCAATGTGATCTCTCAAATAACATGTGGAGTTCAGAATCAAACAAACCAAGAATAGTCTTTACATATATCCTGGGAGATATTGTGGATAAATATTACTGTCCCATTTTAAGCAATTCAAGACATACCCTCCCAGTCACCATTTCCAATATGGCATACACAGGGTTCCCAGAGTCTGTGTGTCCTGGGGGACAAGGCCCCGAATCCAAAGTAATACCACCTCCAGGGTCCCTAGGCATGCAGCTCACAGAGAGCACCAGTTCCCCAAATGCCAGGGCCCATAATCGGTGGGCAAGAGGCCTGCATTCAGTCCCCTTCAAAAGCCTCTGACCTGGCTAGGTCTGTCACACCGGTCAAATGAGATCTTTTATGAAAACGTCAATGGCAGTACCCCAGTCCAGTGAGACTCTTAATAGCCTGGCTATTGAATCGGGCAGACTAGAGGTGCAGGGATTCTCATCCAGGGTGGTTCAGACCTTGGTGAAGACCACAAGACCATGAACTCTACATATAAGAGGATATAAGGGAAGTTTGTTCTGTTTGCTGAGCAAAGTTTTCTCTCCTGTGTCCCCAGCTCTAGCCAATATCCTGGACATTTTACAGATCGGTGCTTGAGGTTGGTCTGGCATACAACTCCATTAAAGTACAGGCTTCTGCCTTCATCCTCTTTTTCAAGCTGCAGATGGGTGGAAGAGCCGTTGAACAAATGCTTCATGCTGGCCGTAATCCATATGAAACCACCAATGAAATTCTTGTTCCCTTCATGGGACTTAGGCTTGGTTCTGAAAGCACTAGTACAGGCATCCTTTGTTCCAATAGCTTAATTAATATTGTGGTTCCTAGTCGTTAAACGAGTTCCTCTGACAGCGGTTTCTTCGGACAGGGGGATGTGGGAAATTGTGGCACTTTCCTGCAAAGATCCCTTTTGTGTATTCTTTATATATATATTAGTATACCCTATGTTTAATAATATTTGATTAAAGAGTAATTGGTTAGAGAAAATTCTAGAAACTGTGATTACATAGGATTTAAGGCTCTTATTATAGGCAATTTATATTGTTAATTTTTATCGCTAAGTATTTTTTCTATTATGAGCATGAGTGGGGCCTCATGTCTAAGATTTGCCTAATGCCGTGTACACACGAGCAGAATGTCCAACAGAGAAAGTCCAACGGGAGCTTTTCATCGTATATTACGATCCTGTGTATGCCTCATCGGACTTTTTCCGCCGAAAATTCTGACGGACCTAGAAAGAGAACATGTTCTATCGGGAAAACCGCTCGTCTGTATGCTGTTCCGACGTAGCAAAAAGGACGCATGCTCTGAAGCAAGTACGAGATGGAAGTTATTGGCTACTTGCTATTGAACTTCCTTTATCTAGTCCCGTCGTACGTGTTGTACGTTACCGCGTTCTTGACGGTCGGACTTTGGTGTGATCATGTGTGTGATCATGTGTATGCAAGACAGTTTCAGCGAAATTCCGTCAGAACTCCATCAGAAAAATCTTCAGAGTTTATTCCGACGGGAAAACCGGTCGTGTGTACAGGGCATTAGGCCTCACAAAGACTAGAGCCATTTTGTCTATTGGTTTACCAGGGTGATTAGATTGGCATGCAGGGAGTAGGCCTTTCTGCTCAGGAACAGGTCCAAGCTCCTTCGACCAAAGGGGTAGCAGCCTTTTGGCCAGTTATGCCAGGATTTCAGTGAAGGATATATGTGAGACAGCTAGCCTTTCACTCGATTTTACAGGCTTGGCATGCAGTCAGCAATTTCTGCAATGTTTAGGACGAGACATATAAATTATTTTTGTCTTTGGCAGCTTTCTTTGATTGTCAATGTTTCTGTTCATGTGTTCTCTCCTGCCCATTTATTCAGCTAGTTATATCCCATTGTGTGCTGACGTGAGGTAGGGACAGGAATACGGAAAACTGTTATCAAATACTTACTGTAATTTTCCTTTCCTGGCCCATCCTCACATCAGCATAGGACTCCCTCCCTAGTGGCCTGTCGAAGGCTAGGTTATCGAACACTTCAGTGGGGGAGGGGCTGTCTTTTATTTAGCTAGGAAGAGGGGGTCCTGTGGGCTCCAGAGGAGGCGTTAACCCATTGTGTGCTGACGTGAGGATAGGTCAGGAAAGGAAACTTACGGTAAGTATTTGGCAACAATTTTCCATAATTCCCCCCATAATCCCCATGTGGAAAAATAACTATATGCGTATTTCTATCAGAAACGGGTCAAATGCATTACATAGGATGTGTATCCATAACATTCCACCCATAATACATATGTATAAAAATGATACCCATGTTCTTATCAGAAACAGGTCAACTCATAATCTCCATGTAGAAAAATAATTATGTTAAACTGAGTGTAAAAAAAGGCCTATCAACATCACTCAATGCTAAGTTGCTTATAGGTTATAAACCAACAGATCAACAATATTCACATTAACCGCTATAAATGAATTAAAAGCTACTGCTATAAAAAAACAATCAATAAAATGCAGTAGCATAAGAAAGTCCAGTTCAATCACTGTAGAAGTCCCGTGCTATAGCAACGCTTGTGTTAGTCCCTCAGAATCTTGACCAACATATATATGGTTCCCCATATAGGTAATACTGAGATGACACTTAGTGAATACAGCTCTGAAGATAGCAGATGGTCCAAATAGTTGTCAAAGCGTGCACCAAACACCCAGATCCTTACCACACTGGGAATATGGGGTTACACTTATCAGAGATTAGTATATCACAAGCCTTAAGGGTAATCCTTATATCACTTTAGGGGAAAGTCATCCACAATGCAGGCCGGGTTAAAGATGTATATGGCTCCAATAATAAAGGATCATAGAAAAGAAAATCCAGCATAGCGTGATCCTGTAGCCAACTGACCCCATACAAAATATGTACAAGCTGTTAAAAAAATTGAATATGAAACTTTAAAGCGTAGTCACCAGTGACTGACACTCTCCTGTACGGCGGACTGGTGACTATGCTTTAACCACTTCAATACAGGACATTTATACACCCTTCCTGCCCAGACCAGTTTTTAGCTTTCAGTGCTCTCACACTGAATGCCAATTACTCAGTCATGCAACACTGTACCCAAACAAAATTTTTATAATTTTTTTCATACAAATAGAGCTTTCTTTTGGTGGTATTTAATCACCACTGGGTTTTTTATTTTTTGCGAAATAAGTGAAAAAAAAGTGAAAATTTGGGAAAAAACACACTTTTTTTTTAGTTTCTATGATAAAATTTTGCAAATAAGTCATTTTTGTTCATAAATTTGGGCCAAATCTCTTTGGTAAAAATAACCCAAATTAGCGGAAATTATTTAGTCTCTGTGAAATTTATAGAGTCTAAAAGCTATGGTGCAAATCATTAAAAATTGATCACACCTGATGCACTGACGGCCTATCTCATTTCTTAAGGGCCCTGAAATGTCAGGAAAGTACAAATACCCCCCAAATAACCCATTTTTGAAAAGTAGACAGTCAAAGGTATTTAGTAAGAGCCATGGTGAGTTTTTGAAGTTGTAATTTTTTCCCACAATTCTTGGGAAAATTAAGAATTTTTTTTTCACAAAATTGTCATAATAACAAGTTATTTCTCACACACAGCAAATGCATACTTCCAATTACACCCCAAAATACATTCTGCTACTCCTCCTGAGTATGGCAATACCACATGTGTGTGACTTTTACACAGCCTAGCCACACAGAGAGGTCCAACATGCAGGGAGCACCATCAGGGGTTCTAGGAGCATAAATTACACCTCTAATTTCCTAACGACCTATTACATTTGTAAAGGCCCTGGAGCACCAGGACAGTGGAATTACCCACAAAATGACCCCATTTTGGAAAGCAGACACCGCAATGTCTATTCTGTGAGGCATAATGAGTCTTTTGAACGGTTCATTTTTTTTCCACAAGTCTTCGGAAAACATGGAAAGAAAATTTAAACTTTTTTTTACACAAAGTGGTCAGTTTATAAGATATTTCTAACTCAAAGCATGTATATAGCAAAAATGACACCCCAAAACACATTCTGCTACTCTTCCTGAGTATGGCAATACCACATGTGTGAGACTTTTACACAGCCTGGCCACATACATGCAGGGAGCACCGTCAGGCGTTCTTGGAGCATAAATTACACCTCTAATCTCCTAACGACCTATTACACTTTTGAAGGCCCTGGAGCACCAGGACAATGGAATTACCCACAAAATGACCCCATTTTGGAAAACAAACACCCCAATGTATATTCCATGAGACATTATGAGTCTTTTGAATGGTTAATTTTTTTACACAAGTCTTCGGAAAACGTGGAAAATTTTTTTTTTTTTTTTTTTTACACAAAAGTTGTCAATTTATAAGATATTTCTAACACATAGCTTGTATATAGCAAAAATTACACCCCAAAACACATTCCGCTATTCGTCCTGCGTATGGCGATATCACATGTGTGAGAATTTTACACAGTCAGTTCACATGCAGAGGCCCAACATTGAAGTAGTATCTTCAGGCGTTGTAGGAGCATAAATTACACATCTCATTTCATTCCTACCTATCACACTTTTGAAGGTCCTTGAGCACCAGGACAGTGGAATTACCTACAAAATGACCCCATTTTGGAAAGCAAACACCCCAATGTATGGGCTGCAGATAGGTACTCAGATACCCTGTTGGGCTGGTAACAGGTACTAGGGTACTCTGATGGGCTGGAGATAGATACTCGGGTACTCTGATGGCCTGGTGACAGGTACTCAGGTACTTTGATGGCCTGGTGACAGGTACTCAGGTACTCTGATGGCCTGGCGACAGGTACTCGGGTACTCTGATGGCCTGGTGACAGGTACTCGGGTACTCTGATGGGCTATGGATAGGTACTTGGGTATTCTGATGGGCTGGTGACTGGTACTCAGGTACTCTGATGGGTGCTGGCAGGTACTTAGATGGGCAGTGACAGGTACTCAGATGGGCTGTGACAGGTACTCAGGTACTCAGATGGGCTGTGACAAGTACACAGGTACTCAGATGGGCTGTGACAGGTACTCGGGTACTCAGATGGGCTGTGACAGGTACTCAGGTACTCGTGTACTCAGATGAACTGTGACAGGTACTCAGATGGACTGTGACAGGTACTCAAGTGGGCTGTGACAGGTGCTCGGGTACTCGGGTACTCAGATGATCTGTGACAGTTACTCAGGTACTTGGGTACTCAGATGGGCTGTGACACATACTTGGTTACTCAGATGGACTGTGACAGGTACTCAGGTTCTCAGATGAACTGTGACAGGTACTCAGGTACTCGAGTACTCAGATATACTGTGACAGGTACTCGGGTACTCAGATATACTGTGACAGGTACCCGGGTACTCAGATATACTGTGACAGGTACTCAGGTACTCAGATGGGCTGGGACAGGTACTCAGGCACTTGGGTATTCAGATGGGCTGTGACAGATACTCAGGTACTCAGATACACTGTGACAGGTACTCGGGTACTCAGATGGGCTGTGACAGGTACTCGGGTACTCATATGGGCTGTGAAAGGAACTTGGGTACTCAGATGGGCTGTGACAGGTACTCAGGTACTCGAGTACACAGATGGGCTGTGACAGGTACTTTGATGGGTGGTGACAGGTACTCTGATGGGTGGTGACAGGTACTGTGATGGCTGGTGACAGGTAGTTTTATGGGTGGTGACAGGTACTTTGATGGCTGGTGACAGGTCCGTGTGGTTGGTGTGTACTGTAAGCGATAACAAGATGTTACCACAATCTCCTTCTCACACACGATCTGTGTGTGAGGAGGAGAACCCGGTAACATCTCGTTACCGCGGTTTGTTGACATTCTGTGACCCGCTGTGATTGGACACTCTACTGGCTCTTTACAGCGATCGGCGTTGGGCTGGGTCAGGGTGACAAGCCTTGACCCCGATTGCCACTCTGTGAGCACCCTAGGAGCGTGCACGAGCGCCATGCTCGTGGGCAGTACATGTGACCGACTGTGATTGGACACAGCCGGTCTCGTGGTAAAGAGCCATTTCTTACTGGCTCTTTACACGGATCTCGGATGGGCTGTGTCCAAGGGACACACCTCATCCCCAGTTGCCACGCTGCGGGCCCCCAGGGGCCCGCAGGAGCGGCGAGAAACCGAGGACGTCATATGATGCCCGCTCCGGGATGGGAGATCCCATCTGCGGACATCATATGACTATAGCCCGGTATTGAAGTGGTTAAAGTTACATGTTCAATTTATTTAAACAGCTTGTACTTATTTTGTATGGGGGTCGGGTTGGCTACAATAAAACAGGATCACGCTACTTGTTAAGTGTAACCATGATATTCCCCCATAATCCCCATGTGGAAAAACAATTTTACCTATATTCCTATGAGAAACAGGTCAAATGCATTACATAGGAAGTGTATCCATGATATTCCACCCATTATCACGATGTAGAAAAATAATTATACACATATTTTTTATCAGAAATAGTCATGATATTCCACCCATAATCTCCATGTGGAAAAATTATTATATGCATATACTTATCAGAAATAGGTTAACCACTTAAGGACCAGGAGGATTTTCCCACTTAATGACCCACTTAATGACCAGGCCATTTTTTGCGATACGGCACTGCGTCGCTTTAACTGACAATTGTAAAAATGACACTGTCAGGGAAGGGGTTAATGCTAGGGGGCGATCAAGGGTTAAGTGTATTCCCTAACTGTAGGGGGGATGGGCTGCCTGGGACATGACAAAGATCACTGTTCCCGATCACTGGGAACAGTAGATGTCTGTCATGTCTCCTGTCAGAATGGGGATTACAAAGGCAGATCTCCATTCTGCCTCTGTACTAGGTGATCACAGGTCGCTGGCGGACATCGAATCCGTCCGACCCACAGGCACGTTCCCGCAGCTTGCAGTGAGTGCAAGAGCGCGCTGGTGGCAGCACCACAACTGCGCCTGCGCGAGGCGACACACAATAAACGGAGATTCGCCCAGGAGAGCCAACCTGCCGCAGGCGGTTGTTAACTGGTTAAATATGTTGCCTGTTAAGTGTATCCATGATATTCCACCCATAATCCCCATGTAGTAAAATAATTATACCCATATTCTTATCAGAAACAGGTCAACTGTGTTCCTAGGCATTTTTAGCCATGACATTCCACACATAATCCCCATTTAGAAAAACAATTATACACATATTTTTTATCAGAAATAGGTTAAATATGCTCCTTGGAATGTGTATCCATGATATTCCACCCATAATCTCCATATAGAAAAACAATTATACACATATTTTTATTAGAAATAGCTTAAATATGCTAGTTGGAATGTGTAGCCATGATATTCCACCCATAATCCCCATGTAGAAAAATAATTATATGCATATTCTTATCAGAAACAGGTGAACTGTGTTCCTAGGCATGTTTAGCCATAATATTTCCCCCATAATCCCCATGTAGAAAAATAATTACTATTCTTGTACAGCTGCATAATTTCACCCATGCTCCTATAAGAAACAGGTCAATGCATTACAAATTAGGTGTATCTATGATATTCCACCCATAATCCCCATGCAGAAAAAAAATACTATTATTGTACAGACGCATGTATATAAATCAGCAAGTGAATAGTTAAAGAGGAACTGCAGTCTGCTCACATAATTTGTAATAAAAACATCTTTGCCATTCTGAAGCTTCCCTCCAACCATTTTGCATAATATTTTATATATACTGTGATTCTGCACTTGCCAAATATGTTGCAGAAATCTCCCTCTACTGAGTCTGGCTGCAATCATTACATTACAATTCTGTACATTACACACTCCTATCCCCTGCATTCTGTACATTACACACTCCTGTCCCTTGCATTCTGTACATTACACACTCCTGTCCCCTGCATTCTATACAGGGTACATGACATACTCCTGTCCCCTGCATTCTGTACATTACATACTCCTGTCTCCTGCATTCTGTACATTACACACTCCTGTCCCCTGCATTCTGTACATTACACACTTCTGTCCCCTGCATTCTGTACATTACATACTCCTGTCCCCTGCATTCTGTACATTACACACTCCTGTCCCCTGCATTCTGTACATTACACACTCCTGTCCCCTGCATTCTGTATATTACACACTCCTAACCCCTGCATTCTGTACATTACATACTCCTTTCCCCTGCATTCTGTACATTACACTCTCCTGTTCCCTGCATTATGTACATTTTACAAAACAAAGGTGCTTTATTGTTGTCATGTAGGTGAATTACAACAGCATATTCATTGGTACAGTACACAGCATTGCATGATGAGGTATTTGTGCACATACAGGTCAAGAATCAGTGTACAGCGAAACATGCAGCGAAAGTTCTCAATCATAAGGGCAGAATTACAGTAGTAGAAGTTATAACCCAAACAGTTGTCTAGCAGCATATAGAAACTAGTATCTATGCTAGTATGTGTAGTCCTCTCTAGTGTACTAGTCAGAAGTCCAGGGGGCCCAAACTTTTTCGTATTTCCATTGACAACCTTTGTTTATATATGTAATCCTATACATAGGTAGGGCAGCTCTAATCTGTGCCTTCCAGGAGGCGAGAGAGGTGGTTGGCATAATCCATTTGAGGAGTATTTATTTTTTAGCGTAAAAGAGAAGGTATGAAATCAGTAATTTGGAGTGATGAGAGCGTTGCTCATCGTCATGAACCCCCAATGAGGCCAGCTCAGTTAGCATTGGAAGGGACAGTTGCAGTTTAGAGTTTATTTCCCCAAATACCTTCATCCAGTAAGCCGAGATAATAGGACAGTCCCAGAGCATATGAAGAAATGTTCCTTTGTGTGCTTTACATCTAGGACACTCAGGGTCCCTATCTGGAAATATTCTGTGAAGTCTTTGGGGCGTATAGTATATTCTGTGCAAGAATTTTACTTGTATGAGTTTGTCCTTAGAGGAGATAACTAATTTGGGGCCATATTCCAAGCAACCCTCCCATCCCTCCCTGTCTAGTGAGGGTATGTCACTGTGCCATGTTTCCCAAAGTTTCTCTAGTTTGGGGGAGTCAGTATCCAGGAGTGCACCATATAGAGTGGATAGGGGTTTAGTCAGATCCCCTGGGGCCAGAAGCTCCTCAATAGGGTCAGCCTTGATTGTGGGTGGTCGAGGGAATTGAGCCCTGGCAGCATGTTTAAGTTTCAGCTAAGGTGTATTTGACCTTCAGGTCTGTAAACTGTATAGGGTGCCCTGGGGAATGATATGATCCAGTGTTGTGATGTCATGTCTGGCCCATAACTGGGGATCTGGGATGGAACGAAAGTGTGGTAGGGCGGGATTACCCCATAAGGGTTGTGCTGGAGACCACTGATCCAGCCGCTTAAATCGCCACCGGGCAGCAGCCCACACTCGCAATGTCGCTCTAGTTGGTCCCATTGGCAAAACTGTGGAGCCCAGCCAGTGAGCCCAGGCAGTTCACCTCCAGGCAGACCGCCGCATTAGATCTAGATCCCTGATACCACCACTGGACTGTCACTAAAACTACCGCCCAGTAGTAGACTTGAAAGTTGGGGAGGGCTAGTCCACCTAGGTGGGAAGGCAGCCAGAGCATGGCCAATCTTGGGATCGCTCCACTCCAAATAAAGGAACCTATACATTTGTCTATGTCTTTAAAGAAGGCACCAGGGATCCACACCGGACAGTTCCTGAACATAATCATTTTGAGCAAATTGATGCGGCCTAGCAAATTGAGAGGCAGATTCGAGAGTTGATAGGACTGGCATCAGATTTTTCCCAATGTAGTCTGAGTGGCTTTTTGTTACCAGGAACCCCAAGTAGCAGAACTCCTCAACCCAACGCAGGGGGGTGGAGGCCGCTCCAGGGATGGCTCCTTCATCTAGGGGGAAAAGTATCGACTTGGACCAGTTAATCCTAATACCAGAGTATCCTCCAAAAGTATCAAAAATATGTAAAGCAGCCAGGAGCGAGGGGCCCGCATCATTAAGGTACAGTAACGCATCGTCCGCATACAGGGACAGCCACTCTTCCAGCTTACCCAGTTGTAGGCCCAGCACATCTGGAGCACACCTGATCAGAATTGCCAGGGGCTCCAGGGCCATGGCAAATAGCTTGGGCGAGAGCGGGTATCCCTGCTGCGTACCACGGAAAAGGGCAAACCCAAACAGCTCCAACAGCCAGTTTTTTGTTCTCGGTGCTTGGTACAGGAGTTGGATGCCGTATATAAATTTAGGACCGAAGCCAAAGCAACGCAAAATCTCCCATAGGTAGGTCCATTCGACTGAATCTAACGCCTTTTCTGCATCCAATGAGGCGATTACCCTGGTACCCTGATTGTCATTCGCTATAGATGTGTTTAGGAATAGCCTTCTGATGTTAATGTCAGTCCCTTTATCAGGCATGAATCCTGTCTGATCAATATCAACTAGATCTTCTATCACCTGGGAGAGCCTGTTGGCAAGGATTTTTGCAAAGATCTTGGCATCTACGTTTAACGTAGGCTTGGGGACCAGCACTATGACAGCTTCATTCATGGAGTCAGGTAAGGGCCTCAAGAGAATCAAAATCAGAAAGTAGCGTCTGTAATTTTGGGACCAGGAGTTGGAGTAAAATTCAGAAGGCAAGCCATCCGCCCCAGGGGGCTTCCCTCCCTGAGACCACTCACAGCCAATTGCACTTCCTCCAAGGTGATATTTTCCTCCAGCCTCTCCCAGTCTTCCATGGTCAAGACAGGAAAGGTCACAGAGTCCAGAAAGGAAAAAAGATTGGAGTTCAAATAGCCTACCCTGGAGGTGTACAAGTCCTCAAAAAATTCTCTGAACCTAGAATTGATGTTGGGGGGGAGGTGAGCAGCTGATCCTGGCTGTCCTTAATAGAACCAATAGGGGTAGAGGGGGTGTTACCCCCTTGCCAACCATGCCAGGAGTTTGACATTTTTCCCCCAAACTCAAACACCCATTGGGCTGAGTATAGGAGGGCCTTATTTGTGTACGCAACCCTAGCATCAGACAGATTGCTCAGCGCCTGTTGCCAGACTTGGTAGCGAGCCTCGTCCGGGTTAGAGACTTACTCTTTTTCTAATTTGGTGGTCCTCTCCTCTAGTTCCTCCAGGGCCTGGGCTCTCTCCCGTTTAATACGTGAGATCTTGGATATGTATTCCACTCTTGCCCAGGATTTGAAGGAGTCCCAGAGTTGTGGGGGGGGGGGGGGCTGAATCTACATTGTCGGTCCAGAAGTTACATTTGGAGGCGGTAAGAGGCTCCTGCAGCTGTTCCTCATAAGCCCAATAGCTAGAGAGTCTCCAGAGGTGGGACTCGGAGGGAACAGTTAGTGCTAGGGATAGGCATAGGGGCGCGTGATCAGAAATCCCCCTGGGGAGCACAGATACATCTTGGACACATTGTAATGCCGGCCTAGATGCAAACGCCAAATCAATTCTGAACAATATTTTAAAAGTGGACGAATGACAGATATATACCCTTTGCGTCGGGTGCATGTGTCTCCAGACATCCGTGAGGGCGAACGTGTCCGCCCAGTGCCGGAGGAATGGAGAGTCATGAGTCGAGGCACACATCCTATCTAGATCAGTACAGGGGACCATATTGAAGTCACCTAGTAGAAAGACTAGATTGGTATCCAGCTGGACGACTACCTGCATAATTTCATGCAGGATTTGGACCGAGGCTGGTGGGGAAGATAAAGTCCGACTAACACAACACCTCTATCATAAATGTTGGCGTGTACAATAACATACTTGCCCTCCCTGTCAGTCTAACTATAGGCTTAAAAGGCAGAGACCTCCGGACTAAGATGCTAACCCCACGAGCATAAGTAGAATAAGTAACATGGTAGTTTAGCCCCACCCATGATTTTTTAAGGCAGATTGTTTTGTGGCCCTGTAGATGAGTCTGCTGCAAAATGCAAATGTGAGGATTGTGCTTCTGTAGAAAACGGAACACTAAGGAGCATTTAACCGCCGAGTTGAGGCCCCTAACGTTCCATGATATTACTGTAAACTGAGACATTAGGGACATATATGGGAAATCCGTGTAGGGGTAGGAAGCTCGCAGGGCAGCATCTCAGCCCCAGCACAATAAATTCAGCAACATATACAGTTCTGCACCAAAATTACCTGAGTAGAGACAGCATAAAGCACCTATAACAACAAAAAACACCTTTAATATTCCCAACATAAACCCTAAGCCTCCCCCACCCCGCATCCCCAAGCCCAACCAAGGAATGCTCAGAACCCCAAACATTATAAACCCAATGCTAGGGGGCATATCCGTACATAAGGGGAGAAGCTCCACCGCTTATGTATAAAAAACAGCAATGTCTGAATTAGGCTTCATCAGCTCAAAGAAAAAGTAAAATGAAAAAACTGTTCAGCTGAAGTCCAATATAGAAGATAATCTAGGCACCTTCCATGTAAGGGAAAAACTGGGCAGGAGTTCAGTGACACAGTATAAAGCATATTTCTTGAGCGTATCCAATCCGGGAGTAGTGCAAGGGGCAGACACTCTGCAGCTACAATTCACAGTCTGTGCAATATTATAGACCAGCAGTACCTTTTACATGACACTAGAGTCCGCCATTGGGTTAGTAATAGAATCATAGGAAGTATTCCTAGTGCAGTCACTCTGTAACATGAGGAGTAAGACTTTGTGTGAGCAGGACGATTAAATAACAGAGAAAACTTTCCTGCAATGCATACCAGCTCAGTAGCAATATCAAAGATGGGATATTGTAGAAAGTTCAGTCGACCTTATCGGTTATAGCGGCATAGGATCACCTGGTCAGACCAGGGGCACATATCTTCCAAACAGGGATATTAAGTCAGGAACAACAGGTGCAACAAAGGGGGGAAACAGTATACGGGGCTTATCCCCAGCCATGGAGAATAATCGCCCCCTCATTAACCCCACATCACCCCATGTCAAAACCCCATTTGTCAGGTAGTTAGTAAACGGTTGGGGGGGTATTTCAAATCACAGCCATGATATTTTCAGATGCAGAGAGGTCACCAGCCTTCAACAGTGTGCGGGGAGGGAATCCAACCAGGCAGATGCATCCTTGGGAGAGGTAGAAAAACTTGTTGTTTCACCATCTTGAACCCCCAGACGTGCAGGAAAGAGGACACTGTATTTGATACCCTTCATCCGCATAGCAGCTTTAACTTGGTCAAATGAGCATCTCATTTTTTGCGTTTCCATAGAGTAACCTGGAAAAATCAAGATTTTGACATTTTAGTATGTCAGTTCTCCCTGCACCCTGGCTGCTCTGAGTACCTCATCTCGGTCCCTGAAGTTTAGGAACTTGAGTATGAAAGTACGGGGTGGTAAGCCCTGCGGGCCTGGCTTAGGGGGGATGAGGTGAAAACGTTCCACCGCATAAGAGGGCGAGAATTGGGCCGATGGCAAAAGGGTTCGGAGGAACTTTTACACAAACTCAGTCGGGTGAGGACCCTCTAGCCCCTCTGCCATGCCCACAATTGAGAGGTTGTTCCTCCTGTTGCAATTCTCAGCGTCCTCTGCTTTATATTCTAGGGCTCTGATCTTGGTGTGCAGCATGCGTAGGTCAGTGTTATGGCCCTCAACTGTATCCTCCATGTGGCTTATGCGCTGCTCTGCAGAAGTGATTCTAGAGCGCATTTTGTCCACGTCCTGCCTAATTAGCCCCACATCAAGATGGACAGCATCCACCTTAGTGGTCAGAGAGGTGACTGAAGCATGGCGGTTTTTGATGGCTGCCAGGACCTCAGTAAGTCCTGTCTGGGGCGGTGAGGGCAGTTCTTGGCTCTCTGTTTGGGACGCCATGTTTGTGGAGGGGTGCCCTCCGGTCCCCATGCGGTCTCTGTGGACTCCGGTATGGGGGGGAATGTGTACTTCTTACTCCATCCTTTTGATGCCAGGGATAAGCAGCGTCACATGGGGATGATTGCTGCCGCTGTAGGAGCACTGAAGCTGCCAGGAGGAGAAGAAGAAGCCACGGATGTCAGTGGAGCTCTCTCAGAAGCGTCCGCTCAGTGCGCCATCTTGGACTTACCCCGCATTCTGTACATTACACACTCCTGTCCCTTGCATTCTACACATTACACACCCCTGTCCCCTGTACCTTACACACTCCTGTCCCCTGAATCCTACTTTCCGTTTGGATTAAACGTTGAGTGGGACCTCAACTCTTTCATTAATCAATCTTAGTGATGGTTTTCGTTCATTTTTCATTTTCAGTTGGTTGTCACTCGGGGCACATACTGGATTTTTTATGGGGTCTCCTGTGTTCTCTTTTGTTTTCCCCTGTGGAGCGCTTCTTGAGGGGCTCCTTGGGGCGGAACCTTTAAGAACACACAGAACTCCTTTCATCATTTTTTATTTTTGAGATTTTTCCTTTCTTTTATGTTTTTTATTCATTTTTACAGTTTATTTACCTACGGTATTACTTACTATAAATTTTTTGTCTGATGTTGTTCATGCATTTTTATGTTTTACACCATGTAAAATGTTACCTATGGAATCCTTTTCCGTTATGGCGGATATGGTTTGGTTTTCATTTTAACATATACAAATTCTCTCTAAGAGTGACTTTGTCTGGAGTGGCTTTGGAGTGACTTTGTCTCCATTGGCTCTGATTGGTCGGAGTGCACCCACGGTGATGATTTCCGCTGAGATCGTGAGATTGCGGGATTTCTTTTCCCCGCGGTCACGTGGCATTGTTTTCCTTCCAATCATGTGACTCAATAATGACGTTTGGCGGGCTTTGCAGCACGACGTCATATCCTTTTGTTTGACACACGGGCGGACGGCCCCATGAACTGGTTCTTTCTGGTCTGTGGTCTTATTGGAAGATACGCCCGCCTGTCACCTCCATCCCTTTGTCCATTGGTTCACTGGACCATGTGATTAACCTCCTGACTTGGTGAATGTCTTTGGTCCAATGAAATTCAATTTGGGTCTCTCTTCCTCATTGGTTATTCATTTTATGTTCATTTATAAATATCAGCAGCGTGGAGTGGTAGTCCATGCCCCAGTAGAAGACCATTAGGTCGAAACGCGTCGGACCGTTACCCCCTCTCCATGCTGCCTTTGCTTTTAAAGTGATCATAATTTTGTTTGGCTTTTTAGAAATAAAAATCCCCCCGTTTTTTATCTGCACCATGCGGAAGTTTTATTTTCTTTTACATATTATCTGGATGTGAGTGATCGCCCTTGTTGGGCCATTTGTGGCACATCGTGCCTCCCAAGTTTTTCGTTTGGAATTCCTACTTCGATGACCTGCCTTGATGATCCTTGGAGGTTCGGTTGATGACCCCTTGAGGTTCGGTTGAAGTCCACCTTGCCTGCTCCACCATCCTGGATATCCCTCTGCCAGCCCGGTTGGGCTCACTGCCTTATTGACTCCATGTCGCTGACAGGAGAGTCCACCAGATTTGGTAAGAGTACCCATCTTTTCCTATCCATTGATGTTGAGCACTATTGATGTTGGTTCCATCCATGGATCTATACCACCTCAGCTAGCCTTTTTTTGGATATCTACCATCCACGAAAGCCCCTTCTGTGTTCTGACACAATCGGACACTCCACTATTTTTCTGGTTTCAGACTTTATGTTACACTTACCACATTATGCACCATCAAGTTTAAAGACCCATGGACTTGATTTACTTTTTTATTTTTTGAATATTCACTTAGCGCTGCATTTTTCACTTTTTATTTCACTGTTTTTGTCATAACGTATATAGCCACTGTTTTCGTTTGTTCTTTATTAGTGAGCACAGTGTTTTTGCACATTTCCATATACATTACACTCCTGTTCTTCTTTAAGGTAGGCTCCTGTCCCCTGCATTCTTTACACTACACACTCCTGTCCCCTGCATTCTGTACATTACATATTCCTGTCCCCTGCATTCTATACATTACACACTCCCGACCCTGCATTCTGTACATTACGCACTCCTGCACTATATACAGAATTCTGTACATTATATACTTCTCAACAAAATCTTTATTGTCTCAACAGTCCCTGACTATTTTAATGAATTTCTTCTTTAAGGTAGGCTCAAACAAAGCAACCGAAGCATATTTTATAGGTACAAGGAAGCCTGGGTTTTGTTTAATCACATCCTTTGAATTCCTAAGCGCTTGGACACGCCCACATTTTACTGCAGCGTGCTGCGTGCACTGCAGATCTTTTCCCTCCTCCAGTGTCTCTCATTCTGATGTTCAAATGTTGGGAGGTATGTAGTTAGTGTAACTTTCACACAAATCAATTAATATACACATATTGGGATTTCTTTTTTACAAAAGACATGTAGCAGAATACATTTTGGCATACATTTATGATGAAATTTTTAGTTTATTGGATATTTTTTTTTATAACAAAAAGTATAAAATATTTTTTTTTTATATATATATATATATATATATATATATATATATATATATATATATATATATATATAAACAGTGGTGATAAAATACCACCAAAAGAAACCTCTATTTGTGTGAAAAAAATTACATACGTGCAGTGCTGAATAGCAAAAAATAGGATTTTTGAGCCTTCTTTATTCAGAACCATAGGGTTATATCGCCCTCTACAGGAGTAGGACACTAGGCAGACAAAAGACATAGCTACGCCCATGGGCAGTCCTAGGTGATCTACACCCCCCTCTCCGCTACAGGCCTTCAGTTATGTAACAAGCAGTATTAGAAGTATTAAAAACTCCATAGAGGGGCGGGTGCTGTGTCTGTCAATTAACTCAGAAAAACGGATTTTACGGTAAGTCAAAAATCATATTTTCTCTTTCGTTCATTGACAGACAGCCTTCTTTATTCAGAACCATAGGGATGTCCCAAAGCAGTGCCAAACATAAGGGGTGGGGCAGCCAACAAAAACAAAAAAACCCAGGCCAACCAGACAACCCGGAGCTCAGTGAAAACAACCTGGAGCCCGCCTGACCAGCAAAAAAACCCTTCACAAGGGAAAAACCCTCTAGACCGCAGCCTGCAGAACCTTGCGGCCAAAAGAAGCATCCGCAGATGCCAGAACATCTACTTTGTAAAATTTTGTGAAAGTGTGCACCGACAACCAGGTGGCCGCCTTGCAAACTTGCATTACTGATGCCTGATGACGGAAGGCCCAGGAGGCACTCAGCGCCCGAGTCGAGTGCGCCTTCACCGGGAAGGGAGGAACCTGACCCTTGATAGAATATGATAGTTACCATCTGCCTGATCCAACTAGAGATGGTTGCTGAGGAAGCAGATAGCCCCTTCTTTGGCCCGTCCGTGATCACGAACAGAGAGTCTGACCTTCGAAAAGACACAGTAGCCGCCAAATACACCCTAACTGCTTGTACCACATGCGTGGTAAGGCGTGCAAGGCAAATTCCCTCGGATGTTGCGGCCGGGGACATAGAGAAGGCAATACGATGTCTTAATTTAAATAGAAATCAGTGGAGGCGAGACCAAAGGGTAACGCTGCAAACTGATAATGCTCCTCTCCCACAGCAAAGCGGAGGAACCGCTGGTGCTGTGCACAATTCGGAATGTGCAGGTAGGCATCCTTGATGTCCCCCTAATGAATAGATGCCACCATGGAGCGAATAGACTCCATTCTGAACTTCCGCACCCGCACATAGCGGTTCAGGGTCTTGAGGTCCAGAATCGGACGTACCGTACTCTCCTTTTTGGGATCGTAAATAGGTTTGAATAAAAGCCCTGGAAACGTTCTGACACCAGAACCGGGACAATCACCCCCTGAAGCGACAGGCTTTGTACCACACCCCGGAAGGGCTAATAAGCAGTCTGGAGACAGATGCAGATTGGACGGAAAAAATATGCTTGGGGACAGATCTGGAACTCGATCTTGTAACCAGACAGAATCATTTCGTGGACCCACTTGTCGTTTATCAGAGAGGTCCACGGGCCCGGAAACCAGCAAAGACGTCCCCCCACCTGGACTGCGGGTGAGGGATCTTCATGCCGAAGGAGCCTTATCTGGGGGTCTGGAGAAACCTGCTCTTGGTTTGCCCGACCAGGGATGCTTACAACCTTCTGAGGGGGGCTTGAAAGACTTTGAGCCTTTGTCAGTGGACCCTGAGGGACGAAATAACTTTGTGTGTGCTGAGAAGGAAGGGCCATACTTGCGACTTGGCTCCTTCCCTTTCTTTGACTGTGGAAGAAAAGTACTCTTCCCCCCTGTGACATTCTTAATGATATCATCCAGAGTGGCCCCGTATAAACGATTGCCTTGAAAAGGCAGATCAGCGAGGGCTTTCTCTGAGGCCTGGTCCGCAGTCCAACACTTCAGCCACAATACCCATCGAAGCACTACCGATGAAACAGATAGCTTAGAAAGCAAGGGAGCTGCGTTCAAAGAGGCATCACAGACAAGCTGCAGCCCCTGGACCAGTTGGTCCGCTAATTCCATGAAGGCAGGTGGAAACTGGTCCCCTTCCAGGTCACGGTGCAACAGCTTCCCCCACTCTGTCAGCATTTGCAACACCAGAGCAATAGCCAAAATCGGCCGAAGCGCCGAACCCGCAATAGAGAACATGTGCGGCTCAGAGACTCTGCCTTCCTGTCAGCTGGGTCTTTAAAGGCCGGAGAGTCCTCAACAGAAATCACAGTGGTTTTGTTCAACCGGAAAATCGGGGGATCCACCACAGGTGGAGTTGTCCATTTTTTGAGCAGACTTTCCTCAAAGGGATAACGCACAGCGAAATACTTTGGGATCACAAAGGGGCATTTTGGATGGTCCCAATCTTTATTAGACAAAATTGTCAAAAAAGGAGGAATATGGGAACACTTTTTCTGCGCGAGGTGGCTTGTGAGTGCCAAAAGGGACCAGCACCTCCACAGCAGCTGTGGCTGCATCCTCCATCTTTAAAGTTTCACGCACAGAAGCAATCAATGCATCCACCAGCGCCTTCTTGTGCGCAGCCACTGGGGCCGAGGAATCATCCTCACTGTCTGAGAGATCTAGAAGCATGGCTGCAGACCCCGCAGGGTGGGTCCCGTCCACTGACGAGACAGATGAAGCAGGGGAAGGCAGGGGACACTTCCTGCTAGTCCGCCGCCCAAGAGCCATCTCCACCCAGGACACAAAGTACTCCTGGGTCGCCGTCAGTGTGTCAACGGATGACTGGGACCCAGAGGGACCTGCAGCCTCTGACAGGGGGTCAGGTGGGGAAACATGCTCCTGAGACTCCATAAGAGAGAAAAGGGAGTGCCCCACACAAAGAGTGACCACTACAATGGGACACCCCCCACACCGGTAGTGATACCGGACCACCAAGACACCCCACAGCCTGCAGCAGAGAGAGGAGGGATCCCCCAGACTCACCACCCCACTAGCGTAGCGCTTGCTGCCTCAGATGTCGACCTGCACACACGTGGCGTCCAAGGGAGAAGAAAGCACAGGAGTCAGTGCCGGGGTAAAAAGAGGGGCTTCAGTCTGCAAAAAAACGGCGTCCTGGGCTACACAGTAATGGCCACCGTTGCCTGAGCCAAAAATCCACCATATCATGGCCGCCGAGCTACACAAACATGGCTGCCGGCCTTAGGAAGTCATCAGGCACTAGGGAAAAGGACGCCGGCTACAGCAAAATGGCCGCCCGCCTTAGGAAGTCCTTAAGCACTAGGGAAGAGGACGCCGGCTACAGCAAAATGGCCAGCTGATACTTCAGACGGATGCGGTGAGACGCCGACTTCATATTAATCAGGCGGATGGTGTCCTGACCCCAGATTCATCTTCCTTACTGTTTATGGACGATCCGTACATAGTGTTTATACCTTCTCCGGATCTTTCCTGACGTTTTGATATGTGCTAACCAGCTATATCCCTAACAGGACACTCCATCCCTATACTTTACATAATTTTCAGAGCAACCCATTGACTGGCAATGTGATTGCATATACCCATTCTAGACCATACATTACGTATATTTTCTAGTTCTCTTCCACCGTCTTTTCAACAACTGCGTGTCTGCACCTGCACATATATTCATTATACCACAACTTTCCCTGCTCCTGAAGAGCATGAAGGCACGCGTAACATGTTGAGCATTTTTTGACAGAAATAACGTATCGTTGATCTGCCGTCCAGCCATATCCTCGGATACTTACCTACTCTGGATAAGCTATCCCCATATCCGAGTCCCTATGCATAGAGATGGCTTTGTATAGCAACAACTTTACTGATTACTTTCTGTATTTTGATACCTTGTGGTTTTTTAATAATCAGTGTCTATTTATGTTTTTTCAATAAACTATTTTTGTAATATAATTTGTGTCCCTGTGCCTACAAAGTCCTTAAGTCCCCCCCCCTTCTTTTTTCGTTAGATTAGTTTCAGGATGCGGCACTTTTATATTATTTATGTATCCACAGTACCACTCTGTGTTACGATACATCTGTTTTTGATAGACCAAAAATTCGTGTCAACACGTGAACCCCGTTAAAGTCTATTAACGATATTAAGGACTCGAATGTTAAAAATCAAAAGTGCTAATTTTAAAGGCTAATATGCAAGTTATTGTCTTAAAAAAGTGTTTGGGGACCCAGGTCCTGCCCCAGGGGACATGTTTAAATGCAAAAAAAGTTTTAAAAATGGCCTGCTTTTTCGAGAGCAGTGATTTTAATAATGCTTAAAGTGAAACAATAAAAGTGTAATATTCCTTTAAATATCATGCCTAGTATGCCTGTAAAGTGGCGCATTTTTCCCATGTTTAGAGCAGTCCCTGCACAAAATGACCTTTTCTAAAGGAAAAAAAGTAATTTAAAACTGCTTGCGGCTGTAATGTAATGTTGCCCACCCCTCCCTCCCTCAGCCCATTACCAGGCCCTTGGGGTCTGGTATGGATATTAAGGTGAACCCTACACCCAAATTAAAAAAAAAAAAGGCGTGGGGCCCCCAGGCCCTATATACTCTGAACAGCAGCAGTAATACAGGCGGTCCCCGGGTTACAAACAAGATAGGCACTGTAGGTTTGTTCTTAAGTTGAATCTGTTTGTAATTTGGAACAGGTACAGTAGGTGACCGCGATATTGTGTCAATCTCGCCGCATTTCTTGGCGAGATTTGACACCTGTGAGCCCCGTCGCGGGAGCCAGCGCCGAGATGGCTCACTCATCGGGAAAGGAAAAGTTTTTTTCCTTTCGCGATGAGTGACAGGCAGTGCTGACAGCTGTCTGGTATGAATCCTGAGGGGGGAACGCCGTGCCAAATTTTAAATAAAAAAGTGGCGTGGGTTCCCCTCCAGGGGCATACTAGGCCCTTAGGTCTGGTATGGATTGTAAGGGGAACCCCCTACGCCAAAAAATCGGCGTGGGGTCCCCCTCAAAATCCATACCAGACCCTTATCCGAGCACGCAGCCCGGCCAGCCAGGAAAGGGGGTGGGGACGAGTGAGCGCCCCCCCCTGAGCCGTACCTGGCCGCATGCCCTCAACATGGGGGGGTGAGTGCCTTGGAGGAGGGGGGAGCCCTGCGGCCCCCCCACCCCAAAGCACCTTGTCCCCATGTTGATGAGGACAAGGGCCTCTTCCCGACAACCCTGGCCGTTGGTTGTCGGGGTCTGCGGGTGGGGGGCTTATCGGAATCCGGTAGCCCCCCTTTAATAAGGGGGCCCCCAGATCCCGGCCCCCCACCCTATGTGAATGAATATAGGGTACATGGTACCCATACCCATTCACCTAGGGAAAAAAGTGTCAGTAAAAAAAAAAACACAGTACACAGATTTTAAGAGTAATTTATTAGGCAGCTCCGGGGTCTTCTTCCGACTTCGGGGGTCTCCTTCCGACTTCTCCCGGTTTTTGGCCTCCTCTCCCGGGCCCCTCCGCTATCTTCTTCCAGCTCTTTTGCCAGTGAGAGGGCCCGGTCTGCTGCCACTGTCTCGCCGTTGTCTTGTCGCCGCTGTCTCGACGCTTCTTCTCCCGGGCCCTTCCACTATCTTTTTCCAGCTCTTTTGCCAGCAAGAGGGGCCCGGTCTACTGCCGCTGTCTTGTCGCCACTGTCTTGTCGCTTCTTCTCCCGGGCCCCTCTGCTATCTTCTTCCAGCTTATTTGCCAGCGAGGGGCCCGGTCTGCTGCCGCTGTCTTGTCGCCGCTGTCTCGCCGCTTCTTCTCTTCTTCTGATGTTGACACGACGCTCTCTCCCGCTGGAATGCTGTGTGTGAGCTGCGGAGCCATTTATATAAGCTGTGACCCCGCCCCCTTGTGATGTCACGGTCCCAGCATGCGCAGGGACTCTGTGGTCATGCCCCCTTATGACACCAGAGTCCCTGCGCATGCTGGGACAGCGACGTCACAAGGGGGCGGGGTCACCGCCTATATAAATGGCTCCGCAGCTTGCACACAGCATTCCAGCCGGAGAGAGCGTCGTGTCAACATCGGAAGAAGAGAAGAAGCGGCGAGACAGCGGCGACAAGACAGCGGCAGCAGACCGGCCCCCTCGCTGGCAAAAGAGCTGGAAGAAGATAGCGGGGGGGCCCGGGAGAAGAAGCGACAAGACAGCGGCAGCAGACCAGGCCCCTCTTGCTGGCAAAAGAGCTGGAAGAAGATAGCGGAGGGGCCCGGGAGAAGAATCGACGAGACAGCGGCGTCAAGACAGCGGCAGCAGACCAGGCCCCTATCACTTGCAAAAGAGCTGGAAGAAGATAGCGGAGGGGCCGGGAGAAGAGGCGGAAAGAAGTTGGAAGGAGACCCCGAAGTCGGAAGAACTGTCGGAAATCTGTGTACTGTTTTTTTTTTTTTTTTTTTATTGACACTTTTTTCCCTAGGTGAATTGGTAGGGGTACCATGTACCACATACTCATTCACATAGGGTGGGGGGCCGGGATCTGGGGGCCCCCTTATTAAAGGGGGGCTACCTGATTACGATAAGCCCCCCCGCAGACCCCGACAACCAACGGCCAGGGTTGTCGGGAAGAGGCCCTTGTCCTCATCAACATGGGGACAAGGTGCTGTGGGGTGGGGGGGCCACAGGGTGCCCCCCTCCCCCAAGGCACTCACCCCCCATGTTGAGGGCATGCGGCCTGGTACGGCTCAGGAGGGGGGGGGCGCTCGCTCGTCCCCATCCCTTTTCCTGGCCGGCCAGGCTGCGTGCTCGGATAAGGGTCTGGTATGGATTTTGGGGGGGACCTCCACGCCGATTTTTCGGTGTAGGGGATTCCCCTTACAATCCATACCAGACCTAAGGGCCTGGTATGCCCCTGGGGGAGGGAATCCACGCCATTTTTTTAGTTAAAATTTGGCGCGGCGTTCCCCCCTCATGGATTCATACCAGACAGCTGTCAGCACTGCCTGTCACTCATCACGAAAGGAAAAAAAGTTTTCCTTTCCCGATGAGCGAGCCAGCGCGACATGCACAGTACCCTGTCGCCGAGAACCAGCGTGATGGTATCGCGCTGGAAACACAATCTCGCGGTCAGGTACTGTACATTTTGTAACTGTAGCTCCAGCCAAAAAATCTATTTTTAAGCTTTTTGGATAACATAGGGAAGGGTTATCATCACCCCTGTATCATTTGTTTTGCTGTCTGTGCCCCTGTTCAGAAGATTTCACCTCACTTTCTGTCCCAATGACAATTGGATTTTGAAAATTTTGGGTTATTAGGGAAACAAGGATTGGTGATAAAGCATCAGTGGAGAGACACCTTTTTTCCCATATTAACTTCCTAGGGGTAGATTTCCTCTCACTTCCTGTTGTCTCCCTCCGTTTGTAAGTAGGAGTCGTTTGTAAGTCAGATGTTTGAAAATAGGGGACTGCCTATATATACTATACGGCCTGCCCTATACACTCTGCCGAAAATTGGGCCTTAGGTGTTGGTGGTACCAGAACACTGTAAGCCCTCACAGTTACTCTTGGTGGGCGCTGGAACGGGCCCTGCTGTGAAATATTATATCAAGAATTGTAATGACATGCCCCTGTTAAACAGGGGCAGAAAAATTGGGCCTTAGGCGGTGGTGGTGGCACAACACTGTAAAGCCTCACAGATACTTTTGTTGAGCGCAGGAACAGGCCCTGCTGTGAAATATTAGATCAAAAATTGGGCCTTAGGCGGTGGTGGCACAACATTGTAAGGCCTCACAGAAACTTTTTAGCTAAAAGAAAGAAATTCTGCGCTAACCATATACAAAGAAAATGGTGCAATATACAAAAAAGCTCAAACATACATATTCAAAAGAAACTAGCGCGCATCCACTAATAGTTCACTAATTCTCAAACAGTGAATAAATACATGAACAAATGTAACCATAAACCACCTAAGTATCTATGTGTTACCATATAAAACTGTGTATAACCATAATTAGTATCTTTCAATGAAGAAAACTGCAAATGAACTGGCCCTGCTGTGAAATATTAGATCAAAAATTGTAATTACGCACCCCTGTTAAACAGGGGCAGAAAAATTGGGCCTTAGGCGGTGGTGGTGGTGGTGGCACAACACTGTAAAGCCTCACAGATACTTTTGTTGAGTGCAGGAACAGGCCCTGCTGTGAAATATTAGATCAAATATTGTAATTACGCGCCCCTGTTAAACAGGGGCAGAAAAATTGGGCTGTAGGCGGTGGTGGTGGTGGAGGCACAACATTGTAAAGCCTCACAGGTACTTTTTTTTGAGCGCAGGAAAAGGCCCTGCTATGAAATATTAGATTAAAAATTGTAATTACACACCCCTGTTAAACAGGGGCAGAAAAATTGGGCCTTAGGCAGTGGTGGTGGTGCCACAACACTGCAAACGCTCAAAGAAACTCTTGTTGAGCGCAGGAACGAGCCCTGCTGTTAAATATTTGATGAAAAATTGTAATTACACACCCCTGTTAGAAAGGGGCAGAAAAATTGGGCCTTAGGCAGTGGTGGTGGTGCCACAACACTGCAACCCCTCACTGATGCTCTTGTTGAGCGCAGGAACAAGCCCTGCTGTTAAATATTTGATCAAAAATTGTATTTACGCGCCCCTGTCAAACAGGGGCAGAATATTTGGGCCTTAGGTAGTGGTGGTAGTTCCCTGAACCGAAAATATTCTTAGAAGCTATCATCATGAAAATTGAGGAGGAATAGGATAGTCACTCTGCATAATAGGATAGTCACTCAGCATATGCAGTCTTCAAGGGATCCCACATCCATATAGAAATCAATCAGTTACATCAGCATCAGGTGCTTGGTAGCTGGTGATCCAAGACTGATTCATTTTTATGAATGTGAGCCGATCAACAGAATCTGTGGACAGGAGCACTCTGTAATCAGTTACAAAGCCTCCAGCAGCACTGAATGTGCGTTCAGAAAGAACGCTGGATGCAGGACAGGCCAGTACCTCAATTGCATATTGAGCAAGTTCTGGCCAGTGGTCCATCCTCAAGACCCAGTAACCCAGTGGATGTTCTGGTGGAAAGGTCTCCAAGTCTGATCTTGCCCCTAGATATTCCTGCACCATGTAATTCAGACGCTGGCGATGGTTGCTGTAACCGATCAGACCTGGGCGCTGAGGACTGAAGAATTGCCTGAAGGCATCGGTCAGCCAGCCACTATCTCCACCACTCTTTCTGTGACTGAAAGAAGCCTCAGTAACACGTTGTCCAGCACCAGGAAATTGTAACCTCCCAGGCTCTGGAAACGCATTGCACAAACCTCCCGCATTGCAAGGCCTCATCCCAGCCACATACAACTCCATGGGTTTCTGGGGACTGCAAACGATCCCTTGAAGAGTGCTGCTGATGCTGAGTGTTATCCTCCACCTCCATGCTGACACAATCCTCCTCTTCTTCTTCCTATGTGATCGGCGGGCCTGTAGGAATACTAGTATCTGGATAATGGAGGCCTTGAGTGGTGAGGAAGTCCTCCTTTTCCTCCCGCTGTTCTGCCTCAAATGCCCTGTCCATTATTCCACGAAGCGTGTCCTCCAACAGGAAGACAAGAGGGACAGTATCACTGATGCATGCACTGTTACTGCTCACCATCCTCGTGGCCTCCTCAAATGGTGACAGGACAGTGCATGCATCCTTGATCAGTAGCCACTGGCATGGCCAAAAAAAGCCAAGCTCCCCTGACCCTGTCCTGGTGCCATACTCACACAGGTACTCATTGATGGCCCTCTGCTGTGTGTGCAGCCGCTGCAGCCTTGCCAACGTTAAGTTCCACCTGGTGGGCATGTCACAAATGAGGCAGTTCTTGGGCAGGTTGCATTCTCTTTCAATGTCAGCCAGCCCAGCACTGGCATTATATAACCAGCGGAAATGACCACAGAATTTCCTGGCCTGCCTCAGGAGATCCTGTAAGCCTGGGTACCTGCTCAAGAACCGCTGCACCACTAAATTCAGGACGTGAGCCTAACAGGGAACATGGGTCAAGTGTCCCTGTCAGAGGGCGGAGAGGAGGTTGGTGCCATTGTCGCATACAACCATTCCTGGCTGAAGCTGGCGTGGCGTCAACCACCTCTGAGCCTGCCCCTGCAGAGCTGACAGAATCTCTGCCCCAGTGTGGCTCCTGTCCCCTAAGCAGACCAACTCAAGCACCGCATGGCATCTTGACTGAGTTCTTGTGTAACCCCTGGAACGCCTATGGGGCACCGCTGGTTCGGAGGAGAAATCTGCAGAGGAAGAGGCCATAGAGGAAGAAGAAGAGGAGGGGCGGAGGAGAGAGCTGTGGCAGAATTACCACTAGCATTTTGGAGGTGTAGTGGCGGAACAAGCTCCAACAATACTGAACCCTGTCCTGCATCCTTCCCAGCTGCCAGGAGAGTTACCGAGTGCGCCGAGAAAGAAAGGTAACGTCCCTGTCCATGCCTGCTGGACAGGGTCAGCAGTAATATGCACCTTACTGCTGACCGCCCTGTCCAACGAGGCCAAGACATTGCCTTCCACATGCTGGTAGAGAGCCAGAATGGCCTTCCATGAAAAGAAATGCCGTTTGGGAACCTGCCACTGAGGTACCACACATTCCACAAATTCACGAAAGGGGGCAGAGTCTACCAGCTGAAAAGGCAGCAGTTGCAGTGCTAGAAATTTGGCCAAGCTAGCATTCAGACGCTGAGCATGTGGATGGCTGGGACCAAATTTCTTTTAACTGTTTAGCAACTGGGGTAGGGAAATTTGCCTGCAAAAATCCAATGTTGGTGTACCGCTAGCAGATTGGCCGCAAGTAAACCTATTTCTATACCTTCATTCCTCTCAGTGCAGGTTTCTGAGAGGACTGGAGGTATAGTGGGGTTGGAGATCCCAGCTGATGAGGAGCAAGGAGAGGTCCACCTTATTCTTTGATGTGGGTCTTATAAGTGCTGTTGCCAACGGACTGCATGGGAGGTCGTCATATGTCTGGTCAAGCACGTGGTGCCCAAGTGGCTGCTGTGTCAGCCACGCTTCATACACTTCAGACATATGTTGCAAATAGCAACGGTGCGATCTGCTGCACACGTGTAAAAAAAGGCCTACACCAAAGAACTTTTCAAAATATGCGGGGAGCCAGCAGCGCCCTGCACCTGCTTAGCTCTACGGTCTGATGCAATAGGGTGGCTGCCCTTAAGTTGCCCCCTGGAGGGCATCCTACCTCGTTGGAGATGTGCCTCCTCCTGCTCCTCTCTTCTATCAGGCACCCAAGTTGAGTCAGTGACCTCATCATCCCCTCCCTCCTCGTCACTGGAGCAAACTTGGCGGTATGCTGCAGCTGAGGGAACATGACAGCCAGTTTCTTGACCTTCTTGGGCTCCCCCTCTCTCTAGGCTGACGTTACTCCCTTCCTCAACCTGGGTACCATTATCAGAGCCTTCAAATCGCTGCACATCCTCCTGAAGCATGTGCCCGACACTGTGGTCGAATAGTTCGGGGGACTCCTCCGTGTATGATGGTGGGGTTAGGAGTGACTGTTGACATGGAGCCGATGGAATAGGTCGCTTTGGCAGCTGCATTGGCAGGCAAACTACTCTGAGCCTGGGTGACAGAGGATGAGGAGGATGAGGAGGGCTTTGTTATCCATTCCACCAACTCTTCTGCATGTTGTGGCTCAATAACATGACCAGCTGCAGTAAAAAAGGACAAGCGTGCTCCACGGCCACATGCTGAGGATGCACCGTGTCCACGACCAGCACTGTCGACTGTAGACACAGAGCCTGCTTGCCCTCTTTTAGTGGCCTGTGAGCATCTGCCTCTCCTTGGTGGCCTTCCGGACATGCTGTAAATTTTGTTTAGCAAAAAAAACTACACTGTATTGTGTACTGTGTACACCACCAGGAAAGTAGTAGCAACTGCACTAGGGGTGCACGGTACTGTGTACACCAACAGAAGTGTAATAACAACTATGGGTGCACTGTATTTATTGTGTACACCACCAGGAAAGTAGTAGCCACTGCACTAGGAGTACATTGTACTGTGTACACCAACAGAAGTTTAATAACAACAATGGGTGCACTTGTATGTATTGTGTACACCACCAGGAAACTAGTAGCAACTGCACTAAGGGTGTACGGTAGTGTGTACACCAACAGAAGTTTAATAACAACTATGGCTGCACTGTATGTAATGTGTACACCACCAGGAAAGTAGTAGCAACTGCACTGGGGGTGCACGGTACTGTGTACACCAACAGAAGAGTAATAACAACTATGGGTGCACTGTATTTATTGTGTACACCACCAGGAAAGTCGTAGCAACTGCACTTAGGGGTGCACGGTACTGTGTACACCAACAGAAGTTTAATAACAACTATGGGTGCACTGTATGTATTGTGTACACCACCAGGAAAGTAGTAGCAACTGCACTATGAGTGCACGGTACTGTATACACCAACAGGAGTGTAATAACAACTATGGGTGCACTGTATTTATTGTGTACACCACCAGGAAAGTCGTAGCAACTGCATTATGGGTGCACGGTACTGTGTACACCAACAGAAGTGTAATAACTACTATGGGTGCACTATATTTATTGTGTACACCACCAGGAAAGCTAAACTGTATGCAGTGGATATATATATATACACGAGACTGACTGTATATATATATTAAATACACTGCAGCTATCTGAATCACCTACCTGCTTGAAGTATATTAGAAACAGTACACCAGGAACGGACTGCAGTCAGATCTAGCTAAACTGTATGCAGTGGATATATGTGAACAAGATTGACTGTATATATATATTAAATACACTGCAGCTAACTGAATCACCTGTCTGCCAGAAGTATATTAGAAAGAGTACACCAGGAACGGCCTGCAGTGAGATATAGCTAAACTGTATGCAGTGGATATATATATATATATATATACGAGACTGACTGTATATAATATAATATATATATATATGTATATATATATATATATATATATATATATATATTAAATACATTGCAGCTAACTGAATAACCTGCCTGCCTGCTAAATGACACTCTCTCTCCATCCACGCCGGCAACGACACACTACACGAGGCCGACGTGCAGGCGGCCTTATATAGTGTGGGGCATGGACTTAGTCCTCCTGAGTCATGATTGGCAAAGGCACCCTGCCTTTGGCCAATTATGGATCTCTTAGCTGAGGGCGCTGTTATTGGCCAAAGGATGCAGGTCATGGTGCATGCTCTGGCCAATCATCATACAGCAACGCACTGAGCTCCCACAGTGCATTATGGGCCCATAATGTTCGGTTTTCGATGAACAGCGAGCAGCCAATGTTCGAGTCGAACTCATGTTCGAACAGAAAGCTCATCCCTAGTGGCCAGTATAGTGCCACAAAACGCTTTAATGTTTTTATAATATTCTTTATATTTGGGTATTTGGGTCCCCACAACTTTCCAAACTTTTTTGGGACCAAAATGAATACTATGGAATCCAGGAATCCAAAAACCATAGTGTGTAGGATTGTCCAGATCTCCACATGGTCACAACTGCTTTCTGCACAGGGACAGCTATCTTCCCTGCAGACTTTCACCCCAGGTTGTCTGATCTCCCTCAAGGGAGCTCAGCAAACTCACAGATGGTAGTAAATCACATCATAATATTGCATTGCACTACAGTATATGTAAACTACTACACTATAAGGATCTCTCTCGTGGCCTCTGTCTTCATTTGTGCCAGGACCAAAGGTACAAAGATACGTACAGCTACAACCTCTAACAGTGCCTTCTCATCTTTGTGTAGGCATTGCCATGGATTTTGTTGTTGATCCACCTAGGGCACTACGTGCCTGGAGTTTGCATGTTCTATTTGTGCCTGTGTGCCTTTCCTCTGGGTACTCTGGTTTCCTCCCACACTCTGAAGACATGCTGGTAGATTAATTATCTCCTGACTTAGAGCAATTAGAGCCCTAGTATTTTGTATGCATGTGAGATAAGGACCTAGATTGTAAGCTCCTTTGAGGGCAGGCACTGATGTGAATGTAGAATATACACTACTGTGCACAGGAGCAGACTGACCAATCGGGAAAATAATAGGGGGCCCGCCCCTGACTGTGTTGTCAAACATCCGGCACAAACACATGGAGAAAGTGCTCTGCTGGGTCGATCTGCAGGTTTCCATGCAGCTGCACACAGCTGACTCTGCCCTCCTTCCCACACTCCTTTGGGACTACAAGTAGAAGAGCCGTGAGTATACCTGCCTTTACACCGACCCAGCCTGTCACTGTCTACTCTAGCCCTGCAGCTGCAGAACAGGTGCCTCTGTGATCCTTCCAGCACGCTCACCCTTCCTTTCCCTGTGCTTGATGATGGAGGTGAAGTCCGCTCCGGCCTGATACTCTGCTGGTCTTCCAGCCACTCCATGGTGCCTCTCTGATCCTTCCCGTGCTCTACCCCTCCTCTTCTCGGGCTTGATAACAGAGGTAACTGCACTGGCTCCTTTTCAGCCTTACAGCCAGCACACCTCCAGTCCCTGCATTCTCTGCATACCTGGTGCTGTGAATCTCCCTGAGCTTCCTTAAACACCACAATAGAGAGTACCTGTCTTGCTCAGCAGTAGCCTGACCTGTCATCACAATTTCTGGACCTGCAAATGCAAATGCCAGCCTGGCCGACCACAACTTACAAATGGAAAAAAAAATCGTCGTCTGTGATATATATGTGTGACAGACCTAGCCGGGAGAGAGACTTTTGGAGGGGATTGTATGCTAGCCTCTTGCCGATCGATCGGGGGCCCTTGCATTTGGGGGAACGGTGCTCTTTGTGAGCTGTATGCCTGGGGACCCTTGAGGTGGTATCACTGTGGATTCGGGTCCTGGTCCCCCAGGACACACAGACTCTGGGGACCCTGGATTTGCCATATTGGAATAGTGGCTGATTCATAATGCTGGGACAGATACTGTTAGGAGATGCTGATGTAACATGTAACTGCTAAAATGTGTATTGTAAATAAGTCTACTATGGGATCTAAGAGTCATTAGATCCCCATTGTTATTTGTGTTAATTAACTCTGCTATTGTGTGAAGAAGAGTCTATGTTGATTGTGATAATGTTGATTGGATTTTCTGAACTACAAGACGGCCAGTCTGGCCTAACGGTCATGTCTGAGTCATCTAGGCTGTCTAAAGGGATTAGTTAATTAGCTCATGTTAATTAGGTTAATTAGGTTAATTAGGTTACAGCTGTATTGTTAGAGTAATATGAGCAGGAGGTCTGCACCTCCACTTTAGTGTATAAAAGCCTGTATTTTGCAATAAAAGATAGATTCCTGTTTGAACTTACATACAGCCTGCCTGGTGTTTGTTCTGAGCTATCACAACTGGGTTAGAACGGCACAGAGCTGTAGTTCTAATCCCGGAGCATTGGATGACCGAACCATCAGACGTTGCAATCTGATTCAATAGCTGCAGAGGAGTGTCGGGAGAGTGGAACCGAGCGAGCAAGGGGCTTGTTACATTGGTTGGCAGCCGTGGGATTTGCTCTCCAGTTACTGGGACACTCCAAACCAGCCTGCAGGAGAGCCACTCTGAAAGACTTACTTGCGAGCCGTGGAGGGAATGGTGGGATCGTGCTTCCTTGCCGTGAACACATCCAAACCATCACCTGGATCCAAGGTAGCAGGATAGCAGGAGAGGAGAAATACCAGCCACCATGGATGAGGAATTCAGAAGGAGGTTGTGAGAGGAGATACAGCACAGAGGACCAGTATCAGAGCAGGTCCTGCTAGGATGGTTTGATTCTATCCGCTGTGAACTCTGGAAGAAAGCGCTAGCCCGTGAGCAGCGACACCAGTTCTCCCCTCCATCCATGTGAGGTACTGGTCGCAGTATGAAGTGCGAATGCTGTTTTGGGGGAACAGCCGAACCAGGAGTGGACAGCCGAGTTAAGCAGGCTGATCCGGGCAGAAATACGGTTGGACGAGAGCTACAGAGCCCTCCAGTGGTATGTAGCCCAAGTGTGCCCATGGACAGCGGATGACAGCCCCACAGAAGGCTTTGACTATGATGGCCTGAGATTGTTATACTGGAGGCTGTCCAGGGACCCTGACTTTGGAAGTGATTGGGAGTGGCATTTGGAGGAAATAATGGAGCACAGAGAGCGGAGACTGAATGTCTCAGAAGTGCACTGGGCACTGGAAGATTTGGAGTTTCTGGCCGTTCAGGAATGGGAGTTGAAGATCATCTACAAACAGCTGTTAGACTCTGCTCAGCAGCAGGGTGGTGCTCCCTTTGCCTGGGACTATCATGAAATACCAGTTGACAACTCTGAAATCCTGGCTGAAGAGTTGACAATGTGGCAGAGTAACGGTGTGCTTTGCCAACCTGCACCCGCAGCTATGGAGGGGGAGGTCTTATGGCAGATGCAGCAAGTGCTGACTGACCTTGATGAACCTGTTTCTGCATTGGATGATCTTGGATGGAGGAATGTGCCTGTCCAGCAGAATGCCAGAGAATCGGCAGTGGAAAATCTGAAGATTGCCGTCCCCAAACCTGAAGTGCTGACAACAGGGAAAAGCTCTGCTAACCTCTGCCCAGCACTGATAGCATCTTCTGGGTTCCACAGAGAGGAGATGGTGAACCTTTATCCCCAGACACCAGTTGCAGAGACAGGGGATTTGATAGACTTTTCTGCTGAGGAAGAACAACCTGGTGAGCCTCCAGCAGAATAGCTGTTATTAGGGCCAAACTTTACTGTGCTCTGCCCAGCACTGATAGCATCTTCTGGGTTCCACGGAGAGGAGATGGTGAACCTTTATCCCCAGACACCAGTTGCAGAGACAGGGGATTTGATAGACTTTTCTGCTGAGGAAGAACAACCTGGTGAGCCTCCAGCAGAAGAGGAGCTGTTATTAGGGCCAAACTTCACTATGCTCTGCCCAGCACCAACAGAAGTATCTGTGAAGTCACAAGTAACTTCCCCAGCTGAAGCGCTGGCAACCGGACAGAGGGTCTAAGAACTCTGCCCTACACCTGCGGCGGTTCCGGAGGCTCAGGGTGAGAAGGAGGTGGTCACTTCCCAGCAGCAGATCAGGATACAGGGGGAGAAGGGAGAGGAGGTGTTCGTCGTCCCTCCCCAACAGTTAGCCAGAGCAGATGGTGTGGGGTTTCCAGCAGAAGGGCTGGCAACAGGGCCGAGTACTGCTGGACTTTGCCCTCAACTAACAGAGCATGGATGTCCTGTGAAGGTGGATGGGACTTCAGTCTCCACCTGTATACCCCAGGGATGCTGAGCAGTCAGCCCAGATCCCCAACAGCATGACGGAGTGAGCCCAGACACCCTGTCTTCTCTCCAGCGGCAGAAAGGACTCCAGGGAGAAGGGCCAGTCCAGGCCTCTCCCCAGCGGCAGATATGTTCTCTGAGAGAGGCAGAGGTTGGCTGGGTGAGTAATGCTTTGTTTGGAACAATTTGTTTGGGGTACTGTGTGGGTACAGGCATTAGAGTACTGGAACTACTGACTAACTTCGGAGTCAACCCGTCTGGGGTCTCCTCCTGTGTTAGTCTCCTGCCAAAAGGGGAGAAATGTGACAGACCTAGCCGGGAGAGAGTCTTTTGGAGGGGACTGTATGCTAGCCTCTTGACGATCAATCGGGGGCCCTTGCATTTGGGGGAACGGTGCTCTTTGTGAGCTGTATGCCTGGGGACCCTTGAGGTGGTATTACTGTGGATTCGGGTCCTGGTCCCCCAGGACACACAGACTCTGGGGACCCTGGATTTGCCATATTGGAATAGTGGCTGATTCATAATGCTGGGACAGATACTGTTAGGAGATGCTGATGTAAATTCCAACACCTGTCTGTCTATTGTCTGCTAAAATGTGTATTGTAAATAAGTCTACTACGGGATCTAAGAGTCATTAGATCCCCATTGTTATTTCTGTTAATTAACTCTGCTATTGTGTGAAGAAGAGTCTATGTTGATTGTGATAATGTTGATTGGATTTTCTGAACTACAAGACGGCCAGTCTGGCCTAACGGTCATGTCTGAGTCATCTAGGCTGTCTAAAGGGATTAGTTAATTAGCTCATGTTAATTAGGTTAATTAGGTTACAGCTGTATTGTTAGAGTAATATGAGCAGGACTGCACCTCCACTTTAGTGAATAAAAGCCTGTGTTTTGCAATAAAAAGATAGATTCCTGTTTGAACTTACATACAGCCTGCCTGTTGTTTGTTCTGAGCTATCACAACTGGGTTAGAACAGCACAGAGCTGTAGTTCTAATCCCGGAGCATTGGATGACCGACCCATCAGACGTTGCAATCTGATTCAATAGCTGCAGAAGAGTGTCGAGAGAGTGGAACCGAGCAAGCAAGGGGCTTGTTACAATATATATATATGCATCCTAGCTGTTGTGCATATATATATATATATATATATATACACAGTATATATATATATATATATATATATATATATATATACACAGTATATATATATATATATATATATTATATTCAGTTTAGCTAGATCCGTTCCTGTTATTCTCTTCCTACTGACAGGCAGGCAGCTGCAGTATTTACAGTTAGTGTAGTGCGTCCTCTGCACAGTGTGCACCTAAAGCTACCTGAAGACAATTACTGTTGTTCTGATCCTATTAGATCCTATTAGATCAGGCAGCTGCAGTATTTACAGTTAGTGTAGTGAGTCCTCTGCACAGTGTGCACCTAAAGCTACCTGACGACAATTGCTTTTGTTCGGATCCTATTAGTACCACAGGCAGGCAGCTGCAGTATTTACAGTTAGTGTAGTGCGTCCTCTGCACAGTGTGCACCTAAAGCTACCTGAAGACAATTGCTGTTGTTATGATCGTATTAGTACCACAGGCAGGCAGCTGTAGTATTTACAGTTAGTGTAGTGCGTCCTCTGCACAGTGTGCACCCAAAGCTACCTGAAGACAATTGCTGTTGTTCTGATCCTATTAATACAACAAGCAGGCAGCTGCAGTATTTACAGTTAGTGTACTGTGTCCTCTGCACAGTGTGCACCTAAAGCTACCTGAAGAAAATTGGTGGTGTTCTTCTGATCCTATTAGTACCACAGGCAGCTGTAGTATTTACAAGTTAGTGTAGTGCGTCATCTGCACAGTGTGCACCTAAAGCTACCTGAAGAAAATTGATGGTGTTCTTCTGATCCTATTAGTACCGCAGGCAGCTGTAGTATTTACAAGTTAGTGTAGTGCGTCCTCTGCACAGTGTGCACCTAAAGCTACCTGAAGAAAATTGGTGGTGTTCTTCTGATCCTATTAGTACCGCAGGCAGCTGCAGTATTTACAAGTTAGTGTAGTGCGTCCTCTGCACAGTGTGCACCTAAAGCTAATTGAAGAAAATTGGTGGTGTTCTTCTGATCCTATTAGTACCACAGGCAGCTGTAGTATTTACAAGTTAGTGTAGTGCGTTCTCTGCACAGTGTGCACCTAAAGCTACCTGAATACAATTGGTGGTGTTCTTCTGATCCTATTAGTACTGCAGGCAGCTATAGTATTTACAAGTTAGTGTAGTGCATCCTCTGCATGGTGTGCACCTAAAGCTACCTGAAGAAAATTGGTGATGTTCTGATCCTATTAATACCACAGGCAGGCTACAGTATTTACAATTAGTGTACTGTGTCCTCTGCACAGTGTGCACCTAAAGCTACCTGAAGACAATTGCTGTTGTTCTGATCCTAGTAATACCACAGGCAGGCAGTTACAGTATTTAGAGTTAGTGTACTGTGTCCTCTGCACAGTGTGCATCTAAAGCTACCTAAAGAAAATTGCTGGTGTTCTTCTGATTGTTAGTACCACAGGCAGGCAGCTACAGTATTTACAGTTAGTGTACTGTGTCCTCTGCACAGTGTGCACCTAAAGCTACCTGAAGAAAATTGGTGGTGTTCTTCTGATCCTATTAGTACCGCAGGCAGCTGCAGTATTTACAAGTTAGTGTAGTGCGTCCTCTGCACAGTGTGCACCTAAAGCTACCTGAAGAAAATTGTTGGTGTTCTTCTGATCCTATTAGTACCGCAGGCAGTTGTAGTATTTACAAGTTAGTGTAATGCGTCCTCTGCACAGTGTGCACCTAAAGCTACCTGAAGAAAATTGGTGGTGTTCTTCTGATCCTATTAGTACCGCAGGCAGCCTCAGTATTTACAAGTTAGTGTAGTGCGTCCTCTGCACAGTGTGCACCTAAAGCTACCTGAAGACAATTGCTGTTGTTCTGCTCCTATTAATACCACAGGCAGGCAGCTACAGTATTTACAGTTAGTGTACTGTGTCCTCTGCACAGTGTGCACCTAAAGCTACCTGAAGAAAATTGGTGGTGTTCTTCTGATCCTATTAATGTCACAGGCAGGCAGCTACAGTATTTACAGTTAGTGTACTGCGTCCTCTGTACAGTGTGCACCTAAAGCTACCTGAAGACAATTTCTGTTGTTCTGGTCCTATTAATACCACAGACAGGCAGCTACAGTATTTACATTTAGTGTACTGTGTCCTCTGCATAGTGTGCACCTAAAGCTACCTGAATAAAATTGGTGGTGCATGCTCCAGGAGGATGCCCAGCGTTTTGAAGGCTCCAATGATGGTACCTAGCTAGAGGAAGGCAGTAACGTGAGCCCAGAGAGAGGGGGTGCCCAAGAAGGACAGCAATCTGACAGTCATGTTCCCCCAGCTGCAGCATACTGCCAGCTTTGCTGCAGTGATGAAGAGGGAGGGGATGATGAGGTCACTTACTCCACGTGGGTGCCTAATGGGAGAGAGGAGGAGGAGGCATATCACCAACGAGGCAGGATGCCCTCCAGGGGCCAGCTTAAGGGAAGCACACCGACTGCATCACACCGCAGATCTCTGCATGTGCAGACGAGTGCATCAGATCCCACCGCTGCCATTTGCAACATATGTCTTAAGCGTATCTCGCATGGCCAAAACATCACCTGCTTGGGCACCACATACTTGACCAGACATATGCCGACCTGCCATGCAGTTCGTTGGCAAGCGTACCTAAAAGACCCACACCAAACAACAAAGCGGACCTCTCCTTGCTCCTCATCAGCTGGGATCTCTAACCATCTCCATACCTTCAGTCCTCTCTGAAACCTGCACTGAGAGGAATGAAGGTGTAGAATTAGGTGTGTCACAGCCAAGTACTTGAGGGCAATCTGCTATTGGTACACCGATGTCAGATTGTACCAGGCAAATTTCCCTGCCCCAGCTGCCGCACTGCTGAAAGAAGCTCGCTCCCAGCCATCCACATGCCCAGCGGTTGAAAGCTAGCTTGGCTAAATTGCTAGCACTTTAACTGCTGCTTTTTCAGTTGGTAGACTCTGCCCCATTCCGTGAGTTTGTGGAATGTGTGGTTCCTCAGTGGCAGGGTCCCAAACGACACTTTTTCATACGGAAGGTGATTCCGGCTCTCTACCGGCATGTGGAAGGCAATGTCTTGGCCTCGCTGGACAGGGCAGTCAGCGGTAAGGTGAATATTACTGCTGACTCATGGTCCATGAGGCATGGACAGGGATGTTACCTATCTTTCACCGCACACTGGGTAACTCTTCTGGCAGCTGGGAAGGATGCAGGACAGGGTGCAGTAGTGTTGGAGGTTGTTCTGCCACCACGCCTCCAAAATTCTACTAGTGGTGATTCTGCCACACCTCTCTCCTCCACCCCCTCCTCTTCCTCTACCTCTATGGCCTCTTCCTGTGCTGATTTGTCCTTGGAACCAGCGGTGCTCCGTAGGTGTTCAAGGGGCTACACAAGCACGCAGGCAAAAAGATGCCAACACGGTGCTTGAGCTGGTGTGCTTGGGGGACAGGAGTCACACTGGGGCAGAGATTCTATCAGCTCTGCAGGGGCAGGTTCAGAGGTGGTTGATGCCACGCCAGCTTAAGGTAAGTATGGTGGTTTGCAACAATGGCACCAACCACCTCTCCACCCTCCAACAGGGACAACTGACCGATGTGCCCTGTTTGGCTCACGTCCTTAACTTGGTGGTGCAGCGGTTCTTGGGCAGGTACCTGGGCTTACAGGATGTCCTGAGGCAGGCCAGAAAAGTCTGTGTGCATTTCCACAGGTCATATAATGCCAGTGCTTGGCTGGCTGACCTCCAAAAGGAATTTAACCTGCCCAAGAATCGCCTAATCTGTGACATGCCCACCAGGTAGAATGCAACGTTGGCCATGCTGCAGTGGCTGCACATGCAGCAGAGGGCCATCAATGAGTATCTATGTGACTATGGCACCAGGACAGGGTCAGGGGACCTTGTTTTTTTTTTCCCCACGTCAGTGGGCTATGATCAGGGATGCATATGCACTGTCCTGTCACCATTTGAGGAGGCCACAAGGTTGGTGAGCAGTGACAGTGCATGCATCAGTGACACTGTACCTCTTGTCCACCTGTTGGAGCACACGCTGCATGGAATAATGGACAGGGCACTTGAGGCAGAACAGAGGGAGGAAGAGGAGGACTTCCTTACCTCTCAAGGCCCCCTTTATCCAGACAGTGTTCCTGCGTGCCCGCCGATCACACAGGAAGAGGAGGAGGAGGATTGTGTCAGCATGGAGGTGGAGCCTGGCACTCAGCATCAGCAGCAGTCTTCAAGGGATCATTTACAGTCCGAAGAAACCCATTGACTTGTATGTGGCTGGGAGGAGGTGACCCAGTCGTCCTTAGTGATCCAGAGGACTCCGGACCGAATGCCTCAGCAAACCTACGCTGCATGGCCTCCCTGATCCTGCAAAGCCTGCGGAAGGATCCTCGTATTCGTGGTATCAAGGAGAGGGATCAATACTGGCTGGCAACCCTCCTTGATCCACATTACAAGGGTAAGGTTGCAGACCTTATCTTGCCGTCGCAGAGGGAGCAGAGGAAAGGTCTTTGCAATGCGTTCCCAGAGACTGGCGGTTACAAACGCCTGTTCCTGGACAACTTGTTGCTGAGGCTTCGGTCAGTCAAAGAAGGAGTGGTGGAGAAGGTGGCCGTCTGACCAATGCGTTCAGACAATTTTTTATTCCGCAGCCCCAAGGCATGATCGGTTCTAGCAACCATCGCCAGTGTCTGTTTTACATGCTGCCGGAATACCTAGGGGCAAGATCTGACTTGGACATCTGTCCCTCCGAAAATCCTCTAGGTTACTGGGTCTTGAGGATGGATCACTGGCTAGAGCTTGTACAGTATGCAATTGAGCTACTGGCCTGTCCTGCATCCAGCGTTCTTTCGAAATGCACATTCAGTGCTGCTGGAGGCTTTGAAACCGATAACAGGGTGCGCCTGTCCACCGACTCGGTTGATCGACTGACCTTCAGAAAAATGTATCAGTCTTGGATCACTACCAGCTACCAGGCACCTGATGCTGATGTAACCGAATCATTTTTTTTGAAATGTCAGATCCCTTCAAGACTGCTTATGCTGATGCTGAGTGACTATCCTGTTATGCTGAGTGATTATCCACTTACTCCTCAATGATAGCTTGTAAGGACATTTTTGGTTCTGGGCGCCCAATTTTTCAGCCCCTGTTTAACAGGGGCGTGTAATTACAATTTTTGATGCAATATTTTGCAGGAGGGTTCATTGCTACACTCAACTAGAGTATCTGTGAGGGGTTGCAGTGTTGTGGCACCAGCACCAGTGCCTAAGGCCCAATTTTTCAGCCTGTTTAACAGGGGCGTGTAATTACAATTTTTGATGCAATACTTTGCAGCAGGGCTTGTTACTGCACTCAATAAGAGAATCTGTGAGGGGTTGCAGTGTTGTGGCACCAGCACCAGTGCCTAAGGCCCAATTTTTCAGCCCCTGTTTAACAGGGGTGTGTAATTATAATTTTTGATGCAATACTTTGCAGCAGGGCTCATTCCTGCACTCCAACTAAAGTATCTGTGAGGGGTTGCAGTGTTGTGGCACCAGCACTAGTGCCCAAGGCCCAATTTTTCTGCCCCTGTTCAACAGGGACATGTAATTACAATTCTTCATCTAATATTTCACAGCAGGGCCAATTCCTGCACCCACCAAGAGTAACTGTGAGGGCTTACAGTGTTGTGGCAACACCACCACCACCACCAAAGGCCCAATTTTTCTGCCCCTGTTCAACAGGTGCATGTAATTACAATTCTTGATATAATATTTCACAGCAGGGCCCATTCCAGCGCCCACCAAGAGTAACTGTGAGGACTTACAGTGTTGTGGCACCAGCACCACCACCACCAAAGGCCCAATTTTTCTGCCCCTGTTCAACAATGGCATGTACTTACAATTCTTGATCTAACATTTCACAGGAGGGCCTGTTCCTGTGCCACCAAGAGTAACTGTGAGGGCTTACAGTGTTGTGGCAACACCAACACCTAAGGCCCCAATTTCTGCAGAGTATATAGGGCAGGCCCCTACCTTCAAACATCCAACTTACAAATGACTCCTACTTGCAAACGGAAGGAGACAACAGGAAGTGAGATGAAATCTACCCCTAGGAAGGGAAATTCTCTCCTGTAAGAGTTGATATGGGAAAAACGTGTCTTCTCTCCACTGATGCTTTATCACCAATCCTTGTTTCACTAAAAAAAACAAATTTTCAAAAAACATTTGTCATTGGGACAGAAAGTGAGGTTAAATCTTCTGAAGAGGTGCACAGACAGCAAAACGAATGTTACAGAGGTGATAACCCTTCCCTATGTTTTCCAAAAAGCTTAAAAATAGATTCTTTGGCTGGAGCTACACTTTAAAAATGTACCAGTTCAAAATTACATACAGATTCTACTTAACAACAAACCTACAGTCCCTGTCTTGTTTGCACCGCCTGTATACTGCTGTTCAGAGTATATAGGGCCTGGGGGCCCCACGCCTTTCCTTTTTTTAATTTGGGTGCGGGGTTCCCCTTAATATCCATACAAGACCCAAAGGGCCTGGTAATGGACTGGGGGGGTAGCCATGCCGTTTGTCGAACTGATTTACATCCATATTGCCGGGACCCGACATTACATTAAAGCTGCAAGCAGTTTTAAATGACTTTTATTCCTTTAAAAATGTCATTTTGTGCTAATCTGTCATCTGTTCTAAGCACGGGAAACACGCACCACTTTACAGGCATACTATAGACACCCCCAAGGTACGATATTTAATGGAATATTTCACTTTTTTTTTCACTTCAAGCATCATTAAAATCACTGCTCCTGAAAAAACGGCTGTTTTTAAAACTTCTTTTTGCATTGATACATGTCCCCTGGGGAACGACGAGGGTCCCCAAACCCTTTTTAGGACAATGCCATGCATATTAGCCTTTAAAATTAGCACTTTTTATTTCGAACGTAAAGTCCCATAGACTTTAATGGGGTTCTAAATTTTGCGCAAACTTTCGGTCCGTTCGCAGGTTCTGGTGCGAACCGAACCGGGGGGTGTTCGGCTCATCCCTACTGGAGACAATTGCTGTTGTTCTGATCCTATTAATACCACAGGCAAGCAGCTACAGTATTTACAGTTAGTGCAGTGCGTCCTCTGCACAGTGTGCACCTAAAGCTACCTGAAGAAAATTGGTGGTGTTCTTCTGATCCTTTTAGTACCACAGGCAGGCAGCTGCAGTATTTACAGTTAATGCAGTGCGTCCTCTGCACAGTGTGCACCTGAAGCTACCTGAAGACAATTGCTGCTTTTCTGATCCTATTAATACCACAGGCAGGCAGCTGCAGTATTTACAGTTAGTGCAGTGCGCCCTCTGCACAGTGTGCACCTGAAGCTACCTGAAGAAAATTGGTGGTGTTCTGATCCTAGTAATACCACAGTTACAGTACAGTTACAGTATTTACAGTTAGTGTACTGTGTCCTCTGCACAGTGTGCACCTAAAGCTATATGAAGACAATTGCTGTTGTTCTGATCCTATTTATACCACAGGCAGGCAGCTGCAGTATTTACAGTTAGTGTACTGTGTCCTCTGCACTGTGTAAACCTAAAGCTACCTGAAGAAAATTGGTGGTGTTCTTCTGATCCTATTAGTACCGCAGGCAGCTGTAGTATTTCAAGTTAGTGTAGTGCGTCATCTGCACAGTGTGCACCTAAAGCTACCTGAAGAAAATTGGTGTTGTTCTTCTGATCCTATTAGTACCGCAGGCAGCTGTAGTATTTACAAGTTAGTGTAGTGCGTCCTCTGCACAGTGTGCACAGTGTGCACTTGAAGAAAATTGGTGGTGTTCTTCTGATCCTATTAGTACCGCAGGCAGCTGCAGTATTTACAAGTTAGTGTAGTGCGTCCTCTGCACAGTGTGCACCTAAAGCTAATTGAAGAAAATTGGTTGTGCTCTTCTGATCCTATTAGTACCGCAGGCAGCTGTAGTATTTACAAGTTATTGTAGTGCGTCCTCTGCACGGTGTGCACCTTAAGCTACCTGAAGAAAATTGGTGATGTTCTTCTGATCCTATTAGTACCGCAGGCAGCTGTAGTATTTACAAGTTAGTGTAGTGCGTCCTCTGCACAGTGTGCACCTAAAGCTACCTGAAGACAATTGCTGTTGTTCTGATCCTATTAATACCACAGGCAGGCAGCTACAGTATTTACAGTTAGTGTACTTGTGTCCTCTGCACAGTGTGCACCTAAAGCTACCTGAAGACAATTGCTGTTGTTCTGATCCTAGTAATACCACAGGCAGGCAGTTACAGTATTTAGAGTTAGTGTACTGTGTCCTCTGCACAGTGTGCATCTAAAGCTACCTAAAGAAAATTGCTGGTGTTCTTCTGCTTGTTAGTACCACAGGCAGGCAGCTACAGTATTTACAGTTAGTGTACTGTGTCCTCTGCACAGTGTGCATCTAAAGCTACCTGAAGAAAATTGGTGGTGTTCTTCTGATCCTATTAGTACCGCAGGCAGCTGCAGTATTTACAAGTTAGTCTAGTGCGTCCTCTGCACAGTGTGCACCTAAAGCTAACTGAAGTAAATTGGTGGTGTTCTTCTGATCCTATTAGTACCGCAGGCAGCTGTAGAATTTACAAGTTAGTGTAGTGCGTCCTCTGCACAGTGTGCTCCTAAAGCTACCTGAAGAAAATTGGTGGTGTTCTTCTGATCCTATTAGTACCGCAGGCAGCTGCAGTATTTACAAGTTAGTGTAGTGCGTCCTCTGCACAGTGTGCACCTAAAGCTACCTGAAGAAAATTGTTGGTGTTCTTCTGATCCTATTAGTACCGCAGGCAGCTGCAGTATTTACAAGTTAGTGTAGTGTGTCCTCTGCACAGTGTGCACCTAAAGCTACCTGAAGAAAATTGGTGGTGTTCTTCTGATCCTATTAGTACCACAGGCAGCCTCAGTATTTACAAGTTAGTGTAGTGCGTCCTCTGCACAGTGTGCACCTAAAGCTACCTGAAGACAATTGCTGTTGTTCTGGTCCTATTAATGCCACAGACAGGCAGCTGTAGTATTTACAAGTTAGTGTAGTGAGTCCTCTGCACAGTGTGCACAGTGTGCACTTGAAGAAAATTGGTGGTGTTCTTCTGATCCTATTAGTACCGCAGGCAGCTGCAGTATTTACAAGTTAGTGTAGTGCGTCCTCTGCACAGTGTGCACCTAAAGCTAATTGAAGAAAATTGGTGGTGTTCTTCTGATCCTAGTTAGTGTACTGTGTCCTCTGCACAGTGTGCATCTAAAGCTACCTAAAGAAAATTGCTGGTGTACCGCAGGCAGCTGTAGTATTTACAAGTTAGTGTAGTGCGTTCTCTGCACAGTGTGCACCTAAAGCTACCTGAATAAAATTGGTGGTGTTCTTCTGATCCTATTAGTACTGCAGGCAGCTGTAGTATTTACAAGTTAGTGTAGTGCGTCCTCTGCACGGTGTGCACCTAAAGCTACCTGAAGAAAATTGGTGATGTTCTTCTGATCCTATTAGTACCGCAGGCAGCTGTAGTATTTACAAGTTAGTGTAGTGCGTCCTCTGCACAGTGTGCACCTAAAGCTACCTGAAGACAATTGTTGTTGTTCTGATCCTATTAATACCACAGGCAGGCAGCTACAGTATTTACAGTTAGTGTACTGTGTCCTCTGCACAGTGTGCACCTAAAGCTACCTGAAGACAATTGCTGTTGTTCTGATCCTAGTAATACCACAGGCAGGCAGTTACAGTATTTAGAGTTAGTGTACTGTGTCCTCTGCACAGTGTGCACCTAAAGCTACCTAAAGAAAATTGCTGGTGTTCTTCTGATTGTTAGTACCACAGGCAGGCAGCTACAGTATTTACAGTTAGTGTACTGTGTCCTCTGCACAGTGTGCACCTAAAGCTACCTGAAGAATATTGGTAGTGTTCTTCTGATCCTATTAGTACCGCAGGCAGCTGTAGTATTTACAAGTTAGTGTAGTGCGTCCTCTGCACAGTGTGCACCTAAAGCTACCTGAAGAAAATTGGTGGCGTTCTTCCGATTCTATTAGTACCGCAGGCAGCTGTAGTATTTACAAGTTAGTGAAGTGCGTCCTCTGCACAGTGTGCACCTAAAACTACCTGAAGAAAATTGGTGGTGTTCTTCTGATCCTATTAGTACCGCAGGCAGCTGCAGTATTTACAAGTTAGTCTAGTGCGTCCTCTGCACAGTGTGTACCTAAAGCTAATTGAAGTAAATTGGTGGTGTTCTTCTGATCCTATTAGTACCGCAGGCAGCTGCAGTATTTACAAGTTAGTGTAGTGCATCCTCTGCACAGTGTGCACCTAAAGCTACCTGAAGAAAATTGGTGGTGTTCTTCTGATCCTATTAGTACCACAGGCAGCCTCAGTATTTACAAGTTAGTGTAGTGCATCCTCTGCACAGTGTGCACCTAAAGCTACCTGAAGACAATTGCTGTTGTTCTGCTCCTATTAATACCACAGGCAGGCGGCTACAGTATTTACAGTTAGTATACTGTGTCCTCTGCACAGTGTGCACCTAAAGCTACCTGAAGAAAATTGGTGGTGTTCTTCTGATCCTATTAATGTCACAGGCAGGCAGCTACAGTATTTACAGTTAGTGTACTGTGTCCTCTGTACAGTGTGCACCTAAAGCTACCTGAAGACAATTTCTGTTGTTCTGGTTCAATTAATACCAGACAGGCAGCTACAGTATTTACAGTTAGTGTACTGTGTCCTCTGCATAGTGTGCACCTAAAGCTACCGATTAAAATTGGTGGTGCATGCTCCAGGAGGATGCCCAGCGTTTTGAAGGCTCCAATGATGGTACCCAGCTAGAGGAAGGCAGTAACGTGAGCCCAGAGAGAGGGGGTGCCCAAGAAGGACAGCAATCTGGCAGTCATGTTCCCCCAGCTGCAGCATACTGCCAGCTTTGCTACAGTGATGAGGAGGGAGGGGATGATGAGGTCACTTACTCCACGTGGGTGCCTGATGGGAGAGAGGAGGAGGAGGCACATCACCAATGAGGCAGGATGCCCTCCAGGGGCCAGCTTAAGGGCAGCACACCGACTGCATCACACCGCAGAGCTCTGCATGTGCAGGGCGCTGCTGTCTCTGTGCGTTATTCCAAAAGTTCTTTGGTGTGGTCCTTTTTTGAGACGAGTGCAACCCACCGCTGCTATTTTCAACATATGTCGACCTGCCATGCAGTTCGTTGGCAAGCGTACCTAAAAGACCCACACCAAACAACAAAGCGGACCTCCTTGCTCCTCATCAGCTGGGATCTCCAACCATCTTCATACCTTCAGTCCTCTCTGAAACCTGCACTGAGAGGAATGAAGGTGTAGAATTAGGTGTGTCACAGCCAAGTACTTGAGGGCAATCTGCTATTGGTACACCGATGTCAGATTGTACCAGGCAAATTTCCCTGCCCCAGCTGCCGCACCGCTGAAAGAAGTTCACTCCCAGCCTTCCACATGCCCAGCGGTTGAAAGCTAGCTTGGCTAAATTGCTAGCACTTTAACTGCTGCCTTTTCAGTTGGTAGACTCTGCCCCATTCCGTGAGTTTGTGGAATGTGTGGTTCCTCAGTGGCAGGGTCCCAAACCACACTTTTTCATACGGAAGGTGATTCCGGCTCTCTACCGGCATGTGGAAGGCAATGTCTTGGCCTCGCTGGACAGGGCAGTCAGCGGTAAGGTGAATATTACTGCTGACTCATGGTCCAGGAGGCATGGACATGTTACCTATCTTTCACCGCACACTGGGTAACTCTTTTGGCAGCTGGGAAGGATGCAGGACAGGGTGCAGTAGTGTTGGAGGTTGTTCTGCCACCACGCCTCCAAAATTCTACTAGTGGTGATTCTGCCACACCTCTCTCCTCCACCCCCTCCTCTTCTTCTTCCTCTATGGCCTCTTCCTGTGCTGATTTGTCCTTGGAACCAGCGGTGCTCCATAAGTGTTCAAGGAGCTACACAAGCACGCAGGCAAAAAGATGCCAACGCGGTGCTTGAGCTGGTGTGCTTGGGGGACAGGAGTCACACTAGGGCAGAGATTCTATCAGCTCTGCAGGGGCAGGTTCAGAGGTGGTTGACGCCACGCCAGCTTAAGGTAAGTATGGTGGTTTGCAACAATGGCACCAACCACCTCTCCACCCTCCGACAGGGACAACCGACCCATGTGCCCTGTTTGGCTCACGTCCTTAACTTGGTGGTGCAGCGGTTCTTGGGCAGGTACCTGGGCTTACAGGATGTCCTGAGGCAGGCCAGGAAAATCTGTGTGCATTTCCATAGGTCATATAATGCCAGTGCTTGGCTGGCTGACCTCCAAAAGGAATTTAACCTGCCCAAGAATCGCCTAATCTGTGACATGCCCACCAGGTAGACTGCAACGTTGGCCATGCTGCAGCAGCTGCACACGCAGCAGAGGGCCATCAATGAGTATCTATGGGACTATGGCACCAGGACAGGGTCAGGGGACCTTGTTTTTTTTCCCCACGCCAGTGGGCTATGATCAGGGATGCATATGCACTGTCCTGTCACCATTTGAGGAGGCCACAAGGTTGGTGAGCAGTGACAGTGCATGCATCAGTGACACTGTACCTCTTGTCCACCTGTTGGAGTACACGCTGCATGGAATAATGGACAGGGCACTTGAGGCAGAACAGAGGGAGGAAGAGGAGGACTTCCTTACCTCTCAAGGCCCCCTTTATCCAGACAGTGTTCCTGCGTGCCCGCCGATCACACAGGAAGAGGAGGAGGAGGATTGTGTCAGCATGGAGGTGGAGCCTGGCACTCAGCATCAGCAGCAGTCTTCAAGGGATCATTTACAGTCTGAAGAAACCCATTGACTTGTATGTGGCTGGGAGGAGGTGACCCAGTCGTCCTTAGTGACCCAGAGGACTCCGGACCGAATGCCTCAGCAAACCTACGCTGCATGGCCTCCCTGATCCTGCAAAGCCTGTGGAAGGATCCTCGTATTCGTGGTATCAAGGAGAGGGATCAATACTGGCTGGCAACCTTCCTTGATCCACGTTACAAGGGTAAGGTTGCAGACCTTATCTTGCCGTCGCAGAGGGAGCAGAGGAAAGGTCTTTGCAATGCGTTCCCAGAGACTGGAGGTTACAAACGCCTGTTCCTGGACAACTTGTTGCTGAGGCTTCGGTCAGTCAAAGAAGGAGCGGTGGAGAAGGTGGCCGTCTGACCAATGCGTTCAGACAATTTTTTATTCCGCAGCCCCAAGGCATGATCGGTTCTAGCAACCATCGCCAGCGTCTGTTTTAAATGCTGCCAGAATACCTAGGGGCAAGATCTGACTTGGACACCTGTCCCTCCGAAAATCCTCTAGGTTACTGGGTCTTGAGGATGGATCACTGGCCAGAGCTTGTACAGTATGCAATTGAGCTACTGGCCTGTCCTGCATCCAGCGTTCTTTCGGAATGCACATTCAGTGCTGCTGGAGGCTTTGAAACCGATAACAGGGTGCGCCTGTCCACCGACTCGGTTGATCGACTGACCTTCAGAAAAATGTATCAGTCTTGGATCACCACCAGCTACCAGGCACCTGATGCTGATGTAACCGAATAATTTTTTTTGAAATGTCAGATCCCTTCAAGACTGCCTATGCTGATGCTGAGTGACTATCCTGTTATGCTGAGTGATTATCCACTTACTCCTCAATGATCATGCTGATAGCTTGTAAGGACATTTTTGGTTCTGGGCGCCGCCACCAGTGGCTAAGGCCTAATTTTTCAGCCCCTGTTTTACAGGGGCGTGTAATTACAATTTTTGATGCAATATTTTGCAGGAGGGTTCATTGCTACACTCAACTAGAGTATCTGTGAGGGGTTGCAGTGTTGTGGCACCAGCACCAGTGCCTAAGGCCCAATTTTTCAGCCTGTTTAACAGGGGCGTGTAATTACAATTGTTGATGCAATACTTTGCAGCAGGGCTTGTTCCTGCACTCAATAAGAGAATCTGTGAGGGGTTGCAGTGTTGTGGCACCAGCACCAGTGCCTAAGGCCCAATTTTTCAGCCCCTGTTTAACAGGGGTGTGTAATTACAATTTTTGATGCAATACTTTGCAGCAGGGCTCATTCCTGCACTCCAACTAAAGTATCTGTGAGGGGTTGCAGTGTTGTGGCACCAGCACTAGTGCCCAAGGCCCAATTTTTCTGCCCCTGTTCAACAGGGACATGAATTACAATTCTTCATCTAATATTTCACAGCAGGGCCCATTCCTGCACCCACCAAGAGTAACTGTGAGGGCTTACAGTGTTGTGGCAACACCACCACCACCAAAGGCCCAATTTTTCTGCCCCTGTTCAACAGGTGCATGTAATTACAATTCTTGATATAATATTTCAAAGCAGGGCCCATTCCAGCGCCCACCAAGAGTAACTGTGAGGACTTACAGTGTTGTGGCACCAGCACCACCACCACCAAAGGCCCAATTTTTCTGCCCCTGTTCAACAATGGCATGTACTTACAATTCTTGATCTAACATTTCACAGGAGGGCCTGTTCCTGCGCCACCAAGAGTAACTGTGAGGGCTTACAGTGTTGTGGCAACACCAACACCTAAGGCCCCAATTTCTGCAGAGTATTTAGGGCAGGCCCCTACTTTCAAACATCCAACTTACAAACGACTCCTACTTGCAAACGGAAGGAGACAACAGGAAGTGAGATGAAATCTACCCCTAGGAAGGGAAATTTTCTCCTGTAAGAGTTAATATGGGAAAAACGTGTCTCCTCTCCACTGATGCTTTATCACCAATCCTTGTTTCACTAAAAACCACAAATTTTCAAAAAACATTTGTCATTGGGACAGAAAGTGAGGTGAAATCTTCTGAAGAGGTGCACAGACAGCAAAACGAATGTTTAAGCTTTTCCAAAAAGCTTAAAAATAGATTCTTTGGCTGGAGCTACACTTTAAAAATGTACCAGTTCAAAATTACATACAGATTCTACTTAACAACAAACCTACAGTCCCTGTCTTGTTTGCACCGCCTGTATACTGCTGTTCAGAGTATATAGGGCCTGGGGGCCCCACGCCTTTCCTTTTTTTAATTTGGGTGCGGGGTTCCCCTTAATATTCATACAAGACCCAAAGGTCCTGGTAATGGACTGGGGGGGTACCCATGCTGTTTGTCGAACTGATTTACATCCATATTGCCGGGACCCGACATCACATTAAAGCTGCAAGCAGTTTTAAATGACTTTTATTCCTTTAAAAATGTCATTTTGTGCTAATCTGTCATCTGTTCTAAGCACGGGAAACACGCGCCACTTTACAGGCATACTATAGACACCCCCCAGGTACGATATTTAATGGAATATTTCACTTTTTTTTCACTTCAAGCATCATTAAAATCACTGCTCCTGAAAAAACGGCTGTTTTTAAAACTTCTTTTTGCATTGATACATGTCCCCTGGGGAACGACGAGGGTCCCCAAACCCTTTTTAGGACAATGCCATGCATATTAGCCTTTAAAATTAGCACTTTTTATTTCGAACGTAAAGTCCCATAGACTTTAATGGGGTTCTAAATTTTGCGCAAACTTTCGGTCCGTTCGCAGGTTCTGGTGCGAACCGAACCGGGGGGTGTTCGGCTCATCCCTACTGGAGACAATTGCTGTTGTTCTGATCCTATTAATACCACAGGCAAGCAGCTACAGTATTTACAGTTAGTGCAGTGCGTCCTCTGCACAGTGTGCACCTAAAGCTACCTGAAGAAAATTGGTGGTGTTCTTCTGATCCTTTTAGTACCACAGGCAGGCAGCTGCAGTATTTACAGTTAATGCAGTGCGTCCTCTGCACAGTGTGCACCTGAAGCTACCTGAAGACAATTGCTGCTTTTCTGATCCTATTAATACCACAGGCAGGCAGCTGCAGTATTTACAGTTAGTGCAGTGCGCCCTCTGCACAGTGTGCACCTGAAGCTACCTGAAGAAAATTGGTGGTGTTCTGATCCTAGTAATACCACAGTTACAGTACAGTTACAGTATTTACAGTTAGTGTACTGTGTCCTCTGCACAGTGTGCACCTAAAGCTACCTGAAGACAATTGCTGTTGTTCTGATCCTATTTATACCACAGGCAGGCAGCTGCAGTATTTACAGTTAGTGTACTGTGTCCTCTGCACTGTGTAAACCTAAAGCTACCTGAAGAAAATTGGTTGTGCTCTTCTGATCCTATTAGTACCGCAGGCAGCTGTAGTATTTACAAGTTATTGTAGTGCGTCCTCTGCACGGTGTGCACCTTAAGCTACCTGAAGAAAATTGGTGATGTTCTTCTGATCCTATTAGTACCGCAGGCAGCTGTAGTATTTACAAGTTAGTGTAGTGCGTCCTCTGCACAGTGTGCACCTAAAGCTACCTGAAGACAATTGCTGTTGTTCTGATCCTATTAATACCACAGGCAGGCAGCTACAGTATTTACAGTTAGTGTACTTGTGTCCTCTGCACAGTGTGCACCTAAAGCTACCTGAAGACAATTGCTGTTGTTCTGATCCTAGTAATACCACAGGCAGGCAGTTACAGTATTTAGAGTTAGTGTACTGTGTCCTCTGCACAGTGTGCATCTAAAGCTACCTAAAGAAAATTGCTGGTGTTCTTCTGCTTGTTAGTACCACAGGCAGGCAGCTACAGTATTTACAGTTAGTGTACTGTGTCCTCTGCACAGTGTGCACCTAAAGCTACCTGAAGAAAATTGGTGGTGTTCTTCTGATCCTATTAGTACCGCAGGCAGCTGCAGTATTTACAAGTTAGTCTAGTGCGTCCTCTGCACAGTGTGCACCTAAAGCTAACTGAAGTAAATTGGTGGTGTTCTTCTGATCCTATTAGTACCGCAGGCAGCTGTAGAATTTACAAGTTAGTGTAGTGCGTCCTCTGCACAGTGTGCTCCTAAAGCTACCTGAAGAAAATTGGTGGTGTTCTTCTGATCCTATTAGTACCGCAGGCAGCTGCAGTATTTACAAGTTAGTGTAGTGCGTCCTCTGCACAGTGTGCACCTAAAGCTACCTGAAGAAAATTGTTGGTGTTCTTCTGATCCTATTAGTACCGCAGGCAGCTGCAGTATTTACAAGTTAGTGTAGTGTGTCCTCTGCACAGTGTGCACCTAAAGCTACCTGAAGAAAATTGGTGGTGTTCTTCTGATCCTATTAGTACCACAGGCAGCCTCAGTATTTACAAGTTAGTGTAGTGCGTCCTCTGCACAGTGTGCACCTAAAGCTACCTGAAGACAATTGCTGTTGTTCTGGTCCTATTAATGCCACAGACAGGCAGCTGTAGTATTTACAAGTTAGTGTAGTGAGTCCTCTGCACAGTGTGCACAGTGTGCACTTGAAGAAAATTGGTGGTGTTCTTCTGATCCTATTAGTACCGCAGGCAGCTGCAGTATTTACAAGTTAGTGTAGTGCGTCCTCTGCACAGTGTGCACCTAAAGCTAATTGAAGAAAATTGGTGGTGTTCTTCTGATCCTAGTTAGTGTACTGTGTCCTCTGCACAGTGTGCATCTAAAGCTACCTAAAGAAAATTGCTGGTGTACCGCAGGCAGCTGTAGTATTTACAAGGACAATACCATGCATATTAGCCTTTAAAATTAGCACATTTGATTTCGAACGTAAAGTCCCATAGACTTTAATGGGGTTCTAAAGTTTGCGCAAACTTTCGGTCCGTTCGCAGGTTCTGGTGCGAACCGAACCGGGGGGTGTTCGGGTCATCCCTACTGTAGACAATTGCTGTTGTTCTGATCCTATTAATACCACAGGCAAGCAGCTACAGTATTTACAGTTAGTGTACTGTGTCCTCTGCATAGTGTGCACCTAAAGCTACCTGAAGAAAATTGGTGGTGTTCTTCTGATCCTATTAGTACCACAGGCAGGCAGCTGCAGTATTTACAGTTAGTGTAGTGCGTCCTCTGCACAGTGTGCACCTAAAGCTACCTGAAGAAAATTGGTGGTGTTCTGATCCTTTTAGTACCACAGGCTGACAGCTGCGGTATTTACAGTTAATGCAGTGCGTCCTCTGCACAGTGTGCACCTGAAACTACCTGAAGACAATTGCTGCTGTTCTGATCCTATTAATACCACAGGCAGGCAGCTGCAGTATTTAAAGTTAGTGCAGTGAGCCCTCTGCACAGTGTGCACCTGAAGCTACCTGAAGAAAATTGGTGGTGTTCTGATCCTAGTAATATCACAGACAGGCAGTTACAGTATTTACAGTTAGTGTACCGTGTCCTCTGCACAGTGTGCACCTAAAGCTACCAAAAGAAAGTTGCTGGTGTTCTTCTGATTGTTAGTACCACAGGCAGGCAGCTACAGTATTTACAGTTAGTGTAGTGCATCCTCTGCACAGTGTGCACCTAAAGCTACCTGAAGACAATTGCTGTTGTTCTGATCCTATTAATACCACAGGCAGGCAGCCGCAGTATTTACAGTTAGTGTACTGTGTCCTCTGCACAGTGTGCACCTAAAGCTACCTGAAGACAATTGCTGGTATTCTCATACTAATAATACTACAGGCAGGCAGTTGATTCTGCTAGCTGCAGTATCAGTATATATATACATCCCAGCTTTGTGCAGCTACATCTCACTGCAGGCCATTAGTATGTCTGGAAGGCCAACAAGGAGAGGCAGACAGTCACAAGCCAATAAAAGAGGGCAAGCAGGCTCTGTGTCTAGAGGCAACAGTGCTGGTCGTGGAGACGGTGCATGCTCATCAGCATGTGGCCGTGGGACACACTTGTCCTTTTTTTCGGCAGCTGGCCATGTTGAAGCGCAACATGCGGAGGACTTGGTAGAGTGGATGACCAAGCCGTCCTCATCCTCCTCATCCTCTTTCACCCAGGCTCAGGGTACTTTGTCTGGCAAAGCAGCTGCCAACGCGGCCTCTTCCCTCGGCTCAATGGCATCAGTCACTCCTTCCCTAGCCCCACCATGTCCTCCTGAGGAGTCCCCCGAACTGTTTGACCACAGTGTTGGGTACATGCTCCAGGAGGATGCCCAGCTTTTTGAAGGCTCCGATGATGGTACCCAGCTAGAGGAAGGCAGTAACTTGAGCCCAGAGAGAGGGAGTGCCCAAGAAGGACAGCAATCTGGCAGTCATGTTCCCCCAGCTGCAGCATACTGCCAGGTTTGCTCCAGTGATGAGGAGGGAGGGGATGATGAGGTCACTGATTCCACGTGGGTGCCTGATAGGAGAGAGGAGGAGGAGGCACTTCTCCAATCAGGCAAGATGCCCTCCAGGGGCCAGCTCAAGGGCAGCACACCAACTGCATCACACCGCAGAGCTCCGCATGTGCAGGGCGCTGCTGTCTCTTGCTATTTGCAACATATGTCTCAAGCGTATCTTGCGTGGCCAAAACATCACCCGCTTGGGCATCACATGCTTGACCATATGTTGACCTGCCATCCAGTTCGTTGGCAAGCGCACCTAAAAGACCCACACCAAACAACAAAGCGGACCTCTCTTTTCTCCTCGTCAGCTGGGATCTCCAACCCCACTATACCTTCAGTGCTCTCTGAAACCTGCACTGAGAGGAAAGAAGGTGTAGAGTTAGGTGTGTCACAGCCAAGTACTTGCGGGCAACCTGCTATCGCTATACCGACGTCAGATTGTACCAGGCAAATTTCCCTGCCCCAGCTGCTGCACCGCTGAAAGAAGTTCGCTCCCAGCCATCCACATGCCCAGTGGTTGAATGCTAGCTTGGCTAAATTGCTGGCACTTCAACTGCTGCCTTTTCAGTTGGTAGACTCTGCCCCCTTCCGTGAGTTTATGGAATGTGTGGTTCCTCAGTGGCAGGTTCCTAAACGCCACTTTTTCTCATGGAAGGCGATTCTAGCTCTCTACCGGCATGTGGAAGGCAATGTCTTGGCCTCGCTGGACAGTGCGGTCAGCAGTAAGGTGCATATTACCACTGACTCATGGTCCAGCAGGCATAGACAGGGACGTTACCTATCTTTCACCGTGCACTGGGTGACTGTTCTGACAGCTGGGAAGGATGCAGGACAGGCTGCAGTAGTGTTGGAGGTTGTTTCGCCACCATACCTCCAAAATTCTACTAGTGGTGATTCTGCCACACCTCTCTCCTCCACCCCCTCCTCTTCTTCTTCCTCCATGGCCTCTTCCTGTGCTGATTTGTCCTCGGAACCAGCGGTGCTCCGTAAGCGTTTAAGGGGCTACGCAAGCACGTAGGCAAAAAGATGCCATGCAGTGCTTGAGCTAGTGTGCTTGGGGGACAGGAGCCACACTGGGGCAGAGATTCTCTCAGCTCTGCAGAGGCAGGTTCAGAGGTGGTTCATGCCACATCAGCTTAAGGCAGATATGGTGGTTTACAACAATGGCACCAACCTCCTCTCCGCCCTCCGACAGGGACAACTGACCCATGTGCCCTGTTTGACTCACGTCCTTAACTTGGTGGTGCAGTGGTTCTTGGGCAGGTACCCGGGCTTACAGTATGTCCTGAGGGAGGCCAGGAAAGTCTGTGTGCATTTCTGCAGGTCATATAATGCCAGTGCTCGGCTGGCTGACCTCCAAAGGGAATTTAACCTGCCCAAGAACCGCCTAATCTGTGACATGCCCACCAGGTGGAACTTAACGTTGGCCATGCTGCAGCAGCTGCACACGCAGCAGAGGGCCATCAATGAGTACCTATGCGACTATGGCACCAGGACAGGGTCAGGGGACCTTGGTTTTTTTCCCCATGCCAGTGGGCTATGATTAGGGATGCATGCACTGTCCTGTCACCATTTGAGGAGGCTACGAAGATGGTGAGCAGTGACAGTGCATGCATCAGTGACACTGTACCTCTTGTCCACCTATTGGAGCACACGCTGCGTGGAATAATGGACAGGGCACTTGAGGCAGAACAGAGGGAGGAAGAGGAGGACTTCCTTACCTCTCAAGGCCCCCTTTATCCAGACAGTGTTCCTGCATGCCCGCCGATCACACAGGAAGAGGACAAGGAGGAGGAGGAGGATTGTGTCAGCATGGAGGTGGAGCCTGGCACTCAGCATCAGCAGCAGTCTTCAAGGGATCATTTACAGTCCGAAGAAACCCATGGACTTGTACGTGGCTGGGAGGAGGTGGCTGCGGATCATGTCGTCCTTAGTGACCCAGAGGACTCTGGACCGAATGCCTCAGCAAACCTATGCTGCATGGCCTCCCTGATCCTGCAATGCCTGCGGAAGGATCCTCGTATTCGTGGTATCAAGGGGAGGGATGATTACTGGCTGGCAACCCTCCTTGATCCACGTTACAAGGGTAAGGTTGCAGACCTTATCTTGCCATCGCAGAGGGAGCAGAGGATGAAACATCTTCGGGAGGCCTCGCAGAAAGGTTTGTGCGTTTCCAGAGCCTGGGAGGTTACAATTTCCTTGTCCTCCTGGACAACATGTTGCTGAGGTTTCAGTCAATCACAGAAGGAGCGGTGGAGAAGGTGGCCGTCTGACCGATGCGTTCAGACAATTCTTTAGTCCGCAGCCCCAAGGTCTGCTCGTTTCCAGCAACCATCGCCAGCGTCTGATTCACATGGTGCAGGATTACCTAGGGGCAAGATCAGACTTGGGTACCTTTCCCACCTAAAATCCTCTGGGTCACTGGGTCTTGAGGATGGAATTGAGCTACTGGCCTGTCCTGCATCTGCATTCTTTCGGAACGCACATTCGGTGCTGCTGGAGGGTTTGTAACCGATCACAGAGTGCGCCTGTCCACCGAATCGGTCGATCGGCTGACCTTCATAAAAATGAATCAGTCTCGGATCACCAGCTACCAAGCACCTGATGCTGATGTAACCGACTGATTTTTTTTCAGTGTGAGATCCCTTCAAGACTGCCTATGCTGATGCTGAGTGACTATCCTGTTATGCTGAGTGACAATCCTCTTCCTCCTCAATTTTCATGCTGATAGCTTGTAAGAACATTTTTGGTTCTGGGCACCACCACCAGTGGCCAAGGCCCAATTTTTGTGCCCCTGTTTAACAGGGGCGTGTAATTACAATTTTTGATGCAATACTTTGCAGCAGGGCTCATTACTGCGCTCCAACTAGAGTATCTGTGAGGGGTTGCAGTGTTGTGGCACCAGCACCAGTGCCCAAGGCCCAATTTTTCAGCCCCTGTTTAACAGGTGCGTGTAATTACAATTTTTGATGCAATACTTTGCAGCAGGACTCATTCCTGTGCTCCAACTAGAGTATCTGTGAGGGGTTGCAGTGTTGTGGCACCAGCACCAGTGCCCAAGGCCCAAATTTTCAGCCCCTGTTTAACAGGGGCGTATAATTACAATTTTTGATGCAATACTTTGTGGAAGGGCTCATTCCTGCACTCCAACTATAGCATCTGTGAGGGGTTGCAGTGTTGTGGCACCAGTGCCTAAGGCCCAATTTTTCTGCCTCTGTTTAACAGGGACATGTTACTACAATTCTTGATCTAATATTTCACAGCAGGGCCCATTCCTGCACCCACCAAGAGTAACTGTGAGGGCTTACAGTGTTGTGCAACACCACCACCAAAGGCCCAATTTTTCTGCCCCTATTCAACAGGTGCATGTAATTACAATTCTTGATATAATATTTCACAGCAGGGCCCGTTCCAGCGCCCACCAAGAGTAACTGTGAGTACTTACAGTGTTGGTTCACCAGCACCACCACCACCAAAGGCCCAATTTTTCTGCCCCTGTTCAACAATGGCGTGTAATTACAATTCTTGATCTAACATTTCACAGGAGGGCCCGTTCCTGCACCCACCAAGAGTAACTGTGAGGGCTTACAGTGTTGTGGCAACACCAACACCAAAGGCCCCAACTTCTGCAGAGTATATAGGGCAGGCCCCTACTTTCAAACATCCAACTTACAAACGACTCCTACTTGCAAACAGAAGGAGACAACAGGAAGTGAGATGAAATCTACCCCTAGGAAGGGAAATTCTCTCCTGTAAGAGTTAATATGGGAAAAACGTGTCTCCTCTCCACTGATGCTTTATCACCAATCCTTGTTTCACTAAAAACCACAAATTTTCAAAAAACATTTGTCATTGGGACAGAAAGTGAGGTGAAATCTTCTGAAGAGGTGCACGGACAGCAAAACGAATGTTACAGGGGTGATAACCCTTCCCTATGTTTTCCAAAAGGCTTAAAAATAGATTTTTTGGCTGGAGCTACACTTTAAAAATGTACCAGTTCAAAATTACATACAGATTCTACTTAACAACAAACCTACAGTCCCTGTCTTGTTTGCACCGCCTGTATACTGCTGTTCAGAGTGTATAGGGCCTGGGGGCCCCACGCCTTTCCTTTTTTTAATTTGGGTGCGGGGTTCCCCTTAATATCCATACAAGACCCAAAGGGCCTGGTAATGGACTGGGGGGGGTACCCATGCCGTTTGTCGAAACTGATTTTCATCCATATTGCCACGACCCGACATTACATTAAAGCTGCAAGCAGTTTTAAATGACTTTTATTCCTTTAAAAATGTCATTTTGTGCTAATCTGTCATCTGTTCTAAGCACGGGAAACACGCGCCACTTTACAGGCATTCTATTAGACACCCCCCAGGTACGATATTTAAAAGAACATTTCACTTTTTTTTCACTTTAAGCATCATTAAAATCACTGCTCCCGAAAAAACAGCCGTTTTTAAAACTTTTTTTTTCGCATTGATACATGTCCCCTGGGGCAGGACCTGGGTCCCCAAACCCTTTTTAGGACAATAACTTGCATATTAGCCTTTAACCACTTCAGCCCGGGAAGGATTTACCCCCTTCCTGACCAGAGCACTTTGTACAATTTGGCACTGCGTCCCTTCAACTGCTAATTGCGCGGTCATGCAATAGTGTACGCAAACGAAATTTGTGTCCTTTTCTTCCCACAAATAGAGCTTTCTTTTGATGGTATTTGATCACCTCTGCGGTTTTTATTTTTTGCGCTATAAACGGAAAATGACCGAAAATTTTGAAAAAAAATGATATTTTCTGCTTTTTGTTATAAAAAAATCCAATAAACTCAATTTTAGTCATACATTTAGGCCAAAATGTATTCAGCCACATGTCTTTGGTAAAAAAAATGTCAATAAGCATATATTTATTGGTTTGCGCAAAAGTTATAGAGTCTACAAACTAGGGTACATTTTCTGGAATTTACACAGCTTTTAGTTTATGACTGCCTATCTCATTTCTTGAGGTGCTAAAATGGCAGGCCAGTACAACCCCCCGCCCCCAAATGACCCCATTTTGGAAAGTAGACATCCCAAGGAAATTGCTGAGAGGCATTGAATATTCATTTTTATTTTGTCCCAAGTCATTGAATAATGACAAAAAAAAAAATACAAAAAGTTATCACTAAATGATATATTGCTCACACAGGCTATGGGCATATGTGGAATTGCAACCCAAAATACATTCAGCTGCTTCTCCTGAGTATGGGGATACCATGTGTAGGACTTTTTGGGAGCCTAGCCGCGTACGGGGCCCCGAAAACCAATCACCGCCTTCAGGATTTCTAAGGGTGTAAATTTTTGATTTCACTCCTCACTACCTATCACAGTTTTGAAGGCCATAAAATGCCCAGATGGCACAAACCCCCCCAAAGACCCAATTTTGGAAAGTAGACACCCCAAGCTATTTGCTGAGAGGCATGTTGAGTCCATGGAATATTTTATATTTTGACACAAGTTGGGGGAAAGTGACAAATTTTTTTTTTTTTTTGCACAAAGTTGTCACTAAATGATATATTGCTCACACAGGCCATGGGCATATGTGGAATTGCACCCCAAAATACATTTAGCTGCTTCTCCTGAGTATGGGGATACCACATGTGTGGGACTTTTTGGGAGCCTAGCCGCGTACCGGGCCCCGAAAACCAATCAACGCCTTCAGGATTTCTAAGAGCGTAAATTTTTGATTTCACTCTTCACTGCCTATCACAGTTTCGGAGACCATGGAATGCCCAGGTGGCACAACCCCCCCAAATGACCCCGTTTTAGAAAGTAGACACCCCAAGCTATTTGCTGAGAGGCATGGTGATTATTTTGCAGCTCTCATTTGTTTTTGAAAATGAAGAAAGACAAGAAAAACTTTTTTTTTTTCTTTTTTCAATTTGCAAAACTTTGCGACAAAAATTGAGGTCTGCAAAATACTCACTATACCTCTCAGCAAATAGCTTGGGGTGTCTACTTTCCAAAATAGGGTCATTTGCGGGGGTTTTGTGCCACCTGGGCATTCCATGGCCTCCGAAACTGTGATAGGCAGTGAAGAGTGAAATCAAAAATTTACGCCCTTAGAAAGCCTCAAGGCGGTGCTTGGTTTTCGGGGGCCCCGTATGCAGCTAGGCTCCCAAAAAGTCTCACACATGTGGTATCCCCGTACTCAGGAGAAGCAACAGAATGTATTTTGGGGTGTAATTTCACATATTCCCATGGCATGTTTGAGCAATATATCATTTAGTGACAACTTTGTGCAAAAAAAAAAACAAAAAAACAATTTGTCTTTTTCCCACAACTTGTGTCACAATATAAAATATTCCATGGACTCGACATGCCTCTCAGCAAATAGCTTGGGGTGTCTACTTTCCAAAATGGGGTCATTTGGGTGGGGTTTGAACTGTCCTGGAATTTTATGCACAACATTTAGAAGCTTATGTCACACATCACCCACTCTTCTAACCACTTGAAGACAAAGCCCTTTCTGACACTTTTTGTTTACATGAAAACATTATTTTTTTTTTGCAAGAAAATTACTTTTAACCCCCAAACATTATATATTTTTTTTAAGCAAATGCCGTACAGATTAAAATGGTGAGTGTTCCATTTTTTTTTTCACACAGTATTTGCACAGCGATTTTTCAAACGCATTTTTTTGGGAAAAAACACGCTTTTTAAAATTTTAATGCACTAAAACACACTATATTGCCCAAATGTTTGATGAAATAAAAAAGATGATCTTAGGCCAAGTACATGGATACCAAACATGACATGCTTTAAAATTGCGCACAAACGTGCAGTGGCGACTCACTAAATACATTTTTAAAAGCCTTTAAAAGCCTTTACAGGTTACCACTTTAGATTTACAGAGGAGGTCTACTGCTAAAATTACTGCCCTCGATCTGACCTTCGCGGTAATACCTCACATGCATGGTGCAATTGCTGTTTACATTTGACGCCAGACCAACGCTTGCGTTCGCCTTTGCGCAAGAGTAGGGGGGACAGGGGTGCTTTTTTTTTTCTTTATTATTTTTTTGCTTTTTTATCTTAATTTTAAACTGTTCCTTTCATTTTTTTTTTTTTTTTAATCATTTTTATTGTTATCTCAGGGAATGTAAATATCCCCTATGATAGCAATATTTAGTGACAGGTACTCTTTTTTGAAAAAATTGGGGTCTATTAGACCCTAGATCTCTCCTCTGCCCTCAAAGCATCTGACCACACCAAGATCGGTGTGATAAAATGCTTTCCCAATTTCCCAATGGCGCTGTTTACATCCAGCAAAACCTAAGTCATGAAATGCTCGTAGCTTCTGGTTTCTTAGGCCATAGAGATGTTTGGAGCCACTCTGGTCTCTGATCAGCTCTATGGTCAGCTGGCTGAATCACCGGCTGCATTCTCAGGTTCCCTGTTGAGACAGGAGAGCCAGAGAAAAACATGGAAGACGGTGGGGGGGGTCATTCCCTCCCACTGATTGTAAAAGCAGTCTAGAGGCTAATCAGCTGCTAGGATTGCTTTTACATGAAAGCCGACCGCTGGCTGAAAAGAATGATACCAAGATGATACCTAAACCTGCAGGCATCATTCTGGTATAACCACTCAAAGTCGTGAATGGCGTACCTGAAGAAAAAAAAATGGTTAACAATAAAACACAGTAAACCGTAAAGTATAAAAAATTGCATACCTGAAAAGCAAACATGATAAAACATAATAACAATAAAACATTGCAGAATAGAATACAGTAAAAAAGAGCAGAACAATAGAGAGAGAATAGAGAGAGAGAGTACAATAAAACGACAACTATTTTTGTTTTTATATTATATATTTTTTGTAGTTTATTTTTTTTTTTACACTTTTTTTTGTAACTGTAACTTTTATAACTGTAACCAGTTCCAGGTTCGGGTCTCTCAAAATGCGATGGCATCTTGGGAGACCCTGTGTTAGTGTGCCTAGTCTGTGCAATGCTGTACCCTACGCTAATACTCAACTAGTGTATGGTAGCGTTCAAAACATTCACCAATGCAAAGACCAGGATTGTCAGGACAGGAGGGAAAATAATAGCGGGTGTCACGCCTATATCCGCGCTTGCTGCAGACACAACATCTTTTTTGGGGGGGTTCGTTGGGTAGGGGTACTCGGAAGGACATAAAGAAAATGCCTCTCATGCAGCCGACTGCATTTGGTTGGGGATGTGAATGGGGGAAGTACGGGCGCTGCAGAAGTGGTGGGTTCCCAATTATTAGGATTGGCGAATGCAGCAGGATGGGCACGACGGGCCTGTGTTTGTCTTCTTCTTGGTGGCAGCGGGACACTACTTGTGCTTGCCACCTCACCAGCTCGAACTGCACTCATGGGACTCGCCACGTCACCAAGTGTTACTGCAGTGCTGGTTTGACTACGAACGGGGTGTACTAGGCCGCTGGTGCTTGCCAGTTCACCAAAATGCTACCAAAAAACTGTTAGCGATCGCAGGGATCAGGCCTAACTCTGCGAACGCTGCAGTTATGCGTTTAGTGTTTTGTAAGTGACAGTGATCGATCGATACTGCACTTGGGTGGGCTGGGCTGGGCCGGGCGGAGGGGCAAATTGCAGGTGCTAGCAGGTATCTGGGCTGATCCCGCTAACGCTGCGTTTTTGGGAACCCTAAACTGCTGGGGACGCTAGTATAGATCTGATCGGATCAGATATTGATCTGTACAGATACTATACCACGAAGGGAGGTGTACGGTGTGTGCGTGGGTGTTATCGCTACTGGCACTAACCTGACGCTGCCTGGGGCTGGTGCTTACCAGTTCACCAAAACGCTACCAAAAAAACTGTTAGCGATCGCAGGGATCACGCCTGACTCTGCAAACACTGCAGTTATGTGTGTTTAGTGTTTTGTAAGTGACAGTGATTGATCAATACTGCACTTGGGTGGGCTGGGCTGGGCCGGACGGAGGGGCAAAACGCGGGTGCTAGCAGGTATCTGGGCTGATCCCGCTAACACTGCGTTTTTGGAAACCATAAACTGCTGGGGACACTAGTATAGATCTGATCGGATCAGATATTGATCCGTTCAGATACTATACCACTAAGGGAAGTGTACGGTGCGTGCATGAATGTTAGCGCTACTGGCACTAACCTGACGCTGCCTGGGGCTGGTGCTTGCCAGTTCACCAAAACGCTACCAAAAAAACTATTAGCGATCTCAGGGATCACGCCTGACTCTGCGAACGCTGCAGTTATGTGTGTTTAGTGTTTTGTAAGTGACAGTGATCGATCGATACTGCACTTGGGTGGGCTGGGCGGAGGGGCAAAATGCAGGTGCTAGCAGGTATCTGGGCTGATCCCGCTAACACTGCGTTTTTGGGAACCCTAAACTGCTGGGGACGCTAGTATAGATCTGATCGGATCAGATATTGATCCGTTCAGATACTATACCACTAAGGGAGGTGTATGGTGTGTGCATGGGTGTTAGCGGTACTGGCGCTGCCTGGGGCGACGCAGACCCTATCTGACCCTAAAACCTAAGTTATATCACCGCCGGGCGATCAGGGGGCTAAACCTTTATTAGGTAATAAACGGCGGGTGCCCTGACACTATAAAAAATAAACTAACTAACCAGCGTCACCTGTAACAGTTATACGGTGATCACTGGTGAAAGGGTTAACTAGGGGGCAATCAAGAGGTTAAAACCTTTATTAGGTAGTATATGGGGGTCCCTGACGCTATAAAAAGCTGACGGCGAACCTAAATATTTATCTCCCTAACTAGCATCACCAGTGACACTAATACAGCGATCAGAAAAATGATCGCTTAGTGACACTGGCGATGGGGGGTGATCAAGGGGTTAAAACTTTATTAGGGGGGGTTAGGGGGTTACCCTAGACCTAAAGGGGGCTAACCCTAACTGCCCTACCACACTATCTGTCACAAACTGACACCAATGCAGTAATCAGAAAAAAAAAAAAAACTGCTTGGTGTCAGCGTGACGGGGGGGGGGGGGGGGTGATTGGGGGGTGTAATGTGTGCCTGGCGTGTTCTACTGTGTGTGTGTGTGTGTTGTGCACTTACTCGGATGTCTTCTCTCCTCGGCGCCGGAATGGAAAATACCGATCCGAGGAGAGATGACATCACTTCCTCTGCCGCTGTTTACTATATAGCAACAGAGGACGAATCTCATTGGCTGGGAGCGATCGCGAGGGGGGGGCCATGAATGGATGGCCTCCCCCTCACCTCTGATCACTCCCGGACAGAAGCCAACCGACTCGGCTTACAAGTCGGTCGGCTAGGTACGTGATTTTGCCTGCCCGTGCCATTCTGCTGCAGTATATCTGCGTGAGGCGGTCTGCAAGTGGTTAAAATTAGCACTTTTGATTTTGAACGTTCAAGTCCCATAGACTTTAATGGGGTTCTAAAGTTTGCACGAATTTTCGGTTCGTTCGCAGGTTCTGGTGCGAATAGGAACCAGGGGGGGGTGTTCGGATCATCCCTAGCCAGGAGGTATTTAACCACTTGCCGACTGCGCTATAGCCGAATGAAGGCTACAGTCCTGGGAGGCTATCATATGACATCCTACCGTGATAGCGTCTGCCATGCTCTGTGACCACAGTGTCCTCCAGACATTGCTGATCACAGATTGAGGTAAAGAGCCAATCAGCGGCTCATTACCACATGATCAGCTGTGTCCAATAACAGCTGATCATGATGTAAACAGAAAGTGGTTATCGAAAAATGGTGTGTATCGCATTAAAACCCAAAGGTCTAACGGATAGCAGCCAGCACAACACTAGAACAAGTGTATACCAAACAAAATATAAAGATAAAATTATGTGCCGGGTTTAAGAGGTTTGCACTACTACAAACTCATATGTGTAAAAGCCAATATATATATAATGTGAAATAACCCTACAACAATAAACAATGGCAAAACATTGAAAAAGTGATGTAAAAATCACTAAACTCAAATAATCTATAAGTCCATATGCTGTCACATAGAAATTGATAAAACATGAATGGAATAGTCCATAAATAGATAGTGAGGAAAAATATACTCTATAGCAAGGAAGTTGATCCATGTGCCCTCAGTGTTGAATGGAAAAGCAACAATGAAACCACCACCAGTTGTGTGAAGGCTTACCAGAGTGTAGGGACTCAAAATGGGCATATGCTCAATGAGTCAACAAGGCTTGTGGTGTGACCACCAATGTATGGAACCTTTACGCCTGCAATCCAGATCGGAGTAGAAGATGGTTCATCCATTCAGGAAATGGCCCAGAAAAGCAGACTGCTTTTGGAGGATGGAGGATGTAAGGGGACACTCTGGAGGCACTAAGTGGGGAACTCTGGAGGATGCAAGGAGGATTCTGTAGGTAATACCCTCCAGAGTGCCCCCTCCTTTCTCCTCCCACTGGCAGCAACTGCACGTATATTTGTGTTCACTATGCTTCAGTTAACCACTTCAGCCCGCAGAAGAATTTACCTCCTTCCTGACCAGAGCACTCTTTGCGATTCGGCACTGCGTTGCTTTAACTGACAATTGCGCGTTCGTGCGGTGTTGCACCCAAACAAAACTGACATCCTTTTTTTTTCCCCCACAAATAGAGCTTTCTTTTGGTGGTATTCGATCGCCTCTGCGGTTTTTAGTTTTTGCGCTATAAACAAAAAAAGAGCCTCAATTTTGAAAAAAACACAATATTTTTTACTTTTTGCTATAATAAATATCCCCATTTTTTTTTTTTTAAAAAGTAATTTTTTTTCTCAGTTTAGGCTGATATGTATTCTTCTACATATTTTTGGTAAAAAAAATCGCAATAAGCGTATATTGATTGGTTTGCGCAAAAGTTATAGCATATTTTTTTTTTTTTTACTAATAATGGCGGTGATCTGATTTTATCGTGACTGCAACATTATGAAGGAACAAAAAATAAAAAAAATAATGCTATAAAAATGCATTGATTACTGTACAAATGTCACTGGCAGCGAAGGGGTTAACACTAGGGGGCGATCAAGGGGTTAACTGTGTTCCCTGGGAGGTGATTCTAACTGAAGGGGGAGAGGACTGACTAGAGGAAGTGACGGATCGTGGTTCCTAGCTAATAGGAACACACAATCTGTCACTCCTGTCAGAACAGAACAGGGAAGTATGTGTTTACACACACTCGTCCCTGTTCTGTGTCTCGTGATCACTCGTGGCCGGTGGTCATCGCGACCGTCGGCCACGAGCATCGGCACCCCCGCCTGCAATCCCAACCTTGCGAGCCGATGTATAGCTACAAAGGCTCGCACAGGGGAGCCAACCTGCTGCAGTATAACTGCGGCGGCTGATCGGGAAGCGTTTAATGAATGGGCAGGAGCCTCTGTCTCCTGTTCATTCATCTGCAGTGCAGCTAAGGCTACGGAGAAAGGTACTGGGGATGTGTCAAAAATTAGACTTATGGGGTCTATTTAGACCCCTGATACTTCACCAAAGCACCCCCCCAAACAGCATTGTGAAAGGAATGTAAAAAATTATTATTTTAAAATTAATTGAACATTAAAAAAAAAAAAACTGTAGAAAAAAAAACTTTGTAAAAAATCAGTATAACATGCCTAATTAGATTAAAAAGTCACACCCAATATGCAGCATAATTTAGCCACACCCACTGTGTGCCGCAGTGCACTGTGCACGCCACAGGTCAGCTTCTCCTTGGTAGGGGCCCCGATGCATTACTTTGGCCCATGATGCTGTGGTACTTCCCATTAGGGGCTCCTGGTACCTTTATTGGGTCACCAGCTTTAGGTCTCCTGCCACTCTGCATGCCACCGAGCTTGCTGCCCTGCCACATTAATGTTGTATTATAAAGATGGCTGCCCGGGGGCCCCATGAGTTGTCAGTCCGCCCCTGACTGTGTAAAAGTTTTAGGCAGGTGTGGAAAAAATACTGTAAATTAAGAATGCTTTCAGAAATAGTTTATTTTTATCAATTAACAAAATGGAAAGTGAACAGAAGAGAAATCCAAATTAATTCAATATTTGGTATGAACACCCTTTGCCTTCCAAACAGCATCAATTCTTCTAGGTACACTTGCGCAAAATTTTTGAAGGAACTCGGCTGGTAGATGGTTCCAAACATCTTGGAGAACTAACCACAATTCTTCTGTGGATGTAGGCTGCCTCAAATCCTTCCGTCGTCTCTTCATGTAATCCCAGACTCAATGATGTTGAGATCTGGGCCAAACGTCTTGTTCTTCTTTATGCTAAAGATAGTTCTTAATGCCATTTGCTGTATGTTTGGGGTCGTTATCCTGCTGCAGAATGAATTTGGGGCCAAACACGCACCTCCCTAATGGGATGAATAATGAATTGCCTGTATTTCTGCTTGCAATGAACCTGCACCATGCTTTTCTGTTGCCTGTTGCTTGCTACTCATTGTACTGCTCTCCAGCCAATTGACAAACAAACTGCCTCCTGCTGCAGCCAAATATTTCAAATTCCATTTTGGCTCATCAGTCCAGAGCACCTGCTGCTATTTTTCCACACCACCAGATCCTATGTTTTAATGCAGATTCGAGTTGCTTAGGCCTGTTTCCATGTTGGAGGTATAGCTTTTCTTTCATGAAGACCAATTCTATCCAGACTCCTCCAGACAGTACAGTGTACCTGGGTGTCCCTGGTTTCTGCGAGTTCTGTGCTGATGGCACTGCTGGACATCTCCCAATGTCAAAGGGAAGTACACATGATGTGTCTTTCATCTGCTGCATTAAGTTTCCCTGGTCTACTCTTGTATCAGCAGTCCTAAGTGTTGCCTGTTTCTTTGTGTTTCTTCAAAAGAGCTTGAACAGAACATCTTGAAACTCCAGTCTGCTTTGAAATCTTTGCCTGGGAGAGACCTTGCTGATGCAGTATTGGGTCTTGGGTCTTGTTGCTGTGCTCAGTGTTACCATGGTGTACGGTAGACATGTGCAATTCATTTCGGACCAAAAACAAATTCGGGCAAATTTTTGGTTATTCGGAGACTCGGATATTACATAGATAGTAGGTGAGGTCGAAAAAAGACACAAGTCCATCAGATATATACGAATCTTCAGGGCCGATCCTACCCGGGGTGCGCAGGGTGCTTTGCACCCGGGCGCCTGCAGAGGTGGGGGCGCTGAAGAGCCAGAGTTCTCCCCTCCCTCCTTCTCTCCTTGTGAGTGTCCATCCAGAACACTAGTGTGAGCGTAGGGCAGCCTGTCCAGCCTGACAGTGCTGGGGGGGGGGGGGGCACTCCTCTTCCTGACACGAGGGTTCTAGTCAGTGGCTGCTGATGTGCGGGAATGAATTCCCCACAGTGGGATCCCGCACTGTCTCTACTAACTCCAGTTGGAATGCCTCCCCCTCCCATCTCTATCTTGGGCTGCACAGAGAGAGAACCAAGGTGAGTCAGTGTTCAGTATGCTGTGTGCTGAGGATGGCATCCCCAGCACACCTTTATATGTGCTCTGGGCTGCCTCTGTTAGGAGATGTTTTATGGCATAATAGATTACATAGGATACACAGCCCCTGTCCCTTCCTGCACCTCAGCAGTCCATCTACAGATGTGATGTATAATGAGATGTACTAAGAGCCCTTTCACACTGACAGTGCGGGGGTGTCGGCTACTTTTAGTGGCACTTTACCGTCGCTTTAGAGGTACATTTAACCCCCACTAAAGGGTTCAAAGGCGCAACTGCGGAGGCGCTTTGCAGGCACTGAGGAAAAGATGATCCGCACTCCGGTGATTGCTCTTAAAAAGTATAATATTTATTGACAAGCCACAGTGACCAAACGCAAATAAGAAGGCGCTTTGCAGGCACTGCCCACTGATATCAATGGGCAAGGGTGCTTTAGCAGGGGTGTATACACCCCTGCTAAAGCGCCTCAAAGAAGCTACTTACAGGAATTTTTTGGACGTCGTGCCAGTGCTCTGCTCCAGTGTGAAAGCATTCGGGCTCTCACACTGGGATTGCAGATAAGGCTTTTTCCTGATGCTATTTTTAACACTAAAGCGCCTGAAAAACGCCTCCAGTGTGAAAGGGGTCACTGCGGCTGCAGAGATCGGGAAACGTCTCACTGCCTGTGATTAGCGTTGTGCAGTGCCGACTTCCTGGCAGGCTCGGCGCGTGCAGCTTGCGAACACGCTGGAGCTCATCCTTAGTCTGCAGTCTTGGACCATCTCCTGTACTATGTCTGCAGTATCTGATCCTCTCCTGTACTATGTCTGCAGTCTCTGACCCTCTCCTGTACTATGTCTGCAGTCTCTGATCAGCTCCTGTACCATGTCTGCAGTCTCTGACCATCTCTTGTACCATGTCTGCAGTCTCTAATCATCTCCTGTACTATGTGTGCAGTCTCTGACCATCTGTACTATGTTTGTAGTCTCTGACCATCTCCTGTATTATGTCTGCAGTCTCTGATCATCTCCTGTATTATGTCTGCAGTCTCTGACCATCTCTTGTATTATGTCTGCAGTCTCGAACCATCTCTTGTATTATGTCTGCAGTCTCGAACCATCTCCTGTATTCTGCAGTCTCGGATCATCTCCTATACTATGTCTGCAGTCTCTGACCATCTCCTGTAGTATATCTGCAGTCTCTGACCATCTCCTGTATTATGACTGCAGTCTCTGACCATCTCCTGTACTATGTATGCGGTCTCTGATCATCTCCTGTACTATGTCTGCAGTCTCTGACCATCTGTACTATGTCTGTAGTCTCTGACCATCTCCTGTATTATGTCTGCAGTCTCTGATCATCTCCTGTATTATGTCTGCAGTCTCTGACCATCTCTTGTATTATGTCTGCAGTCTCGAACCATCTCCTGTATTCTGCAGCCTCGGACCATCTCCTATACTATGTCTGCAGTCTCTGACCATCTCCTGTAGTATATCTGCAGTCTCTGACCATCTCCAGTATTATGACTGCAGTCTCTGACCATCTCCTGTACTATGTATGCAGTCTCTGATCATCTCCTGTACTATGTCTGCAGTCTAAAACTGTCTCCTATACCATGTCTGTAGTCTCTGACCCTCTCCTGTACTATGTCTGCAGTCCCTAACCGTCTCCTATATCATGTCTGCAGTCTCTGACCATCTCCTGTACTATGTCTGCGGTCTCTGACCCTCTCCTGTACTATGTCTGCAGTCTCTGACCATCTCCTGTACTATGTCTGCAGTCTCTGACTAGCTCCTGTACCATGTCTGCAGTCTCTGACCAGCTCCTGTACCATGTCTGCAGTCTCTGACCATCTCTTGTACCATGTTTGCAGTCTCTGATCATCTCCTGTACTATGTGTGCAGTCTCTGACCACCTGTACTATGTCTGTAGTCCCTGACCATCTCCTGTATTATGTCTGCAGTCTCTGATCATCTCCTGTATTATGTCTGCAGTCTCTGACCATCTCTTGTATTATGTCTGCAGTCTCGGACCATCTCCTGTATCATGTCTGCAGTCTCGGACATCTCCTATACTATGTCTGCAGTCTCTGACCATCACCTGTATTATGTCTGCAGTCTCTGACCATCTCCTGTACTATGTCTGTAGTCTCTAACTAGCTCCTGTACCATGTCTGCAGTCTCTGACCAGCTCCTGTACCATGTCTGCAGTCTCTGACCATCTCCTGTACCATGTCTGCAGTCTCTGATCATCTCCTGTACTATGTGTGCAGTCTCTGACCATCTCTTGTATTATGTCTGCAGTCTCGGACCATCTCCTGTATCATGTCTGCAGTCTCGGACATCTCCTATACTATGTCTGCAGTCTCTGACCATCTCCTGTAGTATATCTGCAGTCTCTGACCATCTCCTGTATTATGACTGCAGTCTCTGACCATCTCCTGTACTATGTATGCGGTCTCTGATCATCTCCTGTACCATGTCTGCAGTCCCTGATCATCTCCTATACTATGTCTACAGTCTCTGATCATCTCCTGTACTATGTCTGCAGTCTCTGACCATCTCCTGTACCCTGTCTGCAGTCTCTGACCATATCCTGTACCATGTCTGTGGTCTCTGACCATCTCCTGTACCATGTCTGCAGTCCCTGATCATCTCCTATACTATGTCTACAGTCTCTGATCATCTCCTGTAATATGTATGCAGTCTCTGACCCTCTCCTGTACTATGTCTGCAGTCTCTGACCATCTCCTGTAGTCTGTAGTATTTCTGGGGGCTCTTTCTAACAGACTCTATAACAGAAGCGCTCTCTGTCCCTCCAGGTCCCAATAAAGTACTCTTGCTTCTCTTCCTGTATTTTGTTTATTGTACCTGTAAGGATCCCAGGGTAATGAAGACTTCGTGGTGGAACATCTCTGTGGTTGAGTTGTTGCCATAGAAATATTTGTAAAGGGGAGGAGTTAGTAAAATGACCACGCCCATGTGGGGGCGCCAGAAATATTTCTGCACCCAGGCGCCTGTGACCCTAGGATCGGCCCTGCAAATCTCCAAATGAATTAGTAACAAATAGTAACAAATTTAGTTAAAATCTGTTCAAATTAATTTTGCTATTTGTTTTCTAATGATTTTCAGCTTTTCAGAATGAGTCGAATTCTGTGTGAAGAATAGCTGGTTGTTAAGCAGCGGGCCAGGAAGCCAGCTGCCCACATCCGTAACAACCATGACTCCTCTTTTAGCTGGCTTCCCCACTGACAGATGAATGTAAATAAAAGAATGCCAGCATTGCCCAGCAATAGAAAAATGTTAAATATAAATGGCGTGGGGTCCCCCCCAGTCCATACCAAACCATACCATACCAAAATTTAAAAAAACACGGCGTGGGGTCCCTCACAAAATCTAAAACAGACCCCAGCAAGTCTGGAAACTGGGGGAGCCCCCACTCCCCACTGAACCATGTTAGGCCACATGCCCTCAACATGGGGGGGTGGGTGCTTTGGGGTAAGGGCCTCATCCCCACAACTGTGGCCGGTGGCTGTGGGGGTCTGCGGGCAGGGGGCTTATCGGAATCTGGAAGCCTCCTTTAATAAGGGGGCCCCCAGATCCTTGCCCCCTCCCTTTGTGAATGAGTATCATTGAGTTACATATTACCCCTACCCAAAAAGTAATAAAAACACGGAGACAGTTTTTGACCAATTCTTTATTAAAAAATAATAAAAACAATGTCCCCGATGTAGATCAATCATCAATCACGCCAACTGCCGCACCTGAAAAAAAAAAAAAAAAAAGTTTTCGCCACGGAGGTCATCTGCCTACTGCAGGCTCCTACGCTTTACAGTTCTTATATAGGTAAGGGGCAGGGCCACTTGTCTATATCACCCAGTGGCACCACCCCCCTTCTGACATCACAGACCAGTGCATGCTGGGTCTGTGATGTCAGAAGGGGCGGTGCCCCAGGTGACGTAGATAGGTGGCCCTGCTTTTCCCCTATATAAGAAATGTAAAACGGAGGAGCCTGCAGTAGGCAGATGGCCTCCGTGCCGGCATCTTTTTTTTTTTGGGTGCGGCAGGCGGCGTGATCAATGATAGATCTACTTTTTTTTAATAAAGGATTTGTCAAAAATTGTCTGTGTTTTTATTACTTTTTGACACTTTTTTGTGAATGGGTAGTACCCTATACTCATTCACATAGGGAGGAGGCCAGGATCTGGGGATTCCAGACTCCGATAAGCCCCTACTCGCAGACCTCCACAACCACTGGCCATGGTTGCGGGGATGAGGCCCTTGTTCCCATCAACATGGGGACAAGGTGCTTTGGGGTGGGGGGGCAGAGCCTCCCCAGCACCAAAGCACCCACCCCCCCATGTTGAGGGCATGTGGCCTGTTATGGTTCGGGGGGGCGCTCACTCACCCCCCCATTACTGACCTGCCAGGCTGCATGCTTGGATACGTTTTTCTTTTCTTTTTTCTTTTTTTTTTTTTAAATAGCCGTGCCGGCAATTGCAACCACAAGTCAATTTAAATGTGATTTGACTCATTTATTTTTTTCTTTATAAGTGTCATTTTTGCTGCAGCATGTTTTATACATGCTACAGATGTGCCGCTTTACAAGCAGACTAAGGGGACCCCCAGGCACTATATTCAAAGGAATTTTTAATTTTTATTGTTTCACTTAAAGTGGGGTTTTTTTTCTTTTCTTTCCCCTTTTTTTTTTTTTTTAAATAGCCGTGCTGGCTATTGCACCATGTGCCACTCCAAAAATAGTTCTGGAGCTTCTCTGGGGCAATTGTTGTGCGTAGGGAAGTCTATTCAAGTGAATGGGCTTCCCTCGTGAAAACACTCCAAAACACACAAAACAAATACATGGGGGAATGTGAGTTTTTGTCAGAGATGTGAATGAGGTCTCATGACTGAGCGTCTCCATCCACTCCCTCCTATGTACTTGTATAAAGATGCCATACACTATGCAATCTGATTGTAAAATCTCTGTACAATTTCCTTTAGATTTACCAGAACTATGGAACAGAGGACACACCTGAGCAATCCATTTAATTTGTAGCAAATCAGGTAGGCCCTTGTACTACATAGCTGATGGGAGATATAAAGGAGATTGTACAATCAGATTGTATAGGAAGTGGGTGGAAGGTGGTATTGTAATGAAGGAGGTGTGGTCCAGAGTGGGGAACACACTCTATAACGCCCAATTCTGTGATGCAACAAGGAAGTGATGGCTTCTGGGAGATGACCTAACAGGATGTGAATGCTGATGCAAGCTACAGGAAGTGATGTTATCTGAAAATCCATTCAAAGATACAACATGACTGACAAGATTCTAAATATCATGTGAATGAGGTAAGTGAGAGAAAAGCACATTGGGAGGGCTGGGTCAGGAATGGCATTGGAAAAAGCTTCTATTTATTATGAAATGTGAAATTCTGCCCAAAAATGTGAACTTATCCTTTAAAATATAGTGCATGGGGGGTCCCCTTAGTCTGCCTCTAAAGTGGTGCATCTGTAGCATGTAAAGAATATGCTGCAGCAAAAATTTCTAGTTGGATGTGGCTGCCAGTCTCTGTATCCCTAATTTTGACAGAAGTAAACAGCCATACTCTAGTGAATCCAACAAGTAAATGATGTGTTTAGCAAGTGGTACAGTGAGTAAATAATTACATTTTGTTGCTTTGCAGACACAGTTTGTTTTATCCAGCTGTATTTACTCAGTGCAACTTACTGTAAAATATCCAAGTGAAAGATATCACGCCAACATGTCAGAATTTTTTTTTTTAACTAATTCTATAACAAAATCACTGTGTTGGAAAAAGAATCACCCCCTTGTGTCAGTATTTTGTTGAACCATTTTTTGCTTTAATTACAGCCTTTAGTCTGTTGGGAAATGTCTCTATTAACTTTGCACATCTAGACTTTGCAATATTTGCCCACTCTTCTTTGCAGAACTGCTTAAGTTCAGGTAAATTTGATGGTGATCGTTTGTGACTGCAGTCTTCAAGCCATTTCACAAATTTTCAAAGTGGTTGTAAACCCACATAAAAAAAAAAAAAGACAAAGGCATAATGAGCTAGTATGCATAGCATACTAGCTCATTATGTAATACTCACCTGTATGTACTCACCTGTACGTACGTGCAGGTTTGGGAGACATCCGGGGTAGCTACAGGGGTAGCTACAGGTAAGCCTTATTATAGGCTTACCGTTAGCAAAAAGTGGACTGTAAGGGTTTACAACCACTTTAAGTCTGGGCTCTAACTAGGCCATGCAAGGACATTCACCCTCTTCTCCTTTAACCACTGTGTGGTCATTGCCATGTTGGAAGGTAAACCTTCTTCCCATTGGCAACTTTCTGGCAGAGGGCAGTAAATTTTCCTCAAGAATTTGATGGTATTTTGCTCCATCCATTTCTCCTTCCAAGCTGACAAGTGCTCCAGTCCCTACTGCAAAGAATCAACCCCATAACAGGATGTTACCACCTGTTACTGTAGGAATGGTATTATTTGGATGGGGAGCTGTATTGGATTTCCACAAAACATATTGTTTGGTATTGAGGCCAAATAATTACATTTTAGTCTCATCTGACCAGAACACCTTTTTCCATGTGGCCTCAGAATCTTCAAGGTGCGTTTGAGCAAAGCTCAGTCATGACTGCATGTGGCCTCTCTTGAGAAGTCGGTTTTTTTCTTGCAACCCTCCTATACAAGCCACATTTGTAGAGATTTTATTAGATATTGTTGTCACATGCACACAATGACCACTCTTGGTCTAAATTCCTGTAACTGCTTCAGAATTGCTGTAGGCCTCTTAGTAGCGTCTTTCTTCCTGGTTCTTTTATCCAGTTTGGAGCAAAGTCCTGATCCAGTGAGGGTCTGTGTTCTACCAAATACCTTCCACTTATTAATAATAGACTTCACTGTGCTTCTAGGCATTGATAATGCCTTTGAAATTTTATGTATCCATCTCCTGACTTGTGCCTGTCTTTATCCCGGAAAACCCAGTGACAGTGCCTTGTCACCCAAAGGTGATTGTTTGTTTCAGTTGCACTACGAAGGACTGAAAAGCTCCAAGAAAACTTTTTTTCATGCTGAGCTAATCAAAATAATCGCAGTTGAATGTCAAATGGCTTTGTGTGCCATTGAGAAGGTGGTTAGCTACACCTGATTAAGTTTACAAGTCATTTTTAGAAGGGGGGAAATCCTTTTTCCAACTCAGTGATTCTGTTTTTGAATTTTGATTGAATTTTTTCTGACGTGTTGGTGTTATGTTTTTTACTTGGACGTTATAAGTTGCACAGACACACATACAGCTGGATAAAACAAAAACTGTGTCTGTCTTCATTTCAGGCTACAAAGCAACAAGATGTGATTTCAAGGGGGTGATTCTTTTCTATACCCACTGTATATACATTATACACACTGCCTTAACTTCACTTTTGATGGGCAGAATCGTAGAGATCTCATTGATTAAATGTACTGTGTGATGTGTACACTACTTGCTGAAAAAAATCTTTAACTTGTTGAAACCACTGCAATGTTATTATTTCTTTTGTGGAAATTGTGGGTGGAAGTCAGAATGAGCCCTTTACAGCTTAAGTGCCCGTCTTGCCAGAGGAGGAGACAACAGGGCTTAAAGAGTGGCGTCTTTTTAATCCTAGATACAATTTTTTTTCCATGTTTCTTTCCTAAAACCAGTAACCTCCAATACATTTTTTTGCTTCCTCCTCTCCTTATGCAGTATTTATTGATTTATGATTGAGGTTCAAAGCAATATGGATTCCTGGTTTATATAGGTCAACCCCAACATCTGGTACATTGTAAGGGATTGCAGGTCTGCTGGAGATATACATGCTCCTTCTCTGGCTTAAAGCTTTCACACCAAGTTTCCCAATAAACTGTCTGGTGTGGTTTCAGTACATTACATTACCCCCTAGAGAAGGGGGTAATGTAAGGTCTTGCTGGAAATGTAACTTGTGACATAGCCTTCTGAATTGCTCTACTTTACCCTTGCACTTGGAAGACAACCTTTTTTTAGCAGTTTCTATTTGTTGCACCATACCAGCTTTCTTACAAGTCTCCTTCATGACCAATTATTGCACTCTCATCCCAATTTACACCTTTCCCTACTTTCTGTTGCTTTCCAAAGCTTGGGCCTGTTTCCATTGCTTGCTAAAGCCTTTTTCTGCCGATAGAGTACTGACCTTGATTTCTAACCTTGATTCTGAATCTTTTTTGCCTACCTTGGTACAATGACTATGAATCTGATCTTTAACTCGAACAGGACTCATTTCATGGCTTTATAGTAGAGTGCAATTTTACATTTAATCTATACCTGTCAGCTCATTTCATGCTTTAAGTGTTTTGCTATGTTGTGCATGACACTCACTATAAACCCCTTTAAACTATGGTAATGGGGTGATTAATGCTGGGGTTCAGCTCACTGCATTGGCCTTAAAGCAGTAGTAAACTACGGCTTTCAAAAAAATAAATAATTTCCTGCCAGGGATAGTACGCATCGGATACTAGCACATTATTAAATACTTACATGAGAATGAAGCCCTCCAGGGGTGTGCTGTCACTGCTGACTGGTCTTCCATATTCCCCCTGGTCTTACTTCCGGGTTCGTGGGCTCCAGCTGTATGAGTGGGCAGGACCATGATGATGTCACTCACGTGCATGTGCACAGGAGCACTCAGCTGAGACACAGAGCTCTGAAGGTCCGGCATGGTATACCGGACCTTCAGAGGGACTGCGCCGGTGACATCACTGGATGCATCCAGTGTGAATATTTCCTAAACACCACAAGTTTAGGAGATATTCATTGTACCTGCAGGTAAGCCTTACTGTAGGCTTACCTGTAGGTACAAGTTAAAAAAATAACTTTACTACCACTTTAAAGCTTAATTCTCTGGTACTGAGGAGAGGTGTAATTGAACACTTGTGTACATCAACAATTAAAAAACGGGGTCATAAACCTGTGGAGCTGGGTGAAAGGTGCTTTCTCCTTTGAGCTTTTCTGGTAGAGATGGAATTTGGCCATCAAATGCAGTCTGTTAGCCATTTTTGTTTGCACCTAGCCTTTCTGCTGTGGGCACTATAAATCCAGAGGTCCTATTATATATTAGAATATTGCATGCCTTTCAGTGAATTCTACATAAATATGTATTTTTTACCTGTGATTTTTTTCTATTAATATTATACACATGTCTTATTAAACACAAAGAAAAAAGACAATTTATTTCCATTTGATCTTGCTTCTCAGTTTTGTAATCTATATGTAATTATCTAGTAAGTATGAAAAATAAATAGTTTCAGGTTCAATGTGTTAGTCATACAGCGAGTAATATGTTTCTTACTTCTTTGTGCCATACACCCAAGCTACTGCAATATTTTCCAGGATGACCACAATGGTGAGTGGTAGGGTGGCAGAGTAATCATCAAACATGGTGACGAAATAATTCCCAGAATGCTGAACAAAGATCAAACCCAGCAGGAAGGCAAGGATGCAACAGCTGACTAAATTTTTAGCAGAAAGAAAAAATACAGTGAAATGATGAGTATGGTACACGAATGTAACATTATAAAACATGCAAATTATAAATGCAACCCACAGTGGATTGGGTCAGTTCTGATGTCAACAGAACAATCATAGTCAAGTTCCATGTGAACTTGCTGTACATGTTTTATTAAATGCAGTGATGCATATACATAAACCTTTAGATATCATAGAAGCTATGCTATAGCTGATTACAGCAGAGTAGATGAAGTTAAAGAGGAAGTAAACATCCCTGGTTTGTTTGTACCTATAGGTAAGCCTTAAGCCTATAAGGCTGATATCACATTGCATAAAGAAATTGGATGTAAAACATGAAGTGGTAGTCCCCATCTACTTGAAATTCCTTCATCGGTAGATTAAGTAGGTGGGGATATCCTACTTTATCCCATCGTAATCTACAGATGAAGGAACTGCAAGTAGATGGGGACTACCACTTCATGTTTTACATCCAATTTCTTTATGCAATGTGATATCAACATTGTTGTGATGTTTTGTATTTTCCATTTGGAATTTTATTCAAATCTATTTGTAATAAATATATATGTTTTATAAATACAGTATCTTTTTTCAATCGCCCACATAATCCCACTCTTTGAGGTTTATTCTTATATTTCATTTAAGGGATAATGGCGATTACATGTATGGCCATGCGGGTCATTAACTTTATAAGCCTATAAGGCTTACCTATAGATACTGTAAATATCTCCTAAACTTGCATTGTTTAGGAAATATTTACTGTATATGCTGCTGATGATATAATTGGCACATGTGCCCTGAAGGAACGGCCGCCCATGCCGTTTCTTCAGAGCCCTGTGCCGTGCCCGGCATCTCCCACGCGCATGCGCGAGAGGGACGTCATCGCAGCTCCGGCCACTCACAGAGCTGGAGCCTGCAAACTCAGAGAAACACCAGGGAAGACGTCAGCTATCTCAGTAGTGTGCAAGCACCACTGGAGGGCTTCGTTCTAAGGTAAGTATTTCATGAGCTAGTATGTGATGCTCATAGGTTTTTTTTTTTTTGTTTGTTTTTGTTTCCCCAGGGTTTACAACCTCTTTAACTTCTTACTCATGTATGCTTTAAACACATCAGTACACAACAGTGCATTAACTTTTTTTCAGCAATCATAATGGAGTCTTCCTTTACTTTGACAACCGCTGGGTTCTTATATACACTTGGTTCAGATTACATACTACTACAGTATGTACAGAAACATACTGGAAGCGATTGTCCTATTTAGTAACAGTGCTGACAGCAATGAAAAAAAGCAGCGGTTGACAACTAACTAGGAACATTTTTGGCAGATTAGTTTAAAAAATCTAGTAAAAGGTGATTTTGGATTGGCTGTTATGGGTTACAGTGTCTTGCAAGATGTTAAAATAAAAATACACCTGGCATAAGCCTGAGCAATTCAGACAGACCCATGAAAGCATGGATAAGCACTAATAACTTTAAAGTGGTTGTAAACCCTGGTCATGGGATTTTATATATCTGTACTTGTCTCTCTCCAAAGCTCTGAGTGCCATTTTTCTCTGGTGCTTTGTTCCTCTGTTATCAGGATGAGTCACTTCTGAGAAGTTTTCCAACATGAGTTAACAAGAGCTAAAAATGTGTGTCGGGGAGGGAGATAAGCACAGAGCTTGCCTATTCAGAATACAGCTCTACATGTTCCTTTGTTTCTCTACCTATATGGAGGAGGGGGTGTATCCCAATCAGCTCTCACACAGTGTAACTGCAGTCTCTCCAACCTTCCCTATGTACTGCTGACAGATGAAGAAAGATTTTTAACACAATCTGCACCTTTGAAAGGGTGTAGAGAGGGGAAGACTGCAGGTATACAAGTAAAACTTATGCATGAGGATTTGTTTAATCTCTGTGTATCATCTAAAGCTATTCACTTCACTGGGTATATGAGGGTTTACAACCACTTTAAGTGATTTCTTCATGTAAAATCATAATCAAATTCAGACATATAGCCAGCAAAATGTATATGTAAATCATTTCATTTTATTTCTAAAAGTCAGGAGTTGTCAAACGCCTCTGCCCTCCAAGCCTCCAAAAAAATTTGTGAAAACCCCATTACATTAACATTGGAGATCTAGAGAAGAAACGCTGAAATTTGCATATCATTTACTATTATGTGTTATTGAGTCAATGTTGACTCCTGGATATTACATGAATAGTGTTTCTTATGAACAATGTCTTCTATTTGGGTGTTATGTCTTCCCTACAGCATGTTCATACTTCTGGTGACTTTATCCAGCCACTTTATTGCTGCCCCTCCGCTTTTGCATTCTGTTTTTTTCAAGCATTACTATCTTATCCAGTGAGTTGCTTCTCACCAAAGTTGAGACAACCAAGCAATGTATTTTGCTGGATCATTGTCCAGCTTTCACATCCATAGAAAGTGATGGAAAATACCATAGCCTGGACAATTCTGATCTTTGTACTTAGAGATACACTGGTATTTTTGAAAATCTTTTCTCTTGTCAATAATCTGCACTATTTCTTGACTACTTCACTTCTTGGATCCTTTTAAAGCGGTGTTCCGGCAGCGATTTTTCTTTTAAAAGTCAGCGGCTACAAACACTGTAGCTGCTGACTTTTAATAAGGACACTTACCTGTCCAGCGGCTGCCGGTGCCTCCATCTTAACGAAGGGAAACAGGTAGTGGAGCCTTGCGGCTTCACTGCCAGTTTCCTACTGCACATGCGCGAGTAGCGCGGCGCTTTGTGAATTGCCCCGTTGCTTTCTGGGACACACACATTTCTCAGAATGCAACGGGGCCGCTCGCCGAAGAGGAGAAAGCGCGGAATAGGAAGAGGCAGATTAGGAAGACTGCCTAGCAACAGGGGTTTCAGGTAAGTTAAAAATTTTTTTTTTTTCCAAATGTTTTTTTTTTTTTTTTTTTTTTAAGAATATTAATGCACTTTTTTATTTTAGGGTGGCCCTCCACTTTAAGTTAATAATTCATCCAAGAAGACAAAAGCTGTCCAATACTTCTATGTTATCACCATGAACTATGAAATTAGCTGTCTTTCCTGTTGTTATAACCCTATTTTTCACAATATTTAGGTGAAGTTCCACATTTTCACTTTGTTAACGACCAGGACAATTCTGACACTTTTTGTGTTTACATGTGTTACATTTTTACATTTAAAAAGCAGTATTTTTTGCTAAAAAAATGACTTAGAAACCCCAAACATTATATATATATATATATATATATATATATATATATATATATATATATATATATATATATATATATACAGTCATATGAAAACGTTTAGGAACCCCTGACAATTTCCATGATTGTCTTTTATAAATATTTGGGTGTTTGGATCAGCAATTTCATTTTGATCTATCAAATAACTGAAGGACAAGTAATATTTCAGTAGTGAAATGAGGTTTATTGGATTAACAGAAAATACGCAATATGCATCAAAACAAAATTAGACAGGTGCATAACTTTGGGCACCCCCAACAGAAAAATCACATCAATATTTAGTAGAGCCTCCTTTAGCAGAAATAACAGCCTCTAGACGCTTCCTATAGCCTGTAATGAGTGTCTGGATTCTGGATGAATGTATTTTGGACCATTCCTTCTTACAAAACATCTCCAGTTCAGTTGATGGTTGCTGAGCATGGACAGCCCGCTTCAAATCACCCCACAGATGTTCAATGATATTCAGGTCTGGGGACTGGGATGGCCATTCCAGAACATTGTACTTGTTCCTCTGCATAAATGCCAGAGTAGATTTTGAGCAGTGTTTTGGGTCGTTGTCTTGTTGAAATATCCAGCCCCGGTGTAACTTCAACTTTGTGACTGATTCCTCAACATTATTCTCAAGAATCTGCTGATATTGAGTGGAATCCATGAGACCCTCAACTTTAACCAGATTCCCAGAACTGGCACTGGCCACACAGCCCCACAGCATGATGGAATCTCCACCAAATTTTACTGTGGGTAGCAAGTGTTTTTCTTGGAATGCTGTATTCTTTTGCCTTCATGCATAACGCCCCTTGTTATGACCAAATAACTCAATCCTGGTTTCATCAGTGCACAGGACCTTATTCCAAAATTAAGCTGGCTTGTCCAAATGTGCGTTTGCAGACCTCAAGCGACTCAGTTTGTGGCATGTGTGCAGAAAAGGCTTCTTTCGTATCACTCTCCCATACAGCTTCTCCCTGTGCAAAGTGTGCTGAATTGTTAAAGGATGCACAGTGACACCATCTGCAGCAAGTTGATGTTGTAGGTCTTTGGAGGTGGTCCGTGGGCTGTTTTTGACCGTTCTCTCCATCCTTGCCTTTGCCTTTCCAATATTTTATGTGGCCTGCCACTTCTGGCCTTAACAAGACCTGTGCCTGTGATCTTCAATTTCCTCACTTTGTTCCTCACAGTGGACACTAACAGCTTATATCCCTGCAATAACTTTTTGTAGCATTCCCCTAAACCATAATGTAGAATAATCTTTGTTTTCAGGTCATTTGAGAGTTGTTTTGAGGCCCCCATGTTGCCACTCTTCAAAGGTGAGTCAAAGAGAACAACTTGCAATTGGCCACCTTAAATACCTTTTTTTATGATTGGATACACCTGTCTATATAGTTCAAGGCTTAATGAGCTCCCCAAACCAATTGTGTGTTCCAATAAATCAGTGCTAAGTAGTTACAGGTATTCAAATCAACAAAATGACAAGGGTGTCCAAATTTATGCACCTGTCTAATTTAATTTTGATGCATATTGCGCATTTTCTGTTAAACCAATAAACCTCATTTCATTACTGAAATATTACTGTGTCTAAGGCTTGTGCATGAGATATGTAAATCACCTGTCACTCACAGCATGGGGGAAGAACTGACTGCTATTTCTCTGTCTGTCTGTTTTTATCACACTGAAAAAAGATAAGAGGATTGCTCAGAGCTGGATTAACTGGCAAGACTGGGCACAGATGACATGAAATCCTATTCTGTACAAGTTACAAGCCTTAATTAAATTTTTTTTTTCGGGTTTACATCCACTTTAAGCATATGATTTTCCTGCCTATATATCAGAATTTACTTATCTTGACATACGGTTTTCACTCCTATAAATTGTTTCATAGCATAGTATTCAAAGTATCACTACACAAATCCACTGTTTTTTCATTTGATAGTGCACTTAGTAGGAATGAGCTTCGAGTTCGACTATTTGTCGATTTGCGAACGTTATGGGCCGTTCATGCCAAATTCGAGTGGCATGTCATCGCAGCACATGCTTGGCCAATCACAGCACCGTCTGCACAGAGAGCCATAATTGGCTAAGGCCAGGGTGGCCTTGGCCAATTATAGCTCAGGGGTTTTAATACACACCCCACACTATATAAGGCCGCCTGCATGGTGGCCTTGTGTAGTGTGTTGCAGCAGCGGAGAAAGATAGACAGAGAAAGTGTCATTTGATTTAAGTTAGATAGATTAGGCAGGCGAGTCAGTTAGCTACACTTACAGTGTATTGTGTATACATATGCATCCTAGGTGTTGTGTAAATATATATATATATATATATATATATATATATATATATATATATATATACACACTGTATTCAGTTTAGCTAGATCCGTTCCAGTTATTCTCTTCCTACTGACAGGCAGGTGTTTTTACAGTATTTAAACTACCTGAAGAAAATTGCTGGTGTTCTTCTGATCCTATTAGTACCACAGGCAGGCAGCTACAGTATTTACAGTTAGTGTTGTGCACCTAAAGCTACCTGAGGAAAATTGGTGGTGTTCTTCTGATCCTATTAGTACAGCAGGCAGCTGCAGTATTTACAGTTAGTGTAGTGCGTCCTCTGCACAGTGTGCACCTAAAGCTACCTGAAGAAAATTGGTGGTGTTCTTCTGATCCTATTAGTACCGCAGGCAGCTGCAGTATTTACAGTTAGTGTAGTGCGTCCTCTGCACAGTGTGCACTTAAAGCTACCTGAAGACAATTGCTGTTGTTCTGATCCTATTAATACCACAGGCAGGCAGCTACAGTATTTACAACTAGTGTACTGTGTCCTCTGCACAGTGTGAACCTAAAGCTACCTGAAGAAAATTGGTGGTGTTCTTCTGATCTTATTAGTACCACAGGCAGGCAGCTACAGTATTTACAGTTAGTGTACTGTGTCCTCTGCACAGTGTGCACCTAAAGCTACCTGAAGAAAATTGGTGGTGTTCTTCGGATCCTATTAGTACCACAGGCAAGCAGCTGCAGTATTTACAGTTAGTGTACTGCGTTCTCTGCACAGTGTGCACCTAAACCTACCTGAAGACTATTGCTGTTGTTCTGATCCTATGAATACCACAGGCAGACAGCTACAGTATTTACATTTAGTGTACTGTGTCCTCTGCACAGTGTGCACCTAAAGCTACCTGAAGAAAATTTGTGGTGTTCTTCTGTTCCTATTAGTACCCCAGGCAGGCAGCTGCAGTATTTACAGTTAGTATACTGCGTCCTCTGCACAGTGTGCACCTAAAACCACCTGAAGACAATTGCTGTTGTTCTGATCCTATTAATACCACAGGCAGGCAGCTGCAGTATTTACAGTTAGTGTACTGTGTCCTCTGCACAGTGTGCACCTAAAGCTACCTGAAGACAATTGTTGGTGTTCTCATACTGATGATTCTGTTGATTCTGCTAGCTGCAGTATCAGTATATATATATATATATATATATATATATATATATATATATATATATATATATATACATCCCAGCTTTGTGCAGCTACATCTCACTGTAGGCCATTAGTATGTCTGGAAGGCCAACAAGGAGAGGCAGACAGTCACAAGCCAATAAAAGAGGGCAAGCAGGCTCTTTGTCTCCACATCACTGGAGCAACAGTGCTGATCGTGGAGACGGTGCATCCTCATCAGCATGTGGCCGTGGGACATGCTTGTCCTTTTTTGGGCAGCTGGTCATGTTGAGCCGCAACATGCCGAAGACTTGGTAGAGTGGATGACCAAGCCGTCCTCATCCTCCTCATCCTTTCTCACCCAGGCTCAGGGTACTTTGTCTAGCAAAGCAGCTGCCAACACGGCCTCTTCCCTTGGCTCAATGGCATCAGTCACTCCTTCCCTAGCCCCACCATGTCCTCCTGAGGAGTCCCCCCGAACTGTTTGACCACAGTGTTGGGTACATGCTCCAGGAGGATGCCCAGCGTTTTGAAGGCTCCGATGATGGTACCCAGCTAGAGGAAGACAGTAACGTGAGCCCAGAAAGAGGGGGTGCCCAAGAAGGACAGCAATCTGGCAGTCATGTTCCCCCAGTTGCAGCATACTGCCAGCTTTGCTCCAGTGATGTGGAGGGAGGGGATGGTGAGGTCACTGACTCCACGTGGGTGCCTAATAGGAGAGAGGAGGAGGAGGCACATCAACGAGGCAGGATGCCCTCTAGGGGCCAGCTTAAGGGCAGCACACTGACTATATCACACCGCAGAGATCCCTTCAAGACTGCCTATGCTGATGCTGAGTGACTATCCTGTTATGCTGAGTGACAATCCTCTTCCTCCTCAATTTTCATGCTGATAGCTTGAAAGAACATTTTTGGTTCTGGGCACCGCCACTAGTGTCCAAGGCCCAATTTTTCTGCCCCTGTTTAACAGGGGGCGTGTAATTACAATTTTTGATGCAATACTTTGCAGCAGGGCTCATTCCTGCGCTCCAACTATAGCATCTGTGAGGGGTTGCAGTGTTGTGGCACCAGTGCCTAAGGCCCAATTTTTCTGCCCCTGTTCAACAGGGACATGTAATTACAATTCTTGATCTAATATTTTACAGCAGGGCCCATTCCTGCGCCCACCAAGAGTAACTGTGAGGGCTTACAGTGTTGTGGCACCAGCACCACCACCACCAAAAGCCCAATTTTTCTGCCCCTGTTCAACAATGGCATGTAATTGTAATTACAATTCTTGATCTAATATTTCACAGCAGGGCCCATTCCTGCGCCTACCAAGAGTAACTGTGAGGGCTTACAGTGTTGTGGCACCACCACCACCACCAAAAGCCCAATTTTTCTGCCCCTGTTCAACAATGGCATGTAATTGTAATTACTATTCTTGATCTAATATTTCACAGTAGGGCCCATTCCTGCGCCCACCAAGAGTAACTGTGAGGGCTTACAGTGTTGTGGCAACACCAACACCTAAGGCCCCAATTTCTGCAGAGTATATAGTGCAGGCCCCTACTTTCAAACATCCAACTTACAAACGACTCCTACTTGCAAACGGAAGGAGACAACAGGAAGTGAGATGAAATCTACCCCTAGGAAGGGAAATTCTCTCCTGTAAGAGTTAATATGGGAAAAATGTGTCTCCTCTTCACTTATGCTTTATCACCAATCCTTGTTTCACTAAAAACCCCAAATTTTCAAAAAACATTTGTCATTGGGACAGAAAGTGAAGTGAAATCTTCTGAATAGGTGCACAGACAGCAAAACAAATGTTACAGGGGTGATAACCCTTCCTATGTTTTCCAAAAAGCTTCAAAATAGATTTTTTGGCTGGAGCTACACTTTAAAAATGTACCAGTTCAAAATTACAAACAGATTCTACTTAACAACAAACCTACAGCCCCTGTCTTGTTTGCACTGCCTGTATAATGCTGTTCAGAGAATATAGGGCCTGGGGGCCCCACGCCTTTCCTTTTTTTAAATTGGGTGCGGGGTTCCCCTTAATTAGTGGGACTGCTTTAGCAGTCCCACTATTGTTATTCGTTTTTATTAGTGGGACTGCTTCAGCAGTCCCACTATTGTTATTCGTTTTTATTTATTTTTAATTTCAATTTTATTATTCCGTACGTTTTTTGGCTCCGCGTAACTTCTGCATACTTTCAGCTATTAAAACCATTCAACTTTTAAAATGTTCATCTCTTTCAGATGATGATGGGACTTTTTCAACTTTTTTTCTACTATTTATACTTTTTAAATATTAAGCTTTTTAACACTTTTTTTTTAACATTGAAGTCAATGGGAGCATGCTTCAAATCCTTAAAATCTTCTTCCGCTCCCAAAAATTTCTTTTCAGTTTGAAATCTTTTACAGTTTTTGTGAAAAAGCTGTTTGTTTAGTGGTCATTTCAGGACATTTTATCCATTAAACAGAGTGTACTGTGCTGCTTTTGTTGCCATGGTTACCAAAGCTTCTGAGACACACACTAATGGGCGGTGGGGGAGGTGGCTGGAGCATCTCAGCTCTGATTACAGAGCCCGGGGGAGGGGACAGACACATCATGTACTGATTTATAATAGAGGAATATGATGGGGCAGTTTTGATGGGACAATTCTGATGGAGCAATATGATGGGGCAGTTTTGATGGTGGCAATATGATGGGGCAGTTTTGATGGGGCAGTTTTGATGGTGGCAATATGATGGGGCAGTTTTGATAGGGCAATTCTGATGGGGCAGTTTTGATGGTGGCAAAATGATGGGGCAGTTTTGATGGGGCAATTCTGATGGGGCAGTTTTGATGGTGGCAATATGATGGGGCAGTTTTGATGGGGCAATTCTGATGGGGCAATTTTGATGGCAATATGATGGGGGCAGTTTTGATGGGGGCCGTTTTAGCAATTCGGCTATTCAGCATTCCCACGCATTTTCCCCAGGAAATGCATATTCTAGTATCCATACAAGACCCAAAGGGCCTGGTAATGGACTGGGGGGGTACCCATGCCGTTTGTCTCACTGATTTTCATCCATATTGCCGGGACCCGACATTACATTAAAGCCGCAAGCAGTTTTAAATGACTTTTATTCCTTTAAAAATTTTATTTTGTGCAGGGACTGTTCTAAGCATGGGAAACATGCGCCACTTTACAGGCATACTACAGACACCCCCCAAGTACGATATTTAAAGGAATATTTCACCTTTTTCACTTTAAGCATCATTAAAATCACTGCTCCTGAAAAAATGGCCGTTTTTAAAACTTTTTTTTTCATGTCCCCTGGGGCAGGACCTGGGTCCCCAAACCCTTTTTAGGACAATAACTTGCATATTAGCCTTTAAAATTAGCACTTTTGATTTTGGATGTTCAATTCCCATAGACTTTAATGGAGTCTAAAGTTCACACAAACTTTCGGTCCGTTCGCAGGTTCTGGTGCAAACCGAACCCGGGTGTGTTCGGCTCATCCCTAGCCCTTAGCTTTGATAGCAGAATAATGCCTTTTCACATTTTGGTTTACACATCTTCATACAAACTACGAGGGAAGTTCAAGTCAAACTGGGACTTTTGAGTTTATATAATAAAAGAACAGATTTCAAAGAGTGGAAACTACATTTATTTTTTTACATACTCCCCTGCTACATTTATACACTTATCCCAGTGTTTAACTAATGCCTGGAAAGCTGTGGCATAGAAAGATTTGTCAGTATGCCTGAACCATCCTGGGACAGCCTGCTTCACTTTGTCATCAGTGCTGGAATGCTGATCTCAGAGGAACTCGTTTAGGGATCCAAACAGGTGGAAAACAGGTCTGGGTTGTAAGGGGGATGTGGTAATACCTCCCAACCAAGTTGTTGTAATGGGCACATAGAGCAGTGAGCAGTATGAGCTTGTGCAATTTCCTGGAGAAACAGGGTCCCCTTAGTGATCAAACCAGGTCGTTTTTCTCTGCAGACACATATGCAAATCACTCAGAACATGACAATAATATTCACTGTTGATAGTGGTACCACTGGGTAGAAAATCCACATGAATAACATCACATTTGTTCCAGAAAACACTTGCTTTACCTGCAGACGCAATTGTTTGGAAAAATTTTGGAGGTAGTAAATCCGATTTCTTCCAGTGCTTTGATGTTTGTTTTGATTCCGGAGTATGTTCACTGTTCCCACAGAAAGATTAGTCTCTTATGCAATTTCAGGTTTTGCTGCGATTATCCAGGATCAGGCATTCCACGCACTGAAAGTTCACAGGAATGACTGCTGTGGCCTGGGATCCACCACAGCCAGGATCGTCATTGATTGCTGTATGGCCATCTTTGAAAGGTTTTCACCATTCAAATGTCTTACTGTGGCTGAGCGTCTCATCATCGCACTGTGCTTGTACAGTGCGATCTACAGTCTTCTGTAGATATCTGTGTTTTTTACACCTTTGTTCACTAGGAATTTCATCACAACACGCTGTTCCATGCACGCACTAACACTTTTGTCTCTCATCTTGATTAACGGTCTCTGGACTGGCCCACAACATGAACGCCGCCTATCAGTAATAGGACACCTCTTGCCACTTACAACTGCATGTAGTACCCGCCACGCTAGCATCCCTTTTTATACCTGTAAAATTAAGTCCCGGTCTGACTCGAACGCCCCAGTCTGACTTGAACGCCCCTCGTAAGATACCCTCACATTCCATGAGTGATTATTATTATGCACATTAACACACAAACACACACATATTGGTGCAATTTGTGCAGTTTGGTTAGAGATATACTCAAAAATGTCCCTTTCATATCAATGTTTACAGCTGTATTATACAGAATTGTTTCAAACTTTAAGGGGAGAAGTGAAATATGTTTACTGTTTATGTTTTGCAATAGAAATGCACTGCATACATCTTATTTAGCACTTAAAGCCTAACTTTTTTCATGGCACAACATGGCAGCATACATTGGGTTGTGGCTCCACCCCTCAACCTGGGATCTTTTCTGCTGTCTGCAGGGCACTGACTGTCTTTTGTCAGTAATGGGAAGCTTTCCGGTTTCCAAGATGGTGCCAGCCACCACAATTTGCTTCTGCACATGTGTGAGTGGGTTACATAACTTCAGTTGGTGGAGGCACTGGATATATAGCTATTTAAAGCCACTGTTTGGTTCTGGTCAATGGTTTTGTACCTAAATGTGATTCTTGCTGCTACACACTGTGTTGCTAAGATCTCCTGCTTTTTACACTAGGTGAGCTTGTGGGCCATGTGTTACTATTTTTGGACACTGTCTGCTGTTGCATGGCTTGTCCTTTTTTAATTATGCACTCTTGCTATCTCTTCATTATTGATACTTTGCTTGCAGTGCTCATATTTTCAATGAAAATGCGATCTTGACAAAAGTGTTTCACAATTCTGTCTATGCAAAGAATTCTCTCTGCTCTTCTGAAGCCACAGCCGTCAAAAGAAAGGAAGAAAAAAATAGGCAGTCGGCCAAGAATCACAAGATTCTTTAGCAGTGAAACTAAGTATAAACATTGTAACAATCTGTCAATGGAATAGACTTCATGTGTAAATGAAGAAAGTTTAACCACTTAAACACTAAACCTATTTTAGTCTTGAAGGCAAGAATGGGAGGAGGTGAGGGAGCTAGAGAGCCGGAGGTCTTGGGAGAAACGAAGGGAACGAGTAGGTTGGTATTTTGAGACTAGGTTAGTGATGGGGGCCGAGTTGTGGATAGCTTTGTAAGTTGGACAAATTTGGACAAATTAGCACCTAGTATCCCCAGTGGGAGTCAGCCACCCTAAGTAGAGTCCGACACCTCATCAGACAACAAGGAACCCCAAGGAGGCACTGGCTTTGATTTTGCTTTAGTGGAACCATTTGCTAAATCAGTGAAGGAAGCGATTGGATGGGAGGGGGGCCAAGAACCTGAAGAAGGAACCTAAATGCTTTCAAAATAATGAAGAGCTCAAGGGGCTCATCCAAGATGAATAGCAAAAGCCTGAAAAAAAGGCATGCTTTACCAGTAGGCTCTCAAAGCTTTATTCTCTAAAAGAACCAAAAAGATGAATCCTTTGCTTTCTGCTCCCACGTTAGACGCATCTTTAGTGCATCTTGCGCAGCTTGTGATGCTATCCATGGAGGATATGGTCACTTTTAAAGACGCCCTGGACCATAGGATGGACCTAGACCTGAAGAAGGCGTACACCACTGCAAGAGGAGCATGTAGACCTGCCATCGTTCTAGCTGCAGTAGTCAAAGCGACTACTGAAGTCAGCTGGACAACTAACCTCGAACAGACACTCTTAGGAGAGAGTGATTGAGAGAAGATAGTGGCGCGAGAGTTAAAACTTGCAGGCGACTTTGTGGCAGAAGCGTCAGATGGTATGATAAGATGCTCTATGAGATATATGTTATCATCTTATGGCTGAAGCCGTGAACAGCCGATTCAGAGTTCAGTTGGTGCAAAATTCCCTATGACGGGGTAAACCTCTTTGGCAGCAAGCTGGATGCGCCCATTTAAAAAGTTACAGGCGGTAAGTCTGGTCCAATCCCTTTGAACAGGAAGCAAAAGTTGCAGAGAAGGGCTCTGTTGCAGCATAAGATTTCAGACATAATTTGAAGTTGCAGAACCAGTTGAAGACCTCCACAGTCTTTTTGACAGGACGCTGGTACAGGAAGTGCCCGTAACAAAAAGGATTCAGGCTCCTTGCACAGATCTGGGTGGAAAATATTACAGACACCTGTCTACCATTTACTGAAAGGTTACCCATGAAAATTCAAGGGCCAGTAGCCAAATAATCATTTCTTTTCAATTCGGCTTCCTTCCTCGGTGGACAAGAATAGAATCTTGACCCAATATGTGCTAGATCTTCCCTAAAAGAAAGCTATAGTAGAAATTCCCGCCTCCCAAAGAGGGAGAGGTTTCATTTGCCCTTATTCCTGGTAAGGAAGAAGACATGTGACTTGCGTTCAGTACTGAACCTAAAACAAGTTAAACAAAAAATAGACTTAGAGTCGTTCAAGATAGAGAGCTTGCAGTCGATCCTTCTATCGATAAGTCCAGACGAATGGACGCTGTCAGTAGACTAGTCGGATGCTTACTTACATTTAACTTACATACTCTTACATATACTTATATATTCCCACACATCCAGCCTGCCAAAAGTTTCTGTGATTCGCAATTTGTCAACACCACTTTCAGTTCCAAAGTCTATCTTTTGGGCTGTCAACCTCATCCAGGACATTTACAAAGGTCCTGCTACCTATGGTAGCACTATTAAGAAAGAAAGGGCTAAGAGTCTATCATTACCTGGTTGACATTCTCCTTTTGGCTGAGAGTTACTGTAGCAGCATTGAGAAATGCTCTTGGCTGCTCTTCAGCACTTCGGTTGGTTAGTTGATTGGAAGAAGAGCCAACTGTGCCTTAAACAACAAATTATATATCTTGGGGCATTGCTGGACATGCAGTCCAACAGCTGCAACAGGAAAAGTTAGTCCACAAAGTGCAGAAGGTGAACTCGGTTCAGAGAAGAAAATTTTTACCTGCCAAAACATGCCTGAGCCTGTTAGGATCTTTAAGATCAACTTTCCCAATTGTCCAACGAGTTCTGTGGCACACACGTGTCTTCCAGTTTCTATTCCTGGGACAGTGGCATGGAGCCTCCATGCATCAGAGGATTTTAATCTACAGGGAAATTAAGGATTCCCTGTGCTGTTGGACACACAAGGAAAATCTGAAGAAGCATTGCCAGATGCTCCTCTGGAGGTGGAATTTGCCACATGTTTAAAGGAAAAGAGCGCCCTTGTGCGTTTGGACAATACAGTTGCGGTGACATATATCCAGAGACAGGGGGGTATGAGGAGCTGAACATTGTTGACAGAAGTTCACCTGATCCTAGAGTGGGCCATATCCGCTTATCAGATTTGAAAGTGCTCTATGTAATAGCAGAGCAGAATCAGTTGGCCGACTACTTAATCTGCTCAAATCTATCAAACGAGGGTTCTCAGCCCAGCAGCTTTCTCCTTAGTGACACAGAAGCAGGGTAGTCCCCAAACATACTTAATGGCAACACCATGGAATGCAAAATGCTCCAGGTTCCTGTTGAGAGCCCCATATCAAACAGAAGAGAGGGTGGATTGCCTTCATCACCAGTGGAACTTCCACTTCGGTTACATTTTCCCTCCATTGCCTCTAATAGCCACGTCTCTGGCCAGGCTGAGCAGCTACTCTTTAGTAATAGTGATGGCGATTATTTCATTTTTGCCAAGGAGGCCTTGGTTTCCAAATTTACTCTAACTCAGCATGGAGCCACTGCTAGTGCTTTTGGCAACACCAGACCTTCTTTCTCAGGGGCACTTCCTACATCTGGAGCTGCAAATATTACAACTCATGGCTTGAAAATTGAAAGGCAGAGGCTGTTAGATCATGGCTGCTCTGAAAAGTTGGTACCTACACTGCTGAAAGCCAGAAAGGGCACAAGAAATGCAATATACCTATCATAAAATCTTGGAAAAGTTTGAAGAACTTGCTAAACAAAATTTGTGCAGCACCCAGGCACTAGAAAAAAAAAAGAATTCTGCAAGACAGTGAGTGCAGTGAGTGTTTGAATATTGTATGCAAGCAGCTGAAAGATGGCAAGTGATTCAGGTGTGAAGTTTGCAGTGGCAAAGCTGAACAACGCCAATTACTAGCTGTGGAAGTTTAAACTGGAAATGTTTCTCACCAAGGATGACTTGTGGCAAGTGCCAAATACAGACAGACCCCCAGATGGAGAGATGGAGGACTAGAATAGGAAAGATAAACAAGCAATAGCAATCATAAGCTTACTAGTGGAAGATGACCAGCTTATCCACATAAGAACAGAGAAAACGGCCAAAGGTATGTAGACTCCATTACAGAAACTGCATGAGTGTTCAAGTCTAAACAGCAAACTGTTTTTGCTAAGAAAGTTGTAGAGATGAGATGAGACTACAAGAAGGCCAGCAAATGTGTGACCGCTATGTACCGCTACGTGAATGCTATGCTAGAGATCAATAGAGCAGCTGCAAGCCATCGGAGAGGACATCAAAGACAACCATACTGTTGCCCTGCTCCTCTGCAGCCTTCCAGAGATGTATACTGTACTGCTCTCATTAAAGCTTTAGAAACCAGACCCGAGCAGGAGCTGACACTGGAATATGTCAAAGGGAAATGAATCGATGAATATGACAGAAAGAAAAAAAATATGCACCATAATGACATTGTTTGCGAAGGGGTGGCACATTTGGAGATGGGGTTCTTTCTCAAAGTGGGGGTATTTCTATAAGTGGGAGCACTTCTGACTCGGCACTCATCATCTGAATGTCTCATCTGAAAATATCTTATCTGTCCCTCCACACTGCTGCAACTCCAACTCGCAATACTGAAAAGTGTTTTCCTTATGTCTTTTAACTCTGGTATGCTCACACTGATGCAACTCCAGCTTTAATCGCAATACTGAAGTGTTTTCCTTATGCCTTTTAACTCTGTTTTCAATCTTTTTTCATTAATTTTAAAACTATTATATAAATACATACAAATATCTTTCATCATCAAGTTGATCTGTATATTGCCTTTTAACTCGGGTATGCTACTTTGCTTAACCATCTGTAGACTGTCCACATTGCTTTGCTTTTGTTTTTGTTTCCTCCCTATGCCTTACCTTTAAATTATGGCCTTTTCTTATCTTTATTAGCTGTCCACTTGTAAGTCTGTTTCTGAAGTGAGAATTTTGCTCTGCATAGCCAGCCATTTTTTAACTCCCTGATTAGTAATTAGAAGCATCCACCACTATCCCTAGCAGCCCTAGAGCCGGAGACATGATGTGGTGAAGACGGGGAAAGACTAAGTATCCCTTGGGAAAGTCACATTTGCAGATGGGGTTCTTTCTCAAAGTGTGGCTATTTCTATAAGTGGGAGCACTTCTGACTTTGCACCCATCATCTGAATGTCTCATCTGAAAATATTTTCTCTGTCCGTGCACAGGAATGCTCACATTGCTGCAACTCTAGCTTTAATTGCAATACTGAAAAGTGTTTTCCTTATGCCTTTTAACTCTGGTATGCGCACACTGCTGGAACTCCAGCTTTAATTGCAATACTGCAAAATGTTTTCCTTATGCCTTTTAACTCTGCTATGCTACTTTGCTTAACTATCTGTAGACTGCCAACATTGCTTTGCCTTTGTTTTTGTTTCTTCCCTATGCCTTACCATTAAATGATGGCGTTTTCTTATCTTTATTAGCTGTCCACTTGTAATAGTATTTCTGAAGTGAAAATTTTGCTCTGCATAGCCAGCCATTTTTTATTAACTCCCTGATTAGTAATTAGAAGTCCCCTCCCCTATCCCTAGCAGTATATAACTAAGCATGTCTTGGGAAAAGCATGTTTGCCAAGGGGTGGTATGTTTGCAAATGGGGTTCTCTCTCAAAGTGGGGGTTATTTCTATAATTGGGAGCACTCCTGACTCTGCACTCATCATCTGAATGTCTCATCTGTAAATATCTTCTCTGTCCCTCCACAGGTATGCTCCCACTGCTGCAACTCCAGCTTTAATCGCAATACTGAAAGGTGTTTTCCTGATACCTTTTAACTCTTCTATGCTACTTTGCTTAACCATCTGTAGACTGTCCACATTGCTTTGCTTTTGTTTTTGTTTCCTCCATATGCCTTACCTTTAAATTATGGCCTTTTCTTATCTTTATTAGCTGTCTAATTGTAAGTCTGTTTCTGAAGTGAGAATTTTGCTCTGCATAGCCAGACATTTTTTATGAACTCCCTGATTAGTAATTAGAAGCAACCACCCCTATCCCTAGCAGTATATAACTAAACATCCCTTGGGAAAGGCACTTTGCAGATGGGGTTCTTTCTCAAAGTGGGGATATTTCTATAAGTGGGAGCACTTCTGACTCTGCACCCATCATCTGAATGTCTCATCTGAAAATATTTTCTCTGTCCCTGCAGAGGTATGCTCACATTTCTGCAACTCTAGCTTTAATTGCAATACTGAAAAGTGTTTTCCTTATGCCTTTTAACTCTGCTATGCTACTTTGCTTAACCATCTGTAGACTGCCAACATTGCTTTGCTTTTGTTTTTGTTGCCTCCCTATTTCTTACCTTTAAATTGTGGCCTTTTCTTATCTTTATTAGCTGTCCTCTTGTAAGTCTGTTTCTGAAGTGAGAATTTTGCTCTGCATTGCCAAACCTTTTTTTATTAACTCCCTGATTAGTAATTAGAAGCACATGAGAGGGCGTGACCGGATGTGGATGGAGGAGATAGTTTGTGAGGAGTGAGAGCCTGTGTGAGCTCTCACCCGTTCCACGTATATGCCCCTCTGTGTGTAATGTGCTTTGGCAGCGACCGGTGAATACCTGTGCATCAGCAGTTGTCTCTGCGTGTGTTCTCCGGTGCCGGTGCAGCGAGCCATCGGAAGTCTTCGGCAATCCTCGATAGTGCTCGGACCTGGAAATCCCGGAAGAGCGGCGAAATCCCGCAAGGGTATGGACGGCTGCTGCAGGAGCAAAAGGCGAGGTGTCAGCAGAGGACAAGTGTGAGAGAACTTAGAATACCCAGAATGCCGAGCAGAGGAGCCGGAGACATGATGTGGTGAAGACGGGGAAATACACCGGATCACCCGAGCGACCTCTAAACGCTGGTGAGGTGGGAGAGAGCAAGTGTAATCAGTACCGCGGACCGGAGGTATTGTTTTTCTTTTTCAACCTACATGCCATATATGCTGAGGTGGTCGGGTGTTTTCTCTTGTTGCTCAGAGTTCCAGAGCCAGAACCAGAGAACTGTTACCTATATAACGTGAGTGAATTTATATTCTCACATATGATTTATGAATAACAGAGACTAAGTTGGATGGAAAAATTAATATTTAAATATTCAAGAAAAGTGACGTTAAGGAGTTGCTCTCCTCGTGTTAGTCGGTATTAGTTCTGACTCTTTTATGAAGCAATAGATGATAATAAGTTGTGGATATAAGAGACTTAACTGCTGGGACCACCTCCCTTTGGGTGTTTTTTTTTTTTTGCTTTTTGATTTTGGTGAAACCTCTTGTTTCCTCCATTAAAACTTACATTCAAAAGTGGTAAGGTGCCATGTCTGCAAGGAGGAAAGGAGACGAGCATGCCAGCCAGGAGAATGTTGGGATTCAATCATTGTGTCCTGCCAAAGATAAGGATAAGGAAAAGGGGGTGCAGTCCACAGTGGCAGGTGTGACAGCAGCAGCAGTAGCAGCGGCTGCTAAACTAGAGAAGCTGGTTCATGCTACAGACCATACACCAGTTAAAGGGGGGCAGCAGTCTCAAACTAAATCAGCAGCTGACAGAAAGAGCCAGGGACATTTGAGTGTACCTACAAGTGTTTCTGGCACAAAGAAAATTAAAGAGGAGTTATCCCTGGTACGGCATGAGCTCAAGAAAGCAGCAGAAAGAGTGACAGCAATGGAGGGGAGAATAAGCCTGATAGAAGATGATCTGCACCCCATGAAACAAGAGGTTAAGTCCTTGAAAGGTCAAAGGAGCAAGATTACGGAAAAATTTGATGAAATGGAAAACAGACTTCGCAGAGACAATGTGAGGGTGGTGGGTCTACCTGAAAAGAGTGAAGGGCCAGATCCGATAGCATTTTTAGAAAAATAGTTTATTGAAATTTTTGGAAGAGAGACTTTTTCACAACAGTTTTCAATTGAAAGAGCACATAGAGTCCCGTTTAGACCCCCACCACAAGGAAGCCACCCAAGATCTATGCTACTGAAATTTCTAAATTATAAAGATAAAGTAACAATCCTTCGTAGGGCCAGAGAGATGGGGAATATTTCCTATAATGGAGCTAGGATATCAATATATCCCGATTTCTCTCCCGATCTGCAGAAGCGTAGAGCTGAGTTTACAGAAATTAAACGCAGACTTCAAAAATGTAATGTTACGTATGCTCTGCATTATCCAGCCAGGCTTCGGGTAGTAGCGCTGGGAGGAACTCAGGTTTTTGACTCTCCTGCAAGTGTGATTGCTTGGTTAGAGGATAAAAGGCATCAGTTGTCAATGAAATAAGAGGGTATTTGGTTAGAAGATGATGCACACAGGTGGTGCACAAGTGCAAAATAATAATTATGTATTTTGAGAGGAGTGAGGTGGGGAACTACACAGTATAAATGGGTTTAAGGAATGGATGGGGAAAAGATAAAAATAAAATTTGTTTTGAACACAAGGTGGGAGGGTTGGGATGCGGGAGGAGGGTAAGAGCTAAGAGGGAGGGAGGAATGGGTTTTGAAAGTGTGTGGCGGTATGTAACGGTCATTAAAAAAGCCTTCAGGAGTAACCTAGAAAGGTATAGGGTGGGAGGGGGGAGGAATAAGAATATCAGGTTTTTGAGATGGGTGGGGAGGGGGAGGGTGGGGAGGGGTCAGGGATATAGAAGAAGGCACCTCATGCGTATGTGTGTGAACATGGTGATCTAAAGCACACGGATATCATGCTTACACATGCATTATTTAATAAGGATTCTGCCTAGATTTTGAACAGTGTATTAACTGTTCTGATATCATAGCAGGGGGGTCACCAGACTGCCGCCGCTCTCCAATTGATAATGACGGGCTACGAGAAAATGGCGGTGATCGGTGACTCAGTCTATCTATAACAAGAAAATGGTGGCGATCGCCGCTATATATGGTATGGAAAAAACGTCAGCCAATCAGTATTCCCAGAGGAAGTCATGAGATTGTGATGAAACCGGTAGGAGGAGTTTGATCGGCTGACAAAAGAGGTACCAGGAAGTGTTGCAGAGATGGCATAGGACAGGGGGGAACGCCGTGAAATTGGAAGGAGCAAGTGGCCTGTGTTCCATATAAGTGTCCCATAAACCTGAATAGGATAAAGGAAGTAAAGGAGGATCTCTGCAGGCTATTGCTTCAATCACAGGCTTATTTTTTAAGCCCCTAATTTGAGGGTACACCCAGTTGGGGTTGTGTGCACACCACATGAAGACACAGTTATCACACGGTCTTTTGCCATTTAGTTTAAACACCTCATCAAGGATTAATTATAATTCACGGAGCACAAGCACTTTATTTTTACATATATGGACTGTTGCCGTTTAGTTTAAAAACCTCATTGAGGACTGAGTGCATATCACGGAGCACAAGCACTTTATTCATATATTCCTTTTATATGTTGTTATGTTTCAGACATTTATGTTATAATATAGTCTTTCACTGGATTTATATATTTTTATTAGCGTTGTTTTATTTTATACATATTAGCCCTGCACAGTGTATTATCACATTTTGGGGAAGTGTGGGAAGTACGGGCAGCTGATTATAGTTATATCTTTTTTTTGTGTTTATTTAGGTTATTTTAGGTTTAGTTTGGCAGCTCACAAGGTTTCACCCATTTTTTTTTTTTTTTTTTAATAAATTATGTATTCAAATTCACTAGAGACTTATGCCACGTACACACGAGCGGAATTTCCATCGGAAAAATCTTAGATGGTTTTTCCGATGGAATTCCGCTCAAGCTTGGCTTGCATACATACGGTTACACAAAAGTTTGCTGAACTTTCGACCGCCAAGAACGCGGTGACGTACAACACTACGACGAGCTGAGAAAATGAAGTTCATTGCTTCCGAGCATGCGTGAAATTGTTTCCGAGCATGCGTAGGAATTTTGCACGTCGGAATTGGTACGGACGATTGGAATTTCAGATCGGAACTTTTTCCGACCGAAAAATTGAGAACATGCTCTCAATCTTTTGCTGGCTGTAATTCCGCTAGCAAAAGTCTGATGGAGCATACACACAGTCGCATTTTCGGACCAAAAGCGCTCATCGGACTTTTGCTGGCGGAAATTCCACTCGTGTGTACGGGGCATTACTGAAAGGCGAAAGGAGAGACTGGGATTTCTAGGCAATAATGGTGGCATGCGTTTTCCTACTAGTCAGTTTGCTCCTAAGGTCCCAAGGGTTTTTCCGGATTTTGACACTCCTGAACTTATGCAGGTGAATGCTATTAAAAGATCTATTTCTACTGTGGAGAAAGAAAGACAACATTTGGAGAACTTATGTCTTTATTGTGGAGAATCTGGACATTACGCAGTTAATTGTCCCATTAGATGTAAAAGAACAGTTGTGTTAACTGATGTTACAGTATCCAAATAAATAATCTCAATCTCTCGGTCTGTCTCACCTTTGATTCAGGAAGCAAATGATGTTCATTATTTATCATCCCATTTTGTTATCCCTATAAAGCTTATCGTTGAAAACTGTGAAATCCCTTGCTCTGTCATGCTGAACCGGGGGGAGACTTCATTGACATTGAATTTGCCAAAATAATAACTTTCAACTAAGAAATAAACTTGCCCCTATTGATATGGAAACTGTGGATGACTCACCTTTGTCTTTAGGACCTGTTACCCACGAGACCGTCCCGATTGAACCACTAATTGCTAACTCCTAAATGCTTTGCTGTTTTTTTTTTTTATCCTTTCTCTGGATCAACTGTGGGTATAGGATTATATATATGGGATTGTATGATTCTTTTTATTTTTTAATGGTTTAACTAGATGGGCTTGTGTATTTTTTTCAACTTAACTATGTAACTAATTGAGGCTGACCATCAGGAAACATCAACTTTCAGTTGATCACATCACCCAAATTCCCTATCATCCTGGGCATTCATTGGTTCTCTATCCATAATCCCTCCATCAACTGGGAGACACGGTCTATATATTTTACATCTGCCCATTGCAAAGAATGTTATCAAATAATCCCTCCACCAACCCAGAATTCACAAGCAGTTATGGTAACTACCCAGTCATTCGACAAGCCACCTCCACAATATCTTGAGTTCCAAGATGTTTGTGAGAAAAAGAATGCCGATCAGCTGCCTCCTCATTGCCCATATGATTGTCCCATTGAATTGTTTCCAGGGGCAAAAATACACTTTGGCCGCCTTTATTCTCTATCAGAACATGAACTGAAGGTACTCAGGGAGTGGCTTGGTGAGAATGTGGAGACAGGTTTTATCAGACACTCAACCTCTCCTGCTGGGGTAGCCTTATTCTTCGTGGCGAAAAATGACTCCACTTTGCATCCATGTATTGACTTGCCGACCGTCCTATAGCAGTAGTGTATATATATATATATATATATGTGACCCCGCACCTCCGGATAGCGGGCTCGAGCAGCAGGTACTGTGGACTCGATGTCTGCTGGCACCCGCCGATCATTTGTTACAAGGCAGACTGCCGTTCTGTCAGTACAAAAGGCATGGATCCTGTGTTCCTGCAAAGTAGGGACATGAATCCATGCCTTCCCCTAGTAAAAGCACAGTGCATAAACACTGGCTAGCACACAGTTAACCCTTTGATCGCCCCTGGTAAAAGTGGCAGTGTCCGATTTGTCTGCAGCAATATCGCACTTCTGCTATAAGCCGCTGATTGCCGCTATTAATGGTATAAAAAAAAAATTAAATTCCATAAATATATCCTAGTGATGGGCTTGATGTTTGAGTCAAACATAAGTTCAACTCCAACATCAGCTGTTGAATTGTTCATAAACAATCAAACTAATTGGGTGCTTGCGGGACGTTCGGCCGTCGCGGAGCGCCCCATAATCGCAGTGCATTGAAGGCTGCTGATTGGCCAAAGGACATCGCGCTGTGAGAGCAATGATTGGCTAAAGGCAGGGTGCCTTTGGCCAATCAAGGCTCAGGGGCTAAGTTCATGCCCCACACTGTTCATGCCCCAGGCTGCTATCGACGGCGGCCGTATCTAGTGTGATATTGTGGAGATAGATTTGTCAGGTTAGTTAGTGCATTCAGCGTGCAGTCAGTGTAGAATATATAATACAGTGCAGTCAGTGTATTATATGTAATGTGCAGAGTATATAATACAGTGCAGTATATATGGTGCAGTGCAGAGTATATAGTGCAGTGCAGAGTATATAGTGCATTGCAGAGTATATAATACAGTGCAGTACAGAGTATATAATACAGTGCAGTGCAGAGTATATAATGCAGTACCGAGTATTAAAATACAGTGTAGTGTGGTCTGAATTGGAATTCAGACCACACTACACTGTATTTTAATAGTGCAGTGCATAGTGCAGTCTATATTCAGTGCAGTGTATACTGTATAATACAGAGTAGTGCGATGTGAATAACAGTGTAGTGCAATGTTTATAATACAGTGTAGTGTAGTGTTAATAACACCGTTTTGTGGTGCTACTGAAGTGTTGGCGTGCACAACACTTCTGTGTCACCACTGATCCCATTTTTTTTTCATTAATCTTTTATTTATTAATTTTTTGCAGTATCATGTTCTGTTGCTCCATTATTAGTACTCCCCCTTCTGTGTCGCAGGTGTTATTCCTTCTGCGCGAGCACAGCAGTGGTATACTTTTTTGGGGTTTTTTGGCGGCGCGGCGCAGCAGTACTAAGAATATTTAGGTAATAATTGCTGTCCTCCCTTCTGCATCGCGGGTGTTTCTCTTTCTGCGTCAGCTGTGGTTCCCTTTTTTGGGGGGGGGGGGAACTTTACATTTTTTTTCCCAGCAGCAGCAGCAGTAAAAAAAAAAAAAAAATTCTCCATAATGGCTGCTCCTTCTTCTGAGTCGCAGGTGGTCTTCCTTCTGTGTCACCACTGTTTTGTTTTTTTTTGCCTTTCTTATTTTTTTTTACATTTATTTTATATAAATAAAGTTATAAAAATCCACCCCAAAAAATAAAAAACAATAATAAAACGGTTTTGGAGCAGCAGCGTGAGCATACCAGAGTTAAAAGGCATAAGGAAAACACTTTTGAGTATTGTGATTAGAGCTGAAGTTGCAGCAGTGTGAGCAAACCTGTGCAGGGACACAGAAGATATTTTCAGATGAGACATTCAGATGATTAGTGCAGAGTCAGAAGTGCTCCCACTTATAGAAAAAACCCCACTTTGAAAAAGAACCCCATCTGCAAACGTGCCACCCCTTGGCAAACGTGCCTTTCCCAAGAGATGCTTAGTTATATACTGCTAGGGATAGGGATGGGTGCTTCTAATTACTTTTTTTTTTTAATTTAGATAATCTTTATTCATGTCATCATATTATACAAAGTACAAAATACCAATTTTAAAATACATTGTATATCATATACATATCAACCAAAAGAAATAAAACAATTTCTATCCAATTTTCCCCCTTAATCTTTCCCCCACCACAATAGGTTTTCTACTTTATCCCTCCCCCCTCCCATTTTCACGTTTAGCTGTTAACTACACCCTTGCTTATTAAGACAGTTGCTTTAATACCGTAGAGCCACCTCCTTCATCTCTTCCTTACACACATTACATAGGGTATCCCAGTTTCTCTAGCCAAGGCTTCCACATTTTTTTGAACTCTCTAATATTTCTTCTCCTTGCATATACTACTTTTTCCTTCCACACTGTTTCAGTTACAGTTTTAATCCAATCTCCCTTTGAGGGTGTTTCTCTGCCTGCCATCTCTGCGCTATTAATTTTCTTTCTTGAAAGAGGCATCTCAACACTACTTTAGTTTTAACTTTTACTCCGCCTATACCCTCCCCTAAACCTAAAATGCATAGTTTCTGATCCATTTTAAGTCCTGTGGCGAAGATCTTATTTATGGTGTCTAGTATCTCAGACCAATATCGGAATAATTTTGGGCATTTCCAGATCATATGTATCAGGTCCCCAGTGTCCTGACATCTAGGGCACCTGGCATCCACCCTTCGCCTGAACTCAAACAGCCTTTTGGGAGTATAGTATGTCCTATGTAGCAACATCAGTTATGAAACCTTCTGTGCGGGTGAGACCGATACCAGGTGTCCTCTCTCCAAAATCTTTTTCCATTGTTCATCCGACACTATACCCAGATCCTCCTCCCATTTACCCCTACTCTTAAGCTTTTCCGGGCCCTCAATACTACCTCCACTTATATATGGGTAAGTTTCAGCTATAAGTCCACCAGACCCACCTGATCTACCTATTTTTTGGTATATGAGAGAGTTACGCCAAATCGGTCCTTGCTTCCCAAACTGTGTGTTTAGGGCATGTCTTATTTGTAAATATTTTAAAAATGTATGATTCGGGATATCATATTCCTCCTTTAATGAGGTAAATGTTTTTAAAGTACTCCCTTTATAAAGTTGAGCCAACCTATCTATTCCCTTTATTTCCCATGCTTTTATTTTCCCTATTGATTCTAGCTCTCGCAAGTTCTTATTATTCCAAAGAGGGGTGCACTTAGTCATACTTCCCAATCCCTTCATTGCCTTTACCGTTTTCCAAACCTTTAATGTTAATCTTACCGTGGGGGTTTTATCAGTGAAAGAATTTGCCTCTAATACCTCCATTATTGTCTTATGTGGTGCCCCTTCAATCATTAATCCTCTATTAATATCACCTTCAAGGTCAATACCTAACCCTAAATGCTGTAACTGGGCTGCTAAAAAGTAGCTCCGTGGGGGTGGAACCGCAAACCCCCCTCCCTTGTTGGAAGTTGTAGGGTTTGTAAACTTATCCTAGGCTGACCACCTTTCCATTTAAGATCTCTAAACATTGTATCAATTTTTTAAAACATTTCCTGTGTATCCATATTGGGGAATTATGCAACAAGTACAGTAACTGTGGCATCCACAGCATTTTGATCAAATTGCATCTCCCTGCAATTGATAATGGAAGATGCCTTAATATTTCAAATTTACTTTTAAATTTAGTTAACAAGGGAACTATGTTATTATCTATATATTTATTTGGGTCTTTTGTTATGTATATGCCTAAATATTTCGTTATCTCTACTATTTCCATTTGGATGTTTTCTAATGAAATTTGCTTCCTAATGGGATCTACTGGTAAGAGTACTGTTTTTTCCCAATTTATAGTCAGACCAGAAAGTCTTCCAAATTCTGAAAAAATATTTATCACCTGTCTGAGGGATTGCTCCGTGTCTCCCAGGAATATGAGGACATCGTCCGCATAAAATGCGATCCGCTCCTCTCCAGACCTTCTCCGGAATCCTTCCATATTCCTGTTTTGCCTTACTGGGATGGCTAATGGCTCCATTGCCAGTGCAAAAATCAGGGGTGACAAGGGGCACCCCTACCTTGTTCCTCTTTCTAATCGAAACCCATCAGAATAATCATTATTAACTCTGACTTTTGCGCTGGGATCATTATACAGTATTTTAACCCAGCTAATGAATGAGGGGCCAAAACCAAATTCTCATAACACCCGCCAGATATACTCCCACTCCAGGCTATCGAAAGCTTTAACCACGTCTAACAACATAACAGCCCTTGAACCCACATTCTCTGTTGGTGTTTGCAGATTCATGCTAGTTCATCTACAGGGGATAAATCCTGTTTGGTCTGGATGAACCAGTCTGGAGATAATTTTCTTTAATCTGGCAGCTAAAATCTTCGCTAAGATCTTAGCGTCTGAACAAAGCAAGGAAATGGATCTATAGGATTTTGTTTCCAGTGGGTCTTTTCCCTCTTTGTGCAAGACTATTATCGTGGCCTCTGTCATTGATACGGGTAATTTCCCACCCTCCTTTGCCCAATTAAACACGTTGAGGAGCTCCGGGAGTAATACTCTCCCATAATATTTATAGGTCTCCACTGGGAGACCATCAGGTCCAGGGGATTTCTGGTTGGCCATTTCTGTTACTGCTAATTTTATTTCCTCCAACGTTAATGGGGCCTCCATTTCCTCTTTATCAACCTCTAAGTGTAGGCATCTCAATATTTCCAAAAAAGCTATCCAATTCCTCTCCTCCCAGGGCCCCCCATGACTTATACAGTCCTTCATAATATTTTCTGAATGTATCAATGATCTCATCTACCTGAGAGGAAATTTCGCCTCTCTCTGTCCTAATTGCGGGGACCATGGAGGGGAAGGAGTTGGTCCTTACTAAATGAGCCAGCATCTTCCCGACTTTTTCCCCCTCCCCATATACGATTTGCTTCTGAAACAATCTCTTATTTTCTGATTTCCTAATCACTACATTTTTGTATTCCTGTTGCTTATTTTGCCATATACTTTGTTTCTCAGGGGATGGCTCTTTCACATATTCTCTTTCTGCTTCTACTAACTCCTTCCTGACCTTATTCTCCCATTCCCTTGAGGACTTTTTAATTTTAGCCACTTGTTGGATAAACCCCTAAGGTATGCCTTTAATGCATCCCACATCACCCCCCTCGTTGTGGTGTCTGCCTTAAGAACTATAAACTCATTTAACTTAGCTGATACCTCATCCGGATCTCCTATTATTTCAAACCACATTGGGTTCATCTTCCATACCCTATAAGATTTTTTATCTCTCCAATTTACCGAGACTATCCACAATGAGTGGTCCGATACGCCCCTGGGTTGATATACTATGTCTTTTATTGTTTGGCATGCTACCTCATTGCCCAAGATAAGGTCTATTCTTGAAAGTGTAGAATAGGAACTCGAGTAGCAAGAATATTGCAGCACATCCGGGTTCCGCATTCTCCAAAGATCAGACAACCCCGCATCCTGAAGGAAATGGCCCATCCGACATCCATGTATCCCTTGCACCTGTATTCCTGGGGGAAACCTATCCATTTGTTTATTAATAATGGAATTAAAGTCCCCTACTACTATAATTGGTAACCCGGTTTTATCCACTATAAATTCCATTAGGCTATACATAACATCTAGTTTGAAAGGTGGAGGAATATAGATATTTGCTAATACATACTCCCGATTCTCTATTACACAATGTAAAAAAATGTATCGGCCCTCTTCATCTATATTACACTGTCTGCAAGTGAACGCCACTTCTCTACCAATTAACACCGACACACCCCTAGAATAGGAGGTGTGTACTGAGTGGTATTGGTGCTGAAATCTCTTACTTCGTACTTGTGATTTGGTATCTTTGGTCAGGTGTGTCTCCTGCAGACAGATAAGTCCTACTTTAAACATTTCCAATATGTCAAATACAGCAGCTCTTTTGTCCGGAGTACCCATCCCTCGGACATTCCATGAGCCTATATTCAATACCATAGATTATTCAGGCATAGGCAATCAAAAAAACAAAAGGAAAAAGTTTGAAACCTAGTAGATCCAAAAAGAGAGATAAAAAAAAGTAATAGGGATCCTTGTAATAATAAACCCATAAATCTAAATATCTCCGTCCCCCTTTGTGACCTGGTGTCCCATTGTTCTAAATTTCTCTTCCATATCAGAAGGGTACATTTCCCGTTTTCAAGTGTTCTAAGTGTTAATTTTTTAAGCAATTTAATCTTATACCCATGTTCTCTCACTACAAACGTGTGTATTACAACTATATTTTGATTTTCCTGTGTCCAGTGTATTTTCCTACAGTCCTGTGTACAGTGGTCCCTACAGTGTGTGGTAAGGGTGACACCTAGTGGTAATTTATGAAAACAATAAGGATTTAGATCTATCTTGAGCTAATAGCTAATATTGCTGGGGAACCCAATACTGGTAACATTCCTACCTGTCGCTTTAAAATGAGTTTTTGTAACTGTTGGATAGCGACATGGTTTAATATCTTACTTCTGGTATTTTACTTCCTGGTTGACACAGCCAGGTAGGAATGAAACACATTAAAGCTTTGTAATCATAAGAACAATGGCTTGGCTCAAGCCCACCTGCTGGGATATGTGTGATTACAAGCTTCAAAGAGACCACTGCTGCCAAGATGTCTATGGAAATTTGACACAGGGCTAATAGAGATGATTTATGGACAAACGCTGCCCCTACTGGACAATACAGCATGCTTCCTGGAAGAATGGGCAGACATTTGAAGGAATACCTCTCGGCAATATCTATTGGATGGAAGGCAAATGGGGGTGTCTACGAGTGGGCGTGTATGTTTGAATGAAAAGAGCACACACTCAGGCAATTCTGTCTCTATGCCCCTTGCTCTCTCTGCTGGTGTTGGTCTGTGCAAGCCTCATGTGGCTAGGTCATCTTGAGGCCTTGCTCTGGGTGCTGGTTTGAGCCTAAACTCCATGCAGCACCAAGCTCTCACTTTCAACATCTTGAGACTAACCAGCCAAGGATGTGATAAGTATATTCTTGTATTACATGTTTGATTGTTGTTATACGTTGTAGAGATATGCTGTTTAGTATATTGTGTTCTGATTGTAAGCTATGTAACATTGCAATACCCTTTTAATACTTTTATGCTAGTTTCTTAATTCCATGGGAAATGAATAAGACTTTGTTACTTATAAATTGTGTGTTTGGTTTCATAGCTAACCTTGTATTATTGTGATATCAACAGTAACATGTGGTCAGAGTTTTAATAGACTAATTAGTTATAGGGACTAGACAAATTAATACACAGATATAATATTAATTATTATATCGGTTACTTCATTTGGCACCCCAGCAGTAGGCGTGTAGAATTTATTTTTACACAGAGTCCACAAAAACCTAATGTATTTTTTGTGTTGAGTCCCTGTAAGCATAAATCCTCAAGTACACCCAGAACTGAAAATCGTCTCTAGTGTGGACAAAGATTGGCGCTGGCTCACAAATTCTGAAATCCTGCTTGAATGGTCATGAAAATTCTGGTGAGATTTTTGGCTGATATGTATATATGTTAAACATTTATTGTATTGCTAATGCAAATTGGTAGCTGGTCAAGTGTCCTGGCGAGTAAAGGGCTGATCACCCTTGGTTAGAGATTGACAGGGATTACCGTACATCTTTGAGGAAAAAGTGGGAGAAATATAAATAGTTATTTTTAATTTTTAATTTTTTTTTTTTTATTTTTTTATTTTTACCCACGTGAGAGTGAAATAGCTCTCTGTTCCAATAGAAGTTCAATGTGGCCTGCCACCTAACAGGCAGGCATTGATTAAGAGTCTGCCTTGTGTCTAAGAATGTGCCTTGTGTCTTGTAGGCTGTAGAACTACAAGTAACAAGGTAGTTTTTAACGGCTTTATATCTGTTTTTTTTGTTGTTTATCTGTGTGCATTGTAAGCAACTGTTGTAAAAACAGGTAAGACAACTTCAGTGTAGGCTAAGGTGCAAATTAGCATATCAATGGATATTCCCCAGAAAGCATGTGGTAATCCTAAAAGCCGCATAGAACCTACAGGACAGAAGTGCTCAGATACAAGGCAGCCGATAATGCCACAGTAAGTGTGGTGAGTCTTTTCTATGGATATGCAAAAGTTTATTGTTTTGAATGATATCAGGTAAAAGTGGTAATGAATGAGGAATATTGAATGCTAGAAGAGCAATTTGTTTTTCTTTCCAATGAGTTGTAAGAGCTAACGATAATTGAGTTTGGTTTATTACTCAGTGTAGTGTTGGAACGTTAGTAAAATAGAATTGTGTATTGTGTGGATTGTATGTTTGTGAAATGGAACTTGTGTATACATATTTTAAAAAGTACGTTTCTGCCAGTTATCATTCATGTGCAGATGAACCTCTTAAAAGCCAGTGTAAGGTACTATTGTCTCAGTGTCAGCAACATAATAGAAGATTGGGTAAACAGCTAAAAAAGAAAGTTAAAAAAGAAAGGTTGGCAAATGAAATTGCAGTGTTAATTAAATATATATCTGAGCAAATGGAGGGGAAGTGGGAAGCAGAGAGGAGACGTCTCGGGGAGGACATAGAGGAAATCAGTGAAAACCTTCTAAAGATTGCAACAGCCTCCAGTAGTGAGATGGATGAATTGTGGCTAAATCAGGCAATTTGTCAGAAAGAAACAGTGAGCTACAAGAACAGCTTCAGAGGTGCAGCATGGACTGTGGTATGAAGAGCAAACTTTTAGAGTCATTGCGAATAAAGTTGTCAGAGATGGAAGAGTTGGTCTTTAGATAGAAAATTAGCAAATGCACACTCCCAGCTTCGTAATAAAGAGCAATGTATAGTATCGCTCAATGAGCACGAAGGAACTTGCCAATTGGCCAATATCTGCACAGTCAATGAGGAGAAGGGCTGTGATGAAACACAGTCTGCTATTGCACCCACTGCTTCGAAGCAGAATAACAGTTTGACAGTTTGATTACAATCCAAGAGAGACTTACTTTGTGCCAGATTCTGGGTGAATTTAATGCCCTGGAATCACCAGTGAGTCTGTCCAATAAATTTGAGGCTCTAGTCCTTAAATTTCATTTGAATAATGAGGATGCATGTTCTCTTCTGAAAGCATGGCTACCAGGACCTTTGGCAGGCCAGTTATCTGCACAGGTTAATGATAACTTAGCAGAGTTGCGGAGGAAAGAGTTGCAGCGTATTGTGGACAGTCGTGATAATGATATGAGTGATTTACAACAAATGAAATTTAGGAGAGGAGATGACCCAATATTGTTCTGCGGTGAGTATCTTGCATTGTATACGAAAGTGTTCAACTGTCCTGACTTATTGGAGGATGATACAAGTTTCATATACTCAATGGCCAATAAGTGTTATGTAAGCTATCCCACTAGAATGGCTCTGAGGAATGCTAAATCGTACCAAAATGTTGTCAATATCCTGCGGGACTTCTGTCAAGAGTCCAGTGATAGGGAATATGGGTCAAAGGCAGGTGTATCCGTAATAAGCAGAGGTACAGGAAGGCAGAGAGAGTTCAGCCATTCTAAATGGAATAGACATGGACATAGATTTTGTAAAGCCCTTAACATTGCTAGCATAGAGCAGGAAACCCCAGAAATACAGGTATCTGCAACGAAAACCCCCACCCAGGACAGGGACAGCATAGCGCAAAGGCCTGATATGAAAGATAGCAGCCAGGACAGATCACACAGTTCTGAAGAAGAGATGAGAAATGACAGTCCACACCAGGGGCATTGCTAGGTCTGAAAAATATCTGGGGCTAGAGCCCTTAGCAGCGGTCACCAACCTGGGGGGGGCACGCCGGGCAAAGGAAGGCTGGTGTTGGCGTTTCAATCATCATGCACCATGGTTGATATGGTGTCAGGGTAATCGAAGCGCATTGTTTCTATTGCTATATTGTCACTTGCCATGCCAGCCAGTGCCACCAAATGTGCATTCTTGCTGCATTGGTGGCAGGCTGGCAGCACTGGCCCATTTAGTGAGGGCAGGAGAGCGGAGATGCGGGGCAGGCAGTGAGAGATGATGTAATCTCTCTGCTCCCCACCACACCTCTGACATTGAAGAGGCCCACGCTGTGAGGGCAGAAGAGTGCTGATGAGTGGCAGGCAGTGAGAGATGACGTTATCTCTCTGCTCCCCGCCACACATCGCTCCCACATTGAAGTCCCGACTGTGAGAGCAGAAGAGTGGTGACAGGCGGGTGGAGAGAGATGATGTCATCTCTGCTCATCCGCCCGCTCGTCTCCAGGGCTGGACTGGGACAAAAATTTGCCCCTGGACTTCATCCAGACCGGCCAACTTTGACAGGTCTCACCCATGCCGGATCTTCTGGTCCCCCTTGCTCCTGTGGTCCCCCTGTGCTGCTCTGGTCCCCCGCGTGCTCCTCTGGTCCCCCGCGTGCTCCTCTGGTCCCCCGCATGCTCCTCTGGTCCCCCGCGTGCTGCGCTGGTCCCTCTGTGCTCCTCTGGTCCCCCGCATGCTCCTCTGTTCTCCCGCGTGCAGCTCTGGTCCCCCCCTGCTTCAATGTTCCCCCACATGCTTCTGCATTTCTCTCCTGATCTTCTGGTCCCCCTTGCTCCTGTCCACATGCTTCTGCATTCCTCTCCTGATCTTCTGATCCCCCTTGCTCCTGTGGTCCCCCTGTGCTGCGCTGGTCCCCCGCGTGCTGCCCCGGTCCCCCATGTGCTCCGCTGGTCCCCCATGTGCTGTGTGCTGCGCTGGTCCCTGTTGGGAGGTTGGTAGAGAGTGTGATAGTACAGGACAGAAATCTGTCATTGGTTCTGGCGTGCACGCAGCGGCAGGCGGAATTATCAACAAGCATTAAGCTGATTGTACAGTCTCTGTATGAGAGGCAGAGGCCTGATGAGTTAGCATCACCGCTCAGTAAGACTTTGCCAAACACATCGCTTACACTGATCCAAAGTGGTGGTAGAATGCCTGGATGGGCTGTACCAGTTTGGATTGTGAAAGGTGTTATGCTGTACAGAAGTGCAGACTCGGTCTGTATATTTGGTGGCATCAATGGGCTTACTGACTGAGGATTCTATCTTGTTGCATTTGAGGCTAACTTACCCACATGTGATCAGAGAAGATGGAAGCAGGAGGCAGATTGATACTTCCCTCGGTCGGAAGCATGACCATGATGTCCTTTGTATGCCAGGTCAATACATGGTGGTGAACGAAAAATGTTGGGAAGATATTTCACTCTGTGTTCGGGATGGAGAGATCATTGCTGGAAAGGAAGCACCTGGGTATTATTTGGGACATAGACAAGTTTGTTTCTTTGTCCTAAAGAATACTGATGTAACGTTAGTCATGGAACTAGAGGGTTCCTTGAACCTAACCATAGGTAGAGGTGCATGGTATACCCTGGGCATGTTCTCTTAAATCCAGGCACAGGGATGGAATTGTGTGGGTTTTGTCAATGTTGCAGATTTATATGTGTTGTTATACTCAATATTTATATAGAAGGGTCTCCCATTTGTCTATGCAAGTTGAGGGATGAAGTGACGGTAGGGTCTCTGCGTACAAGTTAGAGACTTTGCTGCCAAGTCAGAGCCCTGACATGCCAAAAGTGTGGTAGGAAAGGCCATTGTGAGCAAATCCCGACCCGTATCTACAGTGAGGAGTTATAGGAGGTTGGGAGCGGGATGCATAATTGGATGGGACACATATGTATATATTATGGTGATGGGTTAAATCATGTCATGTTATAGTGTGATAAAGGTGTATTTTAGGCTTGTAACATAGGCGAAAGGCCCTCCTTGAGACTCTATATCTGAAAGCTGGTTAAGATGCTGCTCTGGGTGTGTGCTGGTGAATGGTGAGTGTATGGACACCCCTTGCCTGTATTATACCCCTTCACGAAGATGTCAGAAAGAAGATACAGAATGGTGACATGGAAGCTGTCACGGAAGAATGATGTTGGTGTATTACCCAGTAGCAAAGCGGCATGTGTTGGGAAACACAGCACGTTAGGATCGTCATGGACTGTTCCACAGGAGCTGGTTCTGAGGCCTATGTTGAGAGGCGCAACATGCCTTAAGACATTTATGGACTTTTCCATAGGGGCTGTTTCTGAAGCATATGTTGAGAAACGCAACATGGTAAAACAGTAAGGACTGTTCCATAGGTACTGGTTCAGAAACACATGTTGGGGAGAAAACAGTTATGGACTGTTCAATAAGAGCTGTGTCTGAAGAAGGGTGGTATGCGTCCTTTAGGCGCAAATCGGAATATGTTGGATAGCGACGTGGTTTAATATCTTACTTCTGGTATTTCACTTCCTGGTTGACACAGCCAGGTAGGAATGAAACACATCAAAGCTTTGTAGTCAGAAGAACAATGGCTTGGCTCAAGCCCACCTGTTGGGATATGTGTGATTACAAGCTTCAAAGAGACCACTGCTGCCAAGATGTCTATGGAAATTTGACACAGGGCTAATAATGATGATTCATGGACAAACGCTGCCCCTAGGGGACAATACAGCATGCTTCCAGATAGAATGGGCAGACATTTGCAGGAATACCTCTCGGCAATATCTATTGAATGGAAGGCAAATGGGGGTGGCTACGAGTGGACGTGTATGTTTGAATGAAACGAGCACACACTCAGGCAATTCTGTCTCTATGCCCCTTGCTCTCTCTGCTGGTGTTGGTCTGTGCAAGCCTCATGTGGCTCGGCCATCTCGAGGCCTTGCTCTGGGTGCTGGTTTGAGCCTAAACTTCATGCAGCACCAAGCTCTCGTTTTCAACATCTTGAGACTGACCAGCCAAGGATGTGATAAGTATATTCTTGTATTACTAGTTTGAGTGTTGTTATATGTTGTAGAGATATGCTGTTTAGTATAATGTGTTCTGATTGTAAGCTATGTAACATTGCAATACCCTTTAAATACTTTTATGCTAGTTTCCTAATTCCTTGGGAAATAAATAAGACTTTATTACTTATAAATTGTGTGTTTGCTTTCATAGCTAACCTTGTATTATTGTGATATTAACAGTAACATGTGGTCAGAGTTTTAATAGACTAACTAGTTATAGGGACTAGACAAATTAATACACAGATATAATATTAATTATTATATCGGTTACTTCAGTAACTAATTTGTTACTTTCAATAATGATTTCCATACACTTTCTAGACCTGGAAAACATTAAGGAAAATAACAAATTAGTTACAAAAACTAATTTTAAAGCGACAGATAGGAATCCATATATTCCACATAACAGCTGCCATCATAAGCCGTGGTTGGTCAACATACCAAGGGGACAGTTTCTCAGGACCAAAATAAACTGTACCTCCATAAGTGATTATGAGGAATAGTCATAATAGCTGGCAAGCAAATTTACTATGAAGGGTTATGACCATGACTTTGTTGATAAGAAAAGACAGGAGGTGGGAAACATGGAAAGATACACATTGTTAGTTAATAAACCAGCACAGTATAGACAGGAATTAATCCTTGCTTTAGTAATGGATTTTAATCTTCAGCACAAACAGGTCAATAGAATTATCAGTAAATATTGGAATGTATTAAAACTTGATGAGATTCTAAAACCACGCACCCTGGATAAGCCAAGGTTTATATACAAGCGAGCCACCAACCTAAGAGAAAAACTGGTCAAGAATGTAGTAGATCCCCAGTAACCAAGACTATGACATTATTTAATAGAAATGTTTTTTTCTCCTGTGGCAGATGTTATAGCTGCAGAGCGGCCACGAGCAATATCAAGAAAAGTGATAAGTTCATTAATAGCCATAAAGGAAAGAAATATACACTTAGGGACTTTGTGTCATGTAATACAGAGGGGGTAGTTTATGCCCTACAATGCCCATGTGACATGATATATGTAGGCAGATCAAAAAGGGCAATGCATGTAAGAATTAAAGAACATGCTTATCAAATAGTAAAAGGAAAAAAGGAAGATTCCCTATACCATCACTTCAGGACGGTACAAAACAGACAAGTGTCAGGAATGAAATTTTGGGGCCTAGAAAAATATAAAAAACATTGAAGGGGCAGTCACCGTGTCAGGACACTTAGCCAAAGAGAATCCTGGTGGGTATATGAACTGGGCACTTTGGCGCCCAGAGGACTGAACAAGGAATTTGACCTTAATTGTTTCCTGGCTAATTTTTTATTTTTATTCTTATAATTATTTTTTAATAATTTCTGCTGGTAATGTTATCTCAGTGGGTTTACGGTTGAAGCCAGCAGGATTAGAGCGATGATGGATACTTACCTTTTTATCATATATTCTATTACCTTGTAGGAATTATTTGTTTATATCTTATTAATTTCATTTATTAATTTTTAATATTTTTAAATGTCACATATACAACCAATTATGAATGATGTTTGTGATTCTGCCTTATATGTTAAGGCTGGGCTGCAATTTTATATATTTTATATACAGTGGAACCTCGGATTACGAGCATAACCCATTCCAGGAGTATGCTCGTAATCCAATGTACTCGCATATCAAAGCGAGTTTTCCCAAAATAATTTGTTCCGCATTGACTTCAATGGGATGCAATACCGCATGCGGCCAGAGGCGGGGGGCGCCGGAGAGCCTCGGAAACGACCGAAAAAGCCCGAAGGACACTTCGGCGGACCTCGGACAGACTCTGTTCACGAGCCTTTTCATGGTTTGCCAAGGTCAGCCGAACTGTCCTCGGGCCTTTCCGTGCATTTCCGAACGGCACCGATCAGCGACTTTCGGCTCTGCTCAGCTCCGGCGCCCCTCACCTCAGGCCAAAAGCAGTACTGCACACGGCTTTTGGCCTGAATCCTGCTCGTTTTGCGAGACAACACTCGCAAACCGAATTAGGAATTTTAGAAATAGAGAGCTTGGTTTGTGAAACGCTCGTTAACCGCGTTACTCGCAAACCGAGGTTCCACCGTAGCTTACATATTTTTTGATATTTCTGTTAGTATAGCATTGATAAGTGTAGTTATTGAGCAGTCACTTATAGATATAGGATGGTTGTTACCAGTATTAGGTTCCCCAGCAATATTAGCTGTTAGCGCAAGACAGATCTAAATCCTTGTTGTTTTCATAAATTACCACTAGGTGTCACCCTTTTGAATTATAGGCACCTCATGTGTATGTGTGAACATGGTGATCTAAAGCACATGGATATCATGCTTACACGTGCATTACTTAATAAGGATTCTGCCTTGGTCTATTTAAATTGGGGGGTGCTAGATTTTGAACAGTATATTAACTGTTGTGATATCATACCAGGGGGGTCACCAGACTGCCGCCGTTCTCCAATTGATAATGACGGGCTACAAGAAAATGGCGGCGATCGGTGACTCAATCTATCTATAACAGTGAGCTACAAGAAAATGGCGGCGATCGCCGCTATATATAGTATGAAAAAAACATCAGCCAATCAGTATTCCGAGAGGAAGTCATGAGATTGTGACGAAACCGGTAGGAGGAGCTTGATCGACTGACGAGAGAGGTACCAGGAAGTGTTGCAGAGCTGGCATAGGACAGGGAGAACACTGTGAAAACCGGGGCTGCAGAACGGGACCACAGGTGACTCTATCACCCCTCAGCACTATAGCAATTTAAAGGCGATTTTTATTTATTTGAAATGTGAGTTGTATATATGTGGAGTTCTGTTTGCAATTAAAACTTTTTAAAATGTTATTATGCTATTGCATGCCTCTGTCATTTCCCGCATGTGATGTATATGAGGAGAGTCTCTGAACATACCAGAAGAAAATAGTGGCTTCTGAGCTGGGTTATTATAGGAAGGAGCAAGTGGCCTGCGTTCCATATAAGTGTCCCATAAACCTGCATAGGATAAAGGAAGTAAAGGAGGATCTCTGCAGGCTTTTGCTATCAATTACAGGCTTATTTTTTAAGCCCCTAAGGTGAGGGTACACCCGGTGGTGGTTGTATGCGCACCACATGAAGACACAATTATCACATGGTTGATGTTAATATGGACTTTTGCCGTTTAGTTTAAACACCTCATCGAGGATTAATTATAATTCACGGAGCACAAGCACTTTATTTTTACATATATGGATTGTTGCCATTTAGTTTAAAAATCTCATTGAGGACTGAGTGCATATCACAGAGCACGAACACTTTATTTATATATTCCTTTTATATGTTGTTACGTTTTAGACATTTATATTATATAGTCTTTCACTGGATTTATATATTTGTATTAGCATTGTTTTATTTTATACATATTAGGGCTGCACAGTGTGTCATATATATAATTTAATAAAAGCTTCAAGATTGTCAGGATTTTTTACTCTTGCAAGCTCATCTTTTACTTGTTCAAAGAGTCCTTGATGGAACTGACTTTTTTGTGCTGCTGGATTCCAATTGGTATCAGAAATCAAACGTCAGAATTCAGTTGTGTACTCTGCAACAGAGCATCTACCCTGCTGTCATTTGTGCAACAAATAGTGCATCGGTTAGGAGCATCGAAAACTTGATTCATATTCATAGCAGCCACAAAAGAATTTTAATTATCCAGGGAGACAATGTCTTTTTCCACATAAGTGCAGGCCCAGGCTATGGCTTCCTCAGTCAGGAAGTTTATAATAAACAGCAGTTTTTTCCTGTCAGAAGCAAATGCAGCAGGTTGCATCTGAAAGTAAGAAAACCAAACAAACTAAAAAATTCAGAAAAAAAGACATCAATTGCAGCCTCACTGTGCCCATCAAACGCAGTCACTGTTCCATCAAATGCAGCCACTGTTCCATCAAATGCAGCCACTGTGCCATCAAATGCAGCCACTGTGCCCATCAAACGCAGCCACTGTGCCCATCAAACGCAGCCACTGTGCCCATCAAACGCAGCCACTGTGCCCATCAATTGCAGCCACTATGCCCATCAATTGTAGCCACTGTTTCATCAAATGCAGCCACTGTTTCATCAAATGCAGCCACTGTGCCCATCAAACGCAGCCACTGTGCCATCAAACGCAGCCACTGTGCCATCAAACGCAGCCACTGTGCCATCAAACGCAGCCACTGTGCCATCAAACGCAGCCACTGTGCCCCATCAATTGTAGCCACTGTGCCCCATAATACACAGCCACTGTGCCCTCAAACGCAGCCACTGTGCCCATCAAACACAGCCACTGTGCCCATCAAATGCTGCCACTGTGCCCACCAAAGCTGCCACTGTGCCAAATGCAGCCACTGTGCCCATCAATTGTAGCCACTGTGCCATCAAATGCAGCCACTGTGCCATCAAATATAGCCATTGTGCCATCAAATGCCACCACTGTACCCATCAAATGCTGCTACTGTGCCCATCAAATACCGCCACTGTGCCCATCAAATACCGCCACTGTGCCCTCAAATGCAGCCACTGTGCCCTCCACTGTGCCCAAACGCAGCCACTGTGCCCTCAAATGCAGCCACTGTGCCCAAATGCTGCCACTGTGCCCATCAAACGCTGCCACTGTGCCCATCAAACGCTGCCACTGTGCCCATCAAACGCTGCCACTGTGCCCATCAATTGTAGCCACTGTGCCATCAAACGCAGCCACTGTGCCATCAAATATAGCTATGGCTTCCTCAGTCAGGAAGTTTATAATAAACAGCAGTTTTTTCCTGTCAGAAGCAAATGCAGCAGGTTGCATCTGAAAGTAAGAAAACCAAAACAAACTAAAAAATTCAGAAAAAAAGACATCAATTGCAGCCTCACTGTGCCCATCAAACGCAGTCACTGTTCCATCAAATGCAGCCACTGTTCCATCAAATGCAGCCACTGTGCCATAAAATGCAGCCACTGTGCCATCAAATGCAGCCACTGTTCCATCAAATGCAGCCACTGTGCCATAAAATGCAGCCACTGTGCCATCAAATGCAGCCACTGTGCCCATCAAACGCAGCCACTGTGCCCATCAAACGCAGCCACTATGCCCATCAATTGTAGCCACTGTTTCATCAAATGCAGCCACTGTGCCCATCAAACGCAGCCACTGTGCCATCAAATGCAGCCACTGTGCCATCAAATGCAGCCACTGTGCCATCAAACGCAGCCACTGTGCCCCATCAATTGTAGCCACTGTGCCCCATAATACACAGCCACTGTGCCCTCAAACGCAGCCACTGTGCCCTCAAACGCAGCCACTGTGCCCATCAAACGCAGCCACTGTGCCCATCAAATGCTGCCACTGTGCCCACCAAAGCTGCCACTGTGCCAAACGCAGCCACTGTGCCATCAAATGCAGCCACTGTGCCATCAAATATAGCCATTGTGCCATCAAATGCCATCACTGTACCCATCAAATGCTGCTACTGTGCCCATCAAATACCGCCACTGTGCCCATCAAATACCGCCACTGTGCCCTCTAATGCAGCCACTGTGCCCTCAAACGCAGCCACTGTGCCCTCAAACGCAGCCACTGTGCCCTCCACTGTGCCCATCAAACGCAGCCACTGTGCCCTCAAATGCAGCCACTGTGCCCAAACGCTGCCACTGTGCCCATCAAACGCTGCCACTGTGCCCATCAAACGCTGCCACTGTGCCCATCAAACGCTGCCACTGTGCCCATCAAACGTTGCCACTGTGCCCATCAAATGCTGCCACTGTGCCCATCAATTGTAGCCACTGTGCCATCAAACGCAGCCACTGTGCCATCAAATATAGCCATTGTGCCATCAAATGCCACCACTGTACCCATCCAATGCAGCTACTGTGCCCATTAAATACTACCACTGTGCCCATAACACTGACATTATGTATTCAATAATTTTACCTGCTGCTGTCCTGGGGGTTTCCCTCGTGCTCCTCTCTCTCCTCCTCCTGACGTCACAGCCAGACCCCGCCCCGGTGCCGAAGGGAAGATTCGCAGTGGAGTGCGGAGGAGGGTAGGATAAGGCTCCACCTCCGCCAGTCACGGCCGTTTATGGGGGCATGAGTCACACGCCCCCCCACCCTCTGCCAAGCATGCCCATACACAGCAGCACCGCTACAGCAAGCCAGCCGCCGTGGGCTGCATGTGTGCGGGAGGCGGCCGCGGGAGCCGGGAATCGGGAAGACGGGTGCTTTCTCTCATGCGCCGCCCACCGCAAAGTGCCTCCCTAGGCCTAGGCCTTGTCAGCCTAGGTCAAAAAACAGTCCTGCATACATTCCTGAAAATTGCTGCTGCAATGCTGGGTGCTGTAAGGACTACCAGCTGGAAACCATAGGCAATCAAAGGGTAGAAATGTCATCAGCACACCAAGGATTCCTCCGAAGGAGCCAAAGCTTTATTCACATGGTCACACGATACACATACGGCATCATTTCAGAGCCAAGCAGGGCCCCTTCATCAGGCAAGTGACAAAGTGCAACACAGATCACCAAGTATATAACAAACAATCCATCAATCAGTGCAAACAATTGCGCCTAACCCCGCCCCCTGACATCAACATTGTGTCATAAACCTGCCATCACACTTATTTTAAATATGTGCTATAAACTGCCAAGAGTACAAATGCAATTGTTGAAAAAATAGCAATCAAAAACTACAGGAAGCATTACACCTATAGAGAAAGATACTGGTCACTTTATTATACACATTAAAATTGTATGTGTATAATAAATGAGCCTGCTAGCTATACTCAGCCATGGGCCGTACATGTATCCATGTTGCCTAGCTGCAGGGAGGTCTGTTATTTATCCCCCCCCCCCCCCCAATGCTGTGCACACTGAGGCGAAAGCAAAGTACTGCTAAAACACTCATGTGGCCCACATATAGCAACGTTGAACGCTGCAGTGGCCGCCAGACTGGATACAAGATGGGACCGTACTGAAGGGAGGTTAAAGCCATCTAGTGTACAAAAAGAAGAAAGTGCAAGTGTTGTGTGAGTACTGAGGAGGTATAGAAGGCAAAAGACACAGACAAGAATGCGGGAAATGAGAACAAAAGAGAAAGAACTACAGAGGAATTGAAAGAGAAAAAGAAGAATATATGGGAAAGTGTGTGACAAGAGGGGAGAAACTAGAAAAAAAATTTTTGAAAAGGAAATGAGAAAAAATGAAAAACAAAGAATAAGAAATGGATTATGGAAAAAGGAGGAATAATTAATAAAAATTAAAATAAAACAAAAAAAATAAAGACAAAAATTAAGAATAAATAATTAAAAAAAAAAAAATCTAAGAAATCAAACAAAAGAAGGAAGAACCTAAAAAAACTCAAAAATAATAATATAAAAAAAGAGTATATAAAAAAACAGAATATAAATGGGGACATACCAGGAGTCCAAATAAGACAGAAAGGGAAAAATGTAATGGAAGAGTGTAAGGGAAAAAATATAAGGGGAAAAAATATAAAAGGAAAAAATGTAAGGAAAAAAAGGGGGGCAGAGAGGGAACAGAACCTGATAAATGAACAAGTAGAGAAAAAGTAGGAGGAGAAAGGGGAAAGAAAGAAAAAGGGAAAAAGAAGTATGAAATAAAAGGAATGGATGGGAAAGTACAGGATCTATAGCAAAGAAATGTTAAATAGGAAGGAAGGCACTATTTACAAAGTTCGGTCCTGAGCTCATCCAACAACAAATCGTCTCAGCAAAGAAGCAGGTGAAGGACAAATTAGAGTTAAGGCCCTTGGGCTGTGTGATATTCATCTTTCAATATGTTTATTGATTTTTGAAAGAAGAACAAAAACATATGCAAACAGTCGTTTCATTGGCCCACATGGCCTTTGATCTTAGAGCATAACAGTTACAAACATTAACGTATAGAACAGTTGACATTATCACTAATCCAAAGGTTAGAAGACAACATAGAAAAATAAATCAGGCAAAGTTGGTCCGAGGAGGGAAGATCTCTATCACTATGGGTATGTTACTTCACCGCCTGCCCAAAGATATAAGGACCCCAAACTGAGGTACTGTAACTATCGGGATGCTCAGGGCAGACAGACATCTGCCCCAAAAGAGATCCGGCGCACCACCCCTATGGGATCTAACTGTGGATGTGCCTTGCCCCTCATGGGTCCCAAACCTGCCTACCCCAGCCTCTTAATGAACTAGTCAACTTGGTGCGTATTCAGCTTCCTATGGGAGGGGTGTAAGTGACCCACCTCACAGAAGTAAACTTTTCGAGTAGGGAGAGCATAGAGTAAGGAATAGGAGCAGGGAGTTCCTGTGAGAGAGAGTAAGGGGAGAGTAAGAATGAAGGAGAGTGTAGAAGACCAGGAGTGTTCTATCCTCTATTTGTGATGCCCGGGCAGAGGAAAATATTGCAGTACGATGCCCAGGATTCCCATATAGCTTAAAATTTTCCTAGTTTGTCCTGTAGTTTCGCAACTATGTGCTCTTTCCGACATGATCTGGGATATTTTCCTTTTGGCTGCCTAAATGATATGGTGGTTTTTTTCCAAGCCCCTGCGAGCGTAATCTTAGCTCCCAGGAGGATGAAAAAAGACAGAGCTTGCATGTGTTTGGAGACCATCGGGATTTTGCAATTTAAGTGGGCTATGGTGGGAATCTTGGGAGATTGTAATGTCTGTTAACTTCCTCAGCGTAAAAAATACCTTGTCCCAGTAAGAACTGATTCGGGGACAGGTCCACCAGATGTGGAAAATTGTGCCCTCCAGCTTGCATCCTCTAAAACATAGGGAGGAAGCCTCTGGGTAGATCATTGCCAATCTGGAGGGGATGTAGTGCCACCTAGTTAATAGCTTAACATTAGCTTCGATCAGGGAGATATTCAAGATACCTTTATAGGAATGTTGGAAGACTTGAGACCATACATTTTGGTCCCACGAATGCCCTGTGTCCATCTCCCAGGCCCGGGCATAGGGGGGGATGTTTTCCTTACATGCCAAGGAGGAGTAGATCAAGGAGATACCTCCCCTCTGATCCATAATATTGGAGCACCATTGTTCGTACAGAGTGGCTTTAGGGGGTTCGTTCCTATCTTCCCAGATAGAATTGAGAAAGTGTACAATTTGAGAGAATCGGAATATCTAAGAGTTGGCCATTTCTAGTTTATTTGTGCAGTATCCCAGATTAATGGGGCCTGTCAGGGTGAAGAAGAAGAGTCCGATGCGGAATAGGTCTTTATTTATCCACCAGCAAAACGCTTGGATGTTCATGCCTGGGAGGAAGGATGGATTGTGGAAGATCTGCAAGAATGGATGCATGGAAAAAAGCAGTAAATCTTGTTTATGAAGTGTGTTGCACAGTGCAACTGAGTGAGAAAGAGTAGGGGACATAACAGGCAGGCTGTAAATCAAGTCATTCCACAGGAGGTAGTACAGCATGTTCAAGGGGGCTGCTTGCCTCTCCATGGAAACCCAGTCTGGTTTAGGTCTCCTAGAGTAAACTATTGAGATTTGGGTTAGTTGGGCCTCTCCATGGAAACCCAGTCTGGTTTAGGTCTCCTAGAGTAAACTATTGAGATTTGGGTTAGTTGGGCCGCCTGGTAATATCACCACGGGTTAGGAAGGGCTAGACTCCCCTGTGATTTTACCAGGTAAAGAATCTCTTTGGCACACCTATAGCCCTTTTTTCCACCCAGATAAAGCGAATTATTTATGATTGAAGTCCTAGGAGAAGTTGTTTTTTTGATAGGTATTGGGAAGGACCTAAACAAATATAACATTCGCGGTAGGAGGGTCATTTTTTTTCCCCAATATTTATGGACCTGACTGTATGTTAACTTTTAGACCAGAGACTAAGCCAAACTTCCGGAGTACTTTGTAGACGTTAGGGGTGGACGTTAAGGGGGAGGTAAGAAATAGAAGGAGATTATCCACAAACAACGCGCATTTGTTCTCCTGTTCTCTGCAGAGAACTCCTTTGATACCAGCGTTAGTTCTGATCGCGATAGCCAGAGTTTTAATGGCTATCGCGAAAATCAAAGGGAAAGTGGGCATCCTTGTCTGGTACCTTTACTGATAACAAAGGTCTCAGAGTATCTGCCTAATAAGCAGACCTGGGCGCTAGGCGATGAATTAAGAGAATGGATGATACCTAGAAAGTTTGGCCCGAATCCCCATCTCTCCAAAATGTAATAGATACAGTCAGGTCCATAAATATTGGGACATCGACACAATTGTAATCTTTTTTGGCTCTATACACCACCACAATGGATTTGAAATGAAGCAAACAAGATGTGCTTTAACTGCAGACTGTCAGCTTTAATTTGAGGGTATTTACATCCAAATTAGGTGAACAGTGTAGGAATTACAACAGTTTGTATATGTGCCTCCCACTTTTTAAGGGACCAAAAGTAATGGGACAATTGGCTGCTCAGCTGTTCAATGGCCAGGTGTGTGTTATTCCCTCTTTTTCCCATTTACAAGGAGCAGATAAAAGGTCCAGAGTTAATTTCAAGTGTGCTATTTGCATTTGGAATCTGTTGCTGTCAACTCTCAATATAAGATCCAAAGAGCTGTCACTATTAGTGAAGCAAGCCATCATTAGGCTGGAAAACAAAACAAACCCATCAGAGAGACAGCAAAAACATTAGGTGTGGCCAAATCAACTGTTTGGAACATCCTTAAAAAGAAAGAATGCACCGGTGAGCTCAGCAACACCAAAAGACCCGGAAGACCATGGAAAACAACTGTAGTGGATGACCAAAGAATTCTTTCCCTTGTCCCTTGTGAAGAAAACACCCTTTACAACAGTTGGCCAGATCAAGAACACTCTCCAGGAGGTAGGTGTATGTGTGTCAAAGTCAACAATCAAGAGAAGACTTCACCAGAGTGAATACAGAGGGTTCACTACAAGATGTAAACCATTGGTGAGCCTCAAAAACAGGAAGGCCAGATTAGAGTTTGCCAAACAACAACTAAAAAAGCCTTCACAGTTCTGGAACAACATCCTATGGACAGATAAGACCAAGATCAACTTGTACCAGAGTGATGGGAAGAGAAAAGTATGGAGAAGGAAAGGAATTGCTCAGGATCCAAAGCATACCACCTCATCAGTGAAGCATGGTGGTGGTAGTGTCATGGCGTGGGCATGTATGGCTGCCAGTGGAACTGGTTCTCTTGTATTTATTGATGATGTGACTGCTGACAAAAGCAGCAGGATGAATTCTGAAGTTTTTCGGGCAATATTATCTGCTCATTTTCAGCAAAATGCTTCAGAACTCATTGGACGGCGCTTCACAGTGCAGATGGACAATGACCTGAAGAATACTGTGAAAGCAACCAAAGAGTTTTTTTAAGGGAAAGAAGTGGAATGTTATGCAATGGCCAAGTCAATCACCTGACCTGAATCCGATTGAGCATGCATTTCACCTGCTGAAGACAAAACTGAAGGGAAAATGCCCCAAGAACAAGCAGGAACTGAAGACAGTTGCAGTAGAGCCCTGGCAGAGCATCACCAGGGATGAAACCCAGTGTCTGGTGATGTCTATGCGTTCCAGACTTCAGGCTGTAACTGACTGCAAAGGATTTGCAGCCAAGTATTAAAAAGTGAAAGTTTGATGGATGATTGTTAATCTGTCTCATTACTTTTGGTCCCTTAAAAAGTGGGAGGCACATATACAAACTGTTGTAATTCCTACACCGTTTACCTGATTTGGATGTAAATACCCTCAAATTAAAGCTGAAAGTCTGCAGTTAAAGCACACCTTGTTCATTTTATTTCAAATCCATTGTGGTGGTGTATAGAGCCAAAAAGATTAGAATTGTGTCAATGTCCCAATATTTATGGACCTGAGTGTATATGGCCAAGATACCGAGTTGAAAGCTTTTTGTAAGTCTATCGAGAGGAGGATAATTTACAATATTTTGTTGCGCTAGGGGACGACAGCTATGGATAGGGGTGAGCAATATACAAAGGGATAGTAAGTTATATAAAAAAACAAAGAATAGCCAATTAAAAGATATCAATTTAAATAACAGTCATGTGTGAGTTACAATACATTTATATGATAAAAATAATGATAATAGAAAATAAAAAATGAAAAATTAAATATGAAAAATGGTAAAAAAAGTCCAGGGATGGTGCTGGGTTGATGAACAAAAGTCCAGGCATAAAAACTGGGATGAAATAAGTGGAGAGGGGGGGGGGGATGCAGAGTATAGGTCTATGACCTCAGGGGGAGAGATGCAGATACAAACACAGGAGGCAGCATGCTTGAAGGGCAGAATTCACCTTTGGAGGGAGATAAAAAGGAAGAAAAGCAGCGCCGACCTAGGTGTAGTACTGTAGCATAAACATTTATTACAGGTTGAAATGCACTCACTCAGAGTAAGGTAGATACAGGCACATCAAGTAAAAAATCCATCCGGGAAGCTGTGTGGTGGGCAGCAGGGCTCCACAAGGGGCGATCCTGAGTGCTGGAGTGTGTTACACTTGTCTCCTTGTCCTGTCTGACGGCGCAGGTGGTAACCAGTGTCACAGGCTGGGTTGAGACAGGCACAGCGTGGATCGTCTGTTAAATTGTATTTCCCGGGTATCAGTGACGCTGGGGGCGTGCACGCATTCGGAGCATGCGTGCTCCTTCATCAGGCATAGCGTCCATTAATTTCGGAAGAGGTATAAGAAGGGCGGGCGGGCCAATTGCATCATTGGCTCCGCCTACCTCGTATTAGGCTTAAGGGAACCATGGGAGGGGTGGACAGTGTTGAGGAACATGATGACAGAATAGGGGGTGGAGAGTGGAGGAGACAAGGAGGAAATAGCAAGGGAGGTGAAGAAGTGTGTGGAGAGAGGGGGGAGGGAGAGAACAGCATAGGGACGTGATAGCATGGATATGTGCTTATTAGAAGGCAGTTGCTGAAAGGTGGATGAGGACGGGATGAAGAGTGGGAGGGTGGGATGGGGTGATCTCATGGCAAAGGGATGACGAGGATAATATGTGGATAATATGTGGAAAAAAGGGAAAATTAGAAAATTGTAAAAATTAAAAAATAATCTAAGAAAAATCTATATATGTAGTAAAATAAAAATAAATGGGAGTGATGATGGGATGAAAATGGGAGAAATAGGAGGGGTTTTTTTTAAATGAAGGGAGTTGTGGGCTTATAAATGGGTAGGGAATTGTATATAATAAAATATGAAAAATGTGGAAAAGAAGGAATGTATATATAAAAATATACATATAAAGATATACATAAAAAAGATGTACATAAAAAAATATAAAAAATATATATAAAAAAAAAAAATGTATATAGAAAATGCATAAAAAACACATAAAAAACGCATAAAAAACATATACACATATATATATATATATATATATATATATATATATACACACATACATATATGCACATGCACATGCGTGGGTTTCTAGTGGGATATAGGGGTAGAACCTTAGAGTGGAAGAATTATAAAGGGGGGAATAGAAAGAGACAAAGGGGGGGCAAAGGGGAGGAGACACATCAGGGTATAGAGGGGTGTTATTGTTGGGGGGGAAGGGTGGTGGGGGAGATGTGGGGTGTGTGTTGAGGCTGTGAAAGAGGGGATCTGAGCATGATTGAGGATGGATTTTTAGAGGACTGGGTTGACTTCTATTTCTTCATTCAGGCCTCCAGGCGCAAGGGCGTCAAGGGTATATATCCAAAAAAGTTTCTCTTTCACATAGACTTTTGAAACTCTGTTTATGCTACAGTACTACACTTAGGTCGGCGCTGCTTTTCTTCCTTTTTATCGAGAGGAGGAAACTCCTTTATAGAGGGCTGCCATACCATTGGGAGTTGAGCAATGAGATAATGCCAACCGCTCTCCTGATCTGGTCCGGGCCCTGTCTCCCGGGCATGAAGCCCACCTGGTCTTTGTGGATGTATGTAGCGATGAAACTCGCTAGTCTGTTCGCTAAAACTTTTGTCATTACCTTTAGATCATTATTGATATGCGAGATCGGACGGCAGTTGCTGACTTCACTTGCATCGTTCCCTGGTTTGGGGATGACAGAGATATATGCAGAATTGAGGTCTCTACCTAAGGGGGCTCCCTCCCTGAGAGAGTTAAACAACCGTGTTAGATAGGGTGCTAGTCAAGCACCAAACGTTTTGTAGTTTCAGGTTGAGAATCCATCGGGGCTTGAGGATGAGCATAATTTGAGCGACTTAAATATTTCTAAGACCTCCCCAGAGGAGAAGGGGCCCTCTAGGAGGTTTTTGTGGCATTGGGCTGTCGAAGGGATAGGAACGTCAGTGAAGAAAGCATTCCTGACTATAGGAGAGGATCGGCTTTGTAAAGGTTTGAGTAAAACTTTAGGAAGGAGTCCATTATTTTAGTTGGGTTCTGAGTAAGGTCACCTGCTGGGGTTCCAATTTTTGGGAAAGCTAAAGTGCGTTGTTTGGTCACAAGTCTGGAGCCAATTCTATCTCTTTGGGAATAGAATCTAGCTCCAGTCCATCTGAGATGTTTCTTTGCAGCTGTTGTGAGGGTTATATTAAGGTTAGTTCGGGTTATATCAAGCTGGGCTAAGGTTTTAGATGTAGAGTTTCATTTGTGGGCCTTGGCTAGGGAGCGAAATTCCTCTGTGCCCCTCTGCAGGTCTGCTATATGTTGCCGCTTTAGCTTGGAGGAGAGCTGAGTAAGCTTATCTCTCATAACTGTTTTGTGAGCAGCCCACAGAGTTGCGGGGGAAACTGAGTCATTGTCGTTTTCAATAAAGTAGTCCTTCAAGGTTTGTTCCAAGATTGTACATTGTATTGGGTCGCTTAGCAATGCTTCGTAGAGTAGCCATTTGAATGGGCCTTCTGAGCCTGGTGACTGTTGGGTAAGTAATGTTACAATAGAGTGGTCTGAAAGGGCAGTATCTTTAATTTTGGACGTTAGGGTCAGCGGGATGGATGTGGATTGTGTAAATATGTGGTCTATCCTGGCATAAGTATTGTGGGGTGCTGAGAAGTGGGTATAATCCTTCATGTGGGGGTTGAGTTCCCTCCAGATATCTATCAGTCCTGCCAAGTGCAGCAGGTGTGCAATTTTCAAACTCTTTTTAGAGGGGCGTTTGGATCTGGACATCCCTTTAGCCATTTTCTCTAGGGAGAGGTCAAAAGCCACATTGGAGTCTCCCCCAATAATTACTGTGCCCTTGAAGTGTTGTCGCGGGAAGCATATTAGTGATTAAAAGAACTTCGCTTGGCCCTTGTTTGGGGTGTAGTAAGAGATAAAGGTGTAGGTCTCACCGTCTATAGTGCCTGACACTAAGATGTAGCGGATTAGGGGATCGATGATTTCCTCCGTCTCAGAAAAGTTTATGTGTTTGGAGAAGCATATGGCTACTCCTTTTGTTTTGTTATCCGTGTTTGTGAGGAAGAATTGTGGGTAGCGTTGGTGTAGGAAGGTGGACCTAAATGTAGCAGGAAAGTGGGTTTCTTGTAGGAGTAAGATATCAGAACTCATGGTTTGGTACAGTTGGAACAACTTCCGAGGTTTGATCGCCGAGTTGGGTCCCTGTGCGTTATGAGAAATTAATTTTAAGGTGGGTGTTGGGGGTTTTGAGTTAGCCATAGATCAGAGGGCAGGATATCTCGATGACATTGACTTCAATCCTCCTGTAGCTCACCAATCGCAGAGTTGAATCCGGACAGTGCAGCCATTCAGCAGTATGATCCATCGCCCAGGCCTTGGAGCGGAGAGTATGGAGACTCCTAGAGAACCTAAAGAGAGTCAAAGTAAAAGCAGAAAAGGAAAAAGAGAAGAGAGGAATAAGTATAAGCGGATACAAGCAAACATCTGTTGGGGCTAGGAACCCAGGATAGGAATGGACCTGCCAATTCCCACCCCATAACCAGAGAGATCTGAAGTGCCCTGAAATCAGGGTCTTCGTATCGTCTCTGGGAGGTGAACATGTTTACCATAGAGACTAGAGGAGATGCACTGCGTCTACTTTGGTCCTCCCGCTGGGAAGAAACATTAACGGTGTAAACTAAACAGAACACCCAACAGATAATTATGCTAGAACTAGCAAACCTATACTGAGACCCCCCGTCTGAACCAACTTCCCTCACCAGGGATCCACGAGGCTTACGGAAATCCCTAAGAGAAGTTTTTCCCGTCGAGGAGATTCCTCCCAAATTTTACAGCATTGGGGAGCTAAACTATACAAATTTCGGCCACAGGCCATTTATTACCTAAACATGCAGCAGGGCTCGAGGGCTCCTGAAGTAAGAATAGCAGTTCAACACATAATTGTGGTTGATAGACTTCGTATTGGAGAGTTTATGACATATTTCAGTGAGAGCGCAATGGGAGAAAAACAAAATGGTTAAAGGGTTAGCAACCAGTGAAAAACAGTGAAAAACAATTGGGCTTTGTTCCAAGCCCCTTCTCCCTTGCCCTCCCCCCAGGAAGAAGACAGACAGATCCCCCTTCCCATAACGGTAAAGGAAGAGGAACTGTTCATGGTTAGGTCGGGGACCCTGGGGAGAAAAAAGGGGGAAAAACTGGTGAAAAACAATTCAAAACAAGGTCTCTGGCATGATAGTCCGAGCAGTCTATTCATGGCGGTAGTGACTCCTTAGACCTCTTGGAGTGTTGTGTCAGCCAGGTGGGTTGTAGAGGGCTTGCTGGAGGTGGACATTTCGATGATGAGGAGGGTCCCTTGTTGAGTGAAGGTGGTTGGAGTTCTTGCGATATCAAACCCAGGTGAAGCAATAGGCGCTCACCCTCCATGAAAGACGAAAATCCAAAGCCTTTATTGCGATAGGAAAAGTTCAGGTGGAGTGGGAATGACCATCTGTAGGATATCTCTTTCTGTTGCAGGACTTGGAGGAGCGGTTTAAGTGATCTCCACTTCTGCACCATATAGGGTGAGAGGTCAGCAAAGACCTGGACTGTATGTCCCTGTGCAGTGAGGTTATCAGCTGCTCTAGATCTTCTCATCACTTCTCTTTGACAGAGTAAAAATGAGGCTTAACTATAATGTCCCTGGGGAGGCTGTCTGAGCGAGGGGGTTGCAAGGCTCTATGGGCCCTGTCAAGTTCCAGGTGGTGTTCGGAAATGTCTGGAATGAGACCTTTGATGAGGGCCCGAATTGCTGGTTAGACATCTTTCACTGATTCAGGGAGTCCCCTTATCCTGAAGTTATATCGTCTGGATCTATTTTCCAGGTCGTCGATTTTGGATAGTGCGGTTTCTAGTTGGTCCTGGATATCTTGAATTCTGTCAGAGTTTTGATTGAATCTGGCTACAGATTGATTGGCCTTTTTTTCAATGACTTCAATCCTTATGCCCAGTTGCTGCAGGTCCGTGTGAATAGAGAAGTGATTTGGTCAGCGTTTAGTACCAAACTTCTGGACAGCATCTGGGAGAAGGCTGCCATCATAGAGGGAAAGTCGGTGGGTACGGGAGAGGTGTTGTAGGCTTCCCCCTCACAAGTGTTTGGGCCTGCTAAGGGATTATGTCATGGTTATGCAGTAATGTTTGTCTGTCAGCTTACCTCTCCATCTGTTCAGATTAAGAGGCCAGCCACTCTCACCTGGCTGCTCAAGTAATCTATCCTCAAAGCATGGCTCCAACCCAGCCCCTATCAAGGAACTCTATATTAAACTGTGCATGCAAGCCAGCTCTGCTGATCAATATTGTGTGATTTGGCTTCCGTGTGCTCATTGCTCTGTGTCCTACGTCTGATCCTGTTTACCAATCTTGGCTTGTTCTTGACTATCCCTGCTGGCTTGTGACCCTGACCTTTTGGCATGTTCTCTGTCTATCCTTGTCTGCTAGTTGCCCTGACCTTTGGCTTATCTCCTTACTATCACTTGTTGTCCTGGGCTGCTGCTTCATCTCTGTCCTCCTGTAGCCTACCGTGAGCATGAGCTGGGAGACCCTGGGGGCCGTGACCTGGAGTCAGATGCAGCGCAGTCCATCCTCGCCACTAGAGACTTTAGTGAACACTTGCTGGCTCTTAGACTCTGCACCCTGGGGAATCTTATGCTCTAGCTCCCAGTGGGATCCATGTTGGTGCTCCAGTGGACCTGTCTTCCTGAACCACCCAGAGTTCCATCCACAGCAGTCAGCCATAGGGTCCACTACCTTAGCTGTGCACTCCAACGGTGTGCATCTGTCACCTGGACTCAGGTGACCTGACAGATAATTCATAGGTGTCATAGGGAGCCCATCTATCGACGTTCCTATCAGCGATTCTGTGGATGTGGGGGAGGGTGCCACCATGTGTGGGAGACTCACTGTGCCCAGTGGGGATGGAGGAGCTGTGTCCTGGTCAGCTATGGACTCTTCTGCCTTAGCGTCTTTCCCTCATGGAGCGATGGCCACCATCTTGGCATAGCTGAGTGGGTCAGCGGCAGAGGTCAGTTGGCGAGAGAGGTCCCTCCTGACCGAGCCAATGGTCATCGGTGGAGTCCTGGTATGTTCCCTTCATAATTAGGCTTGGAGCAGGTCTCGGGCGAGTGTCCTGAAGGCTACACTGGGTGTTAATGGACCAGAGCGACGCGGAGCATTAGAAGGTTAACGTGTTGCGGTCACCCCCTCTTACCAGGCGATCAACATGTTCAATTACCATACCCCTAGGTTCATGTACCTGATGTTTTTCATCATAAAATGTACAGCCACTGGTTTGGTGAGGTCAATAGGAGTATCATTCGCTGTCTTAGCCAAGGCAGTCCTGAAGTCACTCCTGTGTCTCTGAAATCTCCACTTGCAGGGGCAATAGTCTTACCAACGTATATCAGTGAACATGGGCATTTCAAAAGGTATACACAATATTCGGTGTTTCAGTTAACACAATTGCGTATCTGGTAAGGCTTGCCGCTATGAGGAGTGTAAAAGTTTCTCTGCATATTAAGCAGTTGCAACACCTGTAACAGCCCCGTTTCTGTGACAGCCTGGTGACCGATTTAGCATACTTCGATCTGGGGTCTACCTGGACTAATAAGCCACATAAAGACTTTTCCCGTTTGTGAACAAGTATTGTTCTTCACTACTTCAGATCAGTCATCAAGGTATCAGCTTCAAGAATGTTAAGGTCGCGTGTGGTTGTTGTTTTTAGAGGTCCTACAGTTGGCCATGGTGGCTGTAGTCAGGACTTGATCCAACACTGAAGTGGGATACCCACGTTTCAAAAATTTTTGATACATTAATATCCAGCTGACATTTTTTAATGTAACCTATGGAGCAGATGCGTAGGACTCTCTTGAACTGGGAGATAGGTAGGCTGTTTAAAATGTGCTTGCGGTGTGCGCTCCAGTAGTGGAGCAAGGTGTTTCTGTCTGTTGGTTTTTAAAAAATGGTATTAGTGACCCATCTACATTCGTGATCATTACATCAAGATAGGTGATGCTATGTGTAGAAATCTCTGGATTAAAAACAATGCCAGGGAAAATCCCATTCAAATAATTAACAAATGCCAAGAAGTCAGGTTCACTGCCATCCCAAATCAGGAAACTATCATCAATGTATCTAAACCAACACCTAACATGGTCAGAGAAAACGGTGCATGCATAAATGTCACATTCCTCTGTGTATTCAATATATAAACTAGCAAATGAGGGTGCTGCAGAGCTGCCCATACCCGTGCCATGTATTTGGGCATATTTAGTACCCTTGAATGCAAAAAATTATTTTCCAATACAAAATGTAAACTTCCCAGTGTGCATGCATGTGGCCTCAAGGACAGACGTGCTCTGAATGAGCTCCGTGCACCGCCGGCCGAAAGTGGCAATAGTCAGCAACGGGAGCACGAACGGATGCCTGATTCCAGCAAGCCAGACACCTACCTCAGGTGATGCAGCGGCAGACGGCAGGTCAGCGTAAAAAACAGCCCTATAAACAGGGAAATCAGAGCGGAGCTCCATGCCACACACCTCCCCAGGACAGATGGAGTCTTCCAAGTTGGCGCCGAGGCAGGGAGAACCACGAGCCGGCCTGGGTCCTTCTCAGGGCCAAACATACCTCACTGTTCATAAGCAGAAGTCTGTGTCTACATGGGACCCCTTCTCCTCCCAGTCATCAGGAAAGCAGGAGGCAGAACAGCAGGGTGAGTCCTTCTCCTTACCCCATCACCCGAAACTCCTATAGGCACACATGAGCCTGCTCACTCCCCAGTGTCCCCTATGGACAGAAATATGGCAGAGATGGCAGATTTGATATTCAGCAAACCCAGCCCTGACAGGGACCTGCCACATCACAACCAGCCTCCTACACAATGGACACAGTGTTTCTAGTTCTCTTTTCTGCAATGCTTCAACAGGAGCTTTCCAAAGCCTGCTCCATTATCACAACTGATCTCAAGTGTGACATCCAAAGTATTGGAGAAAGATTTGATACGATTGATTCCAAGGTTGACAGCACAGTTGCAAGGGTTAATCAAAATTCTACCATGATTTCTGAGCTTTAGAATAGATTAGAAAATGCCTACAATAAAATTAAAGATCTGGAGAACAGATCAAGCTGCTATAATGTATGCATAAGAGGGCTCCCAGAAACCCACACCGACTTGGAGGGAGCCATGCTGGAATTAATGAAGATACTTATTCCTGATTTGTCCCCTCACCAGATGGAAGTTGATAGGATCCACCATGCTCTGACTGCCCCCAGATCTGATGGCCTGCTGTAGGACATAATAGCTAAACCACACTATTATCGAAAAAAAGGAGAAGCTGATGTTTGAAGCTAGAAACAGACAGGACCGGTCACTGTTTGGTGTACCTGTCCAGCTCTTCATGGATATGGTCCCATCTACAGTCCAGAAACAGAGAACCATTAAGCCTCTATTACAGCAGCTAATGAATCGACAGATAAAGTACAGATGGGCTTTCCCATTCAAATTGTCATTTACCTTCAAAGTAAAATCCCACACTTTTTCTACATTTCAAGATGGAGAAGATTTGCTGTTGGAGTCGGGGATTATATCTCGTGCACCTCAGGCAACCTCACCTCCGCGACAGGTGAATCGTCCCCTTTCGCCACTCTGGTCGATCGATCCTCAGCCAAGATAATCACCAATCGCCTGATTTCTTAATGGCTCCATCCCCTCTTTGCGCTGAGGTGCCATCTTTTGTTCCCTTAGGGCTGAATTTAACCTGTTGATGATAGTGGGCTTACCACTATCATACCAGTTTGACATTCCCTATAAAGTGGATTGTGGATTTTGATATATTTTTTTTTTTATTACCCTTTATTTTATATGGCCTTATTACCAGTTGGCTGCGTTAATCTAATATTGGCTAACTTACTAATATGACTTCTTGCTCCTATTTTAGCATTATGGACTTTGGGTCGGGGTGTACACGCATGCCCCTCTAGTGAGCTCACCTTCCTCGGATGGAGAGGCTAACTTTTTTTTTTTATATCCCGAGCATTGCTCCCGGGTTGGGTTTTGACCCATTATTGCTGGTTCTGCTTAATGTTTATTATGCTTATTTACTTAGTACTTATTTACTTTTTCCTTTTCCTATCCCGCCACTGGACTATGGCTCCATGCTCTGCCCTTGTTAATCTGAACTGGAGGCCTATGGGGACTAGGATTTCTCATCCTAGGGATCTGACTCATGAATGCTTAGAACAAGGTTAGTGTGCTCTGCCTTACCACGATGGCTAATATATATCCTACAAAATACTCTAAGACCTCAGCCCCCAGATATCTTAGTGCCACAGTACTATTTGTCCTCTGGTCCTGAGAAAAAAGGAGGGGTGGCGATGTGTTTTTAAAGAACATCCCTTTTACCCCATTACCATAATTAAAGATAAAAATGGTAAATATGTCATAGTTGTTGGTCATATTCATGATCAGCAGGTCTCATTTATTATGCCCCCCAACTCAGGACAGGTGGAATTTTTTTGTAACATGTTGAGGGTTATTGCCTAAGGTACAATGATAGGTGATTCTGGGTGGGGATAGTAACAATCCGTTAGATCAGATTCTAGATAAATCTGATCCTGCTAAGGTGGTCCTCAAGAATAGCAAGAATAGCAATATATTGGCACGCCTGCTACACCTTTACAATTTGATCGATGCCTGGTGGGAGGCCAATCCCTCCACTAGGGGGAGGCCAATCCCTCCACTAGAGGGATTGGCCACCTACTTTTTACAGGTGCACAACACATATTCCCGAATAGATCCCATCTTTGTACATACCTCATTATTATCACATACGAAGTCGGCGAAAAATCTTGACCATTCCCTGGTCAGATCATTCTCTGTTCAAACTATAGTTGACAGATCTCTGGACTAAATCGCATCCCTCTCTGTGGCGCCTTAACGTCTCCTTGCTAAATGACCCCATAATATAATCTGAAATTGAGACGGAATTGCAAGCATTTTTTGGGAGAATTCCTCATCGCATATGTCTCCCGCCGTAAACTGGGCGGCCCACAAGGCTATCATTCAGGGTAAACTTATTCAGCTGACTACTAAGGCAAAACACGCTCGGGAAAACACAATCAAATGGGAGACTGACTTGGAGGACCTAATGCATGAGCAGCGTGCGGTCCCGCAGGTGGACATTAGACATAAAATCGATGTAGCTAAATTAGCAATGAATCTGAGTCTCACCACCCGGGCTGAAAAAGCATCTGCTGGACGAGACATAAATATTACAGGATTGGTGATAAACCTATTTAGGAAGTGTTTGGGCAAAGACAGGATGATCATCAGTTTGAAAACGGTAAACAACCATCTCTTGTACAAGAGATTTCATCTTTATGGTCTCCTTGGTCCTTCGGGATGTTCATCAGTCCCACCTGAAATACCTGAGATTCGCGATCTATTCAAGACAGGGATTGCAGCATTGGGAATTCCAGGCACTCCCATTCAGTCTCCCGGCAGTTCCCAGAGTTTTTACAAAGATTTTATCCAAGGCCATGGCCTTTTTTCACCTTCAGGTCTCTGGGCTGGTTGCTCAATTTAGGCAAATCAAACCTAGTTCCAGCTCAATCAGTAGAGTTTCTGGGTTATAAGATAGACTCTATTTCACAAAGATTTTCCTTATGGAAGCAAAAATTCTGAGGTTGGTTGGCTCATGGATCTAAAGCAGGTCTTCCTCAGGCAGATTATGTGTGTTTTGGGCTCGATGATGGCATCCATACCAGGGGTCATTTGGACCCAGCTGCACTCAAGAAGTATGTAGTCCTTCTTGCCAGCCAGTATGGATCACAGACAAGACTCCCTAGACAGAATTGTGAATCTGCCATTGAGGGATTCCATTGGTCTAGTTTGGTGGAGCGACCCAAAGAACTTAGTTACAGGCCGCCCCTGAGCCCAGAGGGACCCATACAAAATAACCACAGACGCAACTTCTTGGGGTTGGGGGGCTCATTCAGATTCCCTTCATGCTCAAGAGACCTGGGTTCCAGATCTGATTGAAGTTTCTTCCAATTTCAGGGAACTGGCTGTAGGCTATTCCCTAAATTCCTTTTCAGGTGTCATCCAGGGAAAAGATGTGTTAATATTTTCAGACAACGCCACTACATGGCTTATGTAAACAAGCAGGAAGGCACAAGGTCTCCAGGTCTGCTAGCCCTATCTCAGGAGATTCTGTTTTGGGTAGAAGCAAACTTAAGTTCCCTGAGGGCAGTTCATCTCAGGGGCTTGGAGAACATTTTAGCAGACTACCTTAGCAGGAATACAGTGAAGGAGGGAGAGTGGGAACTGAAAGCAAAGGTCTTTGCTCTAATCATGGCCAGATAGGGTACTCCAGACATACAAAAGATCCGTTCACCTCTTGCAAGACCAGGAAGGTCAAAAACTATTTTTTGCTAGAGAAGGAGTTACTGACCCTGAGTACCAATATGTTAACGCTAAGATGGAGGTTCTTACAGTTAACGCTGGCTTACGCTTTTCCCCTGGTTTGTAAGCCTTCTGCAACTGATCAGAAAGATCATGCTGGGGACATGTCAGGTTATTTTCATAGCGCCATATTGGCCAAAGTAAAGTTGGTTTTCGGCCCTTATGTCCCTGTCAATCAGGGGCATGGTTTGATGGCAGACTAAATTGTACACTAGTCCCAGAGCTCTGATCCTTCTTGGCCATCCTGCCTGATATCCTGTGGTGATCCTCTCACTCATACCTGTGCTCTCTTTGCACCACAGGTGTGCACAGTCTCGCACTGCAGCCATGGTGAAAGTCAGGCAGGACAAGGCTCCCAGAACACAAGAGATGCTGGCTAAATTCATCTGGCAACATGTTGCTGGCGGTCCCATATCATCCTGCTCTCTCAGACTTCCCCTGCTGGATTCTCAGAGCGGCTTCCCCTCTCTCCTCCACTTGCAAGACCCAGACACCAGTGACTCCCAGGAAGACTTTCTAGCTGCACCAAGCAGCAGCAGACCTGAATCTGTAGAAGAGGGTGAGTCTTCTCTTTCAGCTTCTGAAACTACACTTGCCCAAATTATGTCTGCCATAAAAGATTGCAAAGCTACCTTAACAGTGGACATTGAAACCATCCATATTGATTTTTCCTTGCTTAAATATGCATAACCTGCGGGAGAGAACTGGGGCTGCAGGGGAGTGTATAAGCTCCTTGGAAGATACACTCGCTCCTTTGTCCAACTCTGTGCGGGAAGCCTCCAGTGAGATGGTGGCACGCCAAGCCAAAATGGATGATCATTTGGCATCTGGGAAGCCATTTTGTTGGCTTCCCAGAAAATCTGAGGTGACAACACCTGAATGCTTTTTGGATACATGGCTTAAAGGGTAAGTTCACCTTTTTTTTTCTAAATTCCAACCCCACTGGACCAGCTGCCCTCAGGAGCACACACCCTGCATCATCCACCCACCCACTCCCAGCTCCACATTTTTTAAATGAAATGCAATCAATCAGTGATCACCCTTCTCACTAAATACACACTATGCAATCAGATTGCATAGTGTATGGCCATCTTTATACAAGTACATAGGAGGGAGTGGACAGAAATACTCAGCTGCCAAGCCCCATTCACATCCCTGCAGAAACTCAAATTTCCCACAATTTTTTTTTTTTAGCGAGGGGGGGGGGGTGTTTTGGAGCATTTTCACTCATCGCACATAGAGCAGCCCATATATCTTAATGGGCTGCCCTACACATAGCAATCGCCCCAAAGATGCTTCAGAACTTTTTTTTTAGAGCGGAGCTTGGTGCATTTTTTTTACTGTGATTTTTGGTGCAGCGCATTTCTGAAATGCAAGAAAATGCACAGATGTGAATGGAGCCTCATTGTTCTTGTGTTAACGCACCAATTTCACTTTCAGGCCCTGTTCAGATCTAGCATAGTGGGAGTGCACGTTTTGCCTGTGACACACATAGGGCAGCCCGTTGATTTCAATTGGCTGCACTACATGTGTTTAATGGGACATTTTGGCGTTTTGTGGATTGCGTGTTTTTTACTGTGCGTTTTGCAGCATTTGTTACTCGTTTTTTTCACATGGCAAAATGTTTTTGCTTCTGTGTTTGGGATGCCGTTAACAATTAATGGCACTGAAAGTGCAACTAGTAATTTTAGGTGTATAAAGGTGGCCGTACACTATACAATCTGATTGTACAATCTTCTTTACATTCACCAAATGTATATAATAGGAGGAAACACCTATCTAGCCAATCACTCTATATCCAATCAGGCAGGCCCTTGCACTACATAATTGATTTCAGATCTAAAGGAGATTGTACAATCAGATTGTATAGTGTATGGCCATCCTTATACACCTAACATTACTAGTTGCCCTTTCAGTGCCATTAATTGTTAACGGCACGCCAAACACAGAAGCAAACACACATTTTGCCATGTAAAAAAACGATTGGCAAATGCTGCAAAACGCACAGTAAAAAACACACAACCCACAAAACACCAAAATGTCCCATAAGTCACATATAGCACAGCCCATTTAAATCAACAGGCTGCCCTATGCTAGTCAAAGGAAAAACAAGCCACAAAATGTGCACTCCCACTATGTTAGATGTGAATGGGGCCTGAAAGTGATATTAGTGCGTTAATACAAGAACAACGAGACTCCATTCACACCTGCGCGTTTCCGTGCATTTCAGAAATGCGCTGCACCAAAAATCGCTCCCCCTCTCGTTAAAAAAAAAAAAAATGCATGTGGGAATTCAAGTTCCCGCTATGCAGAGATGTCCACTCCCTTCTATGTACTTGTATAAAGATGGCCATACACTATGCAATCTGATTGTATATTGTGTATTTAGTGAGAACGGTGATCACTGATTGATTGCATTTTATTTAATAAAACATGCAGCTGGGAGTGGGTGGGTGGGTGGTTAATGCAGGATGGGTGATGCAGGGTGTGTGCTAATGAAGTCAACTGGTCAACTCCTTCCTGTGTCATAACCTAAGTCTGTAGATTTTATGGAAAGCGTTGATATTTTTGCAAATAAAGTACATGAATGATATATTGGTACATAGGGGATCTGAAATTTAGGGGAAAAAAAAGTGAACAAAGATGAACTTAGCCTTTAAGGAAACTTTTGGGGCAGATTCTCAACCACTCATGTTGGCTATAGAGAGAGCGCACTGCATACCACCATGCCCTCCTTCTGCAAAAGTGTACCTGGGGCCTCTTATTGCCCGATTCCTCAATTTTCAAGATGAAGTATCTATTCTTAGAGCAGCCAGAACACAAGGGGAACTCTGCTTCAATGGTAACCTGATTTTCATCTTCCCTGATTGTTCAGCTGAAGTCCAAAGGCAGAGAGCTTCTTTTGTGGGCATCAAAGCCCATTTGAGAACACAAGGCCTTCAATATGCTTTGCTTTATCCAGTTAAGCTACAGGTGATCTCAGCAGACAAAACTAGACATGTGCATTCGTTTTCGTCTGAATGCATTTTCGTCCGAATTTCAGGTATTTTTGTTATCGTTTTAACAAACGATAACGAAAGTGCAGAATACGAAAACCGAAAGATCCGACATAAACAAATGCTTTATTTTTGTTTTCGTTGCGACAACAGTTCGATATAGATAGGAGATTCGACATGACGCTGACAATCTGTGTCTATCGAACCTGTGGTCGAATGTGCCTAACCTTAACTCTATTAGTCCAAGATTATTCTACAAAGAGAGAAAAGATTCGACATAGAGAGAAAAGATTCGACATAGAGAGAAAAGATCGCTGCTGGAATTGGGTGGGGAAAGTAAAATAAAAATAATGATAATGATGAATGTTATTGGCCGATTGTAACCAAAGAGGAGGGGCAGTAAAATAGCTAGAACTAAGTACACACGCACAGCCAACTTACTTTCACTTAAGATTTGCTAGCAGAGAGAGACACGCACACTGAATAATTTCAGAAGACAGTCAATCTTAGCTGGTCCATTTGTCAGAGAACCTGAATTATTTAGCAATTAAGCATAAGCACAGCAGCAGAACAATAGTGAAGCAAGCTACAGTTCAACTTAACTTTTTCATAATAATCTGCTGCTATTGTGTTAGTGTTGTGAACTTGATAGTGATACTAGTGTTGCTAGTGTTGTGATAGCCTCAGAGGCTGCCCGTGTTGCGGGGGGGGGGGGGGGGGATTTATTATTATAGATTCTATATTATAATGCCATATCAATATCTGACACAATGTTGGATGCCGCGCACGCCATTGCACTTGGAGATTGAGAAACGAATGTGAAAGTTGGCTGACTGTTGGGGTAGAGTAGACCATTCAACATGAACGACGAAGATTTGACAAAGCAATGAAAAACATACAAACATCGAATCTTTGACTTAAGGTGTCTGTCGAAAGTTCTAAGAAGGTTCGACGGAGCAGCTAAACTGTATGACGCTGCAATCGTACATTTCCGGTCAAATGCATCCGCCCATAGGCTATAGAAAAATTCTAATGTTGGTTGACTAGTAAAATAATTAATAAATATAATTATTACTAGTCATACAACATTAGAATTCTACTACAGCTAGCTTGTAGGTGGAAAATTCGACCGGAAATGTATACGTACAGTTTAGCTGCTCTGTCGAATCTTCTTTGAACATTCAACAGACACCATAAGCCTTCAATGACAGATTCGACCTTAATTAATTTGGATTTTCGGACGAATGCAATTTTTAACGAAAAACTAAATAAATAAAAACGAATTTCTGGAGTAACTATATAAATTTATTTTTCGGACGAAAACTACATTCCGAAACAAAATATTTGAGTGTGCACATGTCTTGGCAAAACGCATTTTTCACTTCTCCTAAGGAGTCCACTTCCTGGCTTTATAAAAGCTTTGGGTGACCGCCATGGCAATGATGTTAGTGAATACAGTGCTCTTGGCACAGGATGTACCGTTTGCTTTCCACTAGAGCTATGCTCCTTCACTTTTGGTTATACTGCAGTCGAATAGTTGAAGTTCCCTACAGAAGTTCTGTGAGTTTGTTTCCCGACCATTTCTTCTGTTCTCTACATTGCAATAGGGCATATGCTTCTGTCATGTGTGACTAAGGCAGATGCCTTCTCTTACGCTGCTATGGGCCCCGGAAGCCCTTGTTTCCTTTTATACTCTGAATTTTCTCTCCCACTGAATATATATGTTGGGTGCTTGGCTCCTTGCTAATCTCTGAGCCCCCCTGCCGGTGGGTTCTACCTGTTCGGCTGGAGGTAGGCTCTGTGGAATTTGATGGTTACCCACGGAGTCAACAGTGCCCCTCTTGAGAGTTTTCTTTCTTGTTACAAGTATTTCCTATTTGAGGACCTAAGATGCTATACAATCCTGTGATCTTTTTCTTACTCCTGCAGATCACCTCTGCCATCCATTGCTACAGAGGAAACATTGCCACTGATATGCTATTTACTGTCCTCACCACACCTCAGTGACTGTTTGTGGTGTTACCACAGGGCTTTTCTTTGGTTTTCTTTTTTGGAATTATAATCTCTTTATATTTGGGATGGCTGAGCGGGGTGGGTGGAGTTGGGTTTTTGGTTCTAGTGTTCGTAATGGCCTTATGCCCCGTACACACGGTCGGATTTTCCGATGGAAAATGTCCGATCGGAGCGTGTTGTCGGAAATTCCGACCGTGTGTGGGCTCCATCGGACATTTTCCATCGGATTTTCCAACACACAAAGTTGGACAGCAGGAGATAAAATTTTCCGACAACAAAATCCGATCGCGTCAATTCCGACCGTGTGTGGCGTGTTCCGACGCACAAAGTGCCACGCATGCTCAGAAGAAATTCCGAGACGGGACAGCTCATTCTGGTAAACTTAGCGTTCGCAATGGATATAGCACTTTCGTCACGCTGCAATGTTAAAAATGGTTTAATACAGCGCACTCTCTTCTTCTTTATAATGTGACAAGAATTAAGTAGTTTTGCTGCTCATATTCACACACACTTCTCACAAACTTTTATTTGTGTTTTTTTATTGGGATTCCCTGAATATATTGTTATTAGTTGTCACATCTGACAGTTTTATATTAATTTTTTTTTTTTTTTTTTTGGATTTTAAGCCTTTTTTTTTCTTTAATGTTTGGATTTTTTCAAAGGCTGATCTTTGTTCAATGTTATTTTTATTTTTACTCCAGAATATTTTTGTCTGTGTTTTGTGTGTCAAGTTACCCCAACACCATTGATATCTTTTATTATTTAATCTCAAGGAGATTGTTTGGTGTTGGTGTCCCTTGTTCATTTCACATTGTATATTTGAAATGTACCTGAATCCTCACAAACAAACTGTCCTTTTTGAAGTAAAACACATAGGAGAGTATAATTCAAAACAAAAATCCTTTATTAAGGGCTCAGAACCAAACAAAGAGGAAGGCAACACTGGATCAACAGGAGAAATTAGCGAAGCCTGGGACCCCCACGGCAGACATCAATTCTTCAACATCAAAAGTGGTGGCCTGAGGAGTCCATATGTAAGGGAGGGCAGTCTGGTCCAGAATTCGCAGAGATCCGGATAGCAGCAGATGACATGTGTGTCCCCAGGCTGTGGTACCACAAGAGGCTGCATTTTTTGGCCAACCAGACTGAACCCAGGCCAATCACTGTCTGGTCTTCCTTCCACGCTTCCTTCCGGGCTGTGGCTGTGCAGTTGGAGATGTGGCAGGAGGAGTAGTAGGACCTGGAGGAGGAGGAGGACTGGGAGGACCTGGAGGAGGACTGGGGGGACCTGGAGGAGAGGGAGGAGGAGGAGGACCTGCAGGAGGAGGAGGAGGACCATCACAAAGGTGTGTCTGAGCTGTCATTTGGCCCCTCATACCTTTCTCAAGAGCCTCAAATATGAGGGCCTCACACATGGCTTGTTGGCCCTCCTCCATCCTCTGCATTTTATATGCAATGAAGGCAGCAATGTCCTCCTCCACGGTGTGTGGTGCTCCCAGGACCTCTGTAGCCCTCCAAAAGAATCCTATAGCAGCCTCCTCTAGGGCACTCCTCCTACTGCCACTTTCTCTTTTCAGGGGGGGTGGAGGGACCTGCAGATCAGCCAGCCGGCTCGTCCCGGCCACCTCCTGGCTGAGACTTCCCTGTGTATGAAAAAGGGACATGGTTTTAGTTTTTGCTTCATCAATCACAATCATAAATTAGTGCTCCAAACTAACATCTAGTTAACATCATTGATTGGGCAACCAGCAATATTTAGAGGAATGCTATACCTGGCTCAATCTGGGCTCCTCCACATGTGGCCTGGAAGGCCCAGGTTGGGCGTCAGAAGCCTCAGCCGGGGGGGAAGGAAGCGTGGAAGGAAGACTGGAGAGTGCTGGCCTGGGTTCAGTCTGGCCTGCCAGAAAATGCAGCCTGTCGTAGTACAACATCCTGGAGACATAGATGTCATCTGCTGCTCCGGATCTCTGTGAATCCAGGACTTTCTTGCGCTCCCTTAGATATGTACTCCTCAGGCAACCAATTAATATCTTTAAATAGGTGATGTCTGCCGTGGGGATCACCTGCTTCACAATTTCACACAATTGCTCCAGTGCTGCCTTCCTCTTTGCTTGGTTCTTGAAATGGGGGTGGTTAATCTCCCACAGACAGGGCAGCTCCCTTAGCATCTCTACGAATACTGACATGAAGTCATTATCTTTGAGTAGCATATCCATGTTCACTGCAAGACACAACACAAGACAAAGCCTAATGTCAGACAAAACTCTCCTAATCTTGTTACAATATAGGCCTCAATCTAGAAGCAGTATAGGCACAAGTTTGTCTCTTACCTTCGTTCTTATGATCGGCGCGTCCAATGCGCCTTCCTCCGCTCACAGATCGTACGTAATACGCACGCGTGTTACGCTTTATACACACTGCGCATGCGTGTAACTCCGCCCGCGCCTGACGTTCTTTCTATTCTATTCCCCACCCCTTTTTGTTCGGCGTAGTGGGGGAAGAGCACATGGCGGAGTCACAGCAGGTGCGTGCTAATTGCAGGAACGAGGAGGAGGAGGAGGAAAGCCCGGATCCGGACACGTCCCGATCCAGAAGGAGACGTTTTAAGGCCACAAATATGTCCTTTGGGGAGATGTTGGAGATGGTCGACATCATGAGGAAGTCCGACTATGACGGGAAGTATGGGCCTTACCCCAACCCCAATATACGAAAGGCCAAGATCATGGCGAAAATGATCAGGAGTCTTCTGAGAAATTTCGGGGTCCGAAGATCGAAAGATCAGCTCAGGAAGCGGTGGTCGGACCTGAAATTGAGAGAGCCAGAGCAGTACCGAAAGATCCGGAGAGTGCTGCAAAAAAGTAAGTAGTTGTGCTGTGTTCCTATTCTTTCTGTCTTTATTCCGTTCGTGCTGCTCCATATGCTTTTATAAATTGTAACGTTTAAAAGGGCAACTTTAATGTTCATGGGCCCATTATTCGTTCGTATCAAACATTTTTCTTTCGGCCTCTAAAACATCATTGTTTAGGCCATATGCATTTTCCCACATTTGTTTTGGGCCTACTTGGATGCCAAATAGTTGTTTGTGTAGATGGGTTTGTTACTAGAATGAAATGCAAACTAGATTCTGTGTAAGGAGAGGACACTGAGCAGCTGTTTTCACATCTGGACACTGGAGCACTAGTGTGGGACACAAGAACACCATTTTTATTAGGGGGGCCACACAGGTGCTCCAGTGTATACTATAGGGGGGTCTCCATCTGTGAAGCTTGTACTAAACAGGTAAAGTATTGCAGCTTGACAAAGGGCAATAAAAAAAGACATCTTGGAACTCTGCTAAAATAGACAATTGTACCCCACTTCCAAGCAATGTTTCCTATTTCTAGTTCTGCCATCAAATATCTGTGTGCTAATTATACCATTTTTGTTTTACATAGGGGAGAAAAGACTCGGAGGACACCCCTCATCCGAGGAGACCAGAGACCCCCCACCTATGGAAGAAGGTGAAATACCCCCAAACGAAGAAGAGCAGGAGGAAGAAGAAGATGTGGTGGAGATTGGCACCACAACAGGTGAGTGTCTGCGACCACAGACTCAGGTAAACGAGATGGATGGTGGCAGATTTTTAATACCTGTTTTTGTTTTGTTTCTCTCTTTTTAGGTGATCGTGAGGTTGTGGATCCAGAACGCTTTACTTCAGAAAGTGCCCAGATCCTGATCGGGGAGATCATGGGGTGTAATCTCGAATTGCACAACATACAGCAAAAAATCAATGATGTTATTAAAAAAAATAATAACATCATTGATGTTTTGGGGCAAATTTAAAACCCCACAAAATCTATTTTTGGGATTGTGGTCCAATTTTTAAAATCTTTTTGCAATGTTTTGAAAAGCCAAATTTGGAGGATGCACACAGTGTGCCAACATGTGCTATCTGCCATCACGGGAGATCAATGGACGCGTTTTGGGGGTGCAACCCCTTCCTCAATTATAAAGTAGCGTTGAGGAAGGGCTTGCTCCCCCAAAACACGTCCCTTGATCCCCCCTGATGGCAGATAGCACATGTTGACATTCGTAAATTGGTGTGCATCTTCCAAATTTGGCTTTTCCAGGGGTGATTTCCCCCCATCTGAACGCTATATCAAACACAGTTCCTAAATACTGATGTCTGATATAGCCTTCAGGTTTTACCTAATGTGAACTTTGTAAGTTCAAGTTTTTTGGCTTTCTTGTTGGTTTTACACAGGCCTGTTTTATCTGAAATGGACATTTCGATTTTTGATAATGCTACTGCAAAAATTGTTATACAACAAACATGTTGGTTTGTTTTAAAAACCTTTGGTAAATGCACATGTGATTGTGCAGGTATAAAAAAGTGGCTTACTCAAGAATGTGTGGATTATTGTCTCAACACTACAATACAACACTTTTGGGGTGATGTAATTGCTGTTTTATGCAAAAATGGGGGTTATTTCCTAAGAGCAAATCCTCTTTGCACTACAAGTGCAGTTGCAACTGCACTTGTAGTGAAATGTGTTTTTGCATTTAGGAAATAACAGCCAACAGTGCTTTGTATAAGGTTACACAATCACGACATTTTCTGGACTCAACACATTTCTGTCAGGGTCAGCTAAAACAAACACAAGCAGTAAATGTCCACCAAGAATTTCTTTTTTTTTTTTTTATTATAAAAAGGCTTCACATATTGTCTGGCATATTGATAGCCCCCCTACCCGCAAAGAACTCCAGGTAGCGTAACCGGACATCACGGGCACTCAGGGAGGGCAAGCCAGGACGGCCACTTTCAAGCGCCGTCAGTGTGGTTTGATGTAGGATTCCGGCCTCAGGCCCAACTGAGCCAGCATAGTTGGCCGAATATTTCCTTGAAAAGTTATGGAGAATACAGCACGCCAGTATAATATGGTTCAGTTTATACTCCGCCATATGGATGGGTGTCAGAAATAGTCGGAACCGGCTGGCCAGGATTCCAAATTATTATTATTATTATTATACAGGATTTATATAGCGCCGACAGTTTACGCAGCGCTTTACAACATTAGGGCAGACAGTACAAGTACAATACAATTCAATACAGGAGGAATCAGAGGGCCCTGCTCGTTAGAGCTTACAATCTAGGAGGGAGGGTCAAGTGATACAAAAGGGTAATAGCTGTGGGGGATGAGCTAATGGAGAAAATAGTGCAGTTGTTAGATGGAGGCAGGATAGGCTTCTCTGAAGAGGAAAGTTTTCAGGGATCGCCTAAAAGTGGATAAAGTTGGAGACAGTCTGACAGATTGGGGTAGGGAATTCCAGAGGATGGGCGAGGCTCGGGAGAAGTCCTGGAGGCGGATATGGGAGGAGGTGATGAGGGAGCTAGGGAGCAGGAGGTCTTGGGAGGAACGGAGATGGCGATTAGGTTGGTATTTTGAGACTAGGTTAGTGATGTAGCTGGGGGCAGAGTTGTGGATGGCTTTGTAATTTATTGTTAGTATTTTGAATTTAATTCGTTGGGCGAGTGGTAGCCAATGGAGGGATTGGCAGAGAGGGGTAGCAGACACTGAGCGGTTTGTAAGGTGGATGAGTCTGGCAGCAGCATTCATGATGGACTGAAGGGGGGATAGTCTGTTTAAAGGTAAGCCAATGAGGAGTGAGTTGCAGTAGTCAAGGCGAGAGATAACCAGGGAGTGAATCAGGAGCTTAGTGGTTTCATTGGTTAGAAAGGGACGTAGTTTAGAGATGTTGCGGAGGTTGAGGCGGCAAGCTTTGGAAAGTGATTGGATGTGGGGCTGAAAGGAGAGTTCAGAATCCAGGATAACACCTAGTACCCTGACATGTGGGGACGGGTGGATGGTTTTGCCATTGCTCTTGACAGAGAAGTCGGGGGAAGAGGAACGTGGGGGAGGAAATATTATAAGCTCGGTTTTGGACAAGTTGAGTTTGAGTAAGTGGTGTGACATCCATACAGATATGTCGGTTAGTAAGTTAGTGATGCGTGAGGAGACTGATGGAGTGAGTTGAGGGGTGGAGAGATAGATTTGTGTGTCATCAGCATAGAAATGATATTGAAAGCCGTGAGAGGCTATCAGCTGACCCAGGGAAGAGGTGTAGATTGAAAATAAAAGGAGGTCCAAGAACAGAACCTGGGGGGACCCCGACAAAGAAGGAAAGAGGAGTGGAGGAAGTAGAATTGTAAGTGACACTGAAGGTGCATTGGGATAGGTAGGATGAGAGCCACTGAAGAGCACAGTCACGGAGACCGAGGGAGTAAAGTTTTTTGAGGAGGAGGGGGTGGTCAACCGTGTCAAAGGCAGCTGAAAGATCCAGAAGTAGGAGTACAGAATAGTGTCCATTGGTTTTTGCAGTTAGTAGGTCATTTGTGAGTTTTAAAAGAGCAGTTTCTGTGGAGTGTTGAGGGCGAAATCCAGATTGAAGGGGATCAAGAAGGTTGTTTTTAATGAGGTGGTCACTCAGTTGGTTGTAAACCAGGTGTTCAAGGAGTTTAGAGGAAAAGGGGAGCAAGGAGATTGGGCGTAGGTTGTTAAGATTGGTAGGGTCCAAGGACGGCTTTTTGAGTATGGGGGTGACCAGTGCATGTTTTAGAGCATCGGGAAAGATGCCAGAGGTGAGGGAGAGATTGAAGATGTGGGTTAGAGAGTGTAGGATGGGGTCAGAGGGTGACCGTAGCATTTGAGAGGGAATAGGGTCCAGGGGACAGGTGGTTAGGTGGGCGATAGAAAGGAGTTTAGCAACTTCATCTGTAGTAGTAGATTTGAATAGGGGGAGTGTCAGTTGTATCTGTTGACATGGGGTCTTAGCTGGGGGAGATACCTGTAGAATAGAGATTTCATCACGGATTGTATCAATCTTGTTTTTGAAGTGATTAGTGATTTCCTGGGCAGTGAGTAAGTCAGTGGGTGGAGGCGGTGGAGGACAAAGTAGAGAGTTGAAGGTAGAGAAGAGTTTACGGGGATTGGATGAGAAAGTGTTAATAAGAGTTGTAAAATAAGTTTGCTTGGCAGTGTGGAGGAAAGAATAGTATATTTGGAGGGCAGATTTGTATTAGTTGAAGTCTTTGAGAGACTTAGTCTTGTGCCACAGACGCTCAAGAGCGCGACTACGTTTTTTGAGAATTTTAGTGTCATCTGTTTGCCAGGGTTGTAGGGGTCGAGGCCTGATTCTGCGTGTAGTGAGGGGAGCGAGCTTATCCAGGGTGGAGGACAGAGATTTATTGTAGATGGACATGGCTTGGTTGGGGCAGGACATAGGAGAGATTTTGTCATAGAGGTGGTCAGTAGCAGAATAGAGGAGACAGGAGTTGAAGTTGCGAAAGTTTCTACGGGTGATGGTTAGGCGATTGGAGGGAAAGGTGGTGGAAGACAGGGGGAGAGAGAAACTAATAAGGTGGTGGTCCGAGAGAGGAAAAGGATTGTTTGAGAAGTTGCATGGAGTGCATAGGTAGGAGAATACAAGGTCAAGGGTGTTGCCATCAGAGTGAGTAGAAGCCTGTACCCATTGCTTCAGGTCAAATGAAGAGGTTAGACTAAGAAGTTTAGAAGTAGCGGGAGTGTTTTTATTAGCAGGGATGTTGAAATCACCGAGAAGGATTGTGGGAATATCCGAAGAGAGAAAGTAGGGTAGCCAGGCAGAAAACTCATCAAGGAAAGTCGATAATGGTCCAGGGGGCCGGTAGATCACAGCAATTCTTAGGGAAGTAGGAGAGAATAGACGTATACAGTGGGCTTCGAATGATGAGAGGGAAAAAGAGGGAGGAGGGTGAATAACCTGGAAGGTGCTCTGGGGGGATAGGAGGAATCCCACTCCACCTCCCTTGCGTCCATTAGGCCTAGGGGAGTGAGTCCAGTGAAGGCCACCCTGGGAGAGGGAAGCAGGAGAAGGGGTGTCATATTCGTGGAGCCAGGTTTCGGTGAGAGCAAGTAGATTAAAGGAATTAGTGACAAAGAGGTCATGAACAGCAGTGAGTTTGTTGCAGACAGAGCGGGCGTTCCAGAGGGGACAGGAGAGAGGGAGGCTGGCATTGGGAAGAAGAGGAATGGAGACTAAATTGTGTAGATTGCGACTACTGCCAGAGGGTGTAGGGTGATGGTGATGGTGATGGGTGTGTTGGGCACAGTTAAATAAGGGAGGCCCAGGGTTTGGGGAAATATCTCCAGCGATTAGGAGAAACAGAAGAGTGAGGGAGGTAATATGAGAATATGATTTGTATGAGGGGACATGCTTTAGTATCCTGGGGGGTATGTTAGCAAGTGGGCTTAGAGTTAGAAAGAGGTGATGAGTGCAGTAGTAGGGGGAGGGGAGAAGTGAGGGTGATATGTACAGATTGTGTGGTGGAGCAGAGGGATGTAGAAAAGAGAGCTTGAGGAGAGAGGCTGCAATTGTGAAGAGGAGGAGAGGTAAAGAGAGCATGTTTCAGAGAAGGTGAGATAATATGAAAATGAGATCACCTGCAATCTGCTATGGTTAGCTTTGTGCAAATCGCTGAAGTGCAAGAGCAGAAGTGTCACTTATTTTCAGAACCCCACTTCTTTGGAAGAACCCCCTGTATGTGCAGCCCCCTGTATGTGCTCCCCCGTAAAGCCTTCTTTACGGGGGAGCACATACAGGGGGCTGCACATACAGGGGGTTCTTCCAAAGAAGTGGGGTTCTGAAAATAAGTGACACTTCTGCTCTTGCACTTCAGCGATTTGCACAAAGCTAACCATAGCAGATTGCAGGTGATCTCATTTTCATATTATCTCACCTTCTACTGTGTTGGGTGTGGATGGAATCTGGCAATTAATCAATTAGGAGGGGACATTAGGAACACAGCAAGCAGGGCATAACTTTCACACCACAATCAAACTGCAAGGGGACTAAAAGGCCAAAATTGTAAAGATAAGGAAACCCATAATTTAGGTAAGACTTAATGGCTAAATAAACATTGAAATAATGTGAGCATGGCTACAGATGGAGTTGAGACAGCGGTGACAAACAGATTTACCAAAAATGTATATAAGCGGTCAGTCAATTTTCAGTTTGCAGGACATGGGAATATAAACGCAGATTACCAAAAATGTATATGAGCGGTCAGTCAATTTTCAGTTTGCAGGACATGGGAATATAAACGCAGATTACCAAAAATGTGTTCTCCACCACTCTTCAGGCTCTGGCCAGCCGGTAATTAAAAACCCTCTGTTCCGGGGTGAGGGTCCTCATCAGGAATGGCCGCATCAGGTGGTCCCCCAGTGCAAACGCTTCATCAGCAACGAACACGAATGGGAGTCCTTCCACATTGTCCTCTGGAGCTGGCAAGTCCAAGCTGCCATTCTGGAGACGCCTGTAGAACTCCGTCTGGGCGATGACTTCACCATCGGACATCCGGCCATTCTTCCCCACGTCCACATACAGGAACTCGTAATTAGCCGACACCACCGCCAACATCACTATACTATTAAACCCCTTGTAATTATAATAGTACGACCCCGAGTTGGGTGGTGGGACGATGTGGACGTGTTTCCCATCAATTGCCCCTCCGCAGTTAGGAAAGTCCCACCACTGGGCAAAGTGGGAGGCCACAGTCTGCCATTCCTGTGGTGTGGAAGGAAACTGTTGAGGAAAAAACAATAAACATTACTATTTTTTCACAGAAACATGGCAAGCTGATTAGACACAAACATTCTGGGCCAACCTCCAGATAGCATTTAGTAAGGGGAATTTAACAAGGCCAAAGTATAAGGTACACCTATCATATTCCCCCTCCCCCCCTCTCATGGGCCATTTCTAACATTATAGGGGGTGTGTGTAAATCTTGGACAGGTAACCCTCTTCACTTCATTGAGAGATGAATGCCTAAATAATGGGTATTACTTTGAACAGACCCTCCTTAGTTACACTATTGGCAGACCACTGGACAGGTAAGAAGTGTCATAATACAAAGATAAAAATACACACTGTACACATTTGAGGACATTTGGACATTCTGCTATTACCTATCAAGATAATAATAGGATACAAAAACTTTAAACAGTACCATTTAAAAGTATACAGGCAGGCCCTTGCACTACATGCTTTGGGGAATTCATCCATAAATCTGACCACAAAAGAGATGGGTATAGTGTGTATGGGTTTGGCAAAGTCAGCAGATAGATGATTGAGGATAGAGAATTGGAATCAGCTGACTTAGCAGTTGGGGGGAGGGAGGGTTACTAAAAATTATTTGGGGACACCACAAAAAAAAGCCTATGGCACTCTGCCTGAATTTAAATCAAAAATAACATTTCCAAACATTTTAGGGGGTGTTTGGGGTAAAGCACTACTATGGAGCTGATAAAATACATTAAGTGACTACATGAGGTGAATATAGGGCAGGAGACACAATGCTGGGGAGGTTAGTGAAGGGCAAATATGTATGAAGGACATAAAATAATAATTACATAAAAATCCAGCATGCATGAGAACAAAGGGGAAATTCACAGCATATTCCAATCATGGTAATTAGGGAATGAGGAAAGAAATACAATATATTATCAAACATTCAATACAATAAAATGTGATATTAAAGCATAAAAATCTTACCTTCATATACTTCTTCTGTAGGACCTGGATGATGGCAGAACAGGTCTCTGGGATAATGATCCCCAGAGCCTGGGGGAGATGCCTGTCGAGAACTTCAAGTCCTGCAGACTTCTCCCTGTGGCCAAATACCGCAAGGTAGCGACCAACCTCTGCTCCGGAGTGATGGCTTGCCTCATGCAGGTATCCTGCCTGCTGATATAGGGGGTCAGCGAAGCCAACAAACGGTGAAACACGGGGTCCGTCATCCTGAGAAAGTTCCTGAAATCATCAGGATTATTCTCACGGATCTCACGGAGCAAAGGCATATGAGAGAACTGGTCACGCTGAAGCAACCAATTCTTGGTCCATGAACTCCTCCCCACTCTGTTCATGGACTGGACTTGTGTCAAGGTCAGGACCCCAACACCAAGCCCCCGCACAGCACGAACTCTACGAGGAGTACGCATACGAAACATGGCTAGAAAACGGTCAGCTGCTCAGAACGAAGTAACAGAACGCACTGAAGAACAGCAAGGCCTGTGAAGAGCGACCTGAAAAACAGTAACGAACAAGAATACAATGACTACCTAAAGTCACGCGGAACTTGCTTGCACGCACTGAAGAGCAGATACAAACCCACAAGCACAAACTGAACGGCAGAAAACGATCTGAAAGCAACGAGTCTGAAAAAGCGCAAATCGTCTCTCACCAAACTTTTACTAACACGAGATTAGCAAAAGGAGCCCAAAGGGTGCCGCGCTTGGTTCTGAACCGGCCTTTTCTAGTCTCGTCGTACGTGGTGTACGTGACCGCATGGTTGGCGATCGGAAATTCCGACAACTTTGTGCGACCGTGTGTAGGCAAAACAAGTTTGAGCCAACATCCGTCGGAAAAAATCCTAGGATTTTGTTGTCGGAATGTCCGAACAAAGTCCGACCGTGTGTACGCCCTATTAGAGTGTTTTTTGCCTCACCTGATTTTCACTGTGAGCTTACTGTATATTGCTGTCAGTGGGTATCTATGGTTATCAACTGCTTGTTATTTGCATATTATACCATGAATCCATATTATCTGCTTTAAAGGCTGTCTTCTGGAATAGTAGAAGGTTGAATTTGACTCAAAAACAGTCCTTGGTCTTCTCCTTTCTTAAAAAATATAAACCGCATGTCATTTGTCTCCAGGAAACCTACCTTGTGGACCCTAAATTCTTGCTGCTTAAAAGAAATTGGATTGCACACACTTTCCATGCCACACACACGTCTTACTTTAGAGGAGTCTCTATACTGTTGGCTAAATCCCTCACTTCTGAGGTCCTTCATGTTAAAACTGACCCAGATGGCAAATATTCTCACATTGCTAATAGGCCACATTGCTCTGACTAAAACGGACCCAGATGGCAGATATTCTCACATTGCTAATATTACATTACCCTGACTATAGTTAATGTTATAGTTAAATATGTCCTACCCCCCCTTTTCCCTAGAGCTGCTGTTTAGACTTTCTCTCCTATCCCTGGACTTGCAGAATGGTCCTTTGATTTATATTGAAGACTTTAATGCATTTCCAGAACCTACCATGGACTGTTTGGGAGGTGGGGGTTAAACTATACCATACTTTCCTTGACTTGATACAAATTTACCATCTTACTAATGTAGGGAGGCATCCAGATACTCGTTAATTTTCCTGTCATTCAGATAAGTTTTGCACCATGTCCCATATAGACTTATGCCCTGTACACACAACCAGTTTTGCCGTCGGAATAAACTCTGAAGTTTTTTCCGACGGAATTGCGCTCAAGCTGTCTTGCATACACACGGTCACACCAAATTCCAACCGTCAAGAACGCGGTGACATACAACATGTACGACGGGACAACACATACAATGTCTCGCACTTGCTTCAGAGCATGCGTCATTTTTGGTACGTCGGAACAGCATACAGACGAGCAGTTTTCCCGATGGGAATTTGTTCTGTCGGAAAAAAATAGAACATGTTCTCTATCTAAGTCCGTCTGAATTTTCGATGTAGTCTGATGGGGAATACACACGGTCGGAATATACGATGAAAAGCTCCCATCTGACTTTTTCTGTCGGAAATTCCGACCGTGTGTACGGGGCATAAGCCTTTACTACACAGGTAACCCTCCCTGCTGAGTTCCTTTCAAGGGCATTCCGGACTATGCACCTCTTTCATTAGAACTTTAGCATCTTCCCTCCACAGGCCCGATACTATGGACACTAAATTTACATTGGCTGGAGGACCAAGTAGTACAGAGAGAGTGATCCAAAGCTGACTTCTGGTACCTTAATCTTAATACTTCCTCTCCTGTGAAGGAGTGGGAGGCCTTTAAGGCTACCCTTCGTGGAACCTTTATGTCCATCACTAGTATACTGCGCAAAAGCACTCAAGTGTGCACAGATGAACTAGAATCTGCCATGCTTCAGTCTGAGACTGACTACACTGCTGATTCTACTTCAGATACCCATGCTAATTGGTTACATAAGAGTAGGAAATGTGAGCTTCGGCCTTTACTAAAATGGAAATGCTATACGCCACCAATTAAAATCTTTGAGCATGGTAACAAGGCTGGTTGTCTTTTGGTTTATTTAGCCAAACCTGAATATACTCCTACCTCTATCAACTGCATTTGTGCACCCACTGGCCATCTTAGCGCCTCACCCCACAAGGTTCTGAATGCTCTCATGTCTTTTTATTTTACCTTATAAACCACTACTGTATTCACCACAATATTCTGATGATCTTTTACCCGAGTGTTTGGCACAATTCGCTCCCTTCCCTGTCTCTTTGGCAGAGCCGTGAACTGGATGCGCTGGATCACTACTGTGGAGATCGAATTTGCGATTTCGCAATTACATTCTCACAAGACCCCAGGCCTGGATAGCTTCCCAGCTGAATGGTATGCTAAATATAAACATTTATTAAGTCCGCATATTCTACAGACATTCAATGTGGCCTTGGTGGAGGGCATCCTTTCCCCATCTATGAAGGAAACCTTAGTTGTCCTCATCCAAAAGTTGCATAATGGTCCACTTAACTGTGACTCCTACAGGCCTATCTTGTTATTTTATAAAAATAATGTACTTCGCTAAATACACCATATCAGTGCCCAAATAAAACAATAGTGAAATAAAGTGTCCAATTCTACTTATCAGATGGATATGATTCTTTATCTACAAGAGTCATAACACACTTAAAGAATACATACAGATCCACAATCCCAGCCTCCAAGTGTCACCCTCTGCAAATTGGATCCTCCTTTAAGGGAATACTGACACAAGGCTCACCTCCCAGTCATTAATACATGCATATAGGGATACCAATAAAAAGAGAAACAAAGGCTCCACATAGTGTGAAAACTGTTGGATGTTTATTAACCACTCGACGCGCAGGCTCTGTCACGTGTGAAATATGCATGTGAAATATGGAAAAAAATGTGTGCTATGGTAATATTGAGTTGATATTAAATTGCAGCGGCTTCCACCACAAATGTATCCCACGTTGATACAAAGAGACTGAAAACAGGAGCAAAAGTGTAGTGCTACAATGCATGTGAAATATGTAAAAAAATTGTGCTATGGTAATATTGAGATGATATTAAATTGCAGCGGCTTCCACCACAAATGTATCCCACATTGATACAAAGAGACTGAAAACAGGAGTAAAAGTGTAGTGCTACAATGCACCTCGCCCTAATGATAATGAAATTTGTTTAGATCTAAAACTATAATTTACCTCCTGCTAAACAAAGTGCCATGGGGCAAATATACAGGTGCATCTCATAAAATTTGGATATCATCAAAAAGTTAATTTATTTCAGTAATTCAATTCAAAAATTAAAATATATTTTAAATAGATGCATTACACACAGTGTGATATATTTCAAGCATTTCTTTCTTTTAACTTTGATGATTATGGCTTGCAGCTAGTGAAAACCCAAAATTCAGTATCTTAGAAAATTAGAATATTGCATAAGACCAATAAAAAAAAAGGATTTTTAATACAGAAATGTTGGCTTCCTGAAAAGTATGTCCATGTACAGTATAGTATGCACTCAATACATGATTAGGGTGCCTTTTGCATGAATTACTGCATCAATGCATCAATGCAAGCGATCAGCCTGTGATACTGCTGAGGTGTTATGGAAGCCCAGGTTGCTTTGATAGCAGCCTTCAGCTCGTCTGCATTGTTGGGTCTGGTGTCTCCCATCTTCCTCTTGACAATACCCCACAGATTCTCTATGGGGTTTAGGTCAGGCGAGTTTGCTGGCCAATCAAGCACAGTGATACCATGATCATTAAACCAGGTACTGGTACTTTTGGCAGTGTGTCCTGCTAAAAAATGAAATCAGCATCTCTATAAAGCAGGAAAGATGCTGACTTGGACTTGCTAAAATACAGTGGACCAACACTAGTAGATGACGTGGCTCCTCAAATCATCACTGACTGTGTAAACTTCACACTGGACCTCATGCAACTTGGATTATGTGCCTCTCCACTCTTCCTTCAGACTCTGGGACTTGGATTTCCAAATAAAATTGTCCACAGTCAGTGATGATTTGGAGAGCCATGTCATCTGCTGGTGTTGGTCCACTGTGTTTTATTAAGTCCAAAGTCAACACTACCAGGAAATTCTAGAGCACTTCATGCTTCCTTCTGCTGACCAGCTTTTATGGAGATGCTGATATCATTTTCAAGCAGGACTTAGCACCTGCCCACACTGCCAAAGGTATCAATACCTGGTTTTATCACTGTGCTTGATTGGCCAGCAAACTCACCTGACTTAAATAAACCCCATAGAGAATCCATCAACATGAAGATGAGAGACACCAGACCCACCAATGCAGACTAAGAGCCCATTCACACAGGGACGACTTGTCAGGCGACCTAGTCGCCTGACAAGTCGCCTCCCGTTCTGTGCTATGGAACCGTTCTAAGGGGAGCGACGCAAGTCGCTCCGACTTAGAAAAAGGTTCCTGTACGACTTCGGGGGCGACTTGCATAGACTTCTATACAGAAGTCGTTTTGCAAGTCGCCCGGGCAGTCGTTTGCAGGTCGCCTCGCTGAGGCGTGTTGCCCCTGTGTGAATGGGGTCTCACTGAAAGCCACTATCAAAGCAACCTCGGCTTCCATAACACCTCAGCTGATCGCCTCCTTGCCAGGCCACATCGCTGCAGTAATTCATGCAAAAGGAGCCCCGACCAAGTATTAAATGCATGCTAAACTGCAGGGCTCAAAATTTCAAGTCCTGAGCTACTAGCCAGGCCTTAAGGGTTACTCGCCACCAGTTGCCCCACCCAACCCCTAATGCCCTGCCCCTAATCCCGCCCCTATACACGGCCTCATAAATTCTCATGAAATTACACTTAAAATGTTTTATGCGGAATTAAGTTACACAAATAAATATTAACAACAACTTTATCACCCGTACCCATCAATGCAGCCTCACCTGTGCCCATCAACGCAGCGTGACCAGTGCCCACTAACGCAGGCTCACCCGTGCAGCCTCAACTGTGTCCATCATTGCAGCCTCACCCATGCAGCCTCACCTGTGTCCATCATTGCGGCCTCACCAGTGCAGCCTCACCTGTGTCCATCATTGCAGCCTCACCAGTGCAGCCTCAACTGTGTCCATCATTTCAGCCTCACCAGTGCAGCCTCACATGTGTCCATAATTTCAGCCTCACCCATGCAGCCTCACCTGTGTCCATCATTGCAGCCTCACCTGTGTCCATCATTGCAGCCTCACCAGTCCAGCCTCACCTGTGTCCATCATTGCAGCCTCACCAGTGCAGCCTCACCTGTGTCCATCATTGCAGCCTCACCAGTCCAGCCTCACCTGTGTCCATCATTTCAGCCTCACCAGTGCAGCCTCACCTGTATTCATCATTGTAGCCTCACCAGTCCAGCCTCACCTGTATTCATCATTGCAGCCTCACCAGTGCAGCCTCACCTGTGTCCATCATTTCAGCCTCACCAGTGAAGCCTCACCTGTGTCCATTATTGCAGCCTCACCCATTAAGCCTCACCTGTATCCATCATGCAGCCTCACCAGTGCAGCCTCACCTGTGCCCATCGTGCAGCCTCACCTGTGACAGACAGAATGCGCCCTGACATTGGACCGGCATTCTGTCTGTCATAGGTGCGGGGTCAGGAGGGCGGGGCTGTGTGTGACGGTGCGTGGACTGCAATTGTAAAGCTGTTACAGCGTGCAAACCCCGCTCTGTGATCAAGCCGGATCTCCTCTTACTCCACGCTCTCTTCCGCTATAATGATCCATCTGCCCCCTCTGTTCCTCCACACTCTCTCTGTGGGAGAACGGCTCACATTCACACCCCCCCCCCGCTCCCAGGCAGCCCAGCTCCTCACCAGACCTCATTTTCCACTCGCAAAATGCGAGTAGGCGAGTGGAAAAAATATGGGCTGCTATACTGTACATGAACATACTATTAAGTAAGCCAACATTTCTGTATTAAAAATCCTTTTTTTTATTAGTCTTCTGTAATATTCAAATTTTTGGAGATACTGCATTTTGTGTTTTCACTAGCTGTAAGCCATACACATCAAAATTAAAAGAAAGACATGCTTGAAATATATCACTCTGTGTGTAGCACATCTATATAAAATATATGAGTTTCACTTTTTGAATTGAAATACTGAAAAAAAAGATCTTTTTGATGATATTTTAATTTTATGAGATACACCTGTATATCAGCTAATTAAAAAATGGCAATTGCTAATACAATATCCTTGAGACATAGAAATCCTAGTATAAGACAATAATTGTGCTGATAACTTGATATATGTTTGCACTGTGGCACTTTGTTTAGCAGGAGGTAAATTATAGTTTCAAATAATTTAGTTACAAATTTCATTATCAGTAGGGAGAGGTGCATTGTAGCACTATACCTACATATACGTGATTGAGCCTGCTGTGGTTTAGGAGTGCGCTGCCACAGGACACAGTGGATCACTGTTACTGATAACCGGGTATCATGTGATTGCTATAATTGCTGGACTAGCTGGAGGCAGCGTGGCACAGTCAACACTATGGAGTTGTGACCTACACATGTACACATAGACTTCCGTTCATACGTGGAAGAGTGGATATATGCACATAGTGCATTATCTGTGGATGAGCTAGAGGTGTTGGATGACGAGTGATATCCTTGTGGAAGCTGAAATCGCTGATTTGCATACCCTTTGGAGCGGACTGGATGTGCTCTCCATGCACTAGTCACAATCTCTCTTGACATATCGCACGTGGACTGACCACATAATTCACATGTATACATGAACTGCACAGGTGTTAATGAAATCCCTCCTCCATCCCCGCTATTTCATTTGTGTCATTCAAAGACTGAGACTGTATTTTATATTAGCAACTGATTGTGGCCAACCACATTGAGTATATACCCCATGAACTGCCGGGAGGGATTTTGAGAAACAATGAGTGGATGTTTCTATGATCATGCATCGATATATATTCCCCCCCATTGAGAGAGGTGGAACAGTCTGCTGCAGTTGTTGACCGAATTATATCATACAATTGGGGAGCAGGGCTGGGACTAGGGGAGGGCAGGAGGGGTGGCTGCCCTGAGCACTGTGATATCATGTGAGGTGGGGGGGGCACCATAAGGAGATTGGAAGGAGGGAATTTGTGTTGGGAGAGGGAATTTGGGGGGGAGAGTGCTAGGAGTGGTTATTTGGGGGATTTGTGTTGGGAGGGGGAATGGGTGAAGAGGATTTGTGCTAGGAGGAGGGATTTGGGGGGTGTTGTGCTAACAAAAAGTAATGTGGAAGGGGATTTGTGCTAAAATTAGAAATTTTGGTGCTCGTAGGGATGATTGGGGGGTATTTGTGCTGCTGGGGGCATATGGGGAGAGAGGATTTGAGCTGGGGGGACAAACAAAGATTTGTGACAAGAGGGGGGATTTCAGCAGGGGGGTGGATTTTTACTGTGAGGAAGGGGGCTTAATGCTTAGGGGGGACATGCAGATTAGTGCACAATTTTTTTGAAGGGGAGATTTTTGCTGACACATAATCATACATCTTGAGGGGGGGACGCAATTTGGCATGTTCGTCCTGGGCTTTAGATGACCTTGTCCCAGCACTGCTAGGGAGACACCGTCCCATCATTCACTACTGCAATAGCAGCAATTTACAGGATATGTGTAGATTAGCCCTCTGGGCCCATGTGATCTTTACACTCAGCATCTATAGATTACCGATTGTTAATATGCATGAAGGGATTCCACGCTGAAGTGTACATTTCACATAGATTTTTGCGTCCGGATGCAGTTAGGTGACAATTGTTTTTGTTTTTATTACACTTTGATACTTGGTGATGGTATACTCTGGTTGATGTACTGTGATATTCAAGTGAGTGATTTCTGATCATATATCAGCTCTCTTTTTTGAAACAATTAAAGACATTCTTTTAGCCAATTACTACAAGCCCTGATTTGCCATTTATTAACCATTTTGTGACTCCCTTGGAGGGCTTTACCCTCTGGGAGGAAGTATCGGAGCTTTTTTATTGTATGCATGTTTGGTTAGTTGGTGAACACCTAACGGGGGATTGGGCACTTATACTGTGGTGAATTATCCCGTAAACGTTTGTTCTTGTTGTCTGGCATTTCCCATGTTTAACCTCTATTATTTAGCAACTCAACTGGTCATTGTTCATGTTTTGCTTCATCCCTCCTCAGTAAAGGCTTGCATCACCACTTTTCATCTTTTGAAACATCACATAACATTATTTATAGAAGAGGAGTGCTCCCTTGCAAAGGTATAACCACGCTTCAAACCACTCTGTCTTTTTTTCTCATGATATTCACACTTATATCTACAGCCCCATGGACTAACTCCCCCGGACAACCCACACTGAATTAATTTCTTACAGTTCTTAACCCTCAATTATGGACTGTACGAGGGATTAGATATTTGTTTTAATTTGTATAATGCTCAAGGCATTAAGACATTACCCCAGTTACAGGAGGAATTTCACCTTCCCCCTACTTTTCTATTCTACTATTATCAATTACGACACGCCCTTTAAGCACAGTTTGGGTCATTGATTCATCCACCCCATCCCTTGAAAAACTATGGAGGTCAGATACAACTAAATTGATTTCTGAATATTACTCTACCCTGATAACCGATTCTAATTCAAGATTTGCCACTGCTCAGGTTTGCTGGTCCTCCCTGGGTAAACTGTACAGGTCACTGACACTGACTGGTCCGAATTTTGTGATACATATAAAAGCTCAGTTATCTCCTCCACAGATAGGATAATCCAGCAAACAAATTTTCACCATAGTCATCTTATTCCTTTCAGACTGCATAAGATAGGACTGCGCCCTACAGCAAACTGTTTTAGGGGCTGCAGTGATTCTGTTGACTTTATACACTGTTTTTGGTCCTGTCCCATAGTTCACACTTTCTGGTCAGAGGTTGATATTTTTATCTCCTCAGTACTGGGTTCCCTAAGAATTATTTTTCTTACATCACGAGACACAAAGCAGGCTTAATTATTCATGACCACCTGGGTTATGAGCCACCTTCAGGTGAATGGACACTGGCAATTAAAGACAGGAAGTCCTCCTTTAAATAACCCCACCCACCTATCGAAGCCTCCATTGTTTTCGCCAGCATCGAAGATGATGGTCACTGATGTGCAGCTCTCTCCACAAGCTACCAGATTCTCTAACCAATGTTGCATAAGGAGATTAGTGTTCCAGAGCCAGTCCTGCAGTGGTCATGTTTAGAAAGACTGGTAACCAAGCCTCGCTGTAACATCGCCTGGATTTTGTGAGGTTTTGCCTGTAATATGACCTTTTGGTGCTGGACCCTGCGGACATGGAACACTGTGCAGTTTTACTGACCAATGTGCTTCTGGCAGGGTGCTCTACAGGTCCAAGACGGCGGACCCCGAGGGAGGGGGATCATGTCCTTGAAGGTCTGGTTAAATGGGTGAAGATTGGGACCTGTTTTTATGCTAAAAAAGGACTCTCTGGCAGGATTGGTAAATATTTCCTTGTACCAACTTAACTTGGCCTCTGATGAGTCCCTTATTACTAAAAAATAATTCAATTATCTACAAAAGTCCTTGAGTTTAATACGCCAACTTTCTACATAATTCCCAAACTCCATAAGTCACTGACAGATCCTCCGGGTGGACCTATTGTGTCTGCAGTGAAAGGTCCTCTGGAAAAAATAGGAAGATTTGTAGAAGCCCTGATTAAGGAACTGGTTCCGGATCTACCCTCCTATGTTCAGGACACCAGAGATGTCCCGCATAGGCTTGACAACTATGTTGCCCCACCTGGGGCTCTCCTCATGGGGATCGACTTGGAATCATTGTATACATCGATTCCCCACGAATGGAGACTAAGGGCGGTCTACCACTTCCTTGATCAAAAGTTTCCCCTCGTTGGGGCTCAGAATGAATTTGTTGTGGATATTCTTAAATTTATGCTGGAACATAATTGTTCTCAGTTCCTTGGTGTGAACTACCAACAGATTAGGGGCACCTCGATGGTAGCCCTTTGGGCCCCCTCATATGCCTGTCTCCATCTTGGCTTATGTGAGGAAGAGATTGTCTACGTATCGTCTCTGTACCTCAGCTGCAGCCTCATGTGGCTGAGGTACATTGATAATGTGCTGATGATCTGGGGTGGTTCACAGCAGGAACTGATGGCATTTATTGATGAACTAAATCAGAATAATAGGAATATTAAGCTTACGTTTTCCTACCACTTAGAAAAACTTTCTTTCCTGGATCTGACTATCCAGATAAAGGAAAATACAATAGCCACTAAAACATTCCGTAAAGAAACTGCAGATAACACCTTATTGCTGGCCACTAGTCATCACCCTGGGTCACTCATGCGGGGAATACCAGTTGGCCAGTTTCTTAGAACTAAATGAAACTGTTCACATCAAGATGCCTTTGATCGAGAAGTCGTAGAACTATATGGTAGATTTAGAAAGAGAGGATATTCACACAACTATATAAGTAGGGATAAAAGGAAAGCAATCCTAACCGAAAGGAAGGATCTTCTAGACAAAACTAAGAGCAAAAGGAAGGACACCAAACAACAAATGCCCATCAGAATAATTACTAAATGTGGTGCACAATGGGATCAGGTAAAAAGAATCCTAAGTCAGCATTGGCACCTTCTATCGGAAGCACCCATTTTGGGTGAGATTGTTGGTGACCGACCACTACTAACTGCTAAAAGATCACCCAATCTTAAAGACAATCTTGTCCATTCAGAGTATGTAAGATTGGCTAAACCCAATTGGTTGACTAGTCTGCCTTCTCTGAAGGGAATGTACCCTTGCGGTAGATGTGTGGCCTGCAAATTTGACGATAAGACTGATGATGTTCACCAGCTCTGATGGCACAAAGAATTTTAAAATAAACAGCTTTATTAATTGCTCCACCACACGGGTTGTTTACATGCTTACCTGCCCATGTGGTAAAATGTATGTGGGCAAAACTAAAAGACAACTGAAAGTCAGGGTGGGTGAGCATGTCCAGACTATCCTCAAAAAAGACTATGAACGTCCTTTATCTCTACACTTTATCAGATTCCACAATAGTGACCCTAAGGGACTTTTATTTAAGGGAATCTATAAACTGAACTTACCGGCAAGAAGAGCAGACTTTGATAGAATCCTATATCAAAAGGAGATATAGGGAAATAAGCACAGCGCTGCGCCAAAAAAAACTGAAAAGATATATAATACAGTTAGTAGCTAACACACCTCTAGACACAGGTAGGGGTTAGAAATACTAATAATAATAGTGTAGCGCTATGTGTATATATATATATATTATAAATCTTATGTATATAAACAGTGAATAGAAACCTGATCATCCCTTGCGGGGCAAAATAATATTGCTGTGACACTATGTGATTCAAAACAACACTTGAAATACAGTGAATATTGATAATCAATAATAAAAAACAATATCATAGGTCTAAGAAACCATATATATGTGGTAAATCAACCAATCAAATCCATAAAAATTAACAAATATATTAATAGTGACTAGTGGAATAGAAAACCACCACCGAAAGTCTATGAGGGTTGTGTGTTGAAAATGATGGAAATAAAACTCCCGAGTTTCCTCGTAGATGGAATTGGTCACATCTGACAGATGGATAGATAGATAAGGAGCCACAGATGGATAGAGGGTCTAAGTAGGTGGTGGGACCATCACCGGAGCATCAAAAGAGGCTTACCAGAGTTAGGTGACTTGAAAAGACCTACGTCTTACAAATCTAAGAAGCTTATTGACCACCCGGTCTGGCAAGATGAATCGTCAGATATCCTCAGCTTCCAACAGAGGGAGGGGGAGACAAAAGGAGAAAATGTGGATTTTCAACCTTCAAAGTATGCAGCCTCTAGGACTTAATAATGAATGCAACCTTTCAGTGTTCCTTGAACCCTGCCTCTATCCTCTTTTTCATCTCCTGTATTTGCCCCCCTCCTCCTTTCTTTTTATTTTCTCTTGCCCCCCCCCTTTTTTTTTTTCTTATCCAGAGGGTTCCCTCCTCTTTAAGTCAAATATCTGTATTTAGCGTGAAGTGGATACGATCAAAAAACAATGAGCAATCATAATTAAGAAAAGCCTTAAGGCAAAACTTGCCGTTTTATGGATGGTGATCGGACATACTGTCAGTGCCCATAATTGGCAAAGGCAACTGGATATACCCTCCATTGAGTACCCGAAAATGATTGTGCTCTTGGATTGTATTAATTATCCACTCTTGCTACCTTCTAATCGATATGTAATTATCTTACTTTAATTGTTGTGGAACCTCTTCTTTTCTTTCACATTTTTGCCCCTTTTTTTCTCCTTCTTCCCCTCCCTCACCCATCTTTCCCCTTCCCTTCCCTCCTTTCAATATCCCCCCCGCCCCTGCCCCCCTATTCCCTATTTTTATCCTTTTTTTTTTCAGCCTCTGATTTTGTTGTTCTTTTTAACTGTGTTTATTATTTGGACATTGTTAGTGGCTAGGTCACACCCCTAGGCTGCTCCCCTCTGTGTATTATTGTCCGGGTGTGAATGGCTGATCAATGGGAAGGGGCGTCAGTGTAAACAGCTGGTGAATTTGTGTGATTGCGCCGCTGGTATTTAAGGATTCACGTTACACGTCTGCGCATGCTCTGAAGAAACTTGGATTGCAAGTGAAACATGTCAGCAAGATACGAACGAGCCACTACCTAGATTACCCCCTATTTGCCGGTGTTCTGCCGAGAAAGTTCCGCTCGGCTGATAAGTTCCCCCCTCTACTGCGCAGCAGGATCCGGCGGAAATAGCCGAAGCGGAATAGCTGAAAATCAGCTGTACACGGCGCCTGTAAGAGGGCCCCTCGTGGGCTCACTTCGCTCGCCACGCTTCGGGCACGGCCTCGCTTCGCTCGGCTCTTTTAGATTCCCCCTCTAGGTCCACTTGGATGGTGAGGAAGGAACCTGGACCCAGAGCGCAGGCGCCGTGTACAGCTGATTGTCGATCTTGAGCTTCGGCTATCTCCGGCGGCTGTTAGTAGTTCGTACTGCGCAGGCGCTGCGCCTGCGCAGTACAGGGGGGGAACCTATCCGCCGAAGGAACTTATTCAGCAAGACACCGGCGCTTGTCTCTGTAAGTTCTTGTCAGGACCCGCGAGATCTCCGTTCACGTGACACGCTGTTTAGTGTGCATAGGAGATATACGGACCCGGAACGAACATGCTTTTCCACCTCTTGGGAACATAACCCAGCCGAAAACAGCTGTACTGAGGGACTTGGATGGGACTGATCCTGGATGGATGGATGAAGTGGTGAGAGCTTTCTAATATCTATTTGAAGTTATCCAACTATCTACTATCCCCACAATTGTCCTATAGGATCCATTAACCAGTCCACAGCTGCTAGTGCTTACTGGGCTACCCTGGTCTGTCCTTGTAGGTGGATGCACCTGTTTTAACCTATTGTCTAAACCTAGATGAATTAAGATACTGGGGGTATTATCTAATATCTCAAAGCAGACTTCAGTAAACATCTAGCTACTTACATTCATTAGCAAACTAGGAAAGCTAAATGGACTGCCTTGTTCCTCATCAATTCTTTTTTTATCCTTGTGCTTGGAATAGGAAATAATACAGAGAAATAGCTGTGCATGACATTAGAGGGGTGTGTATGTCAGTTTGTGGTGGCCACCTGTATCTTTAGACAATCCTCTAATTTTATATGTATGTGGTGGAGGTTGCTGATTTTAAATTATGACACTATATGGAAAATTTTCAATAAAATAAATTTATCTTTGTAAATACCGACAGTTCCTTTTTGAAGAATTTTTTGGGGAAATTTTTCTTTTCTTCCCTTCTCTTTTTCTTGTATGCCTAATTTAATTCAGAGGAACACACCTAGTTGGTTGATTATATTTAATTCCCCAGGTGATGGTAACTTATGAGTAATATCTGGAACTATTTATCGGTTTAAGTTCCCAGTCTTATTTGTAGGGATGGAGCTGGCCATGTCCTTTTTAATTTATTTTTTGTTTTGTTGGTTTAAATATTTCCCTGTAGCCTCCAACCCTGTATCCAGATTCTTTTTTTTTTTTGCGATCTGTAGTTCTCTCCTCCACACTAGAGGATGCTGTGTTCTGGCAAGATGGGGCTGCTCTGTAAGTGTGGCCTTGTTGATCAAGTAAAGCCTGTGCTTCCTGCGGGGTAAGGGTCATATTGGTACCAGAAACTCCTGTTTGTTTGGAAAGAAAATTGCACAGAAGCCTATTTGTTTGGGGCGCGCGTGGGAGCGCATGCACCTGGTGGGAGCACGGGCATGAGCAGAGGGGGAGAGGTTCCACTGGCTATAGCTGGGGGCAGGTAAACAGGCTAGTACTGCAGGGCAGTGTGTGTATGTCAGCCCCTGGGCAGAAGTGCCTTTGGAGAGGAGAGGGCACTGGCAGCTGCAGCACAGGAGTGTTGGCATACTTTTTTGTTCTCTCCTGCTGCTGTGAGACTGCTTGGAGGGGCACAGGTCACATGGGTCATCGAGCTACTATGTCTAATAGAAAGCACGGAGGGGGGAGCACAGCTGGCAGGGGCGTCCGGCTGCCGCTGTCAGGCCAAGAGGATGCTGGATGGACTCTCGCTGATGCAGTTTCCCCTGAGGCTCCTGGAATGGCGGATGGTTCAGAGCCCCTGCATTTATCTGGTCTGGTGGCAACTGAGGGGACGTCTTATGTGACCAAGCAGGATTTGGCATCCGATTTGGAAGGTTTAGAGAACAAGCTTGTTGATATGTTTGCTTCCTCGATGCAAGGAAGAAAGAAACGGGGACAGTTTCCCTCTTCTAAAGCCCATCCGGAGTTAAAACTGGAATGGGTGGTCCAAGAAGACCCTTGTGGGTACTTTGGCGGACATGGTGCGCTCTGATATGAATTTGCCTCTGGCGGACACTACAGCCACTACACACGATTAGATTTTCTGTAGACTTTTGTCTTCAGATTTACCAAAAACATGTAGTGCAAGGGCCTGCCTGATTGCATACAAATTGAAACGCTTAAGGTTTGACCTCATATTACATGGTTTTGGTAAATCTGAAGACAAAAATCTGCAGAAACTCTAATAGTGTGTATGGGGTCTAACAGGTTTTCTACTAAGATTGTATTTGGCTCCATCCATCTTCCCATCAACTCTGACCAGCTTCCCTGTCCCTGCTGAAGAAAAGCATGCCCACAACACGATGCTGCGACCACCATGATTCATGGTGGGGATGGTGTGTTAAGGGTGATGTGCAGTGTTATAGGGAGTCCCAGAGCAAAAGAAGAAAAAGGAATGAGTGTAGGGACAGCATGACAGAGATGGACAGTAAACAGGCATTTAGGGGCATAAGTTAGTGTAGCCCTTTAAGGCAGGTGGGGGTGGCCAGGAGCTGGGAGGGGTCCTGGGAAGTGTAGGGGGGAGGAGTGGAGCAGTGGGCAGTCAGTCGGGAGAGGAAAGCGTTAGGAGAAGCTTCCCAACCACCCTCCCTATGTTTTTTAGCAGTGTTCCATTGAGGCTGTCATGGCAGCCTGGCAGTGGTGGGTCTTTGGAGTAGGAGAAAAAGGCTGAAAGAGAAAATGGCTGGGACCCATCTGTGGTATGGGGTTCTCGGGTACATTCCAGTTAACAAGGGGTTTAACCAGGAATGGGTAAAATGTAGGTCACTGCGGATGATGAGTATCGTCTCCGAGTCGGTGTTTGGCGACTGGAGGCCTAAGTTGAAAAGAAGTTTGTCGCAGTGACCAAGTTGTGTGTCGTCACCCTCAAAGACCATCAAGGTTAGATAAAAAATGTGGGGTGATTTTATGTAAAATATGTTATTTATTTGAAGTTACGTATTTGTTAAATAAAAGGTGTCTTTTATCAGTAATTTGGGGGGTTGGAGGTTATGGTATAACAGGTTGGGGTAAGACTGGAGGTATCTGTCCTTCACATGTCATGTAGTTTTCCACCACACATAGCATTTTGCTTTTAGGCCAAAAAAGTTCAATTTTGGTCTCAACCAACCAGAGCACCTTCTTCCACATGTTTGCTGTGTCCCCCACATGGTTTCTCGCAAACTGCAAATGGGACTTCTTATGGCTTTCTTTCAACAATGGCTCTCTCCTTGCCATTCTTCCATAAAGGCAGATTTGTGGAGTGCACGACTAATGGTTGTCCTATAGACAGATTCTCCCACCTGAGCTGTGGACCTCTGCAGCTCCTCCAGAGTTACCATGGCTAATTTTCTGATTAATACTCTCCTTACCTGGCCTGTCAGTTTAGGTGGATGGCCATGTCTTGGTAGGTTTGCAGTTGTGTCATACTCTTTCCATTTCCGGATGAATTGAACAGTGCTCCGTGAGAGGTTCAAAGCTTGGGATATTTTCTTTTCAATCTTAGTTTATTTCAATATAAGGGTAGAACAGAAAGATAAAGTACTTTACAGTATAATATTGTATAAATTATATACAAAACAATAAGGGAACCCTTTACTATACACGCACATGAATATATGCTTTATCATACAGCTTCTGGAGAAATACTATATTGTCATATTGTATGTAGAGGATTTTAATGTAAAAATAGAATAACGTGTGGGGGAACCATCCTATATCCACTTTTGTGGTTTTGCGTGTTTGTGTTATCTGGAGGTTCCTCCTAATCAGACTGGAACACCGTAGGGATCATTCAATCACTTATTATAAATATTCATGTTGTTGAGCAATTCTGGGTATATGATCTTTGTTTATATATTTGAGTGACTGGTTCAGTACATAAAGAAAAGGAAACAGAGAGAGAGGGGTAAGAATGATAGCATGTAGATAGATAAGGGGTGACAACAGAAGTGGGAAGCACCCCAGCATGGCTAATCGGTGGGTAAAGATGGGGCATCCCTGACCCATATGGGGAAGTCATCGGAGTAACGAAACATAACGAAACATCGACCATGAGGTCCAGGTGGTGGAGAACTGTTCCTCCCTTCCTGCTTCCTGCGCCAGCAGGCGCTCCAGATCTCTTATCCGATCCACTTCAACAGTCCAATCACCCAAGGAAGGCACATCCATTGTTCTCCAATGTCTGGGGATTACTGTCCTGACTGCGGCCAAGAAGTGGCGCAGTATGTCTTTTTTAATCAGCTTGAGTGGGCCCGGAAGCATAGATAGTAAGCTTAATGGGGCTTAATTGAGGTCGCCATCAGCCTGCTGTATAGATCAAAGATCTTTTGCCAAAGTTTCCGAATTGGAGGGCATGCCCACCAGATGTGGAGCATTGTCCCACTAGAGGACAGGCATCTCCAACAAGTACCTGATAGAGAAGGGTTAAACCGTTGAATAGTCACCGGGCATCTGTACCACCTTGTTAATAGCTTAAACCCTTTTTCTTGAGTCTTAGTTGCCAAAGAGATCCTATGCGTGAAGATAAAGCTTTTTTGCCAATCAGCAGGGGAGATGGAATGCTGTAGCTCTGTTTCCCATTTCTGCGTGTACGTTGGATAGTCAGGGTTAGATATGTTCAATAGAAGGGAATATAACAGTGATACTACATGTGTTGGCAGGTCTAGTTGTAAGAGCAGCTCGTCAAAGTCTGTCGGGTCATCCAGGATTTCTGAAATGGGGGAGAAAGTTCGTATATATATGACATTAATTGACTCCTTTGTAACCACATGATTGGGGGCCCCGGACCCATCTGGGGGGGTATGTCTGGTCTCAAAGATGGGTCAGCGCGTAATACCTGTGCTAAACATCGATGACTATCCCTATTCCAGGGTCCAAATCTCTCCTTATTCTCTGCCGGAGGGAAAACTGGAGTCCCAAAGAGAGGAGTCATTGGGCCTCGAGGTTTAGATAATTTACTCGTTAATAGCAGTCGGTCCCATATCTGAAGAGTCTGACGAGTAAGGGCAGTAGAGAGGGTACTATCCTTACGCCGAGCTGTAGGTATCCACGGCAGGGCGCAAAGATCAGCCCCATTGAGATGTTTCTCCAATTGAACCCAGAGCTTGGAGGAAGCGTGTGAGTACCGCTGCCTTATGGTAGGAAGAGGCATCCGGGACCCCCGCTCCCCCCCGGGCCTTCGGAAGAATCATTGTGTCATACTTTATCCTGGGGCGGTTTCCTTGCCATATGAATTTAGAAAAAATCTGGCGAAGCCTTTTGAAAAACGGGGTGGAAATGTGAATAGGAATGGTTTGGAAAAGATAGAGGAATCGAGGGAGGACATCCATCTTTAAAACATTCACCCTTCCCAACCAAGAGAGCTGTTTAGATGCGTATGTGGTCAGATCAGCTTGTGTTCTAAGAAGTAGAGGGGTAAAGTTGCTGGTGAATAATTGGGAAGCGTCTGTTGGGATATGAATTCCTAAATAACGAATAGATGTGGAGTTTGTCTTAAAAGGGAAGGTAGACGCGAGCTGTTGGAGAGCTGCTTCTGGGAGTGAAATATTGAGTATTTCTGACTTACTATGATTAACTTTAAAGTTACTAACATCTCCATATCTCTGAAACTCCTGCATAATGGAGGGTAAGGAGACTTGCGGTTGGGTCACAAAGTCATCTGCAAATAAGGCAAGTTTAGTATGTATGGGGCCTATACTAACACCGTGGACAGCCGGGTTGTTTCTAAGGGCGATGGCTAGGTGTTCCATAACAAGAACATAGAGAATGGGGGACAAGGGGCGCCCCTGTCGCGTTCCATTGTGAATAGTGAATTTTGGCGCTAGAGATCCGTTTAGTCTAATCCTAGTGGAGGGAGAGGTATAGAGGGACATTATTCTGGAGAGCATGTTTTGGCCTAGACCCAGTTGTTGCAGTGATAGGCGAAGAAACTGCCAGTCGACGCGGTCGAAGGCCTTTTCCGCGTCTACCGTGAGAAGACATAATGGGACATTGTGGGTTCGAGCATAGTCTGCAATGAGAAGAGTTTTCAGGGTGTTATTGCGTGCCTCTCGTCCACTCACAAAGCCCACTTGATCTAAGTGTATTAATCAGGGTAACAACGGTTGTAGTCTATTTGCTAGCACCTTCGCATACACTTTCAAATCTACCCCTATCAGCGAAATGGATCGGTAATTAGCACATATAGTCAGGTCTTTGTCGGGTTTTGGGATGAGGGTGATATGTGCCTCTAGAGTTTGCAGCGGGAATACTGATCGCTCAGAGATTGAGTTAAACACTTTTGTTAAGAAGGGAGTGAGAAGGGGAGCAAATTGTTTATAAAATTTCGGGGTGAAGCCATCAGGGCCTGGACTTTTGCCAGATGGGGTAGATGCAATGGTGCGGGCAACCTCGTCTTCCGATATCGGAGCTTCAAGGTCCTCTATTGTTTCGTCGTCAAGAGTAGGCAATGCATTTTGTGCGATATATGAGGCTTGTGCGTCCGCTCTAGTGTAGGGGGGCTCAGTGGGGCTTGTTGTAGGTATGTTATAGAGGGATTGATAGAAGTCCCGGAAAACTTGTCCCATCTCAGAAGGTGACGAGACAGTTTTCCCAGAATTGTCCCGTATGTGGGGTATAAAGGTGTTAGGTTGTTTGGTAAGTAGGGTGGGAGCTAGTGGTCTACCACATTTATCCCGGAATTTGTATTGGTGAAAAGCTAGTTTGTTTGCAAAGGTACGGGCGGAAGCCTCATATAATTCCCTAAGCTGAGAGCGAGCGGAAGAAACCTCCGCAAGCACCTCCACAGTCGGGGAGCGTTTATGGTCTCTAGTTTAGTTTAGTCTAGTTTAGGGAGCCGTGGTCTCTAGTGTCCTGAGTTTGTGTACCGCCGTGGCTATCGCAGCCGAGCGTTCTTTTTTCATGCACCCATTTAGATAAAACTACCCCGTAAAACCGCCTTTAATGCCTCCCATTGAATGGGTGGTGAGGTGTCACCAGAGGCGTGGTCTGTAAAAAAGTTTGAAATAGTCTCCGCTATCCGAGTATCGAACCCTGGCTCAGTCAGAAGCGAGTCATTTAACCTCCATGTCCATTCTTTTATTGGGGTAGAGGGGACTGTAAGTGTCAGGAATATAGGGGAGTGGTCGGACCAAACCATAGGGTCTATTTCACAATTTGGGGACCAGTCTAAGCAGCTGTGGTCGACTAAGAAATAATTTAAACGACTGTATGATCGGTGAACGTTGGAAAAGTGTGTGTAGTTTCGTGATTCTGGGTACAGTATCCGCCATATGTCTACAAGATGCATATTGTAGATGGCACGTTTTAGGGCCCGTATTCTAGGAAAGGATATGGAGGAACGGGATGTCGATGAATCCAAGAGTGGATCCAGAGGAGTATTGAAGTCCCCCAAAGAGTATGAGTTTGCCCTCTGCAAAACCCATCAAGATCTTTAAATACTGCAAGGCCGATGGGACTTGGTGTGTATTAGGTAAGTATAGATTAGCTATTGTAAATTTAGTCCCCCACAGAGAGATTTTCACAAAAACGTACCTGCCCTGTGGGTCTGCCATATGATCGAGCAATTCAATAGGGAGTGTTTTATGAAACGCAATAGATACTCCCTTAGATTTTTGTGCTGGATTGGTACTGTGGATCCATCTATTAAAGTATCTACTGGAGCAGGAAGGGGTGGATTCAGAATGGAAGTGGGTCTCCTGCAACAAAAGCACAATGACTCGTCTTTTGTGCATCTGATATAGTATTTGCCCACGTTTCGAGGCGATGTTCAGTCCGTTTACATTGTATGAACAAAGTTTTAATTGGGGGCATGAGGTCACGGTGTGAGCCATGCTGGAGTGCTAGAAGTCGTATAGAAAAGAAAGGATATAGAAAAAAAATATGTAGAACAGTTCGGGGTAGGGTGGGGAGAAGGGGTGGAATACGGTAGTGGGAGAAAAAGAAGAGAAAAGGAAAAGAAAGGAAAGTGAGGAAAGAGAAGGTTATGAGGATAATGGAAGAAGTAAGGTGTAAATGAAAGGACGCCTAAAAAATGCGTCCGGTAAACTAATGTGTTTGCTAACGCAAAACACTGCGTGAGATATCACGCTTTAGGCACAAACAGTGCCTGTCCTACTGTGGGGGGAAGGTCGAAATGGGTGAACCTGAGCCGTGATCCCGACAGCGAATCAGGCATGTAAATAGTGTGTGTAGCACACGAAACATGGAAAACGTAGGTGAAGCATAAGGCAGCTTAACGAGAACAGATGAGAACAATCAACTAATATACTAATGGGTATAAGTAGTTAACCTGGGGTTATATAGAAAATAAATTGCAATAACATTGGCTCCCACTTGTAGAGAAATCATTTAGTCAAAACTATAGTATGCGCATAGGGGGGAACAGGAGGAGCGGGGGATCCACCCGAGGGGGCACCCTGCGTGGCGTCTTTTAAACTTACATTCTCCTAAGGCGGAGATTAATTAAGACCGGAGGCCAAACCTCCCCCGGAGTAGCATCCCCCTCCCCCGCCACACACCCCCCATCGCACCCCACAGAAGAAGGGGGTGAGAGGGAACAATCTGACACAAAGCAGAACATTTTATAAAAAAAAAACGTTGGTGTATTGTAGCAGTACCTGACGCCCTTCATAGTGAGAGTCCCAAGGTGACCATAGGCTATGTTCTCTCCCGAACCCCAGCCATATAATAAATTGGCAAAGAGCAGGAAAAGAGCCAATAGGTCCGACCCCTGTTTTCACTACGTCTTTTACCAAGTTTTCCGGGAGTCTTGGGCTTTAGGGTAAAAAAGTATAACTCGAAAATAGGGGTAGCTTTGCATAACAACCCCAGCTGTCCGTCTACTACCAATTTCTGGTTTAATCTTCTGGAGAGGTGGGTCGTCTCATCCCTGGGCCAGAAGAGACTGACCTAGACCTAGGTCGTCTGCGGCGCTGTGGGAGTGGACCAAGTCCCAACTGTCTCGATCTGTCATCTGGAGGGTCCAGCCAGTTCAAGACGTCTACCGGCTCTTGCTCAATGAATAGGAAAAAGTCAGGTAGTTGATCTGGATCGGAGAGCGTGAACCTGCTGTCTCCCCGTGTTACCTTGATGCTGAAAGGGTGACCCCATATATAGGAGGCACCGGCTTGCCGTATAAGGTCTAGTAGAGGGCGCACCACTCGACGCATGTATAGCGTATTGCGAGACAAGTCAGGGTATAGGTGAATAGAGGCTCCAAAGAAGTCCACTGGGCCCACGTTCCATGCTTTTCGCATGATCTCCTCTTTTAAGGTGTAATAGTGGACCCGACATAGGACATCGCGGGGGCGACCATCTTGGGCCCCCCCTGGCCCGCCCACCCTGTGAACACGATCCAGTTCAATTGGTGTTGCTGCCTCTCTTCCCAGCACTTTGTTGAGGATGGATATGAGAGTGGGTTTCAGTTCTGCTCCCGATGTTGCCTCAGGTAGACCTTGCAGTCTAATATTGTTTCTGTGACTGCGGTTTTCGCTGTCTTCTATGCGGAGCTGCTGGTGGCATAGGTGACGGATATGTGCCGCGGATGCAGATTCAAGAGCTGTTATACGTGCCTCATGGTCATCTTGAGCAGTGGTTAAGACCGATACCGCTTCCTCATTAGCCGTAACTTTTTGTCTCAGAGCGTTTAGCTCTACTTGTAGGGAATCCTCCATCTTGCTTGCCCATGATTCGAAATCAGTTCTGAAGGCAGAGAGGAGGGCTGTAGCTTCCGTTCTAATGGGTACTCCCGACAAGGGATGAGGGGTTGTCTGGAATTCCCCGGTGTCTGTGTCTTGCGATGTGACTGACCTTGTAGAGGAGGCTGATGTCTCTCCCCTGGAATCTTGGAGTTTTTCATTCGTGTCTTCTGTCATGGAGGCTGCTGTGGGAGTGGCGGTGGGTGGTTTGGACTTCCCCGGGTTGCGGCCGAGCGCCATCTTGTCTTTGGGGGTCCAGGGATCAGTCGGCGCTGTTCTAAGTAGATACCTCTGTATGGTGCCTTGTTGAGGGTCTGTAAGCTCCGAGGAGTGTGAGCTAGCTGCCGCCATGTAAAACGCAGGTGTGCTGTATTACAGGGATAGCCTGTAGCTGTTGGGATGGCACGGGACTCAGGGGTGTGCGGCTTCAGCCATCCATGGTCGATTGCTCTCTGTTAAAACCCCCCAGCCTCCACAAAAATGAGGGGGACGGGGAGGGGAAGGGACAGGCCCGAGCGAGCAGCAATGTCCTCCTGTCAGCGCGGACATAAATTCTCAGTGCTGGGTGCGTACGGGGAGGAGAGCACAGTCTAATTATGACTCAGTACTTTAAAGTGTGGGCCCCTCTTCACTGTTAGGCTGCAAGATGGCGGCCGGTGCTGGATGTCCCCAAAAAACAAAAAACACCTGTACCTAAGTCTCTGAGGTCAGTAGAGGGGTGTCCACTGTGTATGGCCGTGAGCTGGGTGTCTCCTGTACCCCCGATTGCGGTACTATAGGCCGGTAGTGCTGGAGGCCTCACAGGCCTCTGATCTGGAATTCCCCAGTGTCTGTGTCTTGCGATGTGACTGACCTTGTAGAGGAGGCTGATGTCTCTCCCCTGGAATCTTGGAGTTTTTCATTCGTGTCTTCTGTCATGGAGGCTGCTGTGGGAGTGGCGGTGGGTGGTTTGGACTTCCCCGGGTTGCGGCCGAGCGCCATCTTGTCTTTGGGGGTCCAGGGATCAGTCGGCGCTGTTCTAAGTAGATACCTCTGTATGGTGCCTTGTTGAGGGTCTGTAAGCTCCGAGGAGTGTGAGCTAGCTGCCGCCATGTAAAACGCAGGTGTGCTGTATTACAGGGATAGCCTGTAGCTGTTGGGATGGCACGGGACTCAGGGGTGTGCGGCTTCAGCCATCCATGGTCGATTGCTCTCTGTTAAAACCCCCCAGCCTCCACAAAAATGAGGGGGACGGGGAGGGGAAGGGACAGGCCCGAGCGAGCAGCAATGTCCTCCTGTCAGCGCGGACATAAATTCTCAGTGCTGGGTGCGTACAGGGAGGAGAGCACAGTCTAATTATGACTCAGTACTTTAAAGTGTGGGCCCCTCTTCACTGTTAGGCTGCAAGATGGCGGCCGGTGCTGGATGTCCCCAAAAAACAAAAAACACCTGTACCTAAGTCTCTGAGGTCAGTAGAGGGGTGTCCACTGTGTATGGCCGTGAGCTGGGTGTCTCCTGTACCCCCGATTGCGGTACTATAGGCCGGTAGTGCTGGAGGCCTCACAGGCCTCTGATCTGCTGTAGGCCGCGGGTGTCCTGGGCCTATTTCCTCGGATGCTTCTACAGGGTCCTGGGTCCCCTCTCAATCCGGTCAGCTCCTGAGTCAGCAGTCCTGGTTACAGGCCGGCCGATCGCCCTCCGCACCACCGTTCGCGGTACGCGAGTCCGGGGATGCCGGCTGTCTTGTAGGCTGCAAGATGGCGGCCGGCGTCTAGCACAGGGCTGGCCGTGGCCCGAGATCCACTCAATCCGCCAGCTGAACTGGTCAATTGACCCCGGGAGCAGTGCAGCTAGCACCCGGCAATCTTGAGACACACCTGGGGAAGGATTATGTGCTGTATGAGCTCCGGATGGCACTAGATTGCAGAGGGTTCGGCGGAGCTCCTCTGCGGCACGTCCACCCACCTCGACGTCCGGACACGCCCCCGGGATATTTTCTTATAACCTAACCCTACTTTAAATTTCTCCACAACTTTATACTTGACCTGTCTGGTGTGTTGTTTGGCCTTCATGATGCTGTTTATTCACTAAGGTTCTCTAACAAACCTCTGAGGGCTTCACAGAACAACTGTATTTATAATGAGATTAAATTACATGCAGATGGACTCTATTTACTAATTAGGTGATTTCTGAAGGCAATTGGTTCCACTAGATTTTAGTTAGGGGTATCATAGCAAAGGGGGCTGAATACAAATGCTCGCCACACTTTTCACATTTTTGTAAAAAAAAATTGAAAACCATTTATCAATTTCCTTCCACTTCACAATTATGTGTCACTTTGTTTTGGTCTGTCAAAATCCCAATAAAATACATTTATGGTTTTGGTTGTACCATGACAAAATGTGGAAAATTTCCAGGGGTATGAATACTTTTTCAAAGCACTGTAGCAGCTTACCAATTGCTCTGCAATACATGTCATTGTTAGGTAGCAAGTTTTCTGCTTTATTGCTCTTTTGATATCCTAGTTCCATAGGAGTTTTCACTTCCTTTGCATCTTGCATATGGAATTGTTCCAAGATTTCTGAGATTTTCTGGTTGAGAAGATAACAACCATCTTCTTCTCTCTCTATTTGGATTCCCAGGTAGCTAACATTCCCTAGCTTTTTGATTTCAAAATTTTCCTTCAGCTTGTGAACTATCTGATTGTAATCCCCTTCTTGTTCAAAACAGGTTATAATGTCATCAGCATAGATAAGGATGTTTTTTTTTCAGCGGGAACACGGGGGGATGCAGTTCTGCCACCTTCAGCACTGAATGTATGCAATGGCTGGGGGTAGTGGGGTGTGCTGAAGAGTCCAATGACGTCAGTTGCTGGGGGTCTATTGTTGCTGAAAGGTCTTATGTTGATAGTGGGTCAATTGTTTCTGGGAGGAATCTACTGTTGAGGGAGGGGTCTATTGTTGCTAACTTCTGGAGGGTCTATTAATGCTGGCTGCTAGGGAATCTATTGTTACTGTTTGCTGGGGAGTCTATCGTTGAGGGAGGGGGTCTATTGTTGCTGGGGGGTCTTATGTAGCTGATGGTCAATTATTGCTGGGAGTGATCCACTGTTGATGAGGTGGTCTATTGTTGCAAGATGCCGGAGGGTCTATTAATGCTGGCTGCGGGGGATCTATTGTTGCGGGTGGGGTCTATTGTTAGTGGGGTAGGTCTGTTCTTGCAAGGCAGTATTTTGTTGCAAGCAGTCTATTGTTGCTGGGGGGATCTGTTGTTGGGGGTGTCTATTATTGTGGGGGGATCTATTATTGCTTAGGGGGGCTGCATGGAGTCAATTTTACTGCTTTTCTTTATAATTACTAAATTCCATACAAATTACTTAGCACCACAAAATTATACTTGGTTCTGTTTTCTCTAAAATAGGTGGTACTGGGAGGTAGGTATAGGGTGGAAGCCAGGGATGGTACTTGGAGGTGGGTAGGTGGCAGAGACAAGGGGTGACTTGGTAGAGGGGTAGAGGGGAGTTCCTGCACCTATTCTCTGAGAAAAAAAGCCCTGTGTATACTCATCTGTCTACTTGATTCCTGGAGTAGAGACAGGGGTCTGCTTTACTTCTTGAGAATCCCTCTCTAGTAAGTACTTTATTCACTTTCTCATTCCACATCCTTGCAGATTGCTTAAGACTGTAGATGCTCTTCTGAAGTTTACACACAAGGTTGTCTCCTTGCTCAAATCCTGCTGGTTGCTCCATGTAGAGGTGTTCCTTAATGTCTCCATATAGCAAAGCAGTTTTAATGTCTATGTGTTTCACTTGCATGCCCTTCCCGGCTGCAACACTAAGAAGCGCTCTGATGGTGAAGTGTTTTACGACGGGAGCGAATGTTCCATCGTAAACTACACCAAATTTCTGGGAGTAACCCTTGGCAATTAGTCTGGCTTTGTATTTGTGTATCCACAAATACAAAGCCAGACTAGTTGCTAAGGGTCACTCCCAGAAATTAGGTGAAGATTACAATGAAATTGTAATTCCCTTCTGCGTCTGGCTTTACTTTGAAAGTCCGCTTGCTTTCCATAGTTCTGCAGTTAGGAGGAAGCTCTGTGAGTGTCCATGTTTTATTTTCCTGAAGTGACTTTAATTCTTTCTTCTACTGCTCTTCTCCATTTATTGACTTCACGTTTTGGCAGTTTTTCTATGTCTTCACAGGATGTTGGTTCAAGTGTGCTGTGTGTTTTGACAGTGTATGACAGCTTGCGGGGTGGTATCCCCCTTATAGTCCAAGTGGATCTTCTGACTTCAGGCAGTTCAGCAGGATCTGGTGGGGAACTTGATTTTGGCACTGTGAGTTCCACCTCTTGGTTTGACTCCTGCACAGGTTCACTTTGGTCGACCTTTTTTTTTTGGCTTGCTGGGCATATTCACTTCACAGCTTTCAGGGATCTGTGTTTCTGGTGATGGGCTCTCATCAAAATAAGCACTATGGCTTATTGTCACTTTGTAAGTCTTTGGGTGTAGGATTCTGTAACCCTTTGTTTACTCGCTGTAGCTTACTAGAATGACCTCTATGGCTCTGTTCTACAGCTTGTATCGCTTCTCACTTGGAATATAGGCATATGCTTTACACCAAAACACTCTGATATGCCCTATACTAGTCTTTGATCCATGCCACATTTCGAATGGAGTACTTTTAACGGCTCTTGAGGGTAGTCTGTTCTGTAGGTAGGTTGCAGTCATGACTGCTTCTCCCCAGTACTTATGAGGTAGGTTGGCATCCGACAACATGCACCTTGCCATTTCTATGAGTGTGATTTTTCCTTTCTGCTACACCGTTTTATTCAGGAGTGTATGGTGTGGTTCAAAGCTTTGAATAGGAGAATCGGGATGCCGCACACCGGATGAAGTAGAAAAATTAGCTTTATTGTAAAAATAGGATCACCAAAAATACAAGACAATATGGCAGAATGTACAAGCTCAGCTGATGCGTTTCGCACTCCTGATTGAGTGCTTACTCATAGCTGACAAATATTGGAATGGCTAACATATATATATCTTATGGGGGATACCACGTGACCACATAATTGTACATAAGATTGATATCAGCTGGAGGCCGATTTCATGAGATCTCGGCACCTGCTGTCAAATGGGTATGCCACCCAATGGAAAGGATTCTTTATGGGGATAACATATAAGTAGCAGCAAAAAAGCCTTTGATAAATAAATGTTAAAATAGATATTAAAATAATAAATGAAAGTGTGTGTAAAAAGGAATATATGTGTGTGTGCAATGAAATATAATCAAAATAGATAATGAAGAAATAAATGAAGTATGCAAATAAATAAAGAATATGTAAAAAATATATAAAAAAAAAAATATATATATATATATATATATATATATATATATATATATATATATATATATGTAGCAGGAGTAAAATGTGTGTATTATAGATGTGTCTTAACTGTGCATATAAATAGTGATAATATGTGTATGCTGTATGTAAAGGTAAAATGAAATAAAATATGTGCAAGGATAGAGCGTGTAATGTGACAGTATATTAGTGATAAAAACGGGAAAGTGTGGAGTGAAGACAATAATATGTGTGTGCCGTTGAATCCTGAAAAATGAATAGTGAATAATGAAAAAAGATAATGAGGAAAATGAAAAAATATGAAGAAATAAACCATAATGTAATTAACCACAAGAGTGTTTGTAAAACTTATATGTGTATATATGTGGTATGAATTACAAAAAAATGTCGAGATGGTTCAAACTTTAATGAATTAAAAATGGTTAGACAAAGGCAACGTAATGGTGTTAATGTCCATCAACTAAAGGGATTGACTGTGGGTAAGGATCGGCATGTGTGTGGATGTACCGGAGCGATCGGCGTTAAAATTTGAATGTCTTGCGATGTAGCCTAAAATGATATAAATTAAAAGTGGTCTAGCTACAGGCAAGGTGTATATAGAATTATTCAATAATAAAAAGTGAATGACAAAACGCCAGAAATATGTGAAAAAATATATATGTAAAAAACATATATAAAAAATAAATAAATAATAAACAATAGATAATAAAGTGAAAAAATGAATATAAAAAGTAAGATGAAAAGTAAAAGATAAATGTAAGATAAATATAAATTAGAAAAAGTAAAAGATGTGAAAGTATTTATATATATATATGGAAGTATGAAAGATTATAGTGGAGCTTTGCCGATCGGGATTACAACAGTGCAATCCGGTGTGACCGTGGAGATGATAGTAGTGTATGTGGAATGCAAACTGACTTTTTTGGAGATTGAACACTATAAATGGTTCACAGAAACCTGCTGGTTTGAGGGATTGTGAAGCTATACTGAAACCATGGACCCCAAAATCTGGAGAACGGTAACTGTGAAGTATAGCGGTGAAAGGTTTTCCCATATTATCACACATGAAGGTGTATCCATGTTTGTGAATGTCAGCAAGTGCCGAGACGGCTCGGCAACTAACAATACTGATTTTATACACTAAATATAAAAGGCGGTGGACACACCATTCCATTAATCAAATTATGATGTTACCTACAAATGAAACATATAATTAAACAGGTAAGCACATAAGGATTAGTTACACTAGCAAGCACATAAGAGGTCGATGTGGATCCAATCTATAGGAACAATAAAAAATGCATCATTGTAATGGACACAATGGCTACACACAGGAGGCTTTACGTCAGTTATCTGACACACAAACCTACCAATCACTTCAATCAAATCCCACAATCCCCTTTAAGAACAAACTCTCTGCCCTTTTAGACAGAGCGGTAGCGGTAGGCATTTTTTCTCAGAGAGATAAAGAAAAACTAATTCCTGAACACCCTGTCATGCCCATATTCCACCATCTACCCAAGGTCCATAAAGGACTTCACCCCCTAACAGGTCGACCTATTGTTGCAGGCATTGGTTAATTGAACGTACATTTAGGTGAATGGGTAGACTCTCAATTGCAGCCTTTGGCAACTAGTCTACCTGGCTATTTGAGAGATACTAAACAGTTGTTGACTAAACTCCAAAATTTCCAATGGGAGAATAATTTCAGGTGGATCAGCTGCAATGTCACCAGTCTTTACTCTAGCATCCCGCATCATCTAGGCCTTCGGGCAGTTGCCTGGACTCTTAAAAAATCAGGCAAATTTTCACTCATATTCCAAGACTTTATTTTGCAAGCCTTGGAGTATTTACTCACACATAATTTCTTCATGTTTGACGGGGGCTACTATCTCCAAAGATGTGGGGCCTCCATGGGCGCGAAATTTTTGCTTTCTCTCGCCAACATCTTCATGGGTTGGTGGGAGAGGTCCCGCATCTTTGGACATGATAGCCCCCGCAGACTAGACACTGTTTTTTACTGTCGCTTTATTGACGACCTCCTGTTTATTACATCGGATCCACATGCTGATTTGGAAGCTTGGCTTTCATATTTTAACAACTTTAACCTTAATTTGAAGTTTACAGGCACCATGCAATCTCACAGCATTGAATTTTTAGATGTCAAACTCACAGGTGCAGGCAATTCTATTCATACCACTTTACATAAAAAACCCACTGCGGGTAATACCCTTCTTAGAGCAGACTCAGCACATCCCAAACATACTATACGAGGTGTACCTTACAGAAAATTTCTGAGGCTTAAACGTTTATGTAGTACCCCTGAAAGCTTCCACATGGAGGCAAGCAACATGGCCCAGCGGTTCAAAGATTGGGGATATGGAACAGGCCTGATAACTAGAGCACTTACTACAGCCAGTGCTGTACCCAGACAGTCACTTCTACAAGACAAACAACACACCAATTCCCCTCCAATCAGCACCCCGGTATTTTCTACACCATATAGTGCGGAATTCAATACGATAAGAAAGATAGTTATCAGATATCTTCCAATTTTATACAATGACTCTGCATATAATAGCATTCTCTCCAGGGGAATTAAAGTGGTCTCTTGTAGAGCACCTACCCTGGGAAGCTCCCTTTCACCCAGTTTGGTGTTGACTAAACGAACCAAATCTAATTGGTTAAACTGTATGGGTAACTACAAATGCGGCAAAAAGGGGTGTAATTATTGTGGTCATATAAAGAAAGGTAAGCAAGTTCAATCTTGCACTAATGGCAAAGTTTTCAACATCACCTCGTTTATAAACTGTAATACCCAGTTTATAGTATATGTTATTACTTGCGACATTTGCCATATCCAGTATGTTGGGCGGACGACACGCCGCCTTAGAGATCGTTTATATGACCATTTGCATGACATTGAACAGGACAGATTAACTAATGTGGCTAAACACTGGATTTTTGTGCACCAGAAGGACGTTACCAGCCTCTTTATTCAGGGCATAGAGAGGGTGGTAACACCTGCTAGAGGAGGTGACAGGTTCCAACTACTTTGCAAACGTGAGGTATATTGGATATTCTCTTTGAACACGAGGATCCCCCTAGGCCTTAATTTTGAATGGGACGTTTCCTATTATTATGAGTAATTAATATAATATACTGTTTGAAAATATTCAAAATATTTACATTACAAAAATAATAATAATTTTTACTCATCATCCGTTTACATTTTCCAGTCATTTTCTATTTTTCCATCACACATTTTGGTTAGATTGTGCCAAAACATGGGTTATTTCATTCATTGACCACTGCAGTTCACGTACATATATATTTAGTCATATATAAAAATAATTCACATTTTCGTTTAACTTATATGGCTTGGACGAACTCCCTTTCAATTATATCAATAATGGCACCGTTGTAGTACCGACATATTCTATTTCAACTTTAGCAATGGTCAGTACAAACTTATGAAGAACCCTTAAATATTATAATATTGTTTTATGATTTCCAATTTGTCCAAAGAAGATATATGCATTTTTTCACCTTCCAGTGGACTTTCATATGACAATATTTCTATTTCCATTTTTTATTTTTATGTTACTTTTAGCTTTGAATTAAATAATCCAGCATACATATAGTAAGATTTTTACCATGTATTTATATAAACACTGTTCAATGTATTCAAATGTATTGACGTTCAATAAGATATATATTTATGCTTTGGGGTTATTGTTCCGTTAAACACAGTATAGATCTGTGCATACAAACTTTTATATGTTACAGTTATGTGTCTATTATCCCTTTTGTTTATCTAGTTCTACAGCACGATTGAGATGTCCATTACAATGATGCATTTTTTATTGTTCCTATAGATTGGATCCACATCGACCTCTTATGTGCTTGCTAGTGTAACTAATCCTTATGTGCTTACCTGTTTAATTGTATGTTTCATTTGTAGGTAACATCATAATTTGATTAATGGAATGGTGTGTCCACCGCCTTTTATATTTAGTGTATAAAATCAGTATTGTTAGTTGCCGAGCCGTCTCGGCACTTGCTGACATTCACAAACATGGATACATCTTCATGTGTGATAATATGGGAAAACCTTTCACCGCTATACTTCACAGTTACCGTTCTCCAGATTTTGGGGTCCATGGTTTCAGTATAGCTTCACAATCCCTCAAACCAGCAGGTTTCTGTTTCTGTGAACCATTTATAGTGTTCAATCTCCAAAAAAGTCAGTTTGCATTCCGCATACACTACTATCATCTCCACGGTCACACTGGATTGCACTGTTGTAATCCCGATCGGCAAAGCTCCACTATAATCTTTCATACTTCCATATATATATATAAATACTTTCACATCTTTTACTTTTTCTAATTTATATTTATCTTATATTTATCTTTTACTTTTCATCTTACTTTTTATATTCATTTTTTCACTTTATTATCTATTGTTTATTATTTATTTATTTTTTATATATGTTTTTTACATATATATTTTTTCACATATTTCTGGCGTTTTGTCATTCACTTTTTATTATTGAATAATTCTATATACACCTTGCCTGTAGCTAGACCACTTTTAATTTATATCATTTTAAGTTACATCGCAAGACATTCAAATTTTAACGCCGATCGCTCCAGTACATCCACGCACATGCCGATCCTTACCCACAGTCAATCCCTTTAGTTGATGGACATTAACACCATTACGTTGCCTTTGTCTAACCATTTTTAATTAATTAAAGTTTGAACCATCTCGACATTTTTTTTTAATTCATACCACATATATACACATATAAGTTTTACAAACAATCTTGTGGTTAATTACATTATGGTTTATTTCTTCATATTTTTTTCATTTTCCTCATTATCTTTTTTCATTATTCACTATTCATTTTTCAGGATTCAACGGCACACACATATTATTGTCTTCACTCCACACTTTCCCGTTTTTATCACTAATATACTGTCACATTACACGCTCTATCCTTGCACATATTTTATTTCATTTTACCTTTACATACAGCATACACATATTATCACTATTTATATGCACAGTTAAGACACATCTATAATACACACATTTTACTCCTGCTACATATATATATATATATATATATATATATATATATATATATATATATATATATATATATATATATTTTTTTTTTTTTTATATATTTTTTACATATTCTTTATTTATTTGCATACTTCATTTATTTCTTCATTATCTATTTTGATTATATTTCATTGCACACACACATATATTCCTTTTTACACACACTTTCATTTATTATTTTAATATCTATTTTAACATTTATTTATCAAAGGCTTTTTTGCTGCTACTTATATGTTATCCCCATAAAGAATCCTTTCCATTGGGTGGCATACCCATTTGACAGCAGGTGCCGAGATCTCATGAAATCGGCCTCCAGCTGATATCAATCTTATGTACAATTATGTGGTCACGTGGTATCCCCCATAAGATATATATATGTTAGCCATTCCAATATTTGTCAGCTATGAGTAAGCACTCAATCAGGAGTGCGAAACGCGTCAGCTGAGCCTGTACATTCTGCCATATTGTCTTGTAATTTGGTGATCCTATTTTTACAATAAAGCTAATTTTTCTACTTCATCCGGTGTGCGGCATCCCGATTCTCCTATTCAAAGCTTTGTACTACCTTGCATTTAGCCAGCACCTGGGACTCTTCACCTTTGAAGGATTCACATTAACTACACACCTGGGTTTGGATATACCTGAGCGGTGAAACACTTACTTTGTATGGTGTGGTTGTCTGGTGTACTATTCATTGTCTCTTCAGGTATGAGGCCACTTCTTTGCTTATGTACTCTCCCCCATTATCGGTGCGTATTTATTATTCCTGGTTTACGTTGGAATTTGTTGATAGACATGTCAACAAACTCTTGAAGTTTCTCTGATTCTTGCGTTTCATCTTGTGTTGTGTACCTGGAATAATCATCAATGAAAGTCAGTAGATATCTGTTCCCACCTGACATGAGAGTTTTCTTTGGACCGTATACGTCACTGTGTAGGAGCTGCAGGAGGTGGGTGTTTTTTCTTTGAGAGGCCTCTGTGGAAAGGGAGCATGTGTGGCTTTTGCTTTAATACAGCACTGCATACATGAGCGCTTTGCAAGGCACTATTGTCAAATCTGATAAATCTCTCTTTATAATGTCCAGTACAGCTTCTGGACTTCTGTGCCCCAGCCGCCTGTGCCATAAGTGAATACATTTGATGTGTAGATCATTAGAGACTATATTGGCTTGCTGGTCTGTGGTGATGCGCCTGTATAGGTGATCATCCAGTTTTCCTTTTGTGAGAATTTGCTTATTTTTGTGAATTGTGCATTTATCACCCTGGAAATTAACTGTGAGACAGTTGTGTGCAAGACTTTTCAGTGATAGAAGGCTGCCTTCTAGTTCTGGAACATACAGCACTTTCTTAACAATGATACCGTGTTTGTCTCTTTGTGGTGGAATGCAGTTCAGGAAGCCCTGGCCTTTACCTTCCGCAGTGGTGCTTTTCCCGTTTACTAGGAAAATGTTGTCTTTTGCACTGTGATCAATGTTTGTGAAAAAGGTCTCAACGCTAGTCATGTGGCTTGTCACATCCGAGTTTATGTACCAGCTACGTGGCTTGCCACTCTGTCACTTTAAAGGTGCCACTCCATGATGTGTCTGCAGTTTCCTTTGTGGCTGCTTTGACTCTTTCTTTTGTGGATAGCTCTAGCTTTCACTGCTCAGCTTCTCAGATAGAACAGTCCTTTTTTAAGTGACCGGTCCTTTTACAGCGAAAACAGGCTCTGCTTTCTTTGTTGTGCTTTGTGCCTTTGTACATCCTAAGAGCTTTGTCATCATGGTGCTTTTCTTTTATTTCCTTCTGTCATATTCATTAATCAGTTTGCCTTTGACATATTTTAGCGTTAGCTCCTGCTCGGGTCTGGTTTCTAAAGTGTTAATAAGAGCAGTATATGTCTCTGGATGGCTGCAGTGGAGCAGGGCAACAATATGGTTATCTTTTTCTTTTTTTTTTTCAAATAACAATTTTATTGGTTTTCAAAAGTTTTCAACAACAGAAAAATCTTAGTGTGTTAACGTACATGAGCAAAATCAAAATGTATACAGAAGGATTCCACTTGAGGTATGAGCAAAACACAACGGCCATAGTCAGTGGCAATATAGACTGTGTCTAAGCTGAATAATAAAGCTAGGGATCAGTGCAATAATGGGATTTTTTTCTACTTATCGTAAAATCCCTTTCTCTTTTGTTCATTGACGGACACAGCACTTCAATACAATATTGACCTTAGGGTTATATCGCCTCTTATTAGAAATAGGACTAGGCAGAAAAACAAAAAAACAAGCACAGCACCGCCCAGGGGCGGTCCTTACTGGCAAAAACCCCCCACTCTGCAGCTCACTTCGTAAAAAAGCAGTACAAACATAAACAGGAGGGGTGGGTGCTGTGTCCATCAATGAACTTCAGAGAAAGGGATTTTACGGTAAGTAGAAAAAAATCAAATTTTCTCTTTAATTCATTGATGGACACAGCACTTCAATCTTGATCATAGGGACGTCCCAAAGCAGTGCCACAATGAGGGGTGGGAACACAGGTTAAAAAAAAAAAAAAAAAACAGGGGGCATGGCTTGGCACGTGACGGAGATGGCAGCCTAACAGAGGAGCTCCGTCAGACCCGAGGCCCTAATCATTATCTCCGCCGATCGATTACTGATGATGAACAAACAGAACTGCTACTCACAACACTCCCGACCCCGCCGTTCAACAGCTGCATCAGCAGGAAGGAATATCTCGGAGATATTCAGGAATCAAGCGGCGATACAGAGAGTCACTGCAGGAGGCAAGATGGTGCCGGTTCATCACGAGGAAGATCTCAGTGAGGACTCTGTCTGCTACAGAAGATAACGGTAGGAGAGGCACTAGACCTGACCATTCCCTAACATATGCAGACATGTCTGGCTTTGCTGCAGACATCAAAGCCTCATTTTCTGCTGCCATTACGGACCTTAAGACCAATCTGCTTGTCCTCACTGAGAAGATGGCCACTGCTGAAACAGCAGGAAAGCACAGAGACAAAGCACTCCTCAGAATTGATAGAGTTACCTCCTCCCACGCACTCCATTTTATCGAGATGAATAGACACCTGGAAGACCTCAATAACAGGGGGAGGAGGAATGCCTGAATCAGTTAATGCTGAGCAAATAATACCTGTACTGCAGAGGGTCTTCAACAGCCTTCTGGAAAAACCAGAGGACTCTGACATTGAATTTGTCTGGGCTCATAGGGCCCTCAGAGCAAGAGGACCAGACACCTTACCGCCTTGTGACATTATTTGCTGCCTGCAAAATTTCTATCTAAAAGAAGAAATCATGTATAAAGCGCGCAGAAACGAGCATATAGTGTTCAATGGCGAAAACATAAAGCTTTTTCAAGACCTTTCCCAAATCACACTAAAGAACCGGAGGGCGCTGCGACCTTTGTTAGATGTGCTCAGGGAAAAGGAGCTCTGCTATACTTGGCGCTTTCCCTTTGCTCTCTTAGTGACTCATAATGGCAAACAACATACTCTCCGTACCCTGGAAGATCTCCCTGAGTTCTGCAATGCTTTGCAGCTAGGTCATGTCGATCTTCCTGAGTGGTACCAAGAGTCCACCCTACCCCGCAAGGATAGGAGCCCTCCACACTCACTGCTAGCTACTCCAGAGAAACACCACTCTAAGAAACAAAGACACAGCAGACAGGATGGACAAACAGCAGCCACTTCGCACAGCAAAGCTCATTCCTGCAGGGGACCACTGGACGCGTGAATAAATCAACACTCTTCTTCCAGTTTCCAGTTGAAAACTGTTTAGATTGCCACCGTAAGACTGCCATTAACAGATCAGGGATCCCAGACGGGTTTACAGCAATATATTACAAGACATTTGTTGACACATTGGCCACACATCTCCAAGACGCATTGAACACCCTTTCGGAAACAAGAACAATTCCACCGGAATTCTTATCCGCGTACAGACCAGACAAGGACCCACTACACTGTTCCAGTTACAGGCCCATATCGCTCCTAAATCTTGATGTAAAGATAATGGCGAAAATTATCTCCACCAGATTGAAACCTCTATTATGTGACCTGATAGGACCAGACCAAGTGGGGTTCATGCCCGGAAGAGAGGCCAGAGACAATGTCACTAAAGCACTAGACTTGCTTTATGCGGCACATGAGCGAAAGATCGAGGGTCTTCTCCTGTCCACGGATGCAGAGAAGGCCTTCGATCGAGTAGCATGGGATTATATGTTTGAAACCTGCAGACACATAGGCTTAGGTTAAAAAATGATGGCCTGGATATCTTCCCTTTATGAAAACCCATCGGCCAGACTCAAAATCAACGGTTCCTTATCGGACAAAGTTACTATACGCAATGGAAATAGACAGGGATGCCCCCTGTCGCCCCTGCTATTCATCATTTCACTGGAACCATTTATTAGACAAATTATAGCTAACACCACTATACGGGGGTTTAAAGTTATGAGGAAGGAATTCAAAGTAGCGGCATACGCTGATGACCTCCTATTTTTCTTGACAGACCCACATTTATCAATCCCCTCCCTCCTGAAGGAGTTTGATACTTTCGGCTTTATATCCAATCTTAAAATAAATTATTCAAAATCAGAAGCAATCAATATTTCGCTTCCAGAAACCAAATTAAAGTCAGTTAAGGACAACAGCTCCTTCAGGTGGGAGTCACAAGCCATCAAATATCTGGATGTTTGGTTGACTCCTAAACTAGATTCCGTTTTCTCACACAATTTTCTACCCCTTCTCAAAACTATTGAGGGAGACCTACTTAAATGGCACAATAAGTTTTTCTCCTGGTTTGGTAGGGCCGCAATCTGCAAAATGACAATACTACCTAGAGTCCTATACCTGTTACGCTCCCTACCTATCAAAATACCCCAAAGCTTTTTTAAATCTCTCCAAGCATTACAAATGCGATTCATCTGGGCACACAAACCACCACGCATCAAAGTCACCTTACTAACAAGAACCAAGGCACAGGGGGGAATGGGGTTACCGGACTTCAAAACCTACTATCACGCCACACACATAGCAAGGATTCTAGATTGGCACTGTCATGCCAGCATGAAAGACTGGGTATCATTGGAAAATGACCTAAGTCCAATTCCCTTACATTTCTCCCCTTGGATACCTAAACAAAACTACCCACCTAAATTGAAAAGTCACCCCCTAATAGGAACCATGCTCGGAATCTTCCACCAATTGTCCAACCAATCCAGATTCACATCTTCTCCTGGTCCCCTCACACCACTTCAAAATAACCTGGAATTCCCACCGGGGATAGGAAATCAAATATTGCGACCCTCTAATAAAGAAATCCCACTTCTGGTATACCACTGTATCAACAACAAAAAAATAAAAGACATGACAGAACTGACATATCTTCTCTACCCATGTGGACATATTTTCAGATATGCAGTTATGTAAATAACACCATGCACAAAAGACACTTCATTAGAGACCTCACGGAGGTGGAGTCGATGTGCCTTAAAGGAGAACAGGTGTCAAAAACCACCTCAATTGCTTATGAATATGACCAAACTTTAAAGGAACCAACAGTCGATGGGTTCAGAGAGAGATGGTCGAGTAGCCTAAAGACAACTTTCACTGACTCTCAGTGGAATAGAGCCTGTATCATGGCCCACAAATGCTCTCTTAGCACGAAGATGCAAGAAACAGCATACAAAATCCTAACTCACTGGTACACCACCCCAGAAAAGATCAACAAATGGTTCCCACAAACTTCTGACATGTGCTGGAGGTGTAACAAAGAGAAAGGTACATTATTGCATATTTGGTGGCAATGTGAACAAATATTACCATTTTGGAATAAGGTTAAAGAGATGATACATAAAATCACGAGACCAAACTAACACTAGATGCGGCCTGCTGCCTGCTTCACATTTCAAATTTTTCCTTTAAGAAATATAAAAATTCCCTTTTCAGACACTTACTAAATGCTGCCAATTCCCTAATTCCGCTGTACTGGAAATCAACGAATACTCCTACCATAAAAGAATGGCTACACAAAGTCTCATTTATTTGCGAAATGGAAGACACAAAGGCCCAAGCTGAGGAAAAAGTGGGCCAATACCATGATACCTGGTCTCCTTGGTTCGTGTATAGATACTCTCTAGACTTTGAAAATGTAATTAAATTATTTTCACACTTAGGGGCCTTCTTGAAGGCCGTTTCAAGCACTTGATGTTCATGGATACAGATTTAACTTGACCCATATAGATACACTAACTCTGAGAAAACACTATGGTGTTACACGTCATTCGCACATACCTAGTAACTTATAGGACTGCCTACACCTTTTTTCCATCTGACCTCTTTACCTTACTTTTTCTGCCTGGATTCTTCTCCTATCTTTTCCCTTTTCCAATTTAACTTCAGACTGAATTTAAGACGAGCATAATTTACAACTTATTAGAATGCTATTGTCGACATTGTTTATGCATTACTCTAATTCAACTGGCTTTGATTCATCGACACACTGAAATCTAATCTGTAATTTGTTACCTATCTTAAATATGTTGTAACTGTGAATGTAACTGTAAAGTCAATTGTAATTCAGTTTGTACACTTTATTTTCACTAATAAATACCTTTAAATGTGAAAAAAAAAAAAAAACCCTCCACCCAGAATAAAAACTCCCCATAATGAGCCATGAGCCACAACCTCAGACGGCCGCTTGCAAAACTTTGCGGCCGAAACACGCATCCGAAGATGCCCCAACATCCACGTTGTAAAATTTTGTGAAAGTGTGCACAGACAACCAGGTAGCCGCTTTACACACTTGTGAAAAGGACGATTGATGCCGGAAGGCACAGGAAGCACTCACCACCCTGGTAGAATGCGCCATGACAGGAAAGGGAGGCACCTGCCCCCTTATGGCATAAGCCTGGACAATAATCTGTCTGATCCAACGAGAAATAGTTGCCGAGGAAGCCGCCAGGCCCTTCCTTGGGCCGGCCACAGAAATAAATAGAGAATCTGACTTACGAAAAGGAGCCGTAGCGGAAAGATACACACGGAGAGCCCGAACCACATCCAAAGAGTGTAAGGCAATCTCCTTAGGATGAGATGGTCGAGGACACAAGGAAGGAAGCACAATGTCCTCATTCAGATGAAAGGCAGATACCACCTTAGGAAGAAACGAGGGCTGCAGCCGCAGCACTGCCTTATCCCTGTGGAGAATCAAATAAGGAGACTTGCATGACAAGGCCGCCAGCTCAGAAACCCGCCTCGCGGACATAATAGCCACTAGAAAGGCAACCTTCTCAGAGAGCGTAAGTAAGGGAATCTCCCTAATGTTCTCGAACTGTGGCTTCTGGAGCACTGAGAGCATCAAGTTCAGATCCCACGGGGGGTAGCGGCGGCCGTATCAGGGGAGCCACATGGCGCACCCCCTGAATAAACGTACGAATCAATAAATGAGCCACCAATGGGCGCTGAAAAAAAATAGCCAGAGCCGATATCTGCCCCTTAATAGTGCTCAAGGCAAGCTTCTGATCAACTCCATGTTGCAAGAACACAAGGATCTTGGATACGGAATAGGAACGCGGATGCCACCCTACAGACTCACACACAAGGAGATGTAAGCCTTCCAGGTGTGATGATAAATCTTCCGAGAAGTGGACTTATGCACCCTCAACATAGTGGGAATCACCGAAGCCACCAATCCCTGGTCTCTTAATACCTGGCTTTCAATAGCCATGCCGTTAAAGCCAGAAACGGTAAAGCAGGGTGGAATACCGGTCCCTGGGACAGAAGGTCCTCCCGCATCGGCAGCCGCCAGGGGATGTCCGCCTCCATCCATATTATGTCGGCGTACCAAGGTCGCCGAGGCCAGTCTGGAGCAACTAGAATTACCGTAATTCCCTCTGCCTCTATCCTGCGCAGCAGCCGGGGAAGTAGTTTGAGAGGAGGGAAGGCATATATGAGCTGATAATGCCCCCATGGAGCCATCAGTGCGTCTGACGCCTCCGCCAGGGGATCCTTTGTTCTGGCTACAAATCTCTCCACCTTCCGATTAAAACGAGAGGCCAGAAGATCCAGGTTCGGCGTGCCCCACAGCAGGCAAATGAGACGAAACACTTCCGGATGCAGCGACCACTCTCCGTGATCCAACAAATGATGGCTGAAGTAATCCGCTTGCCAGTTTTCTACGCTCGGAATGTGAATGGCTGACAGAGCCGGCACGTGACGTTCTGCCCACTGCAGAATGTGAGAGACCTCCAGTGCCGCTGCTGAGCTCCTCGTTCCCCCCTGGTGATTGACGTAAGCCACCGCTGTGGTATTGTCTGACGGAATCCTGCCCGGGTGACCATGTAGCCGTTGTGACCACGTGGAGAGGCATAACCAGATCGCCCGCAGCTCCAGAACGTTGATCGACAGGCAGGATTCCTCCGGCGTCCAACGGCCCTGAGCCGAATAAAGACCCAAGATTCCCCCCCAGCCAGTTAGGTTGGCATCTGTCGCGATCACCATCCAATGCAGAGGAAGAAACAACTTCCCAGACCATAGGGCCGATGACCATAGCCACCAAAGAAGCAAAGCCCTGGTTAGATGGCCCACCCTGATTCGACAATCCAGGGACATCCGAGATTTGTCCCATTTGGATAAGATCTCCCTCTGCAAGACTCGACGGTATATGTACCGTAAGAAGGGGAAAGGAAAGAGAAGCACACAGCAGCAGCGACTCTTCAGAGATACAGAGCTACTTTCCAGGGACAAGATCTGCCAGCCTATGGAACTGTACAACGGGAGCTCAGTCTGCCTCCTATTCGGAAGCTGTAATGGCTGCTTTACCAGCCTCAACTCCTGTAGTGGCTACAGAAACTATCTGTGCTTCTATCATACAGCAGACTACACAGGAGCAGAGACAGCTAGTTGGTGTACTGTTACCTACCGTGGAGGGAGAAATCAAGGCCCTTAAAGCCCTCCTCCAGGCATTACCTACCCGTACTGATATGGAGACGCTGATCCTTCGCGTGGAGGAGACGCATCGTAAAGACTTTCAAGCTATCCAGGTAGAGGTACAATCATTGGCGGAAAGGGTCTCTCCTGGAGAGGAGAGTGGCTCAGCTGGAGCAGACAGAGGATCAGCATGCTGTACAGCCTCTCGCACTACAGCTGCACCTGGAACAACTTGAGGACCAGAGGCGTCGTAACAATCTACAGCTGAGGGGGGTCCCGGAAGATACAGGTGAGGAGACATTACAATCAATAGTATTGAAATTATACCATAGAAATGGAGGGGAGGAGTCAAACAGGAACACCACATCCCAATATCAAATGAAAAATACAAAAAGAGGGACTTAAGGCCTCTTGAGGCCAGGGACTTTTAGGGTGCTCAATAGACAAGTGAAAAGTTACAAGGTAAAAAATATATATTTTATTAATAAATCTCTAAAAAGGCATGAAGCAACACAATATTAAATGTTTACAGAGCAATTCTAATGAAGATATGATACAGAGCTTAATATCACTTTCTCAACATGTTTCGCTTTCTAAAGCTTCTTCAGGAGATATAATGTGGCATCTGATCAACTATAAAATGAAAAATAAACAATAAATACTCATGTCTAAAGGTATACATAGCAACCATATTAAATTCATTTAGTATACATCAATTCAATATATTGTAGTGTAAACAATTGCAGGGCATGAATATCAAGACATGATGTGTCAACAAAGTTGCAAAAAGAATAACAATACATCTGAAAATAATATGCATACACAAATTAAATAAAAAAAAAAAGGGGGGGGGGGGGAACCAAACCACCTTACCAGTGTTGTAAAGACTGGAAATGTCTGTAGATATTAATTTGAAACTCAAGATTATGCAAAGTGCACAATGCCTTCCAGCCCTCACTCCCTAGCAGGGTATGCAGAGAGGGGCAAAAAAATCTCTATGTGTAGAGTAGATGAGTCTCTCTATATAAAGAAAAAAAAGTCAAATGTAATGCAGTCAAAGGATAAGTATTGCAATAAATTATAGTAAACCACCCAAGGGCAGCGGCAACTGGAAATACCTCGCTAAGTAAATAGAATCAATAATGCTCCAAAATTGCATCCAATGGATGGTTAAAAGCAAATAGCCTCTTAGTGAAGGGCTCCTTTAAAAGAAACAGGAAGTAACGCTGCTCAGCAAGATGTTAAGATGAGCCCAAGCCAATCCTGCAGGTCATACCGCATGAACGAGCGCTGTGCTTCCCATAGCTGGGAACCTATAAATTCAAAAAAATCGCCAGTCAAAAAATGGGAATACTAAATTGGGACAGATAGAGATCTAATTTCAAATCCATGGCTTAAACAGTGTTTAAAGACTTACTTGGGAAAACAAGTGGCAGGAAGAGACACAGAAGTGGTCCGCCAGAGAGACCGCAGCGTTGCCTGCCTCACGTCGTAGGGGAATGACAGAGGGTGGCAGGGAAAACCCTGCTTTATACCCTCTCCGGCGCCGTCACGCCGCGGACAGAATCAGAGGACTGCGCATGCATCCGGGCTGCAATATGGTGGCGGCGCTCATGACGCAAAGGTGTTCACTGAGCGGCGGCCATTTTGGAAAACCTAGTGCCCACATGGGACACAGAGAAAGCCTTCGGAGACACACTAAGGGTAGGGACACCTCCCTATCTCCGAAGACAAGGAGCAATATTGCGTGATGCGTAGATATATCTACAGAAATCACACTTGTGACAAGGTCTAGTCCCCTAGAAGAAACTGTAGTGAAAATGCTCATTTTGAATTTAAGGCATTAAGAGACCGCCTTAGATTACGTGGCTATAGCAATAAATGCCTCAAAAGAGCCTATATGAGGGCCAAAAAGCAGGACCGCTCCCATCTCATCCATGGTCGAACCACCCCCAGACCGGACCCCGATCTGAGATTAATTACTAGATTTTCAGGACAACACCAGCAGGTACGTGATCTATTACAGAAACATTGGTACCTGCTGATGGGAGACCCCAACGTCTCCAAACATTTAAAAGATCACCGGGAAATCACATACAGACGCTCTCGTTCTGTGTGGGATCATATTGTCCATAGTCATTATGCTCCTCCTTCTAAAAACAACACAAACATCAAGGGGACTAGACCTTGTCACAAGTGTGATTTGTGTAGATATATCTACGCATCACGCAATATTGCTCTTCCTAATGGACGAGTTTACAATCCAAAATTCCTAGCCACCTGCCAATCTATTGGTGTGGTCTATCTGATGATATGCGAGTGCAATGCTTTATATGTGGGGAAAACTAAACGTCCTTTTTTCCACAAATGAGAGACCATGTCTCCCTGGTTACCAAGAAAAAGATGGAGACCCCTATTAGCCGTCATTTAGGTCTATGTCATCAATTTGATGATACAAAAATGCACTTCTTCGCCCTTGAATATGCCCCCCCGAATAAAAGAGGGGGAGATTATGACAGGATCTTGCTGCAGCGAGAGACCAGGTGGATTTTTGATTTAAATGCCCTCAAATACCCTGGTTTAAACGATGTTTTAAGTTTCAAGACGTTTCTCTAATTTTTCATTTCTACCCAATATATTCATTTTTTTTCACCTACCATGCACCTTATATATAATCAGTTGTTATTTACAAATATTTTTATACCCTTATTTAATTTGCTATTTATGCATTTTGCCTTTCCACCCCTTCCTCCACTTTTGTTCATGGGATGTACGGACACCCGGGGCACTCTACTCCCAGTCTTTAATCAATATTTCGACAGTTTTGTGCCCTTCTTATGGGGACTGCTTGGAGCCCATGCGTCCGGGGTCAATTATTTTTCAGTCCTTGTCTCCTTCAGAGATCGGGAGATGTCCCCACCCTTAGTGTGTCTCCGAAGGCTTTCTCCATGTCCCGTGTGGGCCCTAGATTTTCCAAAATGGCTGCCGCTCAATGAACACCTTTGCGTCATGAGCGCCGCCGCCATATTGCAGTCCGGACGCATGCGCATTCCTCTGATTCTGTCCGCGGCATGACGGCGAGTCAGACGCCGTCACGCCGGAGAGGGTATAAAGCGGGGTTTTCCCTGCCACCCTCTGTCATTCCCCTACGACGTGAGGCAGGCAATGCTGCGGTCCCTCCGGCGGACCACTTCTGTGTCTCTTCCTGCCACTTGTTTTCCCATGTAAGTCTTTAAACACTGTTTAAGCCATGGATTTGAAATTAGATCTCTATCTGTCCCAATTTAGTACTCCCATTTTTTGACTGCCGATTTTGTTGAATTTATAGGTTCCCCACTATGGGAAGCACAGCGCTCGTTCATGATGTTTGACCCGCAGGATTTGCTTGGGGTCATCTCAACATCTTGCTGAGCAGCGTTACTTCCCGTTTCTTTTAAAAGAACCCTTCTCTAAGAGGCTATTTGATTTTAACCATCCATTGGATGCGATTTTGGAACATTATTGATTCTATTTACTTAGCGAGGTATTTTCCAGTTGCCGCTGCCCTTGGGTGGTTTACTATAATTTATTGCAATACTTATCCTTTGACTCCATTGGTTGACGCCATTACATTTGACTTTTTTTTTATATAGAGAGACTCATCTACTCTACACATAGAGATTTTTTTGCCCCTCTCTGTATACCCTGCTAGGGAGTCAGGGCTGGAAGACATCGTGCACTTTGCATAATCTTGAGTTTCAAATTTATATCTACAGACATTTCCAGTCTTTACAACACTGGTAAGGTGGTTTGGTTTTTCTCACTGCTTTTTTTTATTATTTAATTTGTGTATGTATATTATTTTCAGATGTATTGTTATTCTTTTTGTAACTTTGTTGACACATCATGTCTTGATATTCATGCCCTGCAATTGTTTACACTAAAATATATTGAATTGATGTATACTAAATGAATTTAATATAGTTGCTATGTATACCTTTAGACATGAGTATTTATTGTTTATTTTTCATTTTATAGTTGATCAGATGCCACATTATATCTCCTGAAGAAGCTTTAGAAAGTGAAACATGTCGAGAAAGTGGTATTAAGCTCTGTATCATATCTTCATTAGAATTGCTCTGTAAACATTTAATATTGTGTTGCTTCGTGTCTTTTTTAAAGATTTATTAATAAAATATATATTTTTTACCTTGTAACTTTTCACTTGTCTATTGAGCACCCTAAAAGTCCCTGGCCTCAAGAGGCCTTAAGTCCCTCTTTTTGTATTTAGTATTGAAAATATGCCAACAAATGGCACTTTCGGTGGCCCCCCAGGAGTTCAAGTTTGAGAGGGTTCATAGAGGCTGGGTACCCACTCCACAGATTTAAAAAGACCTATAGACATTGTATGCTGTATGCTTCGTTATACACACAGAGAGGTTATTCTTCGCAAGGCGTGGGAGCTGGGAGAGATTATTTTCAATGGATCTCCTGTAAAAATATAAGCAGATATATCGAGGAATACTTTGCAAAGTAGATTAGGCAACTGGGGGGTAAATATCTGGGGGTATCCCATCTCGTTAACTATAAGGAAAGGACCCTCATCTTTTTTCTTGTCTAGCCCAGCAGACTTACCTGGGCTGTTTTTCTTTTTGGAGACAGAGGCAATTCCTATTCCCAATTGGCTAAAAGCAATCCCGGGACAAATACGGCGAAGGCCTGTTGAACTAAGAAGGCTAGACCCGGAATCTCAAGGATTAAAAAAGCAAAGAAATCAACAAGAGACCCTGGTAGAAAGCTAAAAATGGAAGAGAAATATGGAAGGACTGTGAGGAAACCATAGAATTGGAGGGAGAGGGAGAGGGAGGGGAAGGGAAGAGGGAAGGGAAAAGGGAAAAAAAAAACTTTTTTTTTGGACAAAATGTTACCCCCCCCCCCCTTTTTTTTTTGGAGAAGATTATTAGGAAATATAGATCCATATGGATAAAAGGGGCTCCTATTTTCATTTTTTTTTTATTTATATATTTTTTCCCCCTTTTTTTTTCCTCTGTTTTTTTGTTCCTCCCCCTTTTTTTTTATCTACAAAAAGATACCAGATCTGGTTAGGATTGGTTTCACTACTTCCCTTTTTCTCTGCTGATTGTGAGACCCATATGTACTCAAACAGAACAAAAGTGGGATTGGAAAAGGGGGGAGGGGAGGTATTAGGATTGCTGTGAGTGTTTTTTGTTTTTTGTTTTTTTTTGTTTTTTACTTTTGTGTGAGATTGGGGATAAGGGTTTTATTTTTCATAGTGTGAGAAGATTATTTCAATTTATTAGGACTATTATCACTTAGTGGTTTAAGGTGGCAAGGAATTACAACGTTTTACTTACTTATTTATTTTTTCTGTTTTTTTATCACTTCATGTCACTTATATATTGATTATATGAGTAAAGTAAAATTCAGAGATTCAAGGTTTCCCCCTAAGACAGGGGGTAGGATATGGTGGTGAGAATATCACATAGACAAAAAGTCACTCTATATTTATAGCACGAAATAAGATACAATACATTATGACACAGGGGTTAAGGGAGTAGTTGTAGGTAACTACAAACCTCCCCCTATTTTTTTCTATTATAAAAGCTCTCCCCCATTTTTTTTCACCCCCCCCCCAGGATAATCTCACATGCGTGTGGAAGTAGATACATGGGGCAGAGAGGTTGGGTCTTTAAGTAGAGATAAAGATATGAGGAAACCCCCATTGATAGACCAAAAAAGAAGAAATGGAGGAAGTGGAAGAAGTCTTTACTTAGAGGTATTTTGACCCTCATATGTTAAATTATATATTTTATTGAATTCAGTTTGCTCTTTCTTCCTCTCCTCCTATCTCCATAACTTATGAATGAATGAGTGACTTGTATAGCGCTACCTATTCGAACTGAATCGCCTCAGGGCGCTTTTTGCTGCCGGTGTCCATCTGCAGTATAGCGCGGTCCTTGCCCCATGGGGTCCTGACACGCTTACAAACACATACACATACAACATACACATATTTGGCCAATTTTTTCGACAGGATCTAATTAACCTACCAGCATGTCTTTGGAGTGTGGGAGGAAACCGGAGTACCCGGAAGAAACCCACGCAGGCAAAGGGAGAACATGCAAACTCCAGGCAGATGGTGTCGTGATCGGGATTTGAACCAGCGACCCTATTGCTGCTAGGTGAATGTGCTAACCACTACAACACTGTGCTGCCCCCTTACTTTTTTTTTCTTCTAATTTTTCCTCCCCTATGTAAATAAAATAGATATAAATGAAATAAGGGCAACAATGATGATGTTGATATTGAAATATTGAAATTTTGTGATAAACTGGTAAAAGACATTCTTTTTGTTATTTTTTATTTTTGCTGGAGGGCAAAAGTAGAGAGCCCCACAGCTCGGACATCTCAGACCACTCTCCCAGTTAGGCCTGCGCCTACATGGTCCAGTAAGACCAGAAGAAGGTGCGTTCCTGAGGGTAATTAGTGGAGAAGAGGAATGATATGTTCCCTCCCCCCCCCCTTTTTTTTTTTTCTCCTTCTCCCTTCACTCCCTTCCCCCTCACCCCCCCCCCCCCCCGAGAAATGACGTATGCTACTACATGATCTGAAACATTTCCGTGTTGACATAGCTTTTATTCAAGCTTTTATTTTATAGCTTTTATTCAAGAGACATTTCAAGACAGACAGACTTCAATATCTCCAAAACAGATTTTACCCGTTGACATACCATGCTACTAATTTGATGGCTAAATCAAAAGGGGTCTTGATATTAATTTCAAGCAAAATACCCTGGCGCCATCAAATATCATTGATAGACCCTACGGGACAATATATTTATATAAAGGGCCTCCTGGGGAACAAGCAGATGATGGTAACAATCTATACTCCCAATGAAAATCAGGCCTCTTTTCTAGATGAGGCATTAGAGAAGCTTATAGATTTTGCAGAGGGTAGTTGATACTAGGAGGAGATTTTAATATACCCTTGATATCATCAACAGATACCTCCACGAGGATATCATCCATCCCTCCTAGCCAACTAAAACGTACTGCAAAATTATTCCATAAAGCTCAATTGATTGATGTATGGAGGATATATATCGGGGTGGGGCAATGCGAAAATACCATCCCTTCTGTAGATGCACCATCCCGTAAATATATGCAAATGTGTTCCAAAAAAAGTATATAGAACTGAATGGAAGACTTTAATTGTGCCTCTAAGAAGTATAAATAGATGAAAAACAATTAATGAAAAAAAAACATTATTTTATTCAGTATAAAAACAGTTAATATATTACAATTAATACAGTTGAAATGGATGATCACGTGTAGATTCTACAAATGAAACATCAATTAATATTGCATAGATTTATAAAGTTACATCAGTGAGGGCTAGAATATAAAATATATATATTTTGACTATATTTTGACGTTGACTAGCATCGCCATACACACCCCTAGTGGACTGATAATGCAGCTATATTTGTCTGTTGAATATTTTATAAAACATCTAGACCTGTTTAGTAAACATTGTTAACAATTTCTCATTAAACACATACCTTTGTATAAATTTATGCATCAATGTCTATATATATTTTATATTCTAGCCCTCACTAACTTTATAAATCTATGCAATATTAATTGACGTCATATTTGTAGAATCTACACGTGATCACATTGTGCCATTCTCAAAGGCCCTGATGAAGCGGCCTCTTCCACGAAACGTGTAGGCCATAACTCTGTTAAAATCTGGGATTTGCACACCCTGAATTCATTTCAACCATATTAACTGTAATGCATTAACTGTTTTTATACTGAATAAAATAAAATTTATTTTTAAATTAATTGTTTTTCATCTATTTATACTTCTTAGAGGCACAATTAAAGTCCCATTTAGTTCTATATACTTTTTTAGGAACATATTTGCAATGATTGACGTATGGAGATTGCAACATTCTGGGGAATGAGATTACTCATTTTATTCACCTCCACATAAAATCTGTACCAGGATAGATTATTTTTTGATTCCCCATACCTGTTTACATGCAGTCCGGACTACATCCATAGGAAATATTACATGGTCAGACCATGCCCCTGTATTCCTGGCTTATGATCTGACAGGAGCTCAGACATCTAGACATCGTTACTGGCAACTTAATGAAAGTCTTTTACAGATACCAGAAGTTTTAGGGGACGTGACTAAAGAGCTGACGTACTTTCAGATGAATGACCTACCAAATTGTGACCCAGGAATTTTATGGGAAGTACATAAGTCAGTTCTTAGAGGTGTTTTTATTAAGCATGGGGCTCGTGTTAAGAGAATGAATGAAACAGCTTACGGAATTACTTGATAAATTAGCGATTGTGGAATCTAGTCATAATCATGCTCCTAATAAGACTCTGGAAACAGACTTGGCGGTACTGAGGAAGCTAATTACCGATTTGCTTCATTACAAGGCGAAAGCAGCGCTACAGTTTTGCCGTAAGGTGAACTATGAATCGGGTGATAAATGTGGGAAAGTATTGGCAAGAAAAGTGAGAGAACATAAACTGTCAACATATATCCCCAAAGTTGTCATTGGGAACGGCCAAAAAGTAACTATACCAACGCATATTTCCCAGGAATTTAAAGAATTTTTTTTTTTTCCAAAATAAATTTTTATTGAAAATAAATCATATCAGTATAACAGTATCATCATACAGTTGTTCAAGAATCAAGGAACAGGTGTTATTGTGATTGAGACAAATGTGCCAATGATTTAGCTATAACAGAAAATCTCTTATACATACATTACAACATACGTAAGGCAAGAGTGTTTTATCTATTAGCATAAAAACAATAAATTGACTGTAGAGTAAATATTGCTGGGTATAATGGCATAATTTCCATTTTCTGTTACAACCACTGAGGGGAGATTCCCATTCGTTGAATGATGGTGCAGGAATTTGTATGACAATTCAATCCATGTGGAGAGTAGGATTGCTGGCCGGGAGCTCTGTTATGAGGACCCGCACCGCAGAAGGTGTTAAAATGGGTTCTGGGTGGATAGTGAAAAACATATGAATAGAGGGAAGGGGGGGCCTAGGGGGTATGGGGGGGTACAAGAGGGAGGACAAGGTGGTAGGGGGGTGGTTGTCTCCTCAGTCTCCGCCACTTGTAGTGTAAATGCGGTATGGTATCGCTCTATGGTGGAGTAGATTAGGTTTGTAGGACACCTATTGTCGGAGAGCTGCATAGGGATAATGTTGACATGCGGCCTCCCATACTCGTCCCTTGTTTAGGGGTGGGAGCTCCATGTTGTCTGGGAAAGGAGAGGAAGTATGCGGGTGGTGAGGTTGAAGGGACTATGCAGTGTAGATAGTGGATGCTTATCACAAGTGAGCAGGTCATGGTCGAAAGTTAGTTCATCAATGTCAGGTATCTGTCGGTTGTTCAAAAATGAATCCAGCATGCCCACGTCTTGGAAAATTTGGCTGGGGAGTCTCGGGAAATGGAAACGAGTTCTTCCATTTCAGTTATTTTGTTAATTTGTGTGAACCACTCTGGGATGGTCGGAACGTGAGGAGAGCCCCAATGTCTTGGAATGCACATTTTGGCTGCATTAAGTAGGGGTAAGATCAGTGGAGTTGATAAATCCAAGTGATGGAAAAAGCATTGGGCTGGGGAATGATCTAAGGTGTAAGTTGATATTGATTCAGTGAGTTCTCGGACTTGCGTCCAGAATGGTTGAATTGCTGGGCATGACAACAGAATGTGTATCAATGTGCCCGGTTCTCCGTCACATCTCCAACATTTGTTGGGATACGAGGGGTTGAATTTGTTTAAGATGGCTGGGGTTCTGTACCAGCGTGTTAGGGTCTCATAGTTGTTTTCCTGAGTGGAAACGTTTAGAGAGCCTTTATGGGCAATCGTAAATATATGTTCCCATTGGTCTTCTGATAGTTCTGATTGTATTTCTCTTTCCCATGTTTTGTATGCTTTCCCTTCTTTGGGGGAAGTTTCAGTAAATAGCATTGCATATATACTGGAGATTAAATGTTGTTGGGGGTTGGATTGGGAGCAGAGGTGTTCAAATGGAGTAAATGGTCGTGAAATGGAAGAGTCGCGATTGATCCCCTGTAAGAAGTGGTGAATTTGAAAGTAGGTCCAGAATGGGAGAGGGTTGCTAGTGGTGGTGGGTGTTAACGTGAGGCGGTCTAAAAAAGAACCGTCGCGGAAGAATTGATGCGCTAGTATGTTTGGGAGTTGCCACTGATGTGTTAGGAATTGTGCGGACATACCAGGGAGGAAGGCAAGGTTTAGTCTTATAGGAGTTAAAGATCCCGGAGTAGAAGAGATGTGTAGTTTTTGGCAAGCTTCCCTGAAACAGCCGAGGGTCGGACCAATAAGAGGATTTTCTCTGAGAGTGGGGGGGATATGTGTAGGAGCCAGCCAGGGTGTTGATCGCAAAGGGAGGGGAGACAGTGAGTTTTCCAGTCTGACCCAGTCTTTGTATTGATTATGTAGTGACCAATCCACAATTCTGGTAAGGTGGCAGGCCCAGTAGTATTTTTTGAGATCTGGAAAACCAATGCCCCCCTTCGTCTTAGGTCGCGTTAGGAGGTCGTAAGCGATTCTCGGATGTTTTTGCTTCCATACAAATTCTGTACATAGTCTTCTGTAAGACAGGAAGAATGATGGGGGAAGTTTAATGGGGATAGCTTGTAGGATGTATAAGATACGTGGAAGGATGTTCATTTTGATAATGGCCGCGCGACCGAACCAGGAAAACTGTGGTTTGTTCCATTTTTTGAGGTCGTCAGTTATAGCTTTGAGAATGGGAAGATTTTTTGCGAAAAGATCTGATAGGTTCGCTGTAAGGTAAATTCCAAGTTATTTAATTCAGTCATGCCGCCATTGGAAGGGGAAGTTAGTTTCACACTGTGGAACAGTCTCTTGTGGGATGGTGACATTTAGGGCATGGGATTTGGTGAAGTTTATTTTAAAATTAGAGAGAAGTTGGAAGAGGTGAAAGTCGCTCAGTAAGTTTGGAATAGAAATATGGGGCTCGCTAAGGGAAAGTAGAATGTCGTCAGCAAAAGCTGCCAACTTATAGGTTCGGCCTGCTATGGGTATTCCTTTAATATTTTCGTTTTTCCTGAGGCAGTTCAAGAGAGGTTCAAGGGTTAGTACAAAAAGGATAGGGGAGAGTGGGCAGCCTTGCCTTGTTCCATTGGTTATGGAGAAGGCGTTTGACAGATGGCCATTAATCCGAACTCTGGCAGTGGGTGTCGTGTATCGGAACATGATTGAGTTGAATCTGTCAAACGCCTTCTCCGCGTCCAACGACAGGAAGAATCCCTTGTGCTTAGTGGTTGTCATCCAGTGGTGGAGATTTATGGCTTTAATAGTGTTATCTCTTGACTCTCGACCTGGAATAAAACCAACTTGGTCTTTATCTATCAGAGATGGTAGTAGAGGAAGCAAGCGATTGGCTAAGATTCTGGCAAAGAGTTTTATGTCAACATTTAGTAGGGAAATCGGCCTATAGTTAGTGACTAGTGTCGTGTCTTTCCCCTCCTTTGGTATAACTGTAATGTGAGCTTCAAGGAGTCTGTGGAAGGGAAGCGTGGAGGAGGAGAGGGAGTTAAAGGCTTTGAAGAAGGGGCCAGTAAGTACCTCTGTGAAAGTTTTAAAGTATACGGCTGTGAATCCGTCTGGGCCGGGACTCTTTCCGGCTTTTAGTTGTTTGATCACATTTTTACGTTCTTCTTCCGAGATGGGGTGTTCTAATTGGCGGGCGTCCTCTCTGTCGATGGGTTTAGGACAGTGTTCTTTTTGGAAGTTTTTGATAAGGGAACGTCTAGCATTGTTTGTAGTGGGGCCATCTGCTTGCATGTCGAGGTTGTACAGAGTGGAATAGTACGCCTCAAATTGGGAAGCTATGTCTGGGGCTGTGACTTTCGACCTACCTTGGGAATCATTGATAGTATGGATGGTAGAGCGAGCTTTGTTCGTTTGGATGGCTCTGGCTAAGTATTTGCCGCTTTTATTTCCAAATTCATAGAATCATTTCTGTTGTAGAATAAATTTATGTTTTGTTTTGTGGGATAGTTCTGTGAGTAGGCACTCCCTGGTTTGTGTGAGGTCTCGGTATGTCTGCTGGGCTTTAGTTTGTTTATGAGCTAGCTCTAGAGTTTTAATCTCCTGAATCAGGTTTGTGATTCTGGCTTGGTGGGCTTTTTTCCGCAATGTTTTTAGGGCAATGAGTTTTCCCCTCAGGACGCATTTGTGGGCCTCCCATTGTGTTAATGGGGCTGTTTCTTCGTTGTCATTGTCGAGAAAGAAATTGTGTATGGCTTGCCTAATGTTCATGATATCCTCTTCTGAGGTCAATAGAGTTGAGTCTAAGCGTCATATCTTCGAAACAGTATGATGGTCAGGGAAGGTCAATGTCATTGTGATTGGGTGGTGGTCAGATAGGAGCATTGGTTCAATTGTCGCATGGGAAAGAAAAGGAAGGTCTGGCTGGGAAAAAAAAGGGAGTCAATTCTGGAATATCTATTATGAGGGGCGGAGAAAAATGTGTAGTCCTTTTCGTTTGGATGGAGAGTGCACCATGTGTCGTGTAAAAGCAGCTCATGAAATTGTAGTTTGATTTGGCGTAGGGTTCTGTATGGAAACGATGTGGTGCCTGATGAGGTGTCTAATAGTGGGTATAAAGCTACATTAAAGTCTCCCCCGAGTACGGTTAGACCCGTAGAAAAGCCTGATAGAAGTTGAGAGATCTGTCTAAAGAAACTAGATTGTGCAGAGTTAGGGCTGTAAATGTTGGCCAGGGTTACAGGCCGGCCCTGAATCCTGCCTTTTAAAAAGATGTATCTGCCTTCCTTGTCAATAAGCAATCAGTGAGTTCCTAGATTAAGTTTTTGGAGATCAGGATTAAGACTCCTTTAATTTTTGCCTGTGGGTTGGTAGAGTGGTAGGGGGTCGCTAGGATATAAAGGGTAACTATTGTTTGGCAACCTAGTGGATGTCAGGGCTCAAAGACCCGTTTTTCCCCTGTTGGTTGGCTTCAGGAGAAGGTGAGGGAGAATATAAGCAAATGAAGATGAGCTCCTTATGTTAAGGAGAAATCATTTGAGGTTGGGTAAAGAGGGATTGGGTGGAGGTAAGGATTTAGCTTAGGTTCTGTGTGGAGTCGCCCCTCTAGAGAGGGACTTAAACTAGTATCATACAGTTGTAATAACCAGTCCTTTTTCGAAGGATTGCAAATTAGCATTAAAGGGTCTCTTGTCTTGGATGTGTGCCTTATACAATCAATTGTAGGGAGTGATAATCGCTCAGGAAGGTTGAATCAAGCTTAGTTGGGAGTTGGGTGAGGGGGTGGTAGGTTGAGGAAATAGAGAGGAAATAGAAAGGGGGGAGACTTTTTGGAGGACTGTGTAATAGTCTCAAAGGTTATTCATCTCAATGCATGCGTGGGTTATACTTGCGTGACAATGGTCATGTTGATTGAAGTCAATTCGTGTTGTAGAAGTCACGGTTAGCTGACTCAGATGAGGGAGATCGGGTGTTGTGGTGGGTTCATAGTTCTTGCACCGATTTTGTGGTGTAAAGAAGAGTGGGGGACGTTTTCTGAATGTAGGCAAGTCTCTGGATCCAAGTGGTTGGCACCCGTCAGGAACTAGGTGAGGGGAGGGGATTGGACTGGTCATTTGAGACATGATGCCTTTCCTCTCATACGTTGGGTTTCTGTATGTAGGTAATTGCGTTGTAGCAGGTTTGGTTGAAGTATGTCTTACTGAGTTATTTGTGAGGTAACAGGTTTAAGGGCTTCAGGTGAACGATGAAAGAAGAGGAGCCGACCCATTATTCAGGGCCTCCATGGCGGGGTCGTCTGTGGGCAGGAGATGCCGTGGGGCTATTGTTCGCGGTATTCCTGGGTCCTGTGGACGTGTTGGTCCTGGGCGAGTTGGATCTGCGCCTTCTGATATGGAATTCATCGCGAACTGGGATGGCATCCATGGAATTAGATCTTCTGGGATGAGGAGGTCTAAGAGATCGGTACCAATCAGGTAGTTCAATGCAGGGTATATTCAGAGCTTCGCAGAATGTGGCGAGGTCTTCAGGCACTCTCAGATTAGCTGTACACCCTTGTGCTGATGCCGAAAGGCAAAAGGAGAACTTCCAGCGGTACTGAATTCCGTTTGTGCGTAATAGATCAAGGAGAGGGCGCAAATCTCTTCTATTTTGGAGAGTGATGGGCGATAGATCCTTAAATATTTTTATCTCTGAGTCTTGGCATGATAGGTTGCGACGATCTCTGGCCCTGCGAAGGATTTCTTCTTTCAGCTTGAAATTAACTAGGCAGCATACCACATCTCTGGGAGGATCTGTGTCCCTACCTCTGGGTCTGAGAGCTCTGTGTAGGCGTTCACATTCAATGGGGGTCTCGGGGGGTCTGCCTAACAGATCGTTAAATACAGCTATAGTTGCCTGGGCAAGTTGGGTATGATCGCTTGTCTCTGACATGCCTCTTACATATCACCTTCAGCTGCTAACTCTTCTAAATCTCTAAAAGCACAACATTCCCTGAAAGAAAATTCATCATCTGCCAGTACAACATCAACAAGTGCAGATATAGACTGTACAGAGACACTGCCATCTACTGAATGATATTGTCTTTTTATTGTAAGGTTCCTCACGAACTTATTAATATCCACAATTGTATCAAATAGATTGAAGTGTCTCTGGACTGTTGGTCCATGTTCTTACGTGTATGCAGGACCTTTTGGTATGCATGAGAACATGGACCTTCAGTTTGAGCTTTTACTCAAGCTTCTAGTCGCATGATCTTTGGGGCTGAGGTTTGGTGATTGATCGAGTTGTGTTCTCATCACTGATTATCACTGCCCCCAGAACACCTGTAGCTATTGGGGCATTCTATTTAAGAGCTATCAGTTGTCTCAGTCATTGTAATGATTAAGCACAAGATGTATGTGTGAAACGCATCTATATGACCACAGTTTGGTGTCTTTGGTGTTATCTTTGTAAAATAAAATAAAAGGCAATCGGAAGTTCTGGATGTGCAGCCATTTCTTTCTTCTTTCCAATAAGGTTCAAGCTGGTGTGCATTATATTTGTTGTATTGAAAATTTAGGCATTTAATTTAAAGATTTTCTGCCTGAAGAGAGACAACTAGATCAATGAAAGGGATGAAGTCTCACTTATAATAAAAGATTAGATACGTAGGCTTGTTTATTTTAAAAAATATATATAGTAAGTGTCCAATTAAACGCACTCGAAGCTGAGTGCTTACTCATAGCTAGTAGCTATTAAAATGACTGATTCTTATATATCTTTTGAGCAGATATCACATGACTACCTGATTAAACAAAAAATGAGTCTCAGCTGAGAGCCAATTCTGTGAAATGCCGGCATCTGCTGATCAATCAATATGCTATCCAATAAGAAAAACTTTTTAAACAGTGACATATAATTGGTGAAAAAGATTTATGTGTATATAAACGAAGGGTAATATATATCCTTCCCTCATATATGTTCATACATCAACCTATTTGCACCCACAATTGTAATATATATGTAATAAAGCGTGATGAAATATAAATGTAAGTGTGTTAAGGTAAAATGTAAAAACACAACAATGTGTGTATATATTTGTGCAATAAATGTGCGTAGAAAATGCATGATTGTGATAACATGCAAATGTTATATTAATAAAAATGGATACTCTGGTAAGTGGTCACATATGATAGGTGTGACAAGAAACAGAAAACATGTAGTGAAAACCAAGATGTGAAAGCCATTAGTGTTAAAAGATGGACTCAGATATGATAAACCACGGTAGTAAGTGAAATAAATATATATGTATGCATGGTATATCTTGTAGAGAAACTATGTCCAAGGAATGTGTAAAAAGTTAAATGAATAAAATTATTATCTTAACTAGAATAGTGTTTGAATGTTTGTATCTGCTGGCCGCGGTAGTAGGTAGTAAAACGAGAGCGGTCAATGTATGGGAGTACTGAAATGATTGAAGTGAAATGGTCAACAATGTAGCATGACATTGTGTATGATTAACCCGACTACGAGCAGGATGTGTATTGAACTTTCTAGTGTAAAGCATGAACGGCGGGATCCGAAGCAACGAGATCCCGCCGATCAAAGTCACCGCAGTGTGGTCTGATGTTACTGTTAATGTAATGGTAGTGTGTACGGGGTTCCGGTTAATAGCCTAAAGATAAGGCAACCGCAATAAACCCTGCTGACTATAAAGAAATAAGCCTGGACTGGAATAATAAACTACATCCAAATGGAAATAAGCACTAAATATAATGAGTGGCCGGTCCAGGGGGCCTAATGCGGAGATGTATCTTTATATGTGAATGTCAGCAAATGCCGAGACCAAAGAACTAACCATATTGTTACCAATGTCAAATAATACATGTTATAAATTAACTAGTACAAAAATCGTACAATAATGCCGGCAGATAAAACAATTAAAGAAAAGCAAAGCACATAATGGGTCGAAGTGGATCCGATCTATAAAAATAGTAAAGGACATATTATTATGCTGGACACTACAATCAGACAAGTTACACATTCCTATTGTAATACTAATCTAGCAAAACGGATATTTAATACAAAACTGTAACATTTAAAGGCTTGTGTGTATAAATATATGCTCCGTATGACTAAATGATGATCCTAGGACATTCATGTGGATTTTAACATCAATATATACAAAGATATAAAAAAGGAAGGTGTATACATATGCATTTACATGAAAACTGCGTATGTATATTACATAATTTTATCACTGTTGAAAAATATGAAAGTAAAAATAAAAATAAAATCGTGAATATTAATGGAACAATTATAAGAATATTCAAAATAATAATAAAAACAAAAATGTGTGAAAAAGTAAAATTCTTAATATTAATATTGTCATGTGGACATCCAAGAGTAAAACAAACATATATTTTATCTAGTATATATCATATTTGAACGAAATGGATGTCACAAGGCGATATTAGAAAATGTTTTAAATATCTACTACTGACCATGGTGTATTAGAGGTATTGCTCAACTATGGTTAATATAATAAGTATATCGAGCAAAGGTCCATGTAAAACATGTAAAGTAATAGAAATAATAAATTAATTTCTTCTTGTGTATAAGGTTCGATATGTCTGTGTGTGGACCACAATGGTCAGTAGATAGAAGAACTCATATCATGGCACTGTCTGACTGGAGTATATAATAGAAAAAGTGGAAAGTGGCTAAAAAGATGTAGAGAATGGGAAATTGTGAACAATTATGATGGTTTTTATATCTTGAATATATCCAAGCGGTATGTTTGAACAATCACTCGTAATAATAGGAAACATCGCATTCAAAATTGAGGCCCAGGGGAATTCTCGTGTTTAAAGAGAATATCCAATATACTTCACGTTTGCAAAGTAATTGGAACCTGTCGCCTCCTCTAGTAGGTGTTACAACCTTTTCTATACCCTGAGTATAGAGGCTTGATACATCTTTCTGATGAACAAAGATCCAGTGTTTTGCCACGTTAGTTAATCTATCTTTTTCTATGTCATGTAAGTGATCATACAAACGGTCTCTAAGACGGCGTGTAGTCCGCCCGACATACTGGATCTGGCAAATATCGCAAGTAATCACATATACTATAAACTGGGTGTTGCAGTTTATGAATGAAGTGATGTTGAAAACTCTGCTATTCATGCAAGATTGAACTTGCTTGCCCTTCTTTATGTGACAGCAATAATTGCAACCCTTTTTACCACATTTGTAATTACCCTTAAAGCTTAACCAGTTGGCTTTGGTTTGTTCAGATGACACTAAACTAGGTGAAAGGGAACTCCCCAGGGTAGGTGCCCTGCGGGAGACCACTTTAATACCCCTGGAAAGGATGTTGCTGTATGCAACATCATAATATAAGATTGGAAGATATTTAGTGACTATCTTTCTTATTTGGTTAAATTCTGCGCTATATGGTGTAGAGAATACTGGAGTGGTAATTGAAGGGGGACTGGTGTGGAGTTTGTCTTGTAGAAGTGTCTGCCTAGGGATCGCGCTGGCTCTGTTAAGTGCTCTATTAACTAGGGCTATGCCGTATCCTCGATCTCTGAACCGCTGGGCCATATGATGTGCTTCTCTATGGAAATTTTCAGGGGTGCTACACAGGCGTTTGAGTCTCAAAAATTGTCCATACGGTACACCTCGTATGGTATGTTTGGGGTGTGCTGAGTCTGCTCTGAGCAGAGCATTACCCGCAGTAGGTTTCCTGTATAGAGTAGTATGAATAGAGTTGCCTGTACCTGTGAGTTTAACATCAAGGAATTCGATGCTGTGGGGTTGTAAAGTGCCTGTAAACTTTAAATTCAAGTTGTTATTATTAAAATATGAAAGCCAAGTTTCCAAATCAGCATCTGCATCCGATGTGATGAACAGGAGGTCATCAATAAAACGACAGTAAAAAACCGTATCTAGTCTTTGGGGGCTATCATGTCCAAAGATGCGAGACCCCTCCCACCAACCCATGAAGATGTTGGCGAGAGAGGACGAAAATTTAGCGTCCTCTCTCGCCAACATCTTCAGTTGATGTCTTTTCAGACGAAACGCGTCGGGTGTAGGACGCTACCTTAAATCATCTGTCTACTGCGCTAAACACAATTTTTTATGTTTTTATGAAGTTTGTTTTTATCTGGAACTTTTCGCTGGAATTTTTTATACAATAAATTTCCTAACCAACCGGAATTTACACTATGTGGAGCCTTGTTTCTTCTATTTCCCCTATCTCAAACTACTTGAGACCCAAGTGAGTGCTGGAGGATGAATCGGGAGACTGTTCATGATTGGAGTTCTTCTCAAGATCATTCAATTGCAGACCAGCTATAACCCTACCGTGTCACACGGTTCAAGCTCGTATGACTCACCGCTGTATGGCCTGTGAGTCCACCGCGTCCGGTAAGGGCATTTTACGTTACTTTTGCACTGGGCTGATCATTGGAGGAGTCCACTAATAACAACATTGTTATTGGATATATGTCCATACTCCAAGAGGTCTCCGTCTGACTAAATGAACTGTCCTCACCTCAGGGACTTACCACTCATCCCCACCCCTATATGCCTGTGTTTTGTTATAAGGATTTGGGTTTAACTTGTGTGACGCACACTTTGATTCACATCGTTTTTCTCACAAAGGACATGATAATAGTGGTTTTCTTTGAAATATTAGATTTCTCACTGGTTCATTGTTCTTTTATTTGTGGTCTAATATAACCTAATCTTTGATATACACTGTTGGTCACTCAGCATATTCCAATGCTGCTGACCGAAACATTTTAGCGCTACACTTTTTGTTTTTATATACACTTAATTTATTGCTTGCACCTGTGGGTTGAGGTACAGAAGGGAGTGGTCTGACATAGCTAAAAGTCGTTCCCCTGCCTGTTCACATAGGTTATATATATATGTATGCATAAGGCCCGTCAAAATATCTAATTGTTCTTTATATTTGATTATCTGACATTATTCATTGTTATTGCTGTTTCACCACTAGTGACATTTTACCTGAAGTATTTATATAAATTGTAAGTTTATGTTGTTCACCTTTAAATGCCATTATCATATCAGTAAACAAAGTGTCTGTTTCATCTCTGTTACTGATAGAAAATGTCTGAACCCAGGGTGTCAGAGGTTGCGGAGGACTTGTGGGGTCGGGGCAACCAGTGGGGTACTGATTCTACCAGCGGCCCTCACGGGTGTAGCGCTACATTGTTATCATGGAAAATGAAAGTAAAAGAAAATCACACATTTTGGGTTGCCACCAGAACAGGAAAAAAGGGGAAATCTTCCAGTGGTGAGAATAGTTCTTGTGACCCAGGTGATACCCTGGAATTCCCTCACTTTGTAGGGATTTCCTCTCATTTCCTGTTTTTGCTACAGGGCAGAACGCAAAGAGTAATCTCCGCAAGATGTCAGAAAAAGAAACTGCTCTATGCAAAATTTTAAAAAAAGTTTTATCTTTAGTGACACTTTAATTATTGCAAGCACAGCTCTCCAGCCCCCTCACTAGGGATGAGCCGAACACCCCCCGGTTCGGTTCGCACCAGAACCTGCGAACGGACCGAAAGTTCGCACGAACGTTAGAACCCCATTGACGTCTATGGGACTCGAACGTTCGAAATCAAAAGTGCTCATTTTAAAGGCTAATTTGCATGGTATTGTCCTAAAAAGGTTTTGGGGACCCGGGTCCTACCCCAGGGGACATGTATCAATGCAAAAAAAACTTTTAAAAACGTCTGTTTTTTCGGGAGCAGTGATTTTAATGATGCTTAAAGTAAAAAAAAAAAAGTGAAATATTCCTTTAAATATCGTACCTGGGGTGTGTCTATAGTAGGCCTGTAAAGTGGCTCGTGTTTCCCGTGTTTAGAACAGTCCCTGCACCAAATGTCATTTTTAAAGGAAAAAATCTAATTTAAAACTGCTTGCGGGTTTAATGTCATGTCGGGTCATGGCAATATGGATGAAAATCAGTGAGACAAACGGCATGGGTACCCCCCAGTCCATTACCAGGCCCTTTGGGTCTTGTATGGATATTAAGGGGAACCCCGCACCCAAATTAAAATAAGGAAAGGCCCTTTATACTCTGAACAGCAGTATACAGGCGGTGCAAACAAGACAGGGACTGTAGGTTTGTTGTTAAGTAGAATCTCTTTGTAATTTTGAACGGGTAAATTTTTAAAGCGTTTAGCTCCAGCCAAAAAATCTTTTTTAAGCTTTTTGGAAAACATAGGGAAGGGTTATCACCCCCGTGACATTTGTTTTGCTGTCTTTCCTCCTCTTCAGAAGATTTCACCTCACTTTTTGTCCCAATGAAAAATGTTTTTTGAAAATTTGGGTTTTTTGTGGAACAAGGATTGGAAAGCATCAGTGGAAAGGAGAAATTGTTTTCCCATATTAACTCTTACAGGAGAGAATTTCCCTTCCTAGGGGTAGATTTCATCTCACTTCCTGTTGTCTCCTTCCGTTTGCAAGTAGGAGTCGTTTGTAAGTTAGATGTTTGAAAGTAGGGTCCTGCCCTATATACTCAGCAGAAATTTGGGCCTTATGTGTTGCTGTGGCCACAACACTGTAAGCCCTCACAGGGCCCTGCTGTGAAATATTAGATCAAGAATTGTAATTACATGCCCCTGTTGAACAGGAGCTGAAAAATTAGGCCTTAGGCACTGGTGCTGGTGCCACAACACTGCAACCCCTTACAGACACTCTAGTTGGAACGCAGGAACGAGCCCTGCTGCAAAGTATTGCATCAAAAATTGTAATTACATGCCCCTGTTAGACAGGGGCAGAAAAATTGGGCCTTAGGCACTGGTGCTGGTGCCACAACACTGCAACCCCTCACAGACACTCTAGTTGGAACGCAGGAACGAGCCCTGCTGCAAAGTATTGCATCAAAAATTGTAATTACACGCCCCTGTTAGACAGGGGCAGAAAAATTGGGCCTTAGGCACTGGTGCTGGTGCCACAACACTGCAACCCCTCACAGACACTCTAGTTGGAATGCAGGAACGAGCCCTGCTGCAAAGTATTACATCAAAAATTATAATTAACACGCCCCTGTTAAACAGGGGCTGAAAAATTGTGCCTTAGGCACTGGTGGTGGCGCCCAGAACCAAAAATGTTCTTACAAGCTATCAGCGTGATGATTGAGGAGGAAGAGGATAATTACTCAGGGATAGTCACTCAGCATCAGCATAGGCAGTCTTTGAAGGGATCTGAGATTTCAAAAAAAATTATTCGGTTACATCAGCATCAGGTGCTTGGTAGCTGGTGGTGATCCAAGACTCATTCATTTTTATGAAGGTCAGCCGATCGACCGAGTCGGTGGACAGACGCACCCTGTGATCGGTTACCACGCCTCCAGCAGCACTGAATGTGCGTTCCTAAAGAACGCTGGATGCAGGACAGGCCAGTAGCTCAATTGCATACTGTGCAAGCTCTGGCCAGTGATCCATCCTCAAGACCCAGTAACCCAGAGGATTTTCGGTGGGAAAGGTGTCCAAGTCTGATCTTGCCCCTAGGTATTCCTGCACCATGTAAAACAGACGCTGGCGATGGTTGCTGGAACCGATCATACCTTGGGGCTGCGGACCAAAAAATTGTCTGAACGCATCGGTCAGACGGCCACCTTCTCCACCGCTCCTTCTTTGACTGACCGAAGCCTCAGCAACACGTTGTCCAGAAACAGGAGTTTGTAACCTCCCAGTCTCTGGGAACGCATTGCACAGACCTTTCTGCAAGGCCTCCCGAAGATGTTTCATCCTCTGCTCCCTCTGCGATGGCAAGATAAGGTCCGCAACCTTACCTTTGTAACGTGGATCAAGGAGGGTTGCCAGCCAGTATTGGTCCTTCTCCTTGATACCACGAATACGAGGATCCTTACGCAGGCTTTGCAGGATCAGGGAGGCCATGCAGCGTAGGTTTGCTGAGGCATTCGGTCCGGAGTCCTCTGGGTCACTAAGGACGACAACGTCTGCAGCCACCTCCTCCCAGCCACGTACAAGTCCATGTGTTTCTTGGGACTGATCCCTTAAAGACTGCTGCTGATGCTGAGTGCCAGGCTCCACCTCCATACTGACACAATCTTCCTCCTCCTCCTCCTCCTCCTCGTCCTCTTCCTGTGTGATCGGCGGGCACGCAGGAACACTGTCTGGATAAAGGGGGCCTTGAGAGCTAAGGAAGTCCTCCTCTTCCTGCCTCTGTTCTGCCTCAAGTGCCCTGTCCATTATTCCACGCAGCGTGTGCTCCAACAGGTGGACAAGGGGGACAGTGTCACTGATGCATGCACTGTCACTGCTCACCATCCTCGTGGCCTCCTCGAATGGTGACAGGACAGTGCATGCATCCCTGATCATGGCCCACTGGCGTGGGGAAAAAAAAACAAACTCCCCTGACCCTGTCCTGGTGCCATAGTCGCACAGGTACTCATTGATGGCCCTCTGCTGCGTGTGCAGCCGCTGCAGCATGGCCAACGTTGAGTTCCACCTGGTGGGCATGTCACAGATTAGGCGGTTCTTGGGCAGGTTAAACTCCTTTTGGAGGTCCGTCAGCCGAGCACTGGCATTATATGACCGGCGGAAATGCACACAGACTTTCCTGGCCTGCCTCAGGACATCCTGTAAGCCCGGGTACCTGCCCAAGAACCGCTGCACCACCAAGTTAAGGACGTGAGCCAAACAGGGCACATGGGTCATTTGTCCCTGTCGGAGGGCAGAGAGGAGGTTGGTGCCATTGTCGCAAACCACCATTCCTGCCTTAAGTTGGCGTGGCGTCAACCACCTCTGAACCTGCCCCTGCAGAGCTGACAGAACCTCTGCCCCAGTGTGGCTCCTGTCCCCCAAGCACACCAGCTCAAGCGCCGCATGGCATCTTTTGGCCTGCGTACTTGCGTAGCCCCTTGAACGACTACGGAGCACCGCTGGTTCCGAGGAAGAGGCCATGGAGGAAGAAGAAGAGGAGGGGGTGGAGGAGAGAGGTGTGTCACAATCAGCATTTTGGAGGCGTGGTGGCGGAACAACCTCCAACACTACTGCACCTTGTCCTGCATCCTTCCCAGCTGCCAGCAGAGTTACTCAATGTGCCGTGAAACTTAGGTAACGTCCCTGTCCATGCCTGCTGGACCATGAGTCAGCGGTAATATGCACCTTACCGCTGACCACCCTGTCCAGCGAGGCATGGACATTGCCTTCCACATGCCGGTAGAGAGCCGGAATCGCCTTCCGTGAGAAAAAGTGGCGTTTGGGTACCTGCCACTGAGGAACCGCACATTCCACAAACTCACGGAAGGGGGCAGAGTCTACCAACTGAAAAGGCAGCAGTTGAAGTGCTAGCAATTTTGCCAAGCTAGCATTCAACCGCTGGGCATGTGGATGGCTGGGAGCAAACTTCTTTCGGCGGTGCAGCAGCTGGGGCAGGGAAATTTGCCTGGTACAATCTGACGTTGGTGTACCAAAAGCAGATTGCCCACAAGTACTTGGCTGTGACACACCTAATTCTACACCTTCATTCCTCTCACTGCAGGTCTCAGAGAGGACTGGAGGTCTAGTGGGGTTGGAAATCTCAGCTGATGAGGAGCAAGGAGAGATCCTCTTTGTTCTTTGGTGTGGGTCTTTTAGATACGCTTGCCAACGAACTGCATGGCAGGTCAACATATGTCTGGTCAAGCATGTGGTACCCAAGCGGGAGATGTTTTGGCCACGTGAGATACGCTTGAGACATATGTTGCAAATAGCAGCGGTGCGATCTGATGCACTCATCTCAAAAAAGGCCCACACCAAAGAACTTTTTGAATAACGTGCAGAGACTGCAGCGCCCTGCACATGTGGAGCTTTGGGGTGTGATGCAGTCAATGTGCTGCCCTTAGGCTGGCCCCTGGAGGGCATCCTGCCTCGTTGGTGATGTGCCGCCTCCTCCTCCTCCTCCTCTCTCCTATCAGGCACCCACGTTGAGTCAGTGACCTCATCATCCCCTCCCTCCTCATCACTGGAGCAAACCTGGCAGTATGCTGCAGCAGGGGGAGCATTACTGCCAGATTGCTGTCCTTCTTGGGCACCCCCTCTGTCCGTGCTCATGTTACTGCCTTCATCGAGCTCAGTATCATCATCAGAGCCTTCCAAACGCTGGGCATCCTCCTGGAGCATGTACCCAACACTGTGGTCAAACAGTTCGAGGGAATCCTCATGAGGACATGGTGGAGCTAGGGAAGGAGTCACTGATGACATTGAGCTGAGGGAAGAGGCCGCTGCTTTGCCAGACAAAGCACCCTGGGCATGGGTGAGAGAGGATGAGGAGGATGAGGACGGCTTGGTCATCCACTCGACCAAGTCTTCCGCATGTTGCGGCTCAACACGGCCAGCTGCCGAAAAAAAGGCCCAGCGTGTCCCATGGCCACGTGCTGATGAGGATGCACCGTCTCCACGACCAGCACTAGACACAGAGCCTGCTTGCCCTCTCTTATTGGCTTGTGACTGTCTGCCTCTCCTTCTTGGCCTTCCAGACATACTAATGGCCTGTAGCTGCACTAAGCTGGGATAGAACACCAGTAATTTTCTTCAGGTAGCTTTATATACTGTAACCAGACAAGCCTGCCTGTCAGTAGGAAGATAACAGGAACGGATCTAGCTGAACACTGTGAGCAGGACGCACTGTACTAAATGTAAACAGTCTAGCTGCCTGACCGTGGTACTAATAGGATCAAATAGAACACCAGTAATTTTCTTCAGGTAGCTTTATATACTGTAACCAGACAAGCCTGCCTGTCAGTAGGAAGATAACAGGAACGGATCTAGCTGAACACTGTGAGCAGGACGCACTGTACTAAATGTAAATAGTCTAGCTGCCTGACCGTGGTACTAATAGGATCAAATAGAACACCAGTAATTTTCTTCAGGTAGCTTTATATACTGTAACCAGACAAGCCTGCCTGTCAGTAGGAAGATAACAGGAACGGATCTAGCTGAACACTGTGAGCAGGACACACTGTACTAAATGTAAATAGTCTAGCTGCCTGACCGTGGTACTAATAGGATCAAATAGAACACCAGTAATTTTCTTCAGGTAGCTTTATATACTGTAACCAGACAAGCCTGCCTGTCAGTAGGAAGATAACAGGAACGGATCTAGCTGAACACTGTGAGCAGGACGCACTGCACTAAATGTAAATAGTCTAGAAGATAACAGGAATGGATCTAGCTAAACTGAATACAGTGTATATATATATATGCAACACCTGGGATGCATATATATACACAATACACTGTAAGTGCAGCTAACTGACTGATTGTTCTGCCTAATCTATCTAACTCAAATCAAATGACACTGTCTGTCTCTCTCTCTCTCTCAATGAACGCCGGAACACACACTACACAGGGCCGCCGTGCAGGCGGCCTTATATAGTGTGGGGCGTGTACTAAATCCCCTGAGCCATAATTGGCCAAAGCCTCCTTGGCTTTGGCCAATTATGGCTCTCTGTTCAGGCGGCGCTGTGATTGGCCAAGCATGCGGGTCATAGTGCATGCTTGGCCAATCATCAGCAAGCAATGCACTGCCATGCCGCAGTGAATTATGGGCCGTGACGCGCCACACGAATTTGGCGCGAACGGCCCATATCGTTCGCAATTCGGCGAACGGGCGAACAGCCGATGTTCGAGTCGAACATGGGTTCGACTCGAACACGAAGCTCATCCCTACCCCTCACAATCAGAAAGAACTAAGTAGGATTTTTTCAATGCTGGAGTTATCAGAAAAGAGCTTCTGAAAGCAGCAATTTTTTATTTTTACATGTAAACCAAAGTGTCAGAAAAAGGCCTGGTCTTAAAGTGTATAGTGTCCCGTAATATTTGTGCAAAAATTTATCAAAACAATATTAACCTGCATTGAGTTAATAAAGAACAAATATTTGTAAATCAAATGTACGCAAAACTGTAAATATCTCAAAATCTGGAGGTTTTAATTTTTCACTTACAGTTTTCAGAGTTTGCAAAAGACCCCCAAAACCATACATTTTTCTGAAAGCACATGACCAGTAGAATAAGAAGTAGGTGCTACTACTGATTTTGAAGGCCTCACAATAGTTGCATAAATGTTTATCAAATCACTATTTTCACAAAAAAACACAAAAATCCTTATTTGTACACATAAACACAACATAACTTACAAAATTCCTCCTTAATTCCAACTAAGGCCTCATTCATATGGAGTGTACTAAAATGTATGCCCATGGAGGGCCATGTTTACCCACACACGAAGATGGGCAGGTGTTCTGTGCATCCCTGTGCAGGCAGTTCCATTCATGTCAATTGCGACACAGTGGATGCAAGGAAAGAGCTGCTCCCCATTTGAGATCCGTGCGGGTGTAGCTTCAAATGCAGACAGTGTGAGTTCAGGGACATGCCCCCACACGGATGTCAATTTGGGAGCAGTGGCTATGTTCGTGCAGCCGCAGCATCCCAATTGACATGAATTAGACTGCACAGGAATGCATGGAACACCTGCACAGTTAAAAACAGCCTCACTGTAGTATGCGTCCTGTAAACGAGGCCTTAGGCCTCGTTTAGACTTTGAAGTTGGGGGACGAAAAAAAGTTCAGTTGAGCTGTGTTTTTGCTGCCTGCAAACCACCCCACCCCTTAAGATGCAACAGGCAGTGGACGGTGTGCGGGGGTGTTTACATGCTGCGGCAAGGATTGTAGATTCTGATTGAAGTGAGAATTGTAAGTAACACATAATAAAATGTGGCACTAGGCTATCTTAAATACAAGATAAATTACATCCAAAATAAATGTTCCTACAGGAGAAGCATAGAAAGGTTATACCTTGCTGCATGCACATCATAAAGATCCACTTTTTTAGGTTATTTCTTACCAGAAGTATTATAAAATAACAAAGGATACTGAAGACTACTTACCAGTCAATATTTCTTTTTGTACTTTAAATGCATCAATAATAGGTGTGATAATCCCCGACATAGTGCCAATCATACTTCCTAACCCAAGATTAATCAGCATGAAGAAAAACATAACAGACCAGAATGGAGATGCAGGAAAATGAGTCATGGCCTCAGTGAATGCAATGAATGCCAATCCCGTTCCTTGTACAGCCTGTAGTAACATGACAATAGAAAAGTTTATATTTTTTCACACTGAATTATCAGATATTAATACTTCCATGTGCTGTACTCAAGAAAATGAACAAAAATCTATACAAGTAAATGATTCATGGAGGAACTGGCAACTACACACTGATTAAATCAGAATTAACTCTGGTGCCTAGAACGTTTTTGCCATTTTTTCATCTCTTTTTTACTTACAGCTTTCAGAGTTTGCAAAAGACCCCCCAAACCATATATTTTCTAAAAGCACGTGACCAGTAGAATAAAAAGAAGGTGCTACTGATTTTTTTAGGCCTCACAATAGTTGCGCAAATGTTTATCAAATCGCTGTTTTCACTAAAAACACTTAAATCCTTATTTGTACACAAAAACAAAATGTAACTTATTAAATTCATGCTAAATTCCTACTAAAGCCTCGTTGACATGGGGTGTACTAAAACATGGAGGACGGGGATGGACAGGTGTTGTGTCTGTGCAGGCAGTCCCATTCATGTCAATTGGGACTGTGGCCGCTGCTTCCCAACTGACATCTGTTTGGGTGTAGTTGCAAACGCAGACAGTGTGAGTTCAGGGACATGCACCCACATGGATGTTAAGTTGGGAGCAGTGGCTGTGTCCATGCAGCCGCTGAGTTCCAATTAACATGAATTGGGACTGCCTGCACAGGAATGCATGGATCACCTTTAAACAAAAAATACAACTAGTGCGCAGGAGACCAATCTCATCAATAAAACAGAGGAAGCCGCCTACATAAGAAAGTGTACCCACACAACTCAAAAGATAATTCAGATAAATATATGTGGCGCTACCCCACCTAAAGTGCAATACCTAATGATCCGGGGGTAAGTGATAATTAAATATAATGGAATAAAATGATCAACAATACTAGCACAATGATGAAATGTAAACACTGACAGTGCTACTGTACAAAAAGGCAGTGAAGTGAATAAAGTCCTAGAGTGCAATGTACATGACAATGAAGACCATTTAAACATAGCAAGAGATGTAGCAAAAATAAGTGAACTACTACATAGAGAAATATCCAAAAATATTAATAAAGTATAAAAAGTCAAAATGCAATCCAAAAACGCATAAGGTGCAACTTAGTAGCGGCGTCCAAAATCTTCTACAGATAAAAGTGCAAGTGCAATAATGGACATAAATAGCAGTGTGCAACGAATGTGAAAACTAATGCTACATAAGCTATAAAATAAATGTCCAAAATAGAAACAGTTCAAACATGCATGTAGTGCGATTCCCGATATCAGGCCGGTGAAATCTTCTACAAGTGATGCAAAAGTGCGAGTGCAGTGAATAAACATATGATATCTAATGATATCTGATATCTAATAGGTTGGTCCGATCTTGTTCCGGAGAGCAGCAATAGTTTCCCCAGCCTCTCACCTGAAGTTGCGGCCCCCAATGGGCCGAATCGAGCATATACCAACAGGTGGTGGGATAAAATCCTGGGAATCAGCTTCCAGTAATTGCCCCAGCCCTCGGGGGACACAGATACACCAGCCGCAGCAGACACTCTCCCGTGTTCTAAAGATGTCCTCGGATGTTCTCAGATGGATGGTGGAGAAAGAAGAGATGGCTCCATAGTGCAGTAAATTCAGATATTTTATTTAAAAACAAAGTAGCAACTTACAAAAAGAATCAATGCGTTCCTCAATAAAAGCAAGGGCTTCCGGGTTCGGCCGTACCCGGAAGCAGCGGCACCTGACTCCTCCCTGATGGGTTGCATCACACGTGTGGTGTGGTGAGAGGCTGGGGAAACTATTGCTGCACTCCGGAACAAGATCGGACCAACCTATTAGATATCAGAAACTGGTTGTTACAGTGTTTATTCACTGCACTCGCACTTTTGCATCACTTGTAGAAGATTTCACCGGGCTGATATCGGGAATTGCACTACATGCATCTTTGAACTGTTTCAATTTTGGACATTTATTTTATAGCTTATGTAGCATTAGTTTTCACATTCGTTGCACACTGCTATTTATGTCCATTATTGCACTTGCACTTTTATCTGTAGAAGATTTTGGATGCCGCTACTAAGTCGCACCTTATGCGTTTTTGGATTGCATTTTGACTTTTTATTTATACTTTATTAATATTTTTGGATATTTCTCTATATAGTAGTTCACTTATTTTTGCTACATCTCTTGCTATGTTTAAATGGTCTTCATTTTCATGCACTCTAGGACTTTATTCACTTCACTGCCTTTTTGTACGTTAGCACTGTCAGTGTTTACATTTCATCATTGTGCTAGTATTGTTGATAGTTTTGTTTTGTTTATTCCATTATATTTAGTTATCACTTACCCCAGGATCATTAGGTATTGCACTTTAGGTGGGGTAGCGCCACACATATATTTATCTGAATCATGGATCACCTTTGCATTCCCATGCAGCCCCTGTGTCTCAATTAACATCAATGAGACTGCCTGCATGGGGGTTTATGGAACAGCTGCGCAGTCAAAAATGGCCTTGCGGACTTCCGGTTCCGGTGCCATATGAGGAAGAGCTAGGTATCCCCAGCTCCTGCCGCGTTCCTCATAAAACCAGCCACCAGCCTACTACACCCGTCAGCGCTTCAGGGAAACCCTCCTCCACCCCTGCTAGCCTGCGGGCACACATTTATTGCTTTCTACAGCCATCTTACACTAGACATGTGTGGTTCGTTTCGTACAAATCGAAAATTGGTACGAATTTCCGAAAATTCGTTCATTCGGAAGCATCCGAAATACGAATTTCTATGCTTCTGAATTGTATACGAAATATGAAATTTTGTTGACGAATTTCGGATCCAAATTCCGTTACAATGGAAACATGACTGGTGTTTTGTTGACCAATCAGAGGTTTTCTTCTGCTGCTGAGTGAGGGTTGGGAAAATTACCTTTTTTAATATGGGAGTGGGAGACTGGTACTGGTAGTCGATGGGAGATTCAGAATCGGACAAAATAAGAATGTTCATTAATATTGTTTTATTATTGTCATAATAATTGATGAAGTTAAAAACCCAGGAAGTCAGCACAGCACAGGGATGGTGGGAGCCCCTCATAATGAGCCCAGCACAAGAATGGTGGGAGCCCCTCATAATGAGCACAGCACGGGGATGGTGGGAGCCCCCTCATAATGAGCACAGCAGGGGTACAAACCCAGGAAGTCAGCACAGCACAGGGATGGTGGGAGACCCTCATAATGAGCACAGCAGGGATATAGCCCCAGGAGGAAGTCAGCACAGCACAGGGATGGTGGGAGCCCCTCATAATGAGCACAGCAGGGGTACAGCCCCAGGAGGAAGTCAGCACAGCACAGGGATGGTGGGAGCCCCTCATAATGAACATAATGAGTCCGACGACTGCCATATTCAGAAATGTTTTTTTGGTTTTTAAATTCATCATAATGAACGTTCGTAATTGTTACGAAAAGTTAACAAACCTAACAAAAATTCGTATTTCGTACAATCCAAATTGATTTTCGGACACGAATTACGAAATACGAATTAACGGCTAATACGGAACGGAACTAAACGGAACAAATTTATTGACAGCGCACATGTCTATCATACACACGAGCGGCATCCTCTGCGATACGGCGGCAGGCGAAGCCAAAATGGCGGCCACGCCGTGTCCAGCGGAGACAGTGCAGGCACAGCCACAACCACCACCACAGGTACAACGGCTGCTGATCCTGCCTCTCCTGCAGGAATAGCACAGGCAGTGGTTACACTGCTAGGCCCCACACTAACTGGCACTGTGGATGCCGCAGTACACAGGGGGCTGGAACAACTCCACATAGAGGTGCAGGCACAGAGGCTCACACATGTAGAGGAAAGGATCTCATCCCTGGAAGGTGAATCCCACTGCCACAAACAGGGATATCTGGGACAAACTTGACGATTTGGAAAATCGCTCAAGAAACAATTTACACATAATTGGGCTCCCTGAATCAGTTTTCACTACCCAGCACATGAATATCTGTGCAAAAGTTATTCCTGAGCAACTGGGTCTCCGCATACCCTGCACTATTAAACGGGCACATTGCATTGAGCAGTATTCAGAAAGCCTCACCAAACCTCGCCATGTCATAGTTAAATATCTCAACTATGCCAACAAGAATGCCATTATGCAGAAATTTCGCCGTACACGCTCTCTGTCTGTAGATGGCGCAAAACTATTTCTCTTCGCAGACTACTCAATGGAGGTAATGAAACAACGTAAAGCCTTCTCCCCGATCTGTTAAACTCTACATAACAACCAAATCCGGTTCTCACTAGCCTACCTGGCAATCCTCCATATCAAAACGCACAAGGGAGAACATCTCACTTTCACCTCACCTGACAAAGCAGAAAGCTACATCATTGCCTCGGGTATGGAAATGTAACAAACCAACTCTGCAGAGGCCTCAACTTCAGCGGCCTCTCCATCCGCACCACCTAAATAACAATGTAGCCCGACCAAGCCTCCATATAAATGCAGCCGATTCACTCAAAAGGAGGACCGCTTTGGAAATTGCTGAAAGGCCACAGAAATGCACTGTCACTGGATGTGCATGGGAGTCGGGTAGTATTACCCCCCTTTCTTTACCCCCTCTCCTTTTGTTCTCTGATTGAACTCTCTACTGCAATTAATGTACTAGCCAGCTGCTCTATTTATGTTCGATTGATAGATGTTTCAGTTACCACTAAGGCATTCTATTGCCCACACTTATGACCACCATAGAGGCTCCTGCTGCTTGTCAAGCTCCACTGCTCCCCCTTGAAATGGCCCACGAGTTGAGCTTTCGCTCCTCAGAACCTGCCCCTTTGTCCAGCCTGGATATGCTCCCTCCCTACCTCTACCCCTCTGACTATCCTTCCCTGCTACCCCCTACCCCCCCTTCTCCCCTCCCCCTCCCCATAGCCCCACTTTCTGCCCCCAGGAGAGGAGCTGGCAACTGGTGGGAGCTATGTTAGTTAGATGAACCTCATGTGGAAAAAAGTGAAGTCTACAATGTATGTTAGATGTTTCTTTCACCTAAATTTTGTTATGTTTTTTTTTCTCTATTTTAGTTCTGATTATGTGCTGATCATATTTGCCTGTTTTGTACCTATACCCTCAGGAGACTTACAATACTTTGCTGACTCCCAGATTGCAGATGCACTGCCTACAGGTGGGCTCCATTGCAAGCCTCCAACCCAATACATTACTTTATTTCAGACATGGCCTCTTCAACCGATGGGAATCACCTAAAGTTTGTCTCATGGAACGTTAAAGGGCTTCGTTCTCCAAGTAAGCGCATGTCAATACTTAGGCATTTGAAGCATCTCCAGACAGATGTGGCCTTGCTCCTGGAGACACACCTGTGCGCAGACGATCTAACTCATCTTGTGGGTGGGCACTGTATATGGCTCACCAGCAATTGGCCTTAAGGCTGGAGTGGCTATACTAATATAAAAAAACCTAAGACATACTATTAGAGATGTTAAGACCGATTCGACAGGCCGCAAAACGACCTTACACATGACCTTAGGCACCAAACAAGTTGCTATCACTAACATTTATGCCCCTAACTCTCCATACACCTCCTTTTTTCAAGACATGGTGCAGTGGGTACTAACTGCCCCGAGACCCTGCACTTAGTAGGCGGAGACTTCAACTCTGTCATGTCCACACTGGAGGACCGTACAAGTGACCCAACTCGCAGACCAGATAAATCTATCTCCCTAGCACCTGACTCTACCCTTCTAGCACAATCCATCGCCTCCATGCGCTATATAGACCTATGGCGTTTAACACACCAGACGGATTTGGAATACACCTTTCTCCAGCATCGATTACTTTTTTGCCTCCCTCGCACTTCTGTCTGCTTTATGCAATTCGGAAATCACCGACACCAGAATCTCAGATCACAGCCCCATTGCAAACCCTCATCTCCCTCGCCCACATGGTGCTTTCCTTCATAACTGACTGACAATGAAGACTTCCGCCACATGCTATATGAAGCATGGAATGAATACACCTCCACAAATGGAGCTCACATCACCCAATCAAACCTCTTTTGGGAAGCTGGCAAAGCTTTCCAAAGGGGGAAAATCATCTCCTATACCACCCAATTTAAAAAGCATGCCAGGCAACAATACAGACAAGCCAGCGAAGCTCTACGATCGGCACACGAACGCCTAACTCTGAACCGCACTCTTGATAACATATGAATGTGGCGGCAGGCTAAACGTACTTTTGACCTTTGGGCAGAGCAGCAGGAAGCAGCTAAAATGTCGTACTCTACTTTTCATTTCCACAAGTTTGGTAATAGGGATGAGCCGAACACCCCCCGGTTCTGTTCGCGGCAGAACATGCGAACAGGCAAAAAATTTGTGCGAACACACTAACACCATTAAAGTCTATGGGACTCGAATGTGAAAAATCTAAAGTGTTAATTTTAAAGGCTAATATGCAAGTTATTGTCATAAAAAGTGTTTGGGGACCCGGGTCCTGCCCCAGGGGACATGTATCAATGCAAAAAAAATGTTAAAAACGGACGTTTTTTCGGGAGCAGTGATTTTAATAATGCTTAAAGTGAAACAATAAAAGTGAAATATTCCTTTAAATATCGTGTCTGGGGGGTGACTAGTATGCTTGTAAAGTGGTGCATTTTTCCCTGTGTTTGGAAGAGTCCCTGCACAAAATGACATTTCTAAAGGAATAAAAGTCATTTAAAACTGCTTGCAGCTGTAATGTAATGTTGCCACCCCCCAGCCCATTACCAGGCCCTTTGGGTCTGATATGGATATTAAGGGGAACCCCGCACCCAAATTTAAAAAAAAAAGCGTGGGGCCCCCAGGCCCTATATACTCTAAACAGCTGCAGCATACAGGCGGTCCACAGGTTACAAACAAGATAGGGACTGTAGGTTTGTTCTTAAGTTGAATCTGTTTGTAATTTGGAACAGATACATTTTGTAAGTGTAACTCCAGCCAAAAAATCTATTTTTAAGCTTTTTGTATAACATAGGGAAGGGTTATCATCACCCCTTTAACATTTGTTTTGCTGCCTGTGCCCCTGTTCGGAAGATTTCACCTCATTTTCTGTCCCAATGACAATTGGATTTAGAAAATTTTGGGTTATTAGGGAAACAAGGATTGGTGATAAAGCATCAGTGGAGACACCTTTTTCCCATATTAACTCTTACAGGAGAGAATTTCGTAGGGGTAGATTTCCTCTCACTTCCTGTTGTCTCCCTCCGTTTCTAAGTAGGAGTCATTTGTAAGTCGTATGTTTGAAAATAGGGGACCGCCTGTATATAGTATACGGCCTGCCCTATACACTCTGCGGAAAATTGTCCCTTTGGTGTTGGTGGTACCAGAGCACTGTAAGCCCTCACAGTTATTCTTGGTGGGCGCTGGAACGGGCCCTGCTTTGAAATATTATATCAAGAATTGTAATTACGCTAAACAGTTAAACAGGGGCATAAAAATTGGGCCTTAGGCGGTGGCGATGGCACAACACTGTAAAGCCTCACAGATACTTTTATTGAGAGCAGCAAAAGGCCCTGCGGTGAAATATTAGATCAAGAATTGTAATTAAACGCCCATGTTAAACAGGGGCATAAAAATTGGGCCTAGGCGGTGGTGGTGGTGGCACAACACTGTAAAGCCTCACAGATACTTTTGTTTGAGCACAGGAACAGGCCCTACTGTGAAATATTAGATAAAAAATTGTAATTACACGCCCCTGTTAAACGGGGGCAGAAAAATTGGGCCTTAGGCAGTGGTGGTGGTGCCCTGAACCGAAAATATTTCTAGAAGCTATCATCATGAAGATTGAGGAGGAATAGGATTGCCACTCAGCATAATAGGATAGTCACTCAGCATATGCAGTCTTCAAGGGATCCCACATCCATAGAGAAATCAATCGGTTACATCAGCATCAAGTGCTTGGTAGCTGGTGATCCAAGACTGATTCATTTTTATGAATGTGAGCCGATCAACAGTCTGTGGACAGGCGCACTCTGTGATCGGTTACAAAGCCTTCAGCAGCACTGAATGTGCATTCAGAAAGAATACTGGATGCAGGACAGGCCAGTAGCTCAACTGCATATTGAGCAAGCTCTGGCCAGTGGTCCATCCTCAAGACCCAGTAACCCAGTGTATGTTCTGGTGTCTCCAAGTCTGATCTTGCCCCTAGATATTCCTGCACCATGTAATTCAGATGCTAGCGATGATTGCTGGAACAGTCCTGGGTGCTGAGGACTGAAGAATTGTCTGAAGGCATCAGTCAGCCAGCCACCTTCTCCATCGCTTTTTATGTGACTGAACGAAGCCTCAGCAACACGTTTTCCAGCACCAGGAAATTGTAACCTCCCAGGCTCTGCACAAACCTTTCTGCAAGGCCTCCCGAAGGTGTTTCATCCTCTGCTCCCTCTGCGAAGGCTGGATAAGTTCTGCAACCTTACCCTTGTAACGTGGATCAAGAAGGGTTGCCAGCCAGTAATGATCCCTCTCCTTGATACCACGAATCCTAGGGTCCTTTCGCAGGCTTTTTGCAGTATCAGGGAGGCCATGCAGCGTAAGTTTGCAGAGGCATTCGATCTTGAGTCCTCTGGGTCACTAAGGGTCACATGATCCTCAACCACCTCCTCCCAGCCACGTACAACTTCATGGGTTTCTGGGGACTGCAAACGATCCCTTGAAGACTGCTGCTGATGCTGAGTGTTATCCTCCACCTCCATGCTGACACAATCCTCCTCCTCCTCCTCCTCCTCTTCTTCCTGTGTGATCGGCGGGCCTGCAGGAATACTAGTATCTGGATAAGGGGGCCTTGAGAGGTAAGGAAGTCCTCCTCTTCCTCTCGCTGTTCTGCCTCAAGTGCCCTGTCCATTATGCCACGAAGCGTGTGCTTCAACAGGAAGACAAGAGGGACAGTATCGCTGATGCATGCAATATCACTGCTCACCATCCTCGTGGCCTTCTCAAATGGTAACAGGACAGTGCATGCATCCTTGATCAACAGCCACTGGTGTGGCCAAAAAAAAGCCAAGCTCCCCTGACCCTGCCCTGGTGCCATACTCACACAGGTACTCATTGATGGCCCTCTGCTGCGTGTGCATCCGCTGCAGCATTGCCAACGTTGAGTTCCACCTGGGGGGCATGTCACAAATGAGGCGGTTCGTGGGCAGGTTGCATTCTCTTTGAATGTCAGCCAGCCGAGCACTGGCATTATAAAATGACCACAGACTTTCCTGGCCTGCCTCAGGAGATTCTGTAAGCCAGGGTACCTGCTCAAGAACCGCTGCACCACCAAATTCAGGATGTGAGCCAAACAGGGAACATGGGTCAAGTGTCCCTGTCGAAGAGGAGGTTGGTGCCATTGTCGCATACAACCATTTCTGGCTGAAGCTGGCGTGGCGTCAACCATCTCTCAGCCTGCCCCTGTAGAGCTCACAGAATCTCTGTCCCAGTGTGACTCCTGTCCCCTAAGCAGACCAACTCAAGCACCGCATGGCATCTTTTTGCCTGAGTGCTTGTTTAGCCCCTTGAATGCCTACGGAGCACCACTGGTTCAGAGGAGAAATCTGCAGAGGAAGAGGCCACTGAGGAAGAAGAAGAGGAGGGGGTGGAGGAGAGAGCTGTGGCAGAATCACCACTAGCATTTTGGAGGCGTGGTGGGGGAACAAGCTCCAACAATACTGAACCCTGTCCTGCATCCTTCCCAGCTGCCAGCAGAGTTACCCATTGCGCCATGAAAGAAAGGCAACGTCCCTGTCCATGCCTGCTGGACCATGAGTCAGCAGTAATATGCACCTTACTGCTGACCGCCCTGTCCAACGAGGCCAAGACATTGCCTTCCACATGCTAGTAGAGAGCCGGAATGGCCTTCCGTGAAAAGAAATGGCATTTGGGAACCTGCCACTGAGGTACGGCACATTCCACAAATTCACGAAAGGAGGCAGAGTCTATCAGCTGAAAAGGCCGCAGTTACAGTGCTAGCAATTTGGCCAAGCTAGCATTCAGACGCTGAGCATGTGGATGGCTGGGACCGAATTTCCCTACCCCAGTTAATAGCTGGGGTAGGGAAATTTGCCTGCTAAAATCCGATGTTGGTGTACCGCTAGCAGCTTGGCCGCAAGTACTTGGGACAACTATTTCTTTACCTTCATTACTCTCAGTGCAGGTTTCTGAGAGGACTGGAGGTATAGTGGGGTTAGAGATCCCAGCTGATGAGGAGCAAGGAGAGGTCCGCCTTGTTCTTTGATGTGGGTCTTTTAAGTGCTGTTGCCAACGGACTGCGTGGGAGGTCGTCATATGTCTGGTCAAGCATGTGGTGCCCAAGCGGCTGCTGTTTTGGCCGCGCTTGATACGCTTCAGACATATGCAATGGTGCGATCTGCTGCACACGTGTCAAAAAAGGCCCACACCAAAGAACATTTTTTAAAATATGTGGGGAGTCAGCAGGGCCCTGCACCTGCTTAGATCTACGGTGTGCGGTGTGTCCTTAAGCTGCCCCTTGGAGGGCATCCTGCCTCGTTGGAGATGTGCCTCCTCCCTTCTATCAGGCACCCAAGTAGAGTCAGTGACCTCATCATCCCCTCCCTCCTTGTCACTGGAGCAAAATTGGCAGTATGCTGCAGCTGGGGGAACATGACTGTCAGTTTTTTGACCTTCTTGGGCACCCCCTCTCTCTCTAGGCTCATGTTACTCCCTTCTTCAACCTGGGTACCATCATCAGAGCCTTCAAATCGCTGCGCATCCTCCTGCAGCATGTACCTGACACTGTGGTCAAATAGTTCGGGGGACTCCTCCATGCATGATGGTGGGGCTAGGGAAGGAGTGACTGTTGACATGGAGCCGATGGAATAGGCCGCTTTGGCAGCTGCATTGGCAAGCAAACTACTCTGAGCCTAGGTGACAGAGAATGAGGATGAGGAGGAGGGCTTTGTTATCCATTCCACCAACACTTCTGCTATTATGGCTCAATAACGGCCAGCTGCAGAAAAAAAGGACAAGCGTGCCCCAGTGCACCGTGTCCACGACCAGCACTGTCGACTGTAGACACAGAGCCTGCTTGCCCTCTTTTAGTGGCCTGTGAGCGTCTGCCTCTCCTTGGTGGCCTTCCGGACATGCTGTAAATTTTGTTTAGCAAAATTACACTACACTATATTGTTTTCTGTGTACACCACCAGAAAAGTAGTAGCAAGTGCACTAGGGTTGCATGGTACAGTGTACACTAACAGAAGTGTAATAACAACTATGGGTGTACTGTATTGTGTACACCACCAGGAAAGTAGTAGCAACTGCACTAGGGGTGCACGGTACTGTGTACAACAACAGAAGTTTAACAACCACTATGGGTGAACTGTATGTATTGTGTACTGTGTACACCATCAGAAATGTAGTAGCACTAGCAACTACACTATGGGTGCACGGTACTGTGTACACTAACAGAAGTGTAATAATAACTGTGGGTGTACTGTATGTATTGTGTGCTGTGTATACCACCAGAAAAATAGTAGCAACTGCACTAGGGGTGCACAGTACTGTGCACCGGTACTGTGTACACCAACAGAAGTGTAATAACAACTATGGGTGTACTGTATTGTGTACACCACCTGAAAAGTAGCAACTGCACTAGGGGTGCACGATACAGTGTACACTAACAGAAGTATAATAACAACTATGGGTGTACTGTATTGTGTACACCACCAGAAAAGTAGTAGCAACTGCACTAGGGGTGCACGATACAGTGTACACTAACAGAAGTATAATAACAACTATGGGTGTACTGTATTGTGTACACCACCAGAAAAGTAGTAGCAACTGCACTAGGGGTGCACGGTACAGTGTACACTAACAGAAGTGTAATAACAACTATGGGTTTACTGTATTGTGTACACCACCAGGAAAGTAGTAGCAACTGCACTAGAGGTGCACAGTACTGTGCACACCAACAGAAGTGTAATAGCAACTATGGGTGTACTGTGTATACCACCAGAAAAGTAGTAGCAACTGCACTATGGGTGCACAGTACTGTGTACGCCTGAAGTATATTAGAAAAAGTACACCAAGAATGGCCTGCAGTCAGATATAGCTAAACTGGATACAGTGAAACGCGGCTGGCTCCCTAGTTACCTCACCTGACGAAATGAGCAACCTACTTGCAGAGTACTACACAGATCTATACGCAGCCGACGAGACTGATCAAACTAATGCAGAAGCTCTACTAGCTAAGATACGTCTGCCCAAACTTCAAAATGCACACCTAGAGGGACGCAATGCTCCTATCACCACTGACGACATCCGGCTGACAATCAAATCTATGACATCTGCCAAAGCCCCAGGCCCAGGTGGCTACACAGCTGAATTTTATAAATTGACTAACAAATTTATTCCTGACACCCTGAAGCATGTATATGCAGTCATGTGGGATGGGGGCCCCTACCTCCCCACCGGAACACAGGCACACATTAAACTGATATCCAAAAAAGGAAAAGACCCCCTATTACTGGGCTCATACCGCCCAATTTCCCTAATTAATGTTGATGTAGTGACCGGATGAGGATGTGAGTGCAGCGTCCTCTCACCTCCTATCTCCTACCAGTCCTGTGTGTTGTATCGCCACCCGTTTGCTGAGGAGATCGAGGGAGACCAAGAGAGCGATGGGCTGTGTGGTGGGCCATCAGTGAGAGTGACGGGAACAGCCGGACGCAAGCAGGCAATACAGCGTGGGGCAGTGGCAGCGGTGTGAGAGACTACCACCATCCCTCCTCACTTGGATGGAGACACATACAGCCGCCGAATCAGAGCGAAGCAGAGCGATGGTGAAGGGGAGCAGAGTGAGAGGCAGTGTGAGAGGCCCCTGTCATTTTTTTTTTTTTTCATTGAGAAGAGTTGGAGCAGGATCTGCAGGGGTGAAGGAGGAACACTTGATTAAAGCTTCCCAAACGGTGATACTGCAGAAGGGATAGCAACTGGACTGCTGCTTGGAAGCCTCCCCCCCTGTGCCTCTCCATATCTAAGTGCTGGATCACAGGAGCCTATCATCATTAATCCCAAGACTGCTGTAAAGCTGTGTCACCGGATGGGTGAGAAACAACTACTGTACCCTATGTAAAAGTAAAGAAAATAGTATTTCTTTGGACTGTGAGTTTGAACCTCCTTTGTCTTGATTTCAGTTGTCCTGCTTTCCTGTATCCCCCCCCCCCCCACCTCCCCCTTGAGAGCCAGATTAGCTCTAGTAACTTCATATAGTTCTACTCAGGAGGTAGAACCTATAAGTATTATTATTATTATTATTATTATACAGTATTTATATAGCGCCAACAGTTTACGTAGCGCTTTACAACTTGAGGGTAGACAGTACAAGTACAATACAATTTGATACAGTAGGAATCAGAGGGCCCTGCTCCTTAGAGCTTACAATCTAAGAGGGGAGGTCAAGAGATACAGGAGGTAATAACTGTGGGTGATGTGCTGATTGAGAAGATAAATGTACAGTTGTTAGGTGGGGGCCAGATAGGCTTCTCTGAAGAGATGAGTTTTCAGGGATCGTCTGAAAGTGGATAAAGTAGGAGAAAAACGGACGGATTGGGGTAGAGCATTCCAGAGGATGGGGGAGGCTCTGGAGAAGTCCTGAAGGCGAGCATGGGATGAGGTGACAAGGGAGTTTGAGAGCAGGAGGTCTTGGGAGGAGCGAAGAGAACGATTAGGTTGGTATTTTGTGACTAGGTTAGAGATGTAGCTAGGGGCCAAGTTTTGGATGGCTTTGTAAGTTATAGTTAGTATCTTGAATTTAATTCGGTGACTGAGTGGCAGCCAATGGAGGGATTGGCAGAGGGGTGTAGCAGACGCTGAGCGGTTTGTGTGGTGGATGAGCCTGGCCGCAGCGTTCATGATGGACTGAAGTGGGGATAGCCTATTTAGAGTAGAGGTACAGAATCAATTTTATCTCTTGGAAATTAACTCCCCTGTTCATAATATCATGCCCTCACAACGTACTTCAAAGGCAACTCAAGCAGCTGCGAAATTAGAAAAATATGCGCATAACCCAGGCAAGACCCCTTCTAAAAATGCCCCACAGGGCCAACAGGCACAATCCAAAATGCAGGTTGGGGTCTCTGGGGGAAGAAAAAGCCAAGGACATTGTCAAGTACCAATGCCAATGGAGGTGAACGGCTCAGGGGGAGGTCTTGCAGGGCAGAAGGTTGATGAGACCTTAGGCTTAACGATTGGGGCAGGAGCCCTGGGGGAACCACAGCCGTCACTGAAGGAGGTCTTGCGGGCAGTCAATTCTTGTAGGACCTCATTGAATGAAATGGCTGACCAACTTAGAACCATTCAGGAGGAGCTTGCTTTTGTTAGACATGACCCACAAAAGGTTCGAGAGAGGACCACTGCCCTAGAGGGGAGGGTGGGCTTAGTGGAGGATGACTTAACTCCCCTCAAACGGGAGATGAAAGCCATAAGAGAACAATTGAGCAACCAGGAGACAAAAATGGACAAAATTGAAAACAGGATGAGAGGAAAGAATGTAAGGATTGTGGGGCTTCCTGAGCATAGCAAAGGCACAGACCCTGCTGCTTTCTTTGAAAAATGGTTCAGAGATACATTGGGACAGGAGCCCTTCACTCCGTTTTTTGCGATAGAGAGAGCACATAGGGTCCCTACTAGGCCCCCCCACCTAGAGTCCCCCCGAGGGCTTTGCTAGCAAAAATGTTCCACTACAAGGATAAAGTGACTATAATGCGCAGAGCCCGAGAGCTGGGTACCATTCTTTACAACGGCACCAGGGTGTCTATTTACCCCAATTTCTCACCTGACCTTCAGAAGCGAAGAGCCAAGTTTGTGGAGATAAAACGCAAATTGCATCAAATGAAAGTTACATACGCACTTTCATATCCCGCAAGATTAGGGGTAACTGCCCTTGGGGAGACTATATTTTTTGATACTCCTGAGGGGGTAGCAGAATGGTTGGCAACCTATAAGGAGCCCCTAAGGAGAGACTCTAGAAGCACAGGCCGGATCTACCTGGTAACCTCAACGCCAACATGATAAGCTCAATCTATAATGCAACACTAAATTAACACTAAGAGACACTAAGACATTCTAATATATCATTAGGGAGAGGGAGGAGGAGAGAGAAAGGATTGATATTGACTCTGTTTAGGGTATTCCTTTTTTTTTCTCTCTTCCTTCCTACTCCCACCTTCTTTCTTTTTTTTTTCTTAAGGAGTTGGGGGGTGTGGGGGGGGGGGCAATGAAGGGAACAAGGAGCATGTTATTTCCAATTGTTAGGGGGTATAGCACATTGTTCCTTCATATTGTATGTTGTACTGGTATTTTTTTGTGTTTTTTTAGGCAGGGGGGCTAGGGAAGGGGGTGGGTTGAGTTTAAAAATAATAATAATCACTATATTTAATATGATGGGTGTATGGGAAGGTCACAATAGAAGGCCCTTATTTAAACCTAGTAAGGTGGTGAGAAAGGGTTGTGTGGGTAGTAGACGACATGATTGGAGTATCTAGTACGTAAGTTTCAGCAAGTATGCAAGGGGGGGGGGATTGCATGAGGCACATCTATAATCACAATGTTTTTTATATTCAACATTTGGTCACTAAGATGTCACAGGAAAAATACACAAATAAGAATTGGTACAAGCTAGTAAAGCTAAAGGAGCACATAATGTTTATATAGAAAATGTGATCACTGATAAAAAGAGATACACAGACAAAGAAATTAATTTTATGCTCTTGGAATGTTAGGGGTCTGGGAGACCCAGGGAAAAAAGCAGCAGTCCTGTCAATGGTAAAAATATATGGGGCCTCACTCCTATACTTGCAGGAGACACATCTCACTAATATCTCCACATCCCAATTGGGATGGGGAGACTTCCGGGTATAACGGTAGTAGTTACGGGGGATTTTAATATGGTGATGGATCAGAAACTTGACAGATTCCCCCAGGGGGCGCTACAGGGCAGAAACACGGATGTCCGACTGTCCCAATTCTTGGGGGAGATGGGTCTGAAGGACATCTGGAGAATACGGAACCCCAGGTCCCGTCAATACTCATGCTACTCCAGGACACACTCCACATTATCGAGGATTGACTTCATTCTGGGTAATGAGAAGGCGATGTCTACAGTAAAAAGTCTGAGCTATATGTCAAGAGGCCTTTCGGATCACTCCCCGGTGACAGCTTCATTGGAATTGGGGGAGGGTACTCACTCGCGGGAATGGAGAACAAGCCCCTTTTGGATGGATCTCATGGGAGATCCACAAGAGGTGTTAACGCCCTAAGGGAATTTGTCCAACTGAACATAGGCTCTGCCTCAGAGGGGATGGTTTGGGACACACTGAAGTCCTTTCTCTGCAGTATTATGATACAGCAAATATAAAAAATTAAAAGACAATCCAAAGAAATGGGAAAAGCTGGCCGGAGAAAGAGTAACATTAACAGAAGCACAATACATTATTGACCCGACACCTGATAGGCTTAGGGTATGGATTGAGTCCCAACAGAATTACCGTTTAATAATGCTCGGGAAGGCAGAAAACAAACACATTTTCCAAAAGCAAGTAGCCTTCGGCGAGGGCAAAAGTGTAGGGCGAATGCTGGCCCACTTGGTTAGAACAAACTCACCCTCAATGTTGGTACCAATAATCACTACAAGGGAGGGCAGGCAGACTACTTACACACCAGAGATAGTGGACAGATTTAGAGACTACTATGAGGAACTCTACAGGAACTGGGGGAGGAAATGAATAACTTTCTTGGGAATCTGTCGATCCCCTGAAGATAGGTCGGCAAATGATATGCCTATATCCTTGGAAGAAAAACAGCGGACCGTGTAGCAAATGGCGGGACAGAAGTCCCCAGGCCCGGTTGGTTTCCCGACAGAGACCTATCGGCATTACGGAAAGGTGCTGCTCCCCGAGTTGTTGAGAGTTTTAAACTGGTCAGCGTTGAGGGGAGAACTCCCCCCTTCTGTGATGGAATCCACTATAATTGTGATCCCTAAGGAAGGAAAAGATCTACTTAACCCAGCTTCATATAGACCTATTTCCTTACTAAATTCAGACATAAAGATCTTAGCAAAGGTCTTGGCGGCTAGACTAAACAAAGTTATACAGAAACTCGTCCACCCTGACCAATCAGGATTTATACCTGGTAGGTCTACCAGTACAAACATAAGATGGGTATACCTGAATCTTCAGGTTCCAACGGACGAGGATGAAAGAAGGGCTTTCTAAACTAACTAAAGTTTGGAAAAAGCTTCCACTATCTGTGGCAGGTCGCTGCAACCTAATTAAAATTATTTGGATGCCGCAGTTACTGTACGTTCTCCACAATTCTCCAGTGTGGATGTACAAAAAAATATGGAAGGGAGGCACGGCAAGAATACGCTTAAACATCTTACAATTACCAAAACAAGAAGGGGGAGTGGCACTTCCACACCCCTTCAGTTTCTTCCTGACATCACAGCTCCAGTACATGGTGGGATGCAATACGGAGGAGGAGGAAGGGGAGAGGAGGATGCTAATGCAAAACACTCCACATAAATTGCTGGTGGCAGGATCTTTTCCACGAGGGTTACCTACCTTAGATTTAATGATGAGAATTTGGGAAGCTGCAAAGAAAATATTGGGGTATAGAGGACTCACAGAATACACCCCCCCCTATGGAGAAACAGTAAGCTAGGGGAAGTGCAGAAATTGGGGACAATCTCGGAATGGGAAAGACAAGGGATAAAGTACATTTCCCAGCTCTACCAAGACGGAAACTTAAAAGCTTTCCAGGAACTGAGAGAGCAATATGTAATCCCGAAAAAATCCTTTTTTAGATACTTGCAGGTTAGACATGCAATAAAAGAACAATTCAGAGGGAGGACTATAGAATGGAGTAAGATACCAGTACTTTTGAAAGTTACCAACGCAAGAGCATTGAAAGGCCTAATATCAAAAGTCTACCCGTATATATATAAGGGGAGTTTGGGAGAAACAAAAGATTCGCCAAATAGGAAAAAATGGGAAAAAGACGTGGGGAGTATATCCAAAACGCAATGGGGAAGAATTCTGGAACTTGCCCCATTAGTATCGCTTTCTCCATCCCAGAAGATGTCACACTTACTCCTACTAAACACAGCCTACTATACCCCGTACAAGCTTTTTTTGTTTGGCCGAAGGTTAGATGCTACCTGCCCCAGATGCGGAAGGGCAGAGGGAGATTTGATCCATATGTTTTGGAGATGCCCGAAGCTATTCCATTACTGGAGGGAGATAGTGGGAATTATAGAACAGGTATTCAAAGTCTCTATAGAAATGGAAGCCATGTTATGTGTGTTGGGCTGGATGGAGGGTAAAGGTAAACCAGGTGACACTCAGCTCGCAGTCCTGAGATGTTTATTTCAGGCAAGGAGACTCATTGCGCAAAGATGGCAATCTTCCACACCCCCCATCAAGCAGAGAGTGAGACCAAGGTATGAACAAGGTGATCTTAAAGGAAAGAACGTCATATATTAGACAAGGTGCGCTCAGAAAATTTGACAAGAATTGGAAACAAATAAAAAAAGACTGAAAATTTTGAAAAAAATAAAAGTTTTGCTTTTGTTTCTGTTAAAAAAATTTGTAAATAAGTAAGTTTTCTCTTTCACTGATGGGCACTGATAAGGCGGCACTGACAGGCACTGATGAGGTAGCACCAATGAGCGGGTACTGACGGGCACTGACGATGGGCACTGGTAGGCGGCACTGATGGGTGGCACTGATATGCAGCACTGATGGGCATTGATAGGCGGCACTGATGGGCACTCATGGGTGGCACTGATGGGCACTGATAGGCGACACTGATGGACACTTAAAGGTGGCACTGCTGGGCACTGATAGGGTAGCACTGATAGGCGGCACTGATGGGCACTGATACGTGGCACTGATACGCGGCATTGATATGAGACACTGATAGGCATCCCTGGTGGCACTGGCAGTGGTATTCATTGGAGTGGGCACTGATTGGCAGCTGCCTGGGCACATATTGGTATTTCCCTGGGGGTCTAGGGGGCATACCTGGTGGTCCAGTGTGATGGCCATCCTGGTGGTCCTGGGCGGCTTCCCTGGTGGTCCTGGGCGGGATCCGAGGGAGGCTGTGCTGTGCTCACTCAATGCGAAAAAGCCTTCGACAACGTCAGTTTATCCTGGCTGTTCGGGCCCAATCATGCGATTTTTACAACAAATGTATGCATTTCCAACTGCACACCTTGTCACTCCTGACTTCGTTTCAGACACAATCCCCTTAAAGCGAACGAGGGAGGCATGCCCCCTATCCCCTCTACTTTTTAATATCGCCATTGAAACCCCTATCCAGAATACTCAACTCCCCTGATGCGATCAGTGGTATCAATAACCAAGTTCTCTGCTCTGCTCTATTCGCGGATGACATACTGGTATTCTTCACCAACCCCCTCTCTGACTTTGAGGGACTCCGAGAACTTTTTGCGGCCTTTCGACTGAGCTCAGGCTTTCAAATTAATTTTGACAAGAGCGAAATTCTAGCACTCCACCCACGGCTATCTACTAACTGGAGACACCTATCCCCATTTACCCTGACAACCCAACATATCGCATACCTGGGCATCTGTATAGGACACAAGCCTACCTCTCTATATATACTCAATTTTAGGAGTTTGGGAGAAACAAAAGATTCGCCAAATAGGAAAAAATGGGAAAAAGACGTGGGGAGTATATCCAAAACGCAATGGGGAAGAATTCTGGAACTTGCCCCATTAGTAGGGATGAGCCGAACACCCCCCGGTTCGGTTCGCACCAGAACCCGCGAACGGACCGAAAGTTCGCACGAACGTTAGAACCCCATTGACGTCTATGGGACTCGAACGTTCGAAATCAAAAGTGCTCATTTTAAAGGCTAATTTGCATGGTATTGTCCTAAAAAGGGTTTGGGGACCCGGGTCCTACCCCAGGGGACATGTATCAATGCAAAAAAAACTTTTAAAAACGGCCGTTTTTTCGGGAGCAGTGATTTTAATGATGCTTAAAGTAAAAAAAAAAAAGTGAAATATTCCTTTAAATATCGTACCTGGGGGGTGTCTATAGTATGCCTGTAAAGTGACGCGTGTTTCCCATGTTTAGAACAGTCCCTGCACCAAATGTCATTTTTAAAGGAAAAAATCTCATTTAAAACTGCTTGCGGGTTTAATGTCATGTCGGGTCATGGCAATATGGATGAAAATCAGTGAGACAAACGGCATGGGTACCCCCCAGTCCATTACCAGTCCCTTTGGGTCTTGTATGGATATTAAGGGGAACCCCGCACCCAAATTAAAATAAGGAAAGGTGTGGGGCCACCAGGCCCTATATACTCTGAACAGCAGTATACAGGCGGTGCAAACAAGACAGGGACTGTAGGTTTGTTGTTAAGTAGAATCTGTTTGTAATTTTGAACATTTTTAACGTGTTTAGCTCCAGCCAAAAAATCTTTTCTAAGCTTTTTGGAAAACATAGGGAAGGGTTATCACCCCTGTGACATTTGTTTTGCTGTCTTTCCTCCTCTTCAGAAGATTTCACCTCACTTTTTTGTCCCAATGAAAAATGTTTTTTGAAAATTTGGGTTTTTTTGTGGAACAAGGATTGGAAAGCATCAGTGGAAAGGAGAACTTGTTTTCCCATATTAACTCTTACAGGAGAGAATTTCCCTTCCTAGGGGTAGATTTCATCTCACTTCCTGTTGTCTCCTTCCGTTTGCAAGTAGGAGTCGTTTGTAAGTTAGATGTTTGAAAGTAGGGTCCTGCCCTATATACTCAGCAGAAATTTGGGCCTTAGGTGTTGCTGTGGCCACAACACTGTAAGCCCTCACAGGGCCCTGCTGTGAAATATTAGATCAAGAATTGTAATTACATGCCCCTGTTGAACAGCAGCTGAAAAATTAGGCCTTAGGCACTGGTGCTGGTGCCACAACACTGCAACCCCTCACAGACACTCTAGTTGGAACGCAGGAACGAGCCCTGCTGCAAAGTATTGCATCAAAAATTGTAATTACACGCCCCTGTTAGACAGGGGCAGAAAAATTGGGCCCTAGGCACTGGTGCTGGTGCCACAACACTGCAACCCCTCACAGACACTCTAGTTGGAATGCAGGAACGAGCCCTGCTGCAAAGTATTACATCAAAAATTGTAATTACACGCCCCTGTTAAACAGGGGCTGAAAAATTGTGCCTTAGGCACTGGTGGTGGCGCCCAGAACCAAAAATGTTCTTACAAGCTATCAGCGTGATGATTGAGGAGGAAGAGGATAATTACTCAGGGATAGTCACTCAGCATCAGCATAGGCAGTCTTTGAAGGGATCTGAGATTTCAAAAAAAATTATTCGGTTACATCAGCATCAGGTGCTTGGTAGCTGGTGGTGATCCAAGACTCATTCATTTTTATGAAGGTCAGCCGATCGACCGAGTCGGTGGACAGACGCACCCTGTGATCGGTTACCACGCCTCCAGCAGCACTGAATGTGCGTTCCGAAAGAACGCTGGATGCAGGACAGGCCAGTAGCTCAATTGCATACTGTGCAAGCTCTGGCCAGTGATCCATCCTCAAGACCCAGTAACCCAGAGGATTTTCGGTGGGAAAGGTGTCCAAGTCTGATCTTGCCCCTAGGTATTCCTGCACCATGTAAAACAGACGCTGGCGATGGTTGCTGGAACCGATCATACCTTGGGGCTGCGGACCAAAAAATTGTCTGAACGCATCGGTCAGACGGCCACCTTCTCCACCGCTCCTTCTTTGACTGACCGAAGCCTCAGCAACACGTTGTCCAGAAACAGGAGTTTGTAACCTCCCAGTCTCTGGGAACGCGTTGCACAGACCTTTCTGCAAGGCCTCCCGAAGATGTTTCATCCTCTGCTCCCTCTGCGATGGCAAGATAAGGTCCGCAACCTTACCCTTGTAACGTGGATCAAGGAGGGTTGCCAGCCAGTATTGGTCCTTCTCCTTGATACCACGAATACGAGGATCCTTACGCAGGCTTTGCAGGATCAGGGAGGCCATGCAGCGTAGGTTTGCTGAGGCATTCGGTCCGGAGTCCTCTGGGTCACTAAGAACGACATGGTCCGCAGCCACCTCCTCCCAGCCACGTACAAGTCCATGTGTTTCTTGGGACTGATCCCTTAAAGACTGCTGCTGATGCTGAGTGCCAGGCTCCACCTCCATACTGACACAATCTTCCTCCTCCTCCTCTTCCTCCTCGTCCTCTTCCTGTGTGATCGGCGGGCACGCAGGAACACTGTCTGGATAAAGGGGGCCTTGAGAGCTAAGGAAGTCCTCCTCTTCCTGCCTCTGTTCTGCCTCAAGTGCCCTGTCCATTATTCCACGCAGCGTGTGCTCCAACAGGTGGACAAGGGGGACAGTGTCACTGATGCATGCACTGTCACTGCTCACCATCCTCGTGGCCTCCTCGAATGGTGACAGGACAGTGCATGCATCCCTGATCATGGCCCACTGGCGTGGGGAAAAAAAACCAAGCTCCCCTGACCCTGTCCTGGTGCCATAGTCGCACAGGTACTCATTGATGGCCCTCTGCTGCGTGTGCAGCCGCTGCAGCATGGCCAACGTTGAGTTCCACCTGGTGGGCATGTCACAGATTAGGCGGTTCTTGGGCAGGTTAAACTCCTTTTGGAGGTCCGTCAGCCGAGCACTGGCATTATATGACCGGCGGAAATGCACACAGACTTTCCTGGCCTGCCTCAGGACATCCTGTAAGCCCGGGTACCTGCCCAAGAACCGCTGCACCACCAAGTTAAGGACGTGAGCCAAACAGGGCACATGGGTCATTTGTCCCTGTCGGAGGGCAGAGAGGAGGTTGGTGCCATTGTCGCAAACCACCATTCCTGCCTTAAGTTGGCGTGGCGTCAACCACCTCTGAACCTGCCCCTGCAGAGCTGACAGAACCTCTGCCCCAGTGTGGCTCCTGTCCCCCAAGCACACCAGCTCAAGCACCGCATGGCATCTTTTGGCCTGCGTACTTGCGTAGCCCCTTGAACGCCTACGGAGCACCGCTGGTTCCGAGGAAGAGGCCATGGAGGAAGAAGAAGAGGAGGGGGTGGAGGAGAGAGGTGTGTCACAATCAGCATTTTGGAGGCGTGGTGGCGGAACAACCTCCAACACTACTGCACCTTGTCCTGCATCCTTCCCAGCTGCCAGCAGAGTCACCCAATGCGCCGTGAAACTTAGGTAACGTCCCTGTCCATGCCTGCTGGACCATGAGTCAGCGGTAATATGCACCTTACCGCTGACCGCCCTGTCCAGCGAGGCATGGACATTGCCTTCCACATGCCGGTAGAGAGCCGGAATCGCCTTCCGTGAGAAAAAGTGGCGTTTGGGTACCTGCCACTGAGGAACCGCACATTCCACAAACTCACGGAAGGGGGCAGAGTCTACCAACTGAAAAGGCAGCAGTTGAAGTGCTAGCAATTTTGCCAAGCTAGCATTCAACCGCTGGGCATGTGGATGGCTGGGAGCAAACTTCTTTCGGCGGTGCAGCAGCTGGGGCAGGGAAATTTGCCTGGTACAATCTGACGTCGGTGTACCAAAAGCAGATTGCCCACAAGTACTTGGCTGTGACACACCTAATTCTACACCTTCATTCCTCTCACTGTAGGTCTCAGAGAGGACTGAAGGTCTAGTGGGGTTGGAAATCTCAGCTGATGAGGAGCAAGGAGAGATCCTCTTTGTTCTTTGGTGTGGGTCTTTTAGATACGCTTGCCAACGAACTGCATGGCAGGTCAACATATGTCTGGTCAAGCATGTGGTACCCAAGCGGGAGATATTTTGGCCACGCGAGATACGCTTGAGACATATGTTGCAAATAGCAGCGGTGCGATCTGATGCACTCGTCTCAAAAAAGGCCCACACCAAAGAACTTTTTGAATAACGCGCAGAGACTGCAGCGCCCTGCACATGTGGAGCTTTGGGGTGTGATGCAGTCAATGTGCTGCCCTTAGGCTGGCCCCTGGAGGGCATCCTGCCTCGTTGGTGATGTGCTGCCGCCTCCTCCTCCTCCTCCTCCTCCTCCTCCTCCTCCTCCTCCTCCTCCTCCTCTCTCCTATCAGGCACCCACGTTGAGTCAGTGACCTCATCATCCCCTCCCTCCTCATCACTGGAGCAAACCTGGCAGTATGCTGCAGCAGGGGGAGCATGACTGCCAGATTGCTGTCCTTCTTGGGCACCCCCTCTGTCCGCGCTCATGTTACTGCCTTCATCGAGCTCAGTATCGTCATCAGAGCCTTCCAAACGCTGGGCATCCTCCTGGAGCATGTACCCAACACTGTGGTCAAACAGTTCGAGGGAATCCTCATGAGGACATGGTGGAGCTAGGGAAGGAGTCACTGATGACATTGAGCTGAGGGAAGAGGCCGCTGCTTTGCCAGACAAAGCACCCTGGGCATGGGTGAGAGAGGATGAGGAGGATGAGGACGGCTTGGTCATCCACTCGACCAAGTCTTCCGCATGTTGCGGCTCAACATGGCCAGCTGCCGAAAAAAAGGCCAAGCGTGTCCCATGGCCACGTGCTGATGAGGATGCACCGTCTCCACGACCAGCACTAGACACAGAGCCTGCTTGCCCTCTCTTATTGGCTTGTGACTGTCTGCCTCTCCTTCTTGGCCTTCCAGACATACTAATGGCCTGTAGCTGCACTAAGCTGGGATAGAACACCTGTAATTTTCTTCAAGTAGCTTTATATACTGTAACCAGACAAGCCTGCCTGTCAGTAGGAAGATAACAGGAACGGATCTAGCTGAACACTGTGAGCAGGACGCACTGTACTAAATGTAAATAGTCTAGCTGCCTGACCGTGGTACTAATAGGATCAAATAGAACACCTGTAATTTTCTTCAGGTAGCTTTATATACTGTAACCAGACAAGCCTGCCTGTCAGTAGGAAGATAACAGGAACGGATCTAGCTGTACACTGTGAGCAGGACGCACTGTACTAAATGTAAATAGTCTAGCTGCCTGACCGTGGTACTAATAGGATCAAATAGAACACCTGTAATTTTCTTCAGGTAGCTTTATATACTGTAACCAGACAAGCCTGCCTGTCAGTAGGAAGATAACAGGAACGGATCTAGCTGAACACTGTGAGCAGGACACACTGTACTAAATGTAAATAGTCTAGCTGCCTGACCGTGGTACTAATAGGATCAAATAGAACACCTGTAATTTTCTTCAGGTAGCTTTATATACTGTAACCAGACAAGCCTGCCGGTCAGTAGGAATTTAACAGGAACGGATCTAGCTGAACACTGTGAGCAGGACACACTGTACTAAATGTAAATAGTCTAGCTGCCTGACCGTGGTACTAATAGGATCAAATAGAACACCTGTAATTTTCTTCAGGTAGCTTTATATACTGTAACCAGACAAGCCTGCCTGTCAGTAGGAAGATAACAGGAACGGATCTAGCTGAACACTGTGAGCAGGACACACTGTACTAAATGTAAATAGTCTAGCTGCCTGACCGTGGTACTAATAGGATCAAATAGAACACCTGTAATTTTCTTCAGGTAGCTTTATATACTGTAACCAGACAAGCCTGCCGGTCAGTAGGAATTTAACAGGAACGGATCTAGCTGAACACTGTGAGCAGGACACACTGTACTAAATGTAAATAGTCTAGCTGCCTGACCGTGGTACTAATAGGATCAAATAGAACACCTGTAATTTTCTTCAGGTAGCTTTATATACTGTAACCAGACAAGCCTGCCGGTCAGTAGGAATTTAACAGGAACGGATCTAGCTGAACACTGTGAGCAGGACGCACTGCACTAAATGTAAATAGCAGGAACGGATCTAGCTGAACACTGTGAGCAGGACGCACTGCACTAAATGTAAATAGTCTAGAAGATAACAGGAACGGATCTAGCTGAACACTGTGAGCAGGACGCACTGCATTAAATGTAAATAGTCTAGATAGAAGATAACAGGAACGGATCTAGCTAAACTGAATACAGTGTATATATATATATGCAACACCTGGGATGCATATATATACACAATACACTGTAAGTGCAGCTAACTGACTGACTGTTCTGCCTAATCTATCTAACTCAAATCAAATGACACTGTCTCTCTCTCTCTCTATCTCTCAGCACACCGGAACACACACTACACAGGGCCGCCGTGCAGGCGGCCTTATATAGTGTGGGGTGTGTACTAAATGCCCTGAGCCGTAATTGGCCAAAGCCACCCTGGCTTTGGCCAATTACAGCTCTCTCTACTGACAGCGCTGTGATTGGCCAAGCATGCGGGTCATAGTGCATGCTTGGCCAATCATCAGCCAGCAATGCACTGCGATGCCGCAGTGAATTATGGGCCGTGACGCGCCACACGAATTTAGCGCGAACGGCCCATAACGTTCGCAATTCGGCGAACGATCGAACAGCCGATGTTCGAGTCGAACATGGGTTCGACTCGAACACGAAGCTCATCCCTACCCATTAGTATCGCTTTCTCCATCCCAGAAGATGTCACACTTACTCCTACTAAACACAGCCTACTATACCCCGTACAAGCTTTTTTTGTTTGGCCGAAGGTTAGATGCTACCTGCCCCAGATGCGGAAGGGCAGAGGGAGATTTGATCCATATGTTTTGGAGATGCCCGAAGCTATTCCATTACTGGAGGGAGATAGTGGGAATTATAGAACAGGTATTCAAAGTCTCTATAGAAATGGAAGCCATGTTATGTGTGTTGGGCTGGATGGAGGGTAAAGGTAAACCAGGTGACACTCAGCTCGCAGTCCTGAGATGTTTATTTCAGGCAAGGAGACTCATTGCGCAAAGATGGCAATCTTCCACACCCCCCATCAAGCAGAGAGTGAGACCAAGGTATGAACAAGGTGATCTTAAAGGAAAGAACGTCATATATTAGACAAGGTGCGCTCAGAAAATTTGACAAGAATTGGAAACAAATAAAAAAAGACTGAAAATTTTGAAAAAAATAAAAGTTTTGCTTTTGTTTCTGTTAAAAAAATTTGTAAATAAGTAAGTTTTCTCTTTCACTGATGGGCACTGATAAGGCGGCACTGACAGGCACTGATGAGGTAGCACCAATGAGCGGGTACTGACAGGCACTGACGATGGGCACTGGTAGGCGGCACTGATGGGCACTGGTAGGCGGCACTGATGGGTGGCACTGATATGCAGCACTGATGGGCATTGATAGGCGGCACTGATGGGCACTCATGGGTGGCACTGATGGGCACTGATAGGCGACACTGATGGACACTTAAAGGTGGCACTGCTGGGCACTGATAGGGTAGCACTGATAGGCGGCACTGATGGGCACTGATACGTGGCACTGATACGCGGCATTGATATGAGACACTGATAGGCATCCCTGGTGGCACTGGCAGTGGTAGGCATTGGAGTGGGCACTGATTGGCAGCTGCCTGGGCACATATTGGTATTTCCCTGGGGGTCTAGGGGGCATACCTGGTGGTCCAGTGTGATGGCCATCCTGGTGGTCCTGGGCGGCTTCCCTGGTGGTCCTGGGCGGGATCCGAGGGAGGCTGTGCTGTGCTCACTCAATGCGAAAAAGCCTTCGACAACGTCAGTTTATCCTGGCTGTTCGGGCCCAATCATGCGATTTTTACAACAAATGTATGCATTTCCAACTGCACACCTTGTCACTCCTGACTTCGTTTCAGACACAATCCCCTTAAAGCGAACGAGGGAGGCATGCCCCCTATCCCCTCTACTTTTTAATATCGCCATTGAAACCCCTATCCAGAATACTCAACTCCCCTGATGCGATCAGTGGTATCAATAACCAAGTTCTCTGCTCTGCTCTATTCGCGGATGACATACTGGTATTCTTCACCAACCCCCTCTCTGACTTTGAGGGACTCCGAGAACTTTTTGCGGCCTTTCAACTGAGCTCAGGCTTTCAAATTAATTTTGACAAGAGCGAAATTCTAGCACTCCACCCACGGCTATCTACTAACTGGAGACACCTATCCCCATTTACCCTGACAACCCAACATATCGCATACCTGGGCATCTGTATAGGACACAAGCCCACCTCTCTATATATACTCAATTATCCCCCTTAATAACCAAAATTGTGAAGGAGTTGGAAGCTTGGGTGGCCCTCACCCTCTCGCTCATTGGGAGATGTCACCTATTCAAAATGGTGTCATTTGCACGCCTACTCTACCTAATGCAGACCATACCTCTTTTATTAAAACATTCTGATGTACAAAAAATCCACAGGGCATTAACTACCTTTATATGGTCCTGCAAAAAGCCACGCATTGCGTTACAAAAACTATACCTCCTGAAATCCGAGGGTGGGGCGGGTTTGCCCAATATACATTTCTATAATCTCTCATGCCTACTTAGACAGGGCCTAAACTGCTATCTGCCATCCTTCACTCCAATCCTAACACTACCACCCCACCTCAAATAAGCGTACTCATCAGAGATACAGTCACCGCTTGGAGAGAAATATGGAGACTACTGGGATTACCATCAAATATCTCATGCCATCTACCGGTCCAAGGCAACCCTATGTTTCTCACATCCACTCTACACAAAGCCTTTGATCAATGGCAAGTCAAGGGCCTCACGAGAATAACCTCCATGTAGCATGGAAAACCTGGCGAGTTCAAACCTTTCCAAGCCCTGTCGCAGGAATTTTCCTTGCCACGACACATATTTTCTTCTACCATCAATTAACTGACTATCTGAGGTCTTGTTGTGGACCTAAGTCCGATCCCCTTCAGGTGTCCTTCATTGACACTGTGCTTCAGAGAGACGATTATTCCATCTCCAATCTTTACTCCTATCTTATTCAACACCAAGCAGAAAAATACCACCTCAAACCATTCCAAAAATGGTCGAACCTATTTGATGACAACGATCTGCTGGAAAAAATTCTTGAGGGATACAGACGCATTCGCAAACGTACTGTCTCAGAAACGTGACGTGAAACGCAATTCAAGATCATACACAGAGCCTACTACCCGTTCCGCATCCACAAGGTGGACCCATTCAAGCGCAATGCCCCTGGTGTTCCCTGTCCCTCCCCACGTTGCTCCACCGCCTCTGGGAATGCACAGCTATCACTACCTACTGGAACTCTGTGCTGGCCTACATATGCAAAATCAATAAAACACGGATACCGAAAGACCGTATACTATGTCTGTTTGGCTATGCACAACCATCATCCTCTTCATCAGCAATGGGTCCTCTAAATGTTCCACAGTGGGCTCATATATGCCTCTTGGTTGCCCGCAGGACTATTATGTCTCATTGGATTTCACCAACACCACCCAATCTACCGGCGGTGAAAAAAGCTATACTATCATACTTCTACTTGGAGAGGCTAGACACCATTATACTGAACTTCCGTTCTACTTTACGCTTTTTTACAAGATGGCATAAATATATGGAGGCCACATTCACCCAAAAAGTCCTACAAAAAATCATGCAACCATTCCACTATATGGACTGGTATTTGAAAAGAGATCTTACCAACTCACTGGGCAACCGAAAAGTATCCAACCTGTCTGACCCCTCTGCCTTTCTACCGCCATAGGACAATCTCAGATTCCTGCAGCTCTTTTACGTCCATGACTGTTATCTATCTAAAACCAGTAACTTCATTCGTCTTTATTGTCGTAACTAGGTCATTATCTGAGATTACTGGTCTAACATACCCAAATTCTGCTTCCACTCCTGAAATTAACTTGGTCAAGGATTTTGCTTCTATATGCATTACATAGTAGTAGTAGTAGTAGTAGTGATACTACTGTCGTGCAGGCAAATATGACTCACCTGTCCCCCTCCCCCTACCCCTTTCCCCCTCTACCTAAAATTTAACCTCATTGATTGAATCGAATATATATACACGTGTACATGCTTTAGATCTACTATAATATCTATAATTGTATTGTGAAAAATTCCATAAATATTTTTTATAAAAAAAGGGCCTCTCTGTAGTATTCCCAGTGGGAATACAACAAGGCCTTAGGCATCGTTTAGACTTGTAGTTGGGGAGGCAAAAATGTGTTGAGCTGTGTTTTTGCCACTCGCCAACTGCCCCTCCTTAAGATGCAATAGGCAGTGGACAAGGGTGTTTACATGCTGCGGCCGCAATGCTTCACTTTGTGCCTGCAGCCAAGTGATTCCTCTATTTAGATAGCTAACAAAGTTTTATTGAACAAATCAGCAGTACAAAACACATGCCCATAGGCATACATCCAATTGCATGACAAAATAATTGAAAAGATTTAACCCCCAAGTATACACTATATATAATAATGCCAACAAATAGAAAATCCTACAGAGAAGGTATGTCATTTCTACCATTGTACATCAGTACGCCATACCATTATAGCAAACGTTATATATATGTATAATTTGAGGGTGTAAGATTAAAGGATGGGGAGGGAGGGGGTAAGAAGGAAGCAAGGAAAAACAATACACCCAAATTGCGTACATACTATCTTAGGAACATGTATCTCAACCATAGAAGCTAGCCACACACATCTATCCACTTTGACAAAACTTTGTCATATTTTTTTGGACATTATCTGCTCTCATATGTAATTCTATTACATATGAGAGTTTGGTGGTTCCATCTTAAAAGAATTTCCCGTCTTGCATAGAACAGAGTAAAGGTTAGGCAGGGCTTAGAATATCTATCTCCTTTTCATCTTCTAAGTGACTCAATAATAAAACAAGGGGGTCTAAAGGAACAATTGTGTCACATATATAGCTCAGGGTTTTAGCTACTACCTCCCAGTATGAGCGAAGTTTGGGACAGGACCAGACCATATGCCTGAAACTGCCTGCCTCAAGATTACACCTAGAGCACCTTGGATCTAGCTGGGGGTATATGTGAGACAATCTCTGCGGGGTATAATATGCTCTATGTAGGAATTTTAGTTGTATGCACCTATAAGCGACTAATTTCCTGAATGGGCATGAGTCTACCAGCTGTTATTCCATGTTTCAGAGTGGTGATCTCCCTCTTGGCCCATAGCGAAGGATTGGGGATAGTATATAAGTGGGGCAGCTTTGGGTTGCCACAAAGAGGTGTGGGGACACATGGAAGGGTTTTCTATATTTTGCCCTGGCGTCCTGCCAAACCAGTATCATAGTCTTTATGGAATCTGTGAGTGAAGGGTGAGCCCTAGTTCTTCTAAATGCCAGATTGCTCAAGGCTGCATAAGAACCCAGTATGCCACCTTAAAGGTCACAGCTGGGTTTTGGCTGGGCTGGGAGAACCACCACCGTACCATGACGAGGACAGCTGCCCAGTAATAAAGTTGAAAATTCAGAAGCAGCAAACCCACACCAGTCAGTGGAAGGTACAGTATATGTTTTGCCATATGAACGACAAGGATATGACAAAGAGATGTCTTCAAAAGAATAGCCACTAATAACCAAAGTGTATCAAAAAATAAGAAAAACTTTATTGAAAAAATTCAGCCATAAGGTTAGTCCACTAGGGGTGTAATAACAACCTAGACCAACCCCCCCCCCCCCCCCCAGTACACCTAGTTAAAATTACAAATAAAAATTGACAACGTTGTCACAATATGGCGCCAGATTCAACCCCCCCACACACACACACACACACATGCGTAACCGATAAGGAAGGAACTTGGATTGCTAAGATGACTTTTGTTGGTTGTACAATCTGCACCTAGCATGTCCTTTACACAACTTGTGCAGTAGATGTGTAGAAAGAAATCCAGGGGAACAGATGTATAAGTCACTTATAATGGTAAAGCACTAGTATAGGTAGTCTTAGGCCGGTTACACAAGTTTCATATGTCAGCGTATAGCATGTAAACTTGAAGAATGGATTTGCCAATGTCCATGCAGGAGCGAGAACAGGAGAATATGTCTCTCAGTGGCTATCAGTATTGATATCATCTAAATGCCTTGATATACTTCACTGTTCAGCATGGAAATGGTATGACATATGGCTGAGAGCTTGACAAGAAAGTATAATAAGGACAGAATAGGAAGATGTTGCCCGGAGGCTCTCACCACTCCATGGAAATTAACTGAGATAAGGATGGCATATAGACCATCTTCGGTAGCTGCTGCAGCAATGTGGTGTTACCGTGAGAATTTGCTTGTCATTACCATAATAAAACCATCTCTTGTTTCATGTCTGCATAGTCTCTGACCATCTCTTGTATCATGTCTGCACAGTCTCTGGCCATCTCCTGTAGTATGTCCACACAGTCTCTGACCATCTCTTGTATCATGTCCGCAAAGTCTCCTACCATCTCTTGTATCATGTCTGCAGCCTCTGGCCATCCCTGGTATCATGCCTGTATTCTCTGACCATCTCTTGTAATGTGTCTGCAGTCTATGAGCATATCTTGTATCGTGTCCGCAGTCTCTGACCATGTCTTGTATCATGTATGCACAGTCTCTGACTATCTCTGTATCATGTCTGTACAGTCTCTGATCATCTCTTGTATTATGTCCGCACAGTCTCTGACCATCTCTTGTATCATGTCTGCAGCCTCTGAGCATCTTCTGTATCATGTCTGCACAGTCTCTGACTATCTCTTGTATCATGTCTGAACAGTCTCTGACCACCTCTTGTATAATGTCTGTACAGTCTCTGACCATCTCTTGTATTATAGCCGCACAGTCTCTGACCATCTCTTGTATCATGTCTGCAGCCTCTGAGCATCTCCTGTATCATGTCTGCGCAGTCTCTGACCATCTCTTGTATCATGTCCGCACAGTCTCTGACCATCTCTTGTATCATGTCCATTCAGTCTCTGACCATCTCGTGTATCACGTCTGCTGTCTCTGACCATCTCTTGTATTATAGCAGCACTGTCTCTGACCATTTCTTGTATCATGTCTGCAGCCTCTATACATCTCCTGTATCATGTCTGCACAGTCTCTGGCCATCTCTTGTATCATGGCCACATGTCTGCACAGTCTCTTGTATCATGTCTGCACAGTCTCTGACCATCTCTTGTATCATGTCTGCACAGTTTATGGAATCTCTTATATCATGTCTGCAGTCATGGGGGGGGGGGACTACAGAGGAGTCAAGAGCAGGAGCTTTGCTAGGAGAGGGGACACAGGAGGAGTCAGACGTGGAGAGGATAATATAGGATAAAACTATAGCCCCCAAGCTGGAGCCCAGAAAGGACAGTCTGACTGAGCCCTGCACAGTGCACCTGAGAGGAGGTCAGTGACAGCGCTGCAAGGCCAGTCTGAGGGGGATCACTGATGTAAGGGGGAAGTGAATACAGTAAGGTTAGGGGGCACTGATATACAGATTCCCCCTTATTTCAGTACCCGCCCCCCCTTACCTTAGTGCATTTACTCTGCAGAAGGTGCTCTGTGGTCACCTGAGTCCCCCCCACATTAGAATTCCCATTTTAAATGCAAGTTGGAACTCTGCAGACACTGATGTAAAGGGCAAATCTGATGTAAAGGGGAATGCTGTACACTCTGATATAAGATGATCTCTGTTCACCAGAGCCCCCCTTCTCACTAACATCAGAGTTCCCCTTTACATTAAAGTCTGCAGCATTCCCCTTTGGATCATGATCCACAGCATTCCCCTTTACATCAAAGTTCCCCTTGCACTGTAAGGGGTAATCCTGCAGACTCTGGTGTAAGGAGGAACTCTGTGTTGGCTTATAAGGTTATAAGGTTTTTGACTTTTGTTATAACTTAAACACATTGCTAGCAACAGCTGCACAAATTTTATCTATATTTGTGCAGATATATATATATATATTGTGGAGATGTGACCCCGTGTCACAGGTATATGAGCAGTGTGTGCCTGTTCACACTGGGGCGACACGACAGCCATCCTACTTTGGATCCGACTTTGCCCTGCGACTTGAAGCCAACATACGTCCGACTTTCAGTGAACTGGGATCCGACTTGAATCCCCGCCAATACCAGGCACTGTGTTTGGTATGAATCTTGAGGGGGAACTCCACGCCAAATTTTAAATAAAAATCTGGCATGGGTTCCCCCTCCAAGAGCATACCAGGCCCTTCGGTCTTGTATGGATTTTAAGGGGCACCCCCTACGCCGAAAAAACGTCATGGGGTCCCCCCAAAATCTATGCAACATGAGCTCCCAATGTCGGAGCGTTTGTCACACTAGTGTGAACTTTGGCAGGAATACTAATTGCACCCCTGTGGGCTGGGTTCATAAACATCCCAGGAATAGAGGTCAGTGCTCAGACTTGGAGACAGCTCCGCCCGGCAGACAGGAAGTCTGGCCTAGGAGGTTGGGAGGGTCCCAGTAGGAGACGGCTCCAGAAGAAAGAGACAGGAGGTCTCGGAGTCTAAGGTTGCAGGTGGTAGCCTGTGTGTGCACGTCTGTAGCAGGCAGATGTGGCCCGCAACCAAAACAGCACAAAGTTGACAGTGAGTAAGCCAGGAGGCTATAGTTTGTTTATACAGTGATGGTGGAACCCCCCTGCGAGGAAAGATTACTGTTTTTTTTAACTTTTTCGTTACCTTTAAATAAAAGTGGGCTGCCATGCCCTAAAAAATTGTATAATGTGAAAGATGATGTTAAACCGAGTAAACAGATAGCTATCATGTCACGCTTTAAAATTGCGCACACTCGTGGAAAGGTGTCAAACTTCGGTAATTAAAAATCTCCATAGGCGGCCCTTTAAAAATGTTTACAGGTTACCAGTTTAGAGTTATAGAGGAGGTCTTGGGTTAGAATTGTTGCTCTCACTCTAATGTTCGCGGCGATACATCTCATGTGTGGTTTGAACTCCGTTTACATATGTGGGTGCGACGTACATATGCTTCTGCATGCGAGCAGGCAGGGACGGGGGTGCTTCAAACTTTTTTTTTTATCGTTTATTTTATTTTTTACACTTTCTCTTAAATTTTTTTTTATCACTTTTATTCCTATCACAAGGAATGTCAACATCACTTATAATAGCAATAGGACATGACATGACATGACAGGTCCTCTTTATGAGATAAAAAAAAACGTCATAACATCGCACCCGGGCCTCTGAAGATCATAGAGACTGCCGGGAACCATCTGGTCACTGGTATTCTCTATGGTGAACTTCTGCCGCCGGCAGATTCCTTTTCTGGCTCGCGAGCTGGTAGAAGCACCGGAGGGAGGGGGAACGTCCCCTCTCACCACCTGTAAAAATGATTACTGCTTAAATTTATGAAAAATTAGTTTTTATTGGATTTCTTTTAATCAGAAAGTAGAAAATATTGTTTTTGTTTTTTTAATTACCGCAGTTTTTTTGCTTATATCGCAAAAAATAAAAAACTGATTTGTGAATAAATACCACCAAAATAAAGCTCTATTTGTGTGAACAAAATGATCAAAATGTCATTTTGGTACAGTGTTGCATGACCGTGCAATTCTTTTTGAAAGTGCAAGAGCTCTGAAAGCTGAAAATTGGCCTGAGAAGGAAAGGGGCGAAAGTGCCCAGCATTGAAGTGGTTAAATAATTGGCTAGAGAAAATTCTAGAAACTGTGAATTCATAGTTCATAGGATTTAAGGCTTTTAATTTATGATATGTCGCTCAGTAAGTTTGTGATACGTGAGAAGATTAAGGTGGTGAGTTGAAGAGTGGAGAGATAGATTTGTCATGGGAGGTTAGTCATAGAAGTCATGGGAGGTTATCAACTGGCCCAGGGTAGAGGTATAGAGAGAGAATAGGAGGGGCCCAAGGACTGAACCTTGGGGTACCCCCACAGAAAGAGGAAGAGGAGATGGTCTTGTATGTGACACTGAAAGTGCGTTGAGATAGGTAGGAGGAGAACCAGGAAAGAGCAGAATCACGGAGACCAAGAGAGTGGAGTTTGTTGAGGGGGAGTGGGTAGGCAACTGTCGATGGCAGCAGAAAGGTCCAAGAGTATGAGTATAGAGTACTGGCTGTTGGTTTTAGCAGTTAGTAGGTCATTGGTGAGTTTTAGTAGGAAATTTTTAGTGGAATGTTGTGGGTGGAAGCCGGACTGTAGGGGATCGGGAAGGTTGTTGTCAGTGAGGTAGGAGCTCATATGGTTGTCGACAAGGCATTCAAGAAGCTTGGAGGCAAACGGGAGCAGGGAGATGGATCTTAAGTTATTCAAACAGGTGGGTCCAGTGAGGGTTTTTAAGTATGGGGGTAACCAGTGCATGTTTGAGCAGGGAGGGAAAGATGTTTAGGATAAAGCAGGAAGGTGGTCGCAGTAATTGTGAGTAGACAGGGTCCAGGTGGTGAGGTGGGCCATGGAAAGGAGTTTGGCAACTTCCTCAGAGGTAACAGGGCTGAAGGAGGAAAGCGTTGAGTGTAGTGTTGGACCCAGTGTGCTGGTTGGGGAGGAAGCTGGGTGCTGCATATCTCATTACGAATTGTGTGGACTGTTTTTTTTTTTTTTTTTAGTAATTGGCAATCTCCTGGGCAGTAAGCAAGTTGGTGGGGGAGATAAAGTAAGGAATTAAGGGTAGAAAAGAGTTGACAAGGTTTGGATGAGAGGGTTTTGATGAGATTGGTGTAGTAGGTTTGTTTAGCAGTGGAGGCAGGAATTGTATTTGAGAAGGACAGATTTGTAGAGGGTGAAGTCTTGCAGGGATTTAGTTTTAAGCCATGCTCGCTCAAGAGCACGGCTGCATCTCTTAAGACTTCTGGTGTTGTCCGTTTGCCAGGGTTGTGGCAGGCGAGGCCTGGTTCTGCATGTAGAAAGAGAGGCGAGTGTGTCCAGGGAGGATGACAGTATGTCGTTGTAGATGGAAGTGGTCAAGTCTGGGCAGGACAGGGGTGCAATTTTATCATAAAGGCAGTCAGTAGCAGAAAGAAGAAGAGAAGGGTTGAGGTGGCAAAGGTTCCTGTGGGTAATTGTTTGCAGGTTAGTAGCATGGGAGAGTGGGAAACAGATAAGGTTGTGACCGGAGAGAGGAAAGGGAGTGTAAGGCTAATGCGTTTCTTGCCTCTGCGTTTTTGGAAAGGGTCGGGGACCTTTTTCCCACAAAATGCAGCATTTTGCATGTAATAGACTTCGATGGACTTGCATCCAAAATGCAAGTACCGTGTTTTTGCCGTGATTTGTGCGTTTTTTTCACACTGTATATAGCTGGTTGCTAAGGAGGGGGCTGGGAAGCCGGCCGTCGCATCCTTAACAACCGATGAGTCATCAGTTGTCAGCGCAGGAGGACTCAAATTTGTCCCACAGCTACCTGTTTTTCTGTTATTGATTTGGCATATTTTTCTGTTCTTATTACCATAGAGTGTAAGCATTATTTTGCATTTACTATGGCCGGGCAACAGTATACCTGGAAGAGGCTCCCTCAGGGTATGGTAAGCTCCCCCTCAGAATATAATGCTGCATTATCCCAAATCCTATCTCAGTGGAAACCAAAGCACAATGACACAGTCCTACTTCAGTATGTTGATGATCTTCTTTTGTGTTGTAGGGTTCAGTCCACTTGTAAAAAAGAAACCATTAGCTTGCTGGTGTTTCTTGCACAGACAGGGAACAAGGCCTCAAAGCAGAAACTCCAGTTTTGTCAAGACAAGGTTGTTTTTCTTGGTTATTGCATTTCGCAGGCAGTAAGGACCTGACAGCCCAGTGTGCCCAGCTGATTAGAGACTACCCTCTGCCAAGGAATAACAGACAGTTGAGAGCCTTTTTGGGACTAGTGGGATATTGCAGAGACTGGATTCCCAATGTGTCACAGTTAATGGCCCCACCGTATGCACTGACAGCAGTTGAGAGGTTTACAATTTAAAAAACTCATCAGGAAGCCATACAACAACTACAAGTGGCAGTTTCCACTGCCCCCGCATTGGCACTACGAAAAGGTTTTCTTCCTCTTCTGCCATGAACTAGATGGCCAGGCATCAGGGATTCTTACTCAGAAGCATGGGGGTAAGCAAAGGCCTGCGGCCTATGTCTCTTGCACATTGGATCATGTTATCAAGGGCTCCCCAGGCTGTGTCAGATCAGTTGCAGTGGCTGCCTTATTGATGGACAAGGTTGCAGACATTATGCTAGGACATAGCCTAATTTTAATGATCCCACACTCTGTTAAGGAAATTCTCAATAGACTCCGAACTAAACATTTGTCTGCTGCCAGGCCCACTAAATATGAGGTGGCATTACTGACCCCATCTAATCTCACAATTCAAAGGTGTAGTGTCTTAAACCCAGCCACCTTACTTCCTCAACACATTACATCTGAATTGTCAGACCATAATTGCATGGAACTGGTTACATCAGAAACTGATGGTCTCTTACATGTCACTGATGTGCCTTTGCAAAACCCTGATCTTATCTTGTTTGTTGATGGTTCAAGGTTACACACTGAGGATGGTAAGCCACACACGGGATATGCCGTAGTATCTTTGTCTGAGATTATTTTTCAGGAAGCTTTACCACCGACCATGTCGGCTCAGGAGGCTGAGCTCTGTGCCCTTACAAAAGCCTGTGAGTATGCTGTTGACCGGACGGCCAACATCTATACAGACTCAAGGTATGCCTTTGGGGTTGCACATGATTATGGTCCTATTTGGGACACAGCAGCAAAACAAGCTGCTCTATTAGAAGTCACAAGCATTTCCTTGCACACAGTGTGCTTCCCAGAGGCACCTAGTTCTCTAGATGTTTTAACAAAATTGCAGGCCCAGGTATCCTCCCAAGAGAAGAATGCCTGGACCCGATCTGGTGCCACATTACATGACAATTTGTGGAAAGATGATGTAGGGAAATTGTCTTCCCCAGGTCCTTTTTCCCATGTTAGTGTCTACACTACATTCCCAAGCTCATCTTTCCAAGGGGGGGTATGCAAGGTATTATACAAAAAATTTGGATAGCTCCAGGTATAACAACAGCAATCACCAAACACACTCAGCAATGTATGATGTGTGCTAAGCATAATCCAGGCACCGCAGTTAAAGCACCTGTAAAATCACTTCCAAAAGCTGAATACCCATTCCAAAGGTTGCAAATAGATTACATTCAGTTGCCAAAAAACGGAATATATGAGTACGTTCTTGTTTGTCTTGACATGTTTTCAGGATGGCCTGAGGCCTGGCCAGTGGCAAAAGCTACAGCAAAAACTACAGCCAAGAAACTCTTATCTGAAGTAATCTGCAGGTATGGGGTCCCAGAAACTGTAGAAAGTGACCAAGGTACACATTTTACAGGTGAAATCATGCAGACCATTTTGTCCTATCTAGGGATAGAACAGGCTTTTCATACACCTCCTCTATGTCATGGGTTTCTTCCTGGCAATATATGTTTTTTATTATTGTCTCAAAATATGTATTACTAAACTCCTTAGATATGCTTATATATCAGGAGAACTAAAGGGATTTTAATGGTGCAGGTAGACTATACATACAGGAAACTATATATCTTTTTTCTTTAAAAAAACACAGTTTATTGTTTACAATCAATTAAAAGGGAACATATATGTTGTATAAGGTAACAAACACTTTTTCTTTTTACAGCAATATAAGAACAAGGTGGTCAAATGGGATGAAAAGTGTATATTATATATTAACAGATGATGATTATTGCATACTAGCCCGACATGTTTCGCATTGTCGCTTTTTCAAGCAATATGCAACTGGTAATTGTATCATCCAATACTTTTAGTGATTCTAAGAAAATAGAGAGAAGAAGAATTTTTATATACAAACATAGGTAGTGTTCAATATTAATACAGCATTGAATACATTTAAAGACACGCGCTGTCGCTCCGAAAAGTCCATAGTAGCTTACCCCTAAATTGACCCCACAGAGCCTCGTCAAAACCAGCGTGTACAGGCCCAACCAAGCAGGGTAGCAAGGAGGCTAAATTGCAACCACAGGGAGCAGAAAGATGAAGCTGTTGTATGGATAATAAATATTTAGTGTCAACGAGATTGTATACAGGGAATTAATTGGGTTAAAAAACCGGTGAATTGACACTTACACAGGTAGTTAGTTAAAGCTGTAACCAAGGATGCAGATGATCATCGGTATCAGTAAAGTTGTAATTACAGGGGATATTTAGATGGTAATTGAATGAAGCTGAAGGGTTAAGTAAAAAAAAAAAAAAAAAAAAAAACAAAAAACAAAAGATGTCTTACTACACATTTGGAAATGCAAAACTGAGTAATATAGACTGATTGTAATTTGTCTGTATATAATTAATAAAATTAATAAAAGTATTACACATAACTTATGGCGGTATATTTAAACTCCAAAGAGAAGGACATAATGTCTCAAACTCTGCCTGCTGTGACAGCAATGTGAGCGTTTACAATCAAAAGTCTATAGGGGTACAATAAGTAAATAAGGGATCGATAGTAGACAAAATGTATAAGTGTAGAGCAGGGTGTGGTGTACTCACCAGTCACTCACACTGCTGGGGTCTTAGCTTACATCCTCCGGCGGTGGCAGACATGGCTGTCAGGTGTGCCGGTTAAAATACTGCTCCCCATCGAGCCGGCGTGTGACGTCGCCGGCTCGATGCGGACGTAGTGGCGCCAGTGCGCATGCCCGGGGGACCGAATCCCCGTCCACACTACATGTCCCATGAGGCACAGCGACAGCAGGGAGAGCCGACATGCGCAATGCAGTGCACGGCGGCTCCTCCCGCATGTAAGCCGCGTCATGGGATGGAGGGGCGGGGAAACGGGCACCAACAGTGCCTTGTGTTGAAATCCTTAGATATGCTATTAAACCAGCTTCTAATCCAAGGTTGGTTCCTTCTTCCTCATATCAGCACCTCCAGGATCCACATATGGGTAAGCCATACGTGCCTTTAATAGTTACCAAAAGCAACTGTGATGTGGAACTACCACACAGGAACAGCGGAACGGAAACCACAACACTGTCAATAGTCAGAGGCCCAAGTGTTCACCACAACTAGTGTGTTATCATATTGCCTAAAGGTTAAATACCTCCTAATAATGTATATATGTTTGTGTTTATATTAACGGTAATCTTTGTTTCCATAGAAGAAACAGTTTTTGAAGAAGTTTTCCAATGTGCTCAGTATGGTGAAGTATAACCGTCTTGCAAGACAAGGGGGAACTTATAAAAAAAATTAGTTTTTTGAGCTGCTCATTTTTAACCATGGTGAATAATAGTTTTTTATAGTAATGGTATACCATACATAAAATCCACGTGGTAACATTTAGTTTGACGTCAAACAATTTTTGGTATTAGAAAAAGTGCACTGGTAAAACAGCTAAGAAAGAAAATGTTCAAAATGCTTACTGTATGCTAAATATCTGTAACCTTTGGTTTATTTTTAGGAGGAAAATATAATGGGGGTCATTTACTAAGATGAATGCACTGCGCTGGTTCAGACCTTAATTGGTGCACCAGATAAATCCTTAATTGAGCGTGTGAACCGGCACAAACAGTACCTGCACGCGAGAATGTTTCCAGCGCAATCCAATCGCGCCCGAGGGCTTTCACACTGGAGTGGTGCGCTAGCAGGACGGTAAGGCCCCTTTACACTGGGGCGGTGGAGGCGTGTGCGGTAAAGCGGCGACATTTTTAGCGCCACTTTACCGTCGTTTTAGCGGCATTATTCGGCTGGTAGTGGGCCGGTTTTAACCCCCCCGCAAGCTGCCGAAAAGGGGTTAAATCCGCCCGCAAAACGCCGCTGGAGCGGTGTTTTGCTGACGGTATCACAGAGCTGCCCCATTGATTTCAATGGGGAGGAGCGGTGAGTTCACCGCTCCAAAGAAGCTGCTGGCAGGACTTTTTGTGATGCCCTACCAGCGCACCGCTCCAGTGTGAAAGCCCTCACTGGAGTGAATGGAGTCGCTTCTTTAGGGAGTTTTTCAGGCGCTATTTTTAGCACTGTAGCGCCTAAAAATGCCCCAGTGTGAGAGGGGCCTAAAAAAAAGTCCTGCTAGCAGCATCTTTGGAGCAGTGAAGGAGCGGTGTATAAACCACTCCTGCCCATTGAAATCAATGGGACAGCGCGGCTATACCACCGGCAAACCGCGTCGGTGGTGGCGTTTTGCGGGTGGATTTAACCCCTTTTTGGCTGCTAGCGGGGGTTAAAACCGCTAGCGGCCAAATACCACCGGTAAAGCGGCGCTAAAAATAGCGCCGTTTTACCGCTGCCACCCGCACCACCCCAGTGTGAAAGGGGCCTCCCCTTTCACATGGACGGACCGTTCAGGTCGCCTCTATGGAGGGTGGTGACATGTCCGCTGACATCCGACCCACTCCAATCCGAAAAAGTGTAACGGAGGAAAAACCTATTTTTCCATCCGTCTGCAGATCGGATCGGGTGACGACGGACTCTATGGTCCGTCATCATCCGATCCCCCATAGAGGAGAGCGGCACTCTGACAGGTCCATCCCTGCACAGTATGCAAAGGCAGACCTGTCATCTGCCTGCTCAGCGGGGATCAACGGAGCAATCCCCCGCTGAGCAGAGCGGGCTCCGTACACGGACACGTCCGTGTGAAAGAACCCTAAGGCCAATGCCCTTTGTACAAAAATCCACGGGAAAGTTTGTACAAAGTCCCATCGTGTGTATGAGGCTTAAACACCAGAAATTCAAGTTTTCATATCTTTAAAGATCACCATACACTGGCCAATCAGTTAGATCTTCCATAAATTAGATTCAGTGCAAGAGCCTGTTTGATTTTCTACAATTAGAAGTAATTCTTACAATACATCTTCCTATTACCGCTTTAGCCTAATGCTCTGTTTTCACTATTTCAACCCCAAAGTTGCGTGATTTACAATGTGCTTTTTCGGCTTGTTTTCCACTATTGCGACTTGTCATGCCACTTGGGACTGAAAAGTTGCATCACAAGTTCTACCCCATGATTTACAATGAGTACCGTTCATATGTGTGCGACTTCAAGTCGCAGCAACTTCAAAGTAGTTCCTGCACTACTTTGGTCCCACTTTGATGCGACTTGAGGTCCATAGACCTCAAAAATACACAGGCATTGCTTCAAGTTTTGGCAAAAAGTTGCGGGAAACTCATGGCAAAAAACACGCGACTTTGGGCTTGCAATAGTGGAAACCGAGCCTTAATGCCATGTCATGCGACTAGTTCAAAACATCTGAGAAAAAGTCGCACTGAAGTTGGAACAAAGTAGTGCAAAAACTTTTTTGGGAGTTGCACCAATTAGAACGGGGGAACATTGAAATACATGTGTTTTGACTTGTCCTGCGACTTCACACGTGTCAAGACGCACAACAACTCGCAGTAGTGGAAGGAGAGCCTAAGGCCACTTGGGACTGAAAACTTGCATCACAAGTTGTACCTCATGATTTACAATGAGTACCGTTCATATGTATGCAACTTGCTTGCACCCATGCGCACATGCCGTATACACAGCGGGCACACATCTTTATTACAGAAATCCATATTTGGCATGGAAATTAACCACTTGCTTACTGGGTACTTAAACCCCCCTGCTGTCCAAATCAATTTTCAGCGCTGATGCAATTTGAATGACAATTGCGCAGTCATACTTAGCCAAATGTTTTTTTGTTTTTTTTTAAATTTTCCCACAAATAGAGCATTCTTTTGGTGGTATTTGATCACCTCTGTGTTTTTTTTCTTTTGTTAAAAAAAAAAAAGAAAAGACAGATTTTAATAAATAATTTTGTATATTTTTGGATATTTTGATATTAAATTTTGCAATCAGGTAATTTTTCTCCTTCATTGATGTACGCTGATGAGGCGGCACTGATGGGCACTGATTGGTTACACTGATAGGCAGCACTGCTTGGGACCACTGGTGGGCATTGATAGGTGGCACTGGCAGGTGGTACTGGTGGGCACAGATGAGGCAGAATTGCCTCTTCGGGACCAATGTCCCTTGCACCTAAGCCGGTGATCAGCTTTTATTTTTATCCTCATGCTGTCAGCGTGAGGAGAAAAAAATAAACAATTACCGAGCTTTAGTTTACATCATGTGATCAGCTGTCATTGGCTGACAGCTAATCGCGTGGTAAGGGACCGGGATCAGCCCTTACTTCGATCTGTGATCACCCGAGTCTCAGTGACAGTGATAGCACAGACACCAAGTGGTTAATAGAAAAACAGATGCAGATTTCTAGGACTGGCCAAAAATGTTTAGAGTCAAAGGCAACTGATGACTTTCTATTAAAGGTCTAAATGGGCCATGCATCACACTTGAACTTAGGAATGTGTCTTTGCAAAGTTAAACTAATTAAAATCTTTTCTTATTTTTGCTTGGGGGTAGACTGCAGAGGGATTAGAAGTTTTGTCAGATGTCTATACCCCTGATAGGGTGAAGACAACTCCCAAATTTTGCCAATTTTTCATTCAAAATTATTCACTTCCTGTCACATAGCCAAACAGGAAGTGAGGGTAAAACCCCACCAATGTATGTCCTTGGGGACACACAGGTCAATCTTCCCCATTCATGAAATTGCACTCTAGCATTTTGCCGTGTACATCCCAAATTATTATGTATCTTGGGGTTTATTTACTAAACAGTAAATCCACTTTGCACCAGTGTTGCCAACTGTCAGTATTTTTACTGGCAGCCAGTAAAAAAATGGGCACTTTTTTCCTGCCAGTAAATGGAAAAGGTTGGCAGTAAAAAATATGGCTGTGAGGCTTGGCTCGAAACTGCGCATGCGCAGCTCGGGCCTGGAGCCATCTTAGGCTATCCAAGTGCCTGCTACAATGTGTTCGGGCGGTGCTGGCGGGGGCGGGTCAGGTGGAGGTGGTGTCTGAGTGTGTCATGTGATTTCATGGTGCAAAGGAGCCGAGTGGAACGGCTGGAGCCTCGTGTGCGGGTCTGCAGGTCTGCAGGATGGGATTAAGGCAAGCCAGGAGCGGGACTGTCAGGGCTGTTTTTGGACTGGAGTGGACTGAAGGGACCACCTGGCATGGAAAGAGAACGTCACTGTGACTCAGGAGGGGGCATGTCGTATTGGCGATCTGTGCTACTGCACACTGCTGTCAGTATCGCTGTGAGAGTCAATTGCATGTGTGCATCACCCATTTTAATGTATTGCCCTCCTGAGTCCTGTCCCTGAGCTACTTACTATATTAAAAATAAAATAAGAAATATGCCTTTTGCCTTAATATCTACCTTATAGCACATCGCTAATTGCATATTGTACTTATTCGTAGCCTAAATACTGGAATTTGCACTTAAAACTGTAATTTTGTAACTTTTAGAACTGCCAGTAAAAACTTGGCTGTGCCAGTAAATTTCAATCTGGAAGGTTGGCAACACTGCTTTGCACTACAAGTGCAGTTTCTGTAGATCCGAGGGGGACATGCAAGGAAAAGAAAAAAACAGCATCTTTGCCTCTACATGATTGGATGATAAAATCACCAGTGCTACCCTTCTGATTTTCATCAACTACACTTGTATTGCAGAAAGGATTTGCCTTTAATAAACCCCAAAATACCTAATAATTTGGGGTGTACACCACAAAGTGCTAGAGTGCAATTTGCATAATGGGGACACTAGTTAGATTGACCTGTATGTCCCCAAGGAAAAATATTGCTGGAGTTTTACTCTCACTTCCTGTTTGGCTATGTGACAGGAAGCAAAGCCAATTTTAAGAAAAGGGACACAAAGCCCCCCCAAAAAAATATTCTTAATTTCCCTCAAATGTTCACAATTAGAATAGGATTGTCTTCAGCTTGATTGTTAGTTCAGTGCTTCTCAACCCTGTCCTCAATACCCCCCAACAGGCCATGTTTGCAGGTTTTCCTTCATCTTGCACAGGTGCTTTAAATCAAAGTACTTTCCTGGTCACTATCCATGGCAGCATACGCACAATCCATGCATGTGCTACCATGAAGGCACCAGGAAAGTAACTTAAAAAAAAAAAAAAAAAAAAAAAAAAAAAGGGGATTTGTCTAAGACATGCCAATCAGCCTAGTTAAGCTGCAGCTGGGAAATCCGTTGCATGAAAAGAACACACATAAAACATAAAAAATTTGAAACAATTTTATTGGTCCAAAAAAACAGGACTTGGAAAAGAAGCAAGGAAAGCAAAATACACACATGTATGTTAATTTGAGACACTAACAGAATATGTTTGAGGTTTGTCTCTTCTGCAGTGTAAATTAACAGGAGTTAAAAGGAGTGCACCCACAAATGGACATCTATTAAGGATTAAAACAACATTAGGCACAACATCTTGAGAAAGAATTAATGCAGCACAGACAGTTAAATCAAAGTGAACAATGTAAAAACAAACATTGCCAACATAAAAAAGATTTCATGGTAAAATAACCACCACCCAAAAAAATACAACAAAATAAAGTAACAAATACATTGCATAAATCACATCTGTTTTGCAACAACATAACAAACAAAATATAAAAAGAAAAAATACATGTGTTAGAAACTTGATAAGGACACCCAAATGCACACACAATCTTGGCTCTTTTCAGGGCAAAGTAAAGCATGCTATCTGCAAGCTTTGTATAACATGGGTTTGTGTGCTAATGAGGCAATTGCAAACACATGGACAGTCCATGAAACATACAAAATGCAAGTTCACCCTATACAGAGAGAAATTCAAAGTGGGTACACCTGTTAAGGATGTCCTTAAATTAGTAACCCAAAAAACACACTCTGAGCATGCCCAGAAACATCCAAGTGCTGTTCACACACAAAAAGCACCACAAAAAAAACAAAGTCCCTGAGCATGCCCAGACCAGCCCAAATGCATTTCACACACCAAAAGGCACAGGAAAAAAACAAAGTCCCTGAGCATGCCCAGAACAACCCAAATGCAGCTAGCACAAAATAAGCCACCCCCTGTCCAAAATTAAGCACATCATCCAGCATGCACCAAAATTACAGATGGGACAAAACACCCCCCAGTCCAGGGGGACAACTAAAGAGCCTAACATGTGCAAAAGTTATACAACAAATACCACTGCAGTCTAAGGGAACTGAATTTTACTAGTCCCCACTTGGCTGGCTTATCTTCCAGTTATTGGCCTTAAAATGGGTATGGGGGCCCAGGTCCCACCCTAAGGGACATATATCAATGTCACCAATCGGACAACCCCAAAAACGAAACAAGGAGAAATGCGTTTAAATATGCCAAATTGCTTAAGGGCCAGTTCATACCAATGCAGTCCAGTCCAGTGCATATTTTATGCATCAAAAATGCATTGAAAGTCGGTTATATGGTTTTCAATGGCATAGTTCACACCAGTGCTTGCAGTTCCAGTTCCAGAAAAAAAGTAGAACATGCTGCATTTTTTCTGCACTGGACTGTACTGGAAAGCTGTAAAATGGATCATAAACGCACTGGAATGTACTTGTCCTTATTTAAGGTTAAGAAAAAAGGGGGGGGGGAAGCACTGGAGTGCATCAAAAACGCACCTACATGCACCAAAAAATGCACTGCAACACACTTGTCCTTATTTAAGGTTAAGAAAAAAGAGGGGGTAAAAAAGCATTGGACTGCATCAAAAGCACCAAAAAAATGCAATGGAACACATCAAAAACACGCATGCAGAAATACACCTGGAACGCATACGGACTGCGTTTCTATGGTGTGAACTGGCCCTAAGGGTTCCCCCGAAATTCCATACCAGGCCCTTCAGGTCCGGTATGGATATTAAGGGGAACCCCGCACCAAAATAAAAAACAAAATGATGTGGGGGTCCCCCTCAAAATCCATACCAGGCCCATATCCGAGCACGCAACTTGGCAGGCCGCAGGAAAAAAGGGAGGGACGAGAGAGTGCCCCCCTCCTGAACCGTACCAGGCCACATGCCCTCAACATTGGGAGGGTGCTTTGGGGTCCCCCCAAAGCACCTTGTCCCCATGTTGATGAGGACAAGGGCCTCATCCCCACAACCCTTGCCCGGTGGTTGTGGGGGTCTGAGGGCGGGGGCTTATCGGAATCTGGAAGCCCCCTTTAACAAGGGGACCCCCAGATCCCGGCCCCACCTGTATGAAATGGTAATGGGGTACAAATGTACCGCTACCATTTCTCAAAAAAAGTGTCAAGAATGTTAAAAATGACAAGAGACAGTTTTTGACAATTCCTTTATTTAAAGTCTTCTTCTTTCCGTCTTTGGGTCTTCTACCTTCCTTCATCCTTCGGTTTCTTCCTCCATCTTCTTCTTCCTCTACCTCTTCCTCCGATCCTCTGCTTCTTGCTCCGGTGTTCTCGTCCGGCATCTTCTTCCACAGCGTCTTCTTCCCCGCTTCGTTCTTGGGCCGCTCCGCATCCATGATGGGAGGCTCCTTGCTGTGTGACGCTTCTCTTCTTCTGACACTAATATAACGGAACCGTGCTTCAGAGGGGGCGGGGTCACCAGGTGGCCCCGCTCTCCGTTATATAAGAAGTGTCAGAAGAAGAGAAGCGTCACACAGAGTCCTTGTATTAAGACACTTTTCTTTTCTTCTAGGTCTTACCTCTAGAGCATAGATTTACTTCAGCAGTAAAAAACGTAATGGCTTTATGGGCATTCTTGTTAATGATCAAATGTTGGACTAACAATCTGAGCGATGCTATCTTCAAAAGTATCCTCCCTCATTCCTTGGCTTTATGACATCAGCCACAAACAGCATTGATGGAAAAGCGTGCTTTCAAAAGCTTTTTAGATGTCTGAAGAACATTGATACTTATCATGTCAGCTGTCTGAAAAAATCAAAGCTCAGTTTGCTATAATTGCAAAAAGATCTGCACACCTACCAGAAGTTTCTTGTCATGTGGACTGTGATAGTCCCAAAGAAAAAAATGATTATGTATGAACATTGTATGCATTCTTAAGGTGTTGCAGTGGAGTCTTATGGAGGACGAGCTTTCAAAGTTACAGCAGAGGAATCAACTAAAGACTTGGCAATCATGCATTGTTAGACCAACGTGTAATTTTTATTTTAGACATTTTTGTATTTTTATATTTTATTTAGCCTTGACAAAGCAAAATGAGATTTTTCTGCAGAAGTAAATTGGGTACATAAATTAGGAGGAATATGAACTAGAAAAATAGATATTTAAACTAAGATTAGGCAGTTGGAGGGAGATGCTGGAATTTAGAAGCGATTGATAGGAATTGTAATCGTATCTGCTTTTCTTGAAAATGCCATTTATGTTAGGTTTTGTATGTGTTATGAGACTTAGTTTTTTCTATCTTCCCCATTATCATGACAATTAATATTCACATCTAGTTAGGCCCTACACAGCACCCAACTGTCCACAAACAATGAATGAATTGTTTGTTATGTGCCAAATTTTAATTTTGCCAAGAGATGGTATGATAGCGTAAATGGAATAGCTATTTATTTATCAAACATTTAGTTATGATTATCAAAACATGTATTCTGATTAAGCAGATATACTTGATGCAAGTATGTTAAGAAGTCATGTGATATAAAAGCTGTTTTGGTTGTGGTCAAATGCCATTCACACCTTCAGCTTGAAAAGGTCTATCTCTGATTTCCCACAGAACTTGGGAAGTGACGTGTATATGTTAAATGACCATCTGTTTATCAATGTAAATAACCAACAAGTAATTAGGACTTCAAAGAGACTTACAAGGTAGCCCCCCCCCCCCCCCTGTAAAGAGTATAAATGTACTTACCCAACCTCAGTCAGAACAATTATATGAATGTATACCATGTACAAATTTGTTCTCCATGTGGTTAGCTACATGCCTGTATATTAAATACATCATCTTGAATTCGGCTTCAGCAGTCAATGTTACTGAAAGCCCTTAAGTTCTGGGCTTTCCCCGTCAAGAGCAATATACATAACAGTAATAAAACTGAAATGTCTGTAATACACGAAAGAAATGTATAGGATAATAGGGGATGTGGATACATATACCCCTTTGTCCTCCAATCCTGGTAGGAGATACAAGGAGGAACTTGAGAGCATTGCTCAGAAAGGTTTCGATCAAAACATTCTAAATAAGAAGGAGAGGGCTTTCCTAGTTCCTAAGGCACCAAGGGTATCTATTATATACCATCTACCAAAGATCCATAAGAGTCTTACTTGCCCCCAATAGTCAGTGGCATTGACTCTGTTACATCCCAGGTGGGCAAGTACATAGACTCTTTTTACAACCTTTGCTATGCACTATGTCCTCATATGTTAAAGATACACGTCACGTCATCAACCTCTTATCAAGATTGAAACCACGTGAAGGGATGTGGTTGGTAACAGTGGACATCACCTCCCTGTACATGATCATCCTTCATGAGTTGGGCTTGGGTGCTGTTAAATATATTTTGGATCGAGACTCCAGTCTCCTTAGAAAACAGGTCACCTTTATTATGGAACTTCTTGAGTTCGTTGCTACCCATAACTTTTTTTGGTTCGATGGTCAATATTTTCACCAGGATAGGGTAATATCCTCCTATGGGGATGGAAGTGAGACTGCCCTATCTGAATTTATGGATTTACTCAACTCAAACAATACTCAAACAACACTTTTCATATGAGGCAAACTATAGGGAGATTTAGGGATAATTTTTGGATCTCAAAATAACTGTCAGGGGTGACTCTTTTATCACCTCTACATTTTTCAAATCAAGTGACAGAAATTCTTACATTCCAGTGGACTGTTGCCACCATGCCTCTTGGCTCAGGTCAGTACGTAAGAGCCAGTATATGAGGCTGAAGCGCAATTGCACTGAACCTGAGGAATTGTTGGTACGAGCTAGGACCCTCACACACAGAGATTTTTGCATAAAGGGCACTCCAAGGAGTCTTTGTCCGATACCCTCAATCAAGTTGTGTTGTTAGACAGGGCAGATCTATTGAAAGAAAGATCTTCCGAACAGGGTAAGGACAATGTTTTTAAAACTCCATTTATCACAAGTTTTTCATACCAACACCAGAATATTAAACCTATTATTAACAAACACTGGCACATTATGGGTAACGACAGAATATTGAACACAATCTTGCCAGTCAGACCTCGGGTAGTCTTTAGGGGTGTTCCTTCCTAGAGGGATAAATTGGCTCCCAATGTTTTAAACCCCCCAATAATAAACCTAATTTTTTCAGTGAGCTCACAGGCTACTACTAATGCAGAAAATGCCAAGTGTGTTGTTAGACAGGGCAGATCTATTGAAAGAAAGATCTTCCGAACAGGGTAAGGACAATGGTTCTACATCCATTGAGAGTTTTCTTTCTGGCTGTACGTCTAAGATAGCGCTCTTCATTACATATTCCACTGAGGGGGTAGTCTACTTACTGCAGTGCCCTTGTGGACTGCAGTATGTGGGCAGGACGAAACGCCCCTTCTAGATGGCTTAAATGAGCATATCAATAATATTAGGAAGGGGTTTACCAAGCACTCTGTATCCAAGCATTATCTAACTGCCCACAATAGGGAGCCCTCCAAGACTATATTTCTAGGGATAGATAAATTCAGTCCCCATTGGAGGGGTGGCTCCCTAATTAGGAGAATCTCTAAACTTGAGATATCGTGGGTCCATAAATTAAAGACCTATGTCCCCTAAGGTTTAAACTTCAATGTGGATGTTAATGCTTTTATAGATAACTCTTGATTAACATTCCTCTATTTTATATTATGGCCATGTACATTGAATTCTGGGTGTTTGACTGTTTATTGCTATAGTTGCTTACAGTGTAAACTTGATCTGAATCTTGGGTGGCTATTTTTTCTTTTTTCTCTGGTTGATCTCAATGGTTTGTATAGATACTATCATTGGGGTTAAACTGTGATATGCCCATTAATGTGTTAGTATAGAGCTATACATGAGTTTTTCTATTTTAATAGATAGGACATTTCAGTTTTATTACTGTTATGTATATTGCTCTGATAGGGGTATAATATCCCCCTATGGTGAGTTGTTACTGGATAGGTCTAATTTTGTTCCTCCTCTCTTTTTATCTTGGTCCTTGCATTTTTTGATATAGTACATTACATTTTTAAGTATATATTTTTTTATTAATATGCATACTCATTTTGGAGATTTTCGATTTTGATATTGGCCGATTTGTCCATATGGGGTATACTGTCCCTGCAGGGGTATAACTCCTTCAATGTGAGGTGTCATATGATTCACACAGTTTTTGCTGTAGCTCCTAAGGGAAAATTTTTCATTGGGGATTTTATCATGGGGCAACTAGCCCTTGAAATAACATTCCCTATATTATCCACAGTGGAGATGATTGACCGATTTTGATATTACTGTTTTTTTCTTCCTCACGTGTGGTCTTCGGTATGGCCATGAAAGTCGTTTCCTATCCACGGTGGTTATGATTTAGCCACGAGTGTGGATGGTGATTTATGACATACTCATGCTATGTGTGTAATGACGTTTGTAAATTTAGTTGTCCGAAATTATATATTTTATTATTATCTATGCGTACTGAATGTGTTAGTCAACATGAGTCCATTTGAGTGGTTTATTTTTGGTAGGTATGTTGGTCCAATAGTGGGTGGTTTGATTGTTGCACTCGCTATTTGTCCCACCACCTTCTATTACGTGTAGTATTTTCAGTCTTGGTTTTGCCCATAATCAAAATGGCGTTTGCAGCATCAGCCACCTGAGATTCAGACTGAGGCTTGGTTGTGTGTGTCCATTATATAAAGCGGTGCGTCAGTACGCCGCCCGTGCCGCAGGACGACGTCAGATTAGTGACAAAACGTGTCAGAAGGAGCGACGTGCTGATGTCACCTCGCTGTTTACGTCCTGATTGTACGGGCGTCTGTATTGTTGCTGGCCGGCCTTATTTTTTACTGGAATTTTGTATACGCTTTGTAAGCGATACTGCTTTTTTATGAATAAACATCCATCTGGTTATACCTATGGCGATTTCCCCTGCTTTTTTTTCCTGAGCTGATATTGCCTCTTACATCATATGTGTGGGCCTAACCACCTTCCGGATTAAAGGCTTTCTGCGTCATATGGCTTGACCAGACACCTGAAGTCCTTGGAGGAAAAGGCCCTGGCTGGGTATTAGCCACAAGTGTCTAAACTTGTGCAGCTGGTAAGCGTGCACCCTGTGTGGTTTTGGATTCACTCTGTTCGTTTCATAAAGTCACAAGATTTTCACGAAACTTTTGCTGTGTGTCCATTTTCTATTGGAGGAACTTTCAAGGTTTCAATTGTAACTGGAGGACTTTACATAAGTTACACGACTCACTGTTTGGGACTTATTTTCTAATATGATTTTTTCATTTATTTTTTTTTGTTTGTATATTTGGTTAATATGTCACTTTAAGAGTGCAGCTTACTTTTTATTTACCTTTATTAAAAATGTCTTCTTCCCTGCTTCTTCCTCCTCCGAGCTTCTCCCGCTTCTTTCTCTGGTCTTCTCCTTCTCCCGCTTCTTCTTCCGGTCTTATTCTTTCTCTTGTCTTCTTCGTCCGGTGTTCTTCTTCCTCCGCTGCCGATCCCGCAGATGACCCTACTCCGATGCTGCATTTTTTTCTTAAATATTGACGTGGGGGAGTCCCCTCCGCATCCATACTCGACCCAAGGGCCTGGTATGAACCTGAGGGGGCACCCCACGCTGTATTTTTTCAAGTTTGTTTTAGCCGGCAATTCTTTTTTTTTACATTCAGCTGTCAGCAGAGAAGCCCACTAACAGCTGATGACTCATCAGGTGTTAAGGATGCGGCAGACGGCTTCCCAGCCCCTTCCTTAGCAACCACCTATATACAGTGTAAAAAAAAAAGCAAATTGTGGCAAAACTGTGGTAAAAACGCTTGTCCACAAACACGGCAAGCACTGCAGAAAGGCTCAAAAGCAACATGCATAGATGTGCATCGAGCCTTAGAGTGGTTGCAGGGAGAATACAAGGTCGAGAGTGTTGTCATTGGCGTGAAAGGTGGTTTGTGTCCATTGTGTTAAGTTAAAAGAGGAGGTTAAGTTGAGTGGTTGAGAAGTGGCTGAGGTGTTAACATGGATTGGAATGTTAAAGTCACCGAGGATGATGGTGGGTACTTCAGAGGAGAGAAAGTAGGGTAGCCAAGTCGTCGACAAAGCATGACACCAGGCTCGGGAGGCTGGACAATTACTGCAATCCTCAGACAAAATTGAGAAAAAGGATGAATGCAGTGTAATTCAAAAGAACAGAGTGAAAGAGAGGGAGGTTTTAGGAAAAGGCTCATCTGCTGGTGGAACTGTGGCTCCCAGATCCATAGACTGCAGTTCTGGTGTCCACTAGTGGGTGTCTCTTAGCAGCCAGAAGATCATCTCATGTAATCAGTCATCACCTGATGCTTGTTGCAGCATGTGTATTTAAGCCCTGCCTATGCTCTGCATTCCGGCCTTTGTGTTCTGTCTCCATGTGCCCCTGACCTACGTTCCAGTGTTACTGCATCCTGCTTCTGGTTCCTGAACCCTGATCCCGACCCTGCAGCCTGATCCCTTCCTACCTGCTCTCTCAGTCCTCTGTTACCCTTATCTCTCTCTCCGTCATCCACAGTAACCACAGTTGCAGCCCAATATACCCTACTACCAACTATATGTCAGTACCCTGTTTCCACTTGCTGCACCTACCCTGCCTTTAACCCACTGAAGATTACCTCTTCTCTGCTGCCTGCAGCAATCCCACAGAAATCCTCCTTAGCAACTGCTCCCTCTTTTTCATCATCCCTCAGTTCTTCTCTTCCATCAGCTGCTCCCCCTACTCATAGCCCTGCGTTCAAATGCAGAACTTAACACAGCAGCTAAACCCAAAAAGAAACAGTTTTTCCCAACTCGCACAATCCTGCCACCACGCCATCCGATCTGCTCCAATCTGCTTCCACGCCAGCCGATCTGCTCCAGTCTGCTTCCACGCCAGCTGATGTGCTCCAGTCTGCTTTCGCGCCAGCTGATCTGCTCCAGTCTGCTTCCATGCCAGTTGATCTGCTCCAGTCTGCTTCCATATCAGCTGATCTGCTCCAGTCTGCTTCCACGCCAGCCGATCTGCTTAAGCCTGCCTCTATGATTGCCAATGGGGTTAGGCCAGCTTCTGACGGCCCCAAACCTCATGACCCGCCAGACCTTGATGTGCCTCTACCTGCTGCCCAGCCTGATGTGACTCTGCCTGCTGCCCAGCCTGATGTGCTTCTGCCTGCTGCCCAGCCTGATGTGCCTCTGTCTGCTGCCCAGCTTGATGTGCTTCTGCCCATTGCCCAACCTGATCTGCCTCTGCCCGCTGCCCAACCTGATGTGTCTCTGCCCGCTGCCCTACCTGATGTGCCTCTGCCTGCTGCCCAACCTGATGTGCCTCAGCCCGCTGCCCAACCTGATATGCCTCTGCCAGCTGCACAGGCTGATGTGCCACTGCCAGCTGCCCAGCCTCATGTGTCTCGGAAAAATAAAAAGGCAAAAGCACCGCTTAACCACTTGACGACCGCCGCACGACGATGTACATCGGCAGAGTGGCACGGGCAGGCAAAAGGGCTTACATGTACGTCCTTGCCTGCCCGCGGGTGGGGGGTCCGATTGGACCCCCCCCCCGGTGCCAGTGGCGGTCGGATTCAGGTCAGGGGCGATCAAAGGTGAGGGGGAGGCCACTCATTCGTGGCTCCCCCCTCGGGATCACTCCTGGCCAATGACAGACTTCCTCGGCTTCTGTAATGTAAACAGAAGCGGAGGAAGTGATGTCACCTCTCCTCGACTCGGCAGTTTCCGTTTCGGCGCCGAGGAGAGAAGGCTGTAATGTGAGTGCACCAAAAACACACACACAGTAGAACATGCCGGGCACACAAAACACCCCCCCGATCACCCCCCCGTCACACTGACAACAAGCAGTTTTTTTTTTTGATTACTGCATGGTGTCAGTTTGTGACAGTTAGTGTGTTAGGGCAGTTAGGGTTAGCCCCCTTTAGATCTAGGGTACCCCCCTAACTCCCCCTAATAAAGTTTTAACCCCTTGATCACCCCGTCACCAGTGTCGCTAAGCGATCATTTTTCTGATCGCTGTATTAGTGTCACTGGTGACGCTAGTTAGGGAAGTAAATATTTAGGTTCGCCGTCAGCGTTTTATAGCGACAGGGACCCCCATATACTATCTAATCAATGTTTTAACCCCTTGATTGCCCCCTAGTTAGCCCTTTCACCACTGATCACCGTATAACTGTTACGGGTGACGCTGGTTAGTTCGTTTATTTCTTATAGTGTCAGGGCACCCGCCGTTTATTACCGAATAAAGGATTAGCCCCCTGATCGCCTGGCGGTGATATGCGTCGCCCCAGGCAGCGTCAGGTTAGCGCCAGTACCGCTAACACCCACGCACGCAGCATACGCCTCCCTTAGTGGTATAGTATCTGAACGGATCAATATCTGATCCGATCAGATCTATACTAGCGTCCCCAGCAGTTTAGGGTTCCCAAAAATGCAGTGTTAGCGGGATCAGCCCAGATACCTGCTAGCACCTGCGTTTTGCCCCTCGCCCGGCCCAGCCCAGCCCACCCAAGTGCAGTATCAATTGATCACTGTCACTTACAAAACACTAAACGCATAACTGCAGCATTCGCAGAGTCAGGCCTGATCCCTGCGATTGCTAACAGTTTTTTTGGTAGCGTTTTGGTGAACTGGCAAGCACCAGCGGCCTAGTACACCCCGGTCGTAGTCAAACCAGCACTGCAGTAACACTTGGTGACGTGGCGAGTCCCATAAGTGCAGTTCAAGCTGGTGAGGTGGCAAGCACAAGTAGTGTCCCGCTGCCACCAAGAAGACAAACACAGGCCCATCGTGCCCATAATGCCCTTCCTGCTGCATTCGCCAATCCTAATTGGGAACCCACCATTTCTGCAGCACCCGTACTTCCCCCATTCACATCCCCAACCAAATGCAGTCCGCTGCATGAGAGGCATTTTATGTCCTCCCGAGTACCCCTACCCAACGAACCCCCCCAAAAAAGATGTCGTGTCTACAGCAAGCATGAATATAGGCATGCCACCCGCTATTATTGTCCCTCCTGTCCTGACAATCCTGGTCTTTGCATTGGTGAATGTTTTGAACGCTACCATTCACTAGTTGAGTATTAGGGTAGGGTACAGCATTGCACAGACTAGGCACACTTTCACAGGGTCTCCCAAGATGCCATCGCATTTTGAGAGACCTGAACCTGGAACCGGTTACAGTTATAAAAGTTAGTTACAAAAAAAAGTGCAAAAAAAAATAAAATATATAAAATAAAAAAAAATAGTTGTCGTTTTATTGTTCTCTCTCTATTGTTCTGCTCTTTTTTACTGTACTCTATTCTGCAATGTTTTATTGTTATTATGTTTTATCATGTTTGCTTTTCAGGTATGCAATTGTAACGAGCCCCTTGCTCGCTCGGTTCCACTCTCCCGACACTCCTCTGCAGCTATTGAATCAGATTAAAATAAAGATATGTGGCGCTATTCCATCAATCAGTAACAACAATAGAAATGTAAGGTGCAATGGGCAGAACAAACCCCACCTTCTACAATAAATGTCAAGAGAATATATCCAGTAGCTTGACAATAAATGTCACCATACACGAGTGGATAAAGAATATGGAGATACAGTTCTGGGGTGTGAGAAATAAAAAAAAAAAAAAAAAATTAAAAAATTTTAAAAAATTTATATACAGTTTCAGTGCTTGATGGAATATACCGATCACCCCTCATCAAGTGAAACAAATTAATCAGTGTGAATCTGTGAATATGTAAAGCTGACTTCTCAAATAAGATATTCACAACCAAAAATCATATATAAGTGATAAATCAGTACCTCACAAATAATCACTGGAGATACAATAAATACTAGTGATGACAAATTAAGTAAGTGGCTCTTAAACGTGAGCTTACGTGTAAAATATTTAAGTGACAAATAGTGCAAACAAATTCATATGTTCAGCAAAATTTGTGCAATATATAATAAATATCCAGCTGAAAATTCCTATCATACCAGAAATACAATAAATACTATTGATGACAAATTAAGTAAGTGGCTCTTCAACGTGAGCTTACGTATAAAATATTTAAGTGACAAGTAAAAAAATTCATATGTTCAGCAAAAATTGTGCAATAATTAATAAATATCCAGCTGAAAATTCCAATCATACCATAAATTAAATAATATTTAAGATAAATAGAAAATTGCTTATAATAGGACAGCTAATCCCACCACAGAGATGCTGTCCCAAACTGTGACAATAGTGCAATGTAGTCTATACAAAAAGTGCAGTGGTGTTGGGTGCTTTTCACAACAAAGTCTTTAAACACAGTGCAAAAAGAGTGTGCAGTGACTGGTAATTTTTCTTCTATGCACGTTCTAGTGCATCTGTGATGGAGATATTGAATTCCATATTTATATCAATGAGATTCAAGCGTACCATCGCGAGGACTTTCTAATTAGATTACCAGGCCCCATTTTGTATGATATGTACGTGTATGTATGAATATATCTATCTATCTGTATGTATGTGTATGTGTATATATATATATATATATATATATATATATATGTATATATATATATATATATATATATATATATATATATATATAATATATATTTATGGGTGTATTTTTTATAGGAACATGTGTACTAGAAGGTGGGCCTATTTAACTGATTGGCATCTCAAATACACCTTTTGTGTTGGCCTGCTATCCGCATAGTAACTAAGTTACCCTATTGTTCGTAGAGAGAGCCAGGGCAGACATTGCGTCTCTTGAGTCCTTGTAATGCTAATTTATGGTATATCACAGAGGGCTGACGGTTGGAAATCAAGAGATAGTTAAAAAGGTACTCTTCAGGGGTAGCCAATCAGGATTCAATGCCACTTCTGAACCAATGAGGTGACCCTGAGTTCTGATTGGTGGGAGTGGGTTCTAACAACATACAACCAAATACCTGGGGAGGGCTAGGTCTCTTCTCGGGCGGACGGTCTAGATGCAGGATGGTTACGTAAGACTTCTCCATACAATGTATCTCTATGTCTCTTTTCTCTCCTGTAACCTTTTCTATCGTAGGATTTGGCCGTAATACCTTATTAATCTCTTGATAGCATGGGTATGACCATTATGGCAATATTTATTATCATTGGTAACATTGTTGTTTTAAGGTTATATCATTTATGTTATAGTTGCTAATCTCATATTAACACAAGTTTCTTTTCTGTACAATAGTAAGTTTAAATAAATTAGATTGTTACCCTTTTCGAACAGATATCATTCGTTCTTAATTTCATGGGTTGATTCATATATAGATAAAAGGTTTTAATCACTTATGTATCATTAAATATATAAGTGAGGTAGGTATAAAGGTATCCATGTCAGATGGTGCCCCCTGTGTGAGGAAGTTTAATTTTGGGGTGAATATGATTTCTTGTATGGAAGACAGAGCTGGTTTTGTGTTTACCTGTCTCCCATCTGAATACCCAGACAAAAAAAAAAAACTTATCAGAACTTTCCTGTTTACCTTTTGTCTATGTTAATTCTTTGATGAGACTGATTTTGAATAAGGCATATGAGAAATAGAAATGGAAACTGTATATTGTGTATGATTATAGATGTGGGATTAGTTGCATCCTGCAATGTGTGGGTTTTGTAAGCAACTGCATGTTTGTGGCCATGCACGGGGGAGGGGCAGCCAGGCTCGCTGTCCCATGGTTGTTACATTAGGATATGTATGTGGAAAGGGCTACTCCCTGTGCACAATAGGAAGAGGGAGGCTTTCTTTTTGTTTTTGAGATGAAAAGACCATGCAAGCATTCACTGTGGGTGGGATGGTCTCAGGATCCCAGAAACGCTGTTTGTATTTCTGAGATGTTTTTTCTGTGAAAGCTGATGCCAGAAGAAGGATTGAACTTTCTTTGAGAAAAGTGGGTATGTTTGAGCTGTGTTATATTGTGGCGTTGTTGTTTCATTGTAAAGCATGTGTTGCTAAGTGTGCACTCTCAATTGTGCGGCGAGATTACATACTTTTCAGTGGAACTGTTCCTAAACTGTGTGTCTATGGTTAAGTGTGCATTTACAAATGTGTAGTCAGTCTTTGTGGAGAAAGGAGTCTAGTGAAGAAGTCTGATTTAGCAGGATCAACAATTGCATTTCACGTGTTGGTGTTTTAGTGTGCCCTTTTTCTCATTGGCCATTTTGTGGTCGCTGTGAGACTGTGGCTCGATGTTCATTTGCAACTACCAGTTTATGTTTTATGTAACTTTTGGCTTTCTCGGATGTGTTGTTTGGTTGGAGAGCCTGTATTTGAGGCCTGCCAAGGTCCCTAGTGGTATGCAGAATGAAATGTTTGTAAGTGTTCATTTAGTATCTTAAATGTGTAATTTTGTAGGGAGAAATTTTAGTTTTGTCTGGAAAATTCGCCATTTTGTTGTGGCCTGGCCTTCCTCTGCCATTTCCTTTTTTTGTTACCATGTGACTGTGCTGTGGTTTTCATCGGCCATCTTGCTGTAGTCTACCATGTGGTCGTGGCCTGGCTTTTGTTTGTGCTGTTTGGCCTGTGGGTCATTCTATAGGGGAAGGTGTAGCCACCATTCCTTTGTGTGTGAAACCATGTGACATGAGCCACCATTTTGTTTCTAGGCATTATTTCTGTTGTAAGTGAATGTAAGCTTTTGTAGGTGTTCTGTGTTTGTACTTTTTGTCAACTCTTCAGTAGAAGAGTGGCGATTTTTGTATTGGATTTCTGTTTTGGTGGGAAAATGCACCCTTTTGTTGTGGCCGGGCTTTTGTTGTAGACACCATGAGGCCATGGTCGGCGGCCATTTTGAGAGGTGCAGTTTAAGGATTTTGTGCTTTCTAGCCTGTAAATCATCCCAGAGGGGAAGCTGCTACAATTCCTTTGTATGGGTGTAGCCATCCAGTCTACTTTGCATTGAATTTAATAGCTTTAACTGAGTTTTTTGTACTTTTAGCGGTGCATGTTTTTAAAATATTTTTAGAGTTCTTCAGAGGGCAATTCATTGTTTTGAGGCTTGTATTGTATATCCTGCAAGAGTTTAGTAAGGGGCAATTTATTCTCAGATATGTCTATGCAGTTATGGTTAGGGAGCAGGATGTTTGGTGCACTCTGGGAGTGGCAGACAGAAGAGATGTACTGTGTGGACTATTAGAGGAGAGATATGCTGTGTGTACTGTGGGGGGTGAGTCTGGCTGATATCATCAGACTCAGAGATCAAATTTTTTTATTTAAACAAAAAAAAAAACAATGTCTTCTTTTAAGAAGGGTGTCATTTTTGGGAGCGTTCGTTTGATTTTCTAATCGTTAGCGGGGTCGGGTCGACGTTTATTTTTAACCACAGTGATGGGAAGATTTGGAGATAAATAGGGAACTTCTTGGTCAAGGGAATTGTCAGACAGTGTATGTGGTTTTCGTTCAGAAATTACATTGATTTTAAAAACAGAATGTTAAAAACAAGTTAAAATTTCAAACATTTTTTTCCATTCAGCAAAAGGTACAAAGATTTTTCGTCTGAATATTCCTGTCTGAAAATTGATCTGTGTGGCCAGCATGAGGCTCGGTGCACGCCTATGCAGTTTGTTTTTTATCTATTTCTGCAGTGCTTTTTGCTGTGCGTTTTCGATTTTCTTGCATGTGATTTTGCTGCAATTTGCGTTTTTGTTTTTTTCTGGCCAGGTTGTTGTAGGTCAGATTGGAGGACACGGGTTGCTGCAGGGGTGCATTGTATGTTTTCTGCAGCTTCTCCATTGAAGTGTATTGAACAGAAGAGGCGCTGTTTTGCATTAAGGAGGGAGTCCCCGACCCTTTCCAAATATGCTGGGGGGGGGCATGGATGTGAACGTGTCTCATGGGAGGCCATGTGAATGAACTGTAGTGTGTTTCTGCAAAAGGCACCAGAAAAGCACATAGATGTGAACCAGGTCTAAGACGTTTATTAACATAATGGGGTGCAGGGGGGAGCAGATAGTCACTACTGTAAGGGGTTCATTTTTTTACTGTAGAACGATGAAAGTTATATTTACGTTTGCGATTGTTTGCTCTTTTTGTACTATAGAGGGCTCATTTTGTTTTTGTTTTTTTAACCTCCATTGTGTTACCGGCTGATTGATTGATTGTGAAGGTAGTAGTCGAATGATTTTGTGGTCGATTGGTTGTAGATTAGTCGATTAGTTGTTTCAGCCCTAGTATGGATCTGTCTCTTTGTAAACTACTAACTGTGGATGGTGAGCTTTGTAATTAGACCTGTATACATTGGCTATATTGTAAACTGCTACCAATCATATTGAAATTAGGTGTGCATCAGTTAACTGCCTCCTGTACTACAAGCACCCATAGGGTCCTGATTATCCAAGTTTATGTTAATCATTATGGAGATAACAGAAGTAATAGCCCTTCGTTAAGCATTTCCTTTAGAATACCTCTGAAAAGTCCACGGGGGAGATTGAACTATTATAGTTTGGAAAATCTCCACGCTACTTTTTTTTGAAGGACTATAGTCAGAACAGGGAACATTAGGAGTAGTACGCTAGCAGCCCGCTCAGGCCGTGTAAAATAATCGGAATGCGGGGGCCGGTTATCGTGATAAAGGCGCAAACCATAACCGCTCCAATAGTAAAGCGCGGGGTTCTCTGTACGCAGAGTCCGGGAAAAAATTGTTCTGACAAGTAGTGAAAAAAAAAATCGGCAAGGGTGACAGGGGCGGTACCTGTCAACCCAATTCTTGGTCAGAGAGTAGCTACCTCTGAAGTAAAGGCAACCTGTAAAAAGGTTGGGGAATCAGTTCAAGGTCCGGAGTCCGTAAAGGATGGGTAATCTAATCGCTTCAAAGAGGGGGTCTGAATGGGGTAAACCCTATCAAATGACCCCAAGGGAAGAGATGATAGATAGATATGGACCTTGGGTTGTGAAATATTTGCAAGATTGGGATCGTTGGACTGGGAAGAAGTATTTTAAAAGAGGTAATTTTAAGCCAAAAAGCTTGGGAAAATCTGTACCTTGCTCACCACAGAAAGATGATACGGCCATATGAAAAAGACACGTTATTTATATGGATGCTGGAGTCAGCAAATAAAACAGAGGAAGTGAATGTTATTACTATGGGATTTAAGGAGAAATCATTCCAAACTCCTGAGAATGCGTCCATACAGCTGAGAAGGGGCTAATGAAATGGGATGGATCTCTGAAAGAATTTTAACCTTACCAAACAGATGTTATGGGTTTAAGAAGAAGTACAGGGTATTATAGAAAACATGCTGATGTGTGATGTCTAGAGGTCATCGTTAACCTAGCCAATTGTGTGAGGGTGTGTGGAGTATGTAATATATGTTGTGTTGTGTGACGTTTGTTCTCAGCTGCTGACAGCCCACCCAAATGACCCCCCTTCTTTCTCACCAGGTCTGTGAAAAGGTGCAGCGAACTGTATTGACATGCAAATGACCTGAGCCAAGAAAATTATCTGTACTAGTGAATTATAAGATACATGTACTAAAATGACTTTGTTTTTCAGGAAAACAGTACTGCAGAGGTTCTTTGTGGTGAGGTATTATAATCTGTTGACAAATGGTACTGCTAAAAGTTTTTTTACGGATTGCTAATTTTTTTCAACCATGGTGAATAAATTTTTTTTTTTTTTGGAATTATTGGTATACCATAAAACAAAAAATCCACGTGGTATTAATGTGTATTAAGTAATACATATTAATGATAAGTTGAGCTCAACAATTTTTTGGTATCTTAAAAAAAAAAAAAAAAAGTGCACTGTTTATGTAATGTAATGTAATGTAATGTAATGTATATTTGTGTTTCATATGCTAATGTATTGTTACAGGTATATAACCATTGGATTATTTTGTTTCTAGGAGGAAAATTGAATATTTATTACTAAATTTTATTGGTGTTTTTTTCTCAGATTCGATAATTGGGTTTCCTGGCTTTAAAGGGTTGGCTCGTGTACCCACTACTGTTCAGTGATCCTGGCGCCTCAGTGCTGCAAGGGATATTTCTTTGCCCTTTGGCCAGTTGTGTTTGGTAGCAGAAGTTCCTCGAGTTGGATACACATTATGCAATTTTTGTTTTCCAATTTCCTTCAGATTTACCTTCAGATGTGTAGTATGAGGGCCTGCCTGATGGCATACAAGTTGAGAGTGTACTATTTCCCATCCTTAGGAAAGAGAGGCTTAATGGAGACTGTCTTTGGAGCTGGAGGTGGGACACTGGGTACCTTAAAACACTATGGAGCTGGAGCTATTCAGGATCACATTGGGGGGTCTTGTGCTACATATCAGGGAAGGGGTTAGGAAAGCCAACTTGCTCTGTCCAGCCTCACTTTGCAGGGACAGACAGGTGGGGGTAGTATCCAGGTTGCCTATGAGTCGTAATAGATTGGTGGATGACTCAGTTCCAGGATCGTCAAAAATCTTACTTGCACTGGTCTCATCCCTAATGGCAGGGATGGAACATTGTGCAGATATCACGGTCAATCTGGGTACTATCCTATCAGACTCTACTGGATTACACCCTGGAGTCCATCTTGTTCTGATGGTTTGAGTCTGGACAGCCTCAGATGACTGGTACTGATGAGTGCTAGAGGAAGGTAAGGGTTGTGCTATGGGAAAAGGCAATAATGCTGGCACAGGGGGGGTCATGTCTAATGGATGCCGGGGTAGTGTCCCAACTGGTCCTAAGCAAAGTTAAAACTACTTGAGACTGGAGACCAGGGTACTGGTGCTAGTATCACATGTCTAATGATGCACTGTTTTCAGCATCAGGTTAAATGGTACCCAGCAGGGTACACTACCTCGGGGAGTCTATAGTACACCTCCTCTGGCCCGTGGCATAGATATAGCAGAAACACCGGGTTGTACCCCGATCACCCCTGAAGAAAGGTTTTATAGCAAACCTGACATCCCCTTACACCTACAGAAACTTCCTCTGGGATTTGGGGCTGAGTTAAAAGCTTGGCTGATGGATTTCGGACAACAGGATGAAATATTAAATGTACTAGGAGATGCTGAAAAACAAGCCACCATACGACTCACCCATGATCAAAATAGACTGATCCAAGTATCCCACGCTTTAGACGCAAATGCTAAGATTTCCTGGTGGGAAAGTTTATTTGGGTATAGTCTGAACGCTACAGCTTTCCTAAACATTTTGCTCCACCCTGTTGTTGTCCTAACCTGTGCAGCCTTATTGCTTTTCCTGATGCAGGTAATAATGTGCGTTACTATCAGGAGAATGAATGCCAAAGCTATGAGAATGTGTACCTCAACAAGGTATCTTCTCTCAAGGAACAGAAAGGCCACTAACTCAGAAACAAATCTCTGAGGAAGCCATATCCAATCCAGACCAGTACAAAGAAGTTGCGCATTTAAGAGAGGACCCTAGAACTATATTTTTCTTGTTCCAGGGATAAGCCTCTTCAATTTTTAGTAATAAAGTGCAGTCAGGTTTACCTAAATTCCAAAAGTTTTAATCATTTTTTTTATTTTTTATTTTTTTTCCCTCTCCCTTTTGTTGTTAATATCTGTGTACCTGACCTGCAAAAATACTGTTAATGGGAGAGGAGTTTTTTTTAGAAAAACATTTGTTTTGTTTTTTGTTTTTATTTTTATTTTTTTATTATGTTTTTTTAACCAATGTATTCATTTTTTTTTATATACAGATTCAAGGCTCTTTAACAGTCTTGGTTGGAGCAGCGTTCAATCTGTAGTTTTTTCCGTTTTTTTGTTCTTTTTTTCATTATTATTCCCACTATTTTTCCTGTTCATTTTCATTACTCACCTCTCTTCTATTCCTTTTTCTTCTTTAATATTATGCTCTCTAAGTTTTTCCTTTTGGTTTCTATCATTTATCTTCTCAAGATAATGTAACTAAGACATCAGTCATATCATTTTTCTTTAAAAAAAAGACTTTGCCTGCCCGCAAGTACCATATTTTAACTAAAGTATCCCTGGACATCCAGTTTTATGTCTTAATGTAATTTCACCTCCCCTAGTCTACCTACTACTTTAACCTGAGCCCCGTGAGCAGGCGTGGTGAACCCAGGGACCTGGCAATAACAGACAGTATTGTCTATCCCTACCATCAAGGGCCATGGATGATACTGGCTGTTGCTCAGACTCTGTACCCTGTGGGGAACCCACTCTACTCGTCCACATTACACCCTTTATGAGTATTTAGTTTTAATGGCCAACACTCTGTTCCTGTCCAGAATTTCTCCAATATCTGTACACTAATGTTCTTCTCTCTCTTTTTGTATTCATGCACAACTGTCTGGAGGCCCGCCCGACCCCACCTGAAGAAGCAGCGACCACCAAGTTATTTCTTGAGATATATGTGTCACGAATAAGACTTTCCTGGACTTTCCTTCACCATGCTGAAAAGTGCTGTCTCGCGGTCCGATCCAATCGATGCAACCATTACATGGTCTTACAAAGATACAGGACTAGATATGCCAGGATCCCGCCATCAATGTTGGAGTTCCGCTCCTCCAAGGCAGAGAAGTGATGAAACATTGCAATACAGACACTCATGGTTTGGATGTGAAGTCTCCAAAGGACCAGGATTTCTTTACTATCTTAAGCCTACTTTGAGGAGTTCCGGCGTGTTCAAGAAAGGAAGAGGAGGCCGCAGTGGTGGTGGGGAAGGGTCGGGGCTTCTGGGCTTTTGTGGGTGGGTGCAAGATCATTGAAGGAGGACATAAGTTCAAGAATGAACTTCAGGGGGAAATGTGATGGAGATATTGAATTCCATATTTATATCAATGAGATTCAAGCGTACCATCGCGAGGACTTTCTAATTAGATTACCAGGCCCCATTTTGTATGATATGTACGTGTATGTATGAATATATCTATCTATCTGTATGTATGTGTATGTGTATATATATATATATATATATATATATATATATATATATATATATATATATATAATATATATTTATGGGTGTATTTTTTATAGGAACATGTGTACTAGAAGGTGGGCCTATTTAACTGATTGGCATCTCAAATACACCTTTTGTGTTGGCCTGCTATCCGCATAGTAACTAAGTTACCCTATTGTTCGTAGAGAGAGCCAGGGCAGACATTGCGTCTCTTGAGTCCTTGTAATGCTAATTTATGGTATATCACAGAGGGCTGACGGTTGGAAATCAAGAGATAGTTAAAAAGGTACTCTTCAGGGGTAGCCAATCAGGATTCAATGCCACTTCTGAACCAATGAGGTGACCCTGAGTTCTGATTGGTGGGAGTGGGTTCTAACAACATACAACCAAATACCTGGGGAGGGCTAGGTCTCTTCTCGGGCGGACGGTCTAGATGCAGGATGGTTACGTAAGACTTCTCCATACAATGTATCTCTATGTCTCTTTTCTCTCCTGTAACCTTTTCTATCGTAGGATTTGGCCGTAATACCTTATTAATCTCTTGATAGCATGGGTATGACCATTATGGCAATATTTATTATCATTGGTAACATTGTTGTTTTAAGGTTATATCATTTATGTTATAGTTGCTAATCTCATATTAACACAAGTTTCTTTTCTGTACAATAGTAAGTTTAAATAAATTAGATTGTTACCCTTTTCGAACAGATATCATTCGTTCTTAATTTCATGGGTTGATTCATATATAGATAAAAGGTTTTAATCACTTATGTATCATTAAATATATAAGTGAGGTAGGTATAAAGGTATCCATGTCACATCTCCCAGGTGTTTCCCCCAGCCTCTCACCTCCAGCAGCGGCCCCCAATGGGCCAAGTAGAGCGGGTAGATATTAACTAGGAGAGGATGTGTTTCCTGCAGCGTGTCTTTCAACATCAAATGAGTCTGTCTCTCATCCCACAGCTCCCAGCAATTTCAGCGGTCCCAGCGGTTAATCAAGAACAAAGGAGAGGTCTCATGGTGCAGTATTAAAAACACATTTATTGGAAAAAACGTAGTAACTTACATTAAAATAGGCAGTAAACAGTAGATGTAAGCAAAGCTTCCGGGTTCGGCCGTCCCCGAGAAGCGTCGGCACCTGACTCCTCCTACCCTGACGCGTTGCGTCACAGCACGTGACTTGATAAAGTCACGTGCTGTGACGCAACGCGTCAGGGTAGGAGGAGTCAGGTGCCGACGCTTCTCGGGGACGGCCGAACCCGGAAGCTTTGCTTACATCTACTGTTTACTGCCTATTTTAATGTAAGTTACTACGTTTTTTCCAATAAATGTGTTTTTAATACTGCACCATGAGACCTCTCCTTTGTTCTTGATTAACCGCTGGGACCGCTGAAATTGCTGGGAGCTGTGGGATGAGAGACAGACTCATTTGATGTTGAAAGACACGCTGCAGGAAACACATCCTCTCCTAGTTAATATCTACCCGCTCTACTTGGCCCATTGGGGGCCGCTGCTGGAGGTGAGAGGCTGGGGGAAACATCTGGGAGATGCACTAGAACGTGCATAGAAGAAAAATTACCAGTCACTGCACACTCTTTTTGCACTGTGTTTAAAGACTTTGTTGTGAAAAGCACCCAACACCACTGCACTTTTTGTATGGACTACATTGCACTATTGTCACAGTTTGGGACAGCATCTCTGTGGTGGGATTAGCTGTCCTATTATAAGCAATTTTCTATTTATCTTAAATATTATTTAATTTATGGTATGATTGGAATTTTCAGCTGGGTATTTATTAATTATTGCACAATTTTTGCTGAACATATGAATTTTTTTACTTGTCACTTAAATATTTTATACGTAAGCTCACGTTGAAGAGCCACTTACTTAATTTGTCATCAATAGTATTTATTGTATTTCTGGTATGATAGGAATTTTCAGCTGGATATTTATTATATATTGCACAAATTTTGCTGAACATATGAATTTGTTTGCACTATTTGTCACTTAAATATTTTACACGTAAGCTCACGTTTAAGAGCCACTTACTTAATTTGTCATCACTAGTATTTATTGTATCTCCAGTGATTATTTGTGAGGTACTGATTTATCACTTATATATGATTTTTGGTTGTGAATATCTTATTTGAGAAGTCAGCTTTACATATTCACAGATTCACACTGATTAATTTGTTTCACTTGATGAGGGGTGATCGGTATATTCCATCAAGCACTGAAACTGTATATAAATTTTTTAAAATTTTTTAATTTTTTTTTTTTTTTTTTTTTATTTCTCACACCCCAGAACTGTATCTCCATATTCTTTATCCACTCGTGTATGGTGACATTTATTGTCAAGCTACTGGATATATTCTCTTGACATTTATTGTAGAAGGTGGGGTTTGTTCTGCCCATTGCACCTTACATTTCTATTGTTGTTACTGATTGATGGAATAGCGCCACATATCTTTATTTTAATATTTTTTGGGGAGTTGAGTGGACCTATCTATGTTGGTGGCTCTCCATCGGATATTTCATCGTCAGTTTTAAAATTCCCTTACATATATTTCACCGTCAGTTTTAAAATTCCCTTACTCATATTGTGGTTTTGCGCACTAGTTTTCACTTATTTAGTTTTATTGAATCAGATTGCAACATCTGATGGTTCGGTCATCCGATGCTCTGGGACTAGAACTACAGCTCTGTGCCGTTCTAGTCCAGTGGTGATAGCTCAGAACAAACACCAGGCAGGCTGTATGTAAGTTCAAACAGGACTCTCTCTTTATTGACAAAATACAGGCTTTTATACACTCAAAGTGGAAGTGCAGACCTCCTGCTCATATTACTCTAACAATACAGCTGTAACCTAATTAACCTAATTAACATGAGCTAATTAACTAATCCCTTTAGACAGCCTAGATGACTCAGACATGACCGTTAGGCCAGACTGGCCGTCTTGTAGTTCAGAAAATCCAATCAACATTATCACAATCAACATAGACTCTTCTTCACACAATAGCAGAGTTAATTAGCACAAATAACAATGGGGATCTAATGACTCTTAGATCCCATAGTAGACTTATTTACAATAAACATTTTAGCAGACAATAGACAGACAGGTGTTGGAATTTACATCAGCATCTCCTAACAGTATCTGTCCCAGCATTATGAATCAGCCACTATTCCAATATGGCAAATCCCCAGACATATAGCTCACAAAGAGCACTGTTCCCCCAAATGCAAGGGCCCCTGATCGATCGGCAAGAGGCTAGTATACAGTCCCCTCCAAAAGTCTCTTTCCTGGCTAGGTCTGTCACATTTCTCCCCTTTCGGCAGGAGACTAACACAGGAGGAGACCCCAGACAAGTTGACTCCGAAGTTAGTCAGTAGTTCCAGTCCTCTAATGCCTGTACCCACACAGTACCCCAAACAAATTGTTCCAAACAAAGCATTACTCACCCAGCCAACCTCTGCCTCTCTCAGAGAACATATCTGCCGCTGGGGAGAGGCCTGGACTGGCCCTTCTCCCTGGAGTCCTTTCTGCCGCTGGAGAGAAGACAGGGTGTCTGGGCTCACTCCGTCATGCTGTTGGGGATGGGGGCCGACTGCCCAGCATCCCTGGGGTATACAGGTGGAGACTGAAGTCCCATCCACCTTCACAGGACATCCATCCTCTGTTAGTTGAGGGCAGAGTCCAGCAGTACTCGGCCCTGTTGCCAGCCCTTCTGCTGGAAACCCCACACCATCTGCTCTGGCTAACTGTTGGGGAGGGACGACGAACACCTCCTCTCCCTTCTCCCCCTGTATCCTAATCTGCTGCTGGGAAGTGACTACCTCCTTCTCACCCTGAGCCTCTGGAACTGCCGCAGGTGTAGGGCAGAGATCTTGGACCCTCTGTCCGGTTGCCAGCGCTTCAGCTGGGGAAGTTCTTTGTAACTTCACAGATACTTCTGTTGGTGCTGGGCAGAGCATAGTGAAGTTTGGCCCTAATAACAGCTCCTCTTCTGCTGGAGGCTTACCAGGTTGTTCTTCTTCAGCAGAAAAGTCTATCAAATCCCCTGTCTCTGCAACTGGTGTCTGGGGATAAAGGTTCACCATCTCCTGTCCCTGGAACCCAGAAGATGCTATCAGTGCTGGGCACAGCACAGTGAAGTTTGGCCCTAATAACAGCTCTTCTTCTGCTGGAGGCTCACCAGGTTGTTCTTCCTCAGCAGAAAAGTCTATAAAATCCCCTGTCTCTGCAACTGGTGTCTGGGGATAAAGGTTCACCATCTCCTCTCCATGGAACCCAGAAGATGCTATCAGTGCTGAGCAGAGGTTAGCAGAGCTCTGCCCTGTTGTCAGCACTTCAGGTTTGGGGACGGCAATCTTCAGATTTTCCACTGCCGATTCTCTGGCATTCTGCTGGACAGGCACATTCCTCCATCCAAGATCATCCAATGCAGAAACAGGTTCATCAAGGTCAGTCAGCACTTGCTGCATCCGCCATAAGACCTCCACCTCCATAGCTGCGGGGGCAGGTTGGCAAAGTACACCGTTACTCTGCCACATTGTCAACTCTTCAGCCAGGATTTCAGAGTTGTCAACTGGTATTTCATGATAGTCCCAGGCAAAGGGAGCACCACCCTGCTGCTGAGCAGAGTCTAACAGCTGTTTGTAGGCGATCTCCAACTCCCATTCCTGAACGGCCAGAAACTCCAAATCTTCCAGTGCCCAGTGCACTTCTGAGACATTCAGTCTCTGCTCTCTGTGCTCCATTATTTACTCCAAATGCCACTCCCAATCACTTCCAAAGTCAGGGTCCCTGGACAGCCTCCAGTATAACAATCCCAGGCCATCGTAGTCAAAGCCTTCCGTGGGGCTGTCATCCGCTGTCCATGGGCACACTTGGGCTACATACCACTGGAGGGCTCTGTAGCTCTCGTCCAACTGCATTTCTGTCCGGATCAGCCTGCTTAACTCGGCTGTCCACTCCTGGTTCGGCTGTTCCCCCAAAAACAGCATTCGCACTTCATACTGTGACCAGTACCTTACATGGATGGAGGGGAGAACTTTTCCCTGGTGTCGCTGCTCACGGGCTTGCGCTTCCTTCCAGAGTTCACAGCGGATAGAATCAAACCATCCTAGCAGGACCTGCTCTGATACTGGTCCTCTGTGCTGTATCTCCTTCTCTCGCAACCTCCTTCTGAATTCCTCATCCATGGTGGCTGGTATCTCTCCTCTCCTGCTATCCTGCTACCTTGGATCCGGGTGATGGTTTGGATGTGTTCACGGCAAAGAAGCACAATCCCACCATTCCCTCCACGGCTCTCAAGTAAGTCTTTCAGCGTGGCTCTCCTGCAGGCTGGTTTGGAGTGTCCCAGTAACTGGAGAGCAAATCCCATGGCTGCCAACCAATGTAACGAGCCCCTTGCTCGCTCGGTTCCACTCTCCCGACACTCCTCTGCAGCTATTGAATCAGATTGCAACGTCTGATGGTTCGGTCATCCAATGGTCCGGGACTAGAACCACAGCTCTGTGCCGTTCTAGTCCCGTTGTGATAGCTCAGAACAAACACCAGGCAGGCTGTATGTAAGTTCAAACAGGAATCTCTCTTTATTGACAAAATACAGGCTTTTATACACTCAAAGTGGAAGTGCAGACCTCCTGCTCATATTACTCTAAGAATACAGCTGTAACCTAATTAACATGAGCTAATTAACTAATCCCTTTAGACAGCCTAGATGACTCAGACATGACCGTTAGGCCAGACTGGCCGTCTTGTAGTTCAGAAAATCCAATCAACATTATCACAATCAACATAGACTCTTCTTCACACAATAGCAGAGTTAATTAACACAAATAACAATGGGGATCTAATGACTCTTAGATCCCATAGTAGACTTATTTACAATAAAAATTTTAGCAGACAATAGACAGACAGGTGTTGGAATTTACATCAGCATCTCCTAACAGTATCTGTCCCAGCATTATGAATCAGCCACTATTCCAACATGGCAAATCCAGGGTCCCCAGACATACAGCTCACAAAGAGCACCATTCCCCCAAATGCAAGGGCCCCTGATCGATCGGCAAGAGGCTAGTATACAGTCCCCTCCAAAAGTCTCTTTCCTGGCTAGGTCTGTCACAGCAATTTTTTATACTTTACCGTTTACTGTGTTTTATTGTTAAACATTTTTTGTCTTCAGCTATGCCATTCACGACTTTGAGTGGTTATACCAGAATGATGCTTGCAGGTTTAGGTATCATCTTGGTATCATTCTTTTCAGCCAGAAGTCGGCTTTCATGTAAAAGCAATCCTAGTGGCTAATTAGCCTCTAGACTGCTTTTACAAGCAGTGGGAGGGAATGCCCCCACCGTCTTCTGTGTTTTTCTCTGGCTCTCCTGTCTCAACAGGGAACCTGAGAATGCAGCCCGGTGATTCAGCCAGCTGATCATAGAGCTGATCAGAGACCAGAGTGGCTCCAAACATCTCTATGGCCTAAGAAACCGGAAGCTACGAACATTTCATGACTTAGATTTCGCCGGATGTAAACAGCGCCATTGGGAAATTGGGAAAGCATTTTATCACACCGATCTTGGTGTGGTCAGATGCTTTGAGGGCAGAGGAGAGATCTAGGGTCTAATAGACCCCAATTTTTTCAAAAAACAGTACCTGTCACTACCTATTGCTATCATAGGGGATATTTACATTCCCTGAGATAACAATAAAAATGATTTAAAAAAATGAAAGAAACAGTTTAAAAATAAGATAAAAAAGCAAAAAAATAATAAAGAAAAAAAAAAAAAAAAAGGACCCCTGTTCTCGCGCAAAGGCGAACGCAAGCGTCGGTCTGGCGTCAAATGTAAACAGCAATTGCACCATGCATGTGAGGTGTCACCGGGAACTTCAGATCGAGGGCAGTAATTTTAGCAGTAGTGAAAGTGGAAACTCCTGCGCTGTCGGGGGGGGGGGGGGCTATGCTAAAAGGACACTGCTGCAACACCTAAGTACTGATCCAAGGCAGGACAAATGGGACAAAAGTGGGGGAAGATGGTAGTTGCGCTGTGATGAAGGGGGGGGGGGGGGAGGGAAGCTACAAAGATGACTAAAGTGGCAAAGTGAACTAAAAAAGCAGAAACGGGCCAATGCATGAATAGATCCTACATGCTAAAAGAACATGGTGGGGATGCAGTGCAGTGCAACGTAGCTGATCAACATGACATGTTGCGGGCAGACAAAGCCTAATATATAAAGGTAATCGTGAAACAGTGACTGCTTGAATATAGCAAAACAAAAATGCATATACCAACACAAATAGGGTGAATAATGACACAATGCAAAAAAAAAAATAATAATATATATATATATAATGCAAGAAAAATATATGTGGGCTAGTGCCCCATTAGCAAAAACGTGCCAGATCCTGGTGAACTACAAGTGACAAATCCCTAGGACAAACATGAATATTAGTTCTATCATCCAGTCCAAAAAGCAAAAACACGTGATGAGAAACACAAAACAAGTCCAATCGTGAAGGGAGGGGGGGGATCTTCAGTGAGGACACCTCCGTGTTTGCAAGCCGCTTACCTTACAGCTGTAAGGTGTACAGCCTGTGTTGCAAATGACCCGCAGGTGTAGACGTTCCGTGTATACAGGCAGTGACAATGATGAACATGCCAAGCGAAATATAAAAAATAAAAAGTATACAGCATGTAAAATAACTCTGCAATGACCACAGTGGAGGGGGGGCAAGACACACACAGGGGGAGGTTGCACTCACTTTCATAAAGTGAGTGTGGGCATCAATCCACGAGCGCCGAGCTCGTATGCCTCCAGGAGTGTCACCAATCTGGAATCTGTCCCCGTGCCTGGAAACTGGAATATGTCCCCGTGCCTCTCTCCTCAGTGTTCGTCAGGTAGAGTAGTGATGTACAGTGTGAGGGGGAAAGAGACGCACATTGCGTGATCCCATATAAAAGGTATATTTATTTAATAAAACAAGTCCAATCAACTTACATTTAAAACAATGCTGCAGTGTGTAGTAACTACGAGCGCCGAGCTCGTCTCCTGTTGTTTGTCTATGGCAGCGTCCTGTGCTCCAATCCTAATGCATATCGTCATGTCACGTCTCTTTCCCCCTCACACTGTACATCACTACTCTACCTGACGAACACTGAGGAGAGAGGCACGGGGACATATTCCAGTTTCCAGGCACGGGGACAGATTCCAGATTGGTGACACTCCTGGAGGCATACGAGCTCGGCGCTCGTGGATTGATGCCCACACTCACTTCATGAAAGTGAGTGCAACCTCCCCCTGTGTGTGTCTTGCCCCCCCTCCACTGTGGTCGTTGCAGAGTTATTTTACATGCTGTATACTTTTTATTTTTTATATTTCGCTTGGCATGTTCATCATTGTCACTGCCTGTATACACGGAACGTCTACACCTGCGGGTCATTTGCAACACAGGCTGTACACCTTACAGCTGTAAGGTAAGCGGCTTGCAAACACGGAGGTGTCCTCACTGAAGATCCCCCCCCTCCCTTCACGATTGGACTTGTTTTGTGTTTCTCATCACGTGTTTTTGCTTTTTGGACTGGATGATAGAACTAATATTCATGTTTGTCCTAGGGATTTGTCACTTGTAGTTCACCAGGATCTGGCACGTTTTTGCTAATGGGGCACTAGCCCACATATATTTTTCTTGCATTATATATATATATATATATATATATATATATATATATATATATATATATATATATATTATTTTTTTTTTTTTTTTTGCATTGTGTCATTATTCACCCTATTTGTGTTGGTATATGCATTTTTGTTTTGCTATATTCAAGCAGTCACTGTTTCACGATTACCTTTATATATTAGGCTTTGTCTGCCCGCAACATGTCATGTTGATCAGCTACGTTGCACTGCACTGCATCCCCACCATGTTCTTTTAGCATGTAGGATCTATTCATGCATTGGCCCGTTTCTGCTTTTTTAGTTCACTTTGCCACTTTAGTCATCTTTGTAGCTTCCCTCTCCCCCCCCCCTTCATCACAGCGCAACTACCATCTTCCCCCAATTTTAGCAGTAGACCACCTCTGTAAATCTAAAGTGGTAACCTGTAAAGGCTTTTAAAGGCTTTTAAAAATGTATTTAGTTTGTCGCCACTGCACGTTTGTGCGCAATTTTAAAGCATGTCATGTTCGGTATCCATGTACTCGGCCTAAGATCATCTTTTTTATTTCATCAAACATTTGGGCAATATAGTGTGTTTTAGTGCACTAAAATTAAAAAAAGTGTGTTTTTTCCCCAAAAAATGCGTTTGAAAAATCGCTGCGCAAATACTGTGTGAAAAAAAAAAATGAAACACCCACCATTTTAATCTGTAGGGCATTTGCTTTAAAAAAATATAGAATTTTTGGGGGTTCAAAGTAATTTTCTTGCAAAAAATAATAATTTTTTCATGTAAACAAAAAGTGTCAGAAAGGGCTTTGTCTTCAAGTGGTTAGAAGAGTGGGTGATGTGTGACATAAGCTTCTAAATGTTGTGCATAAAATGCCAGGACAGTTCAAAACCCCCCCAAATGACCCCATTTTGGAAAGTAGACACCCCAAGCTATTTGCTGAGAGTCATGTCGAGTCCATGGAATATTTTATATTGTGACACAAGTTGCGGGAAAGAGACAATTTTTTTTTTTTTTTTTTTTGCACAAAGTTGTCACTAAATGATATATTGCTCAAACATGCCATGGGAATATGTGAAATTACACCCCAAAATACATTATGCTGCTTCTCCTAAGTACGGGGATACCACATCTGAGACTTTTTGGGAGCCTAGCCGCGTACGGGACCCCGAAAACCAAGCACCGCCTTCAGGCTTTCTAAGGGCGTAAATTTTTGATTTTACTCTTCACTGCCTATCACAGTTTCGGAGGCCATGGAATGCCCAGGTGGCACAAACCCCCCCCAAATGACCCCATTTTGGAAAGTAGACACCCCAAGCTATTTGCTGAGAGGTATAGTGAGTATTTTGCAGACCTCACTTTTTGTCACAAAGTTTTGAAAATTGAAAAAAGTAAAAAAAATTTGTTCTTGTCTTTCTTCATTTTCAAAAACAAATGAGAGCTGCAAAATACTCACCATGCCTCTCAGCAAATAGCTTGGGGTGTCTACTTTCCAAAATGGGGTCATTTGGGGGGGGGGGGTTTGTGTCACCTGGGCATTCCATGGCCTCCGAAACTGTGATAGGCAGTGAAGAGTGAAATCAAAAATTTACACCTTTAGAAATCCTGAAGGCGGTGATTGGTTTTCGGGGCACCGTACGCGGCTAGGCTCCCAAAAAGTCCCACACATGTGGTATCCCCATACTCAGAAGAAGCAGCTAAATGTATTTTGGGGTGCAATTCCACATATGCCCATGGCCTGTGTGATCAATATATCATTTGGTGACAACTTTGTGCAAAAAAAAAGAAATATGTCACTTTCCCGCAACTTGTGTCAAAATATAAAATATTCCATGGACTCAACATGCCTCTCAGCAAATAGCTTGGGGTGTCTACTTTCCAAAATGGGGTCATTTGGGGGGGGGGGGGTTGTGACATCTGGGCATTTTATGGCCTTCAAAACTGTGATAGGTAGTGAGGAGTGAAATAAAAAATTCACGCCCTTAGAAATCCTGAAGGCGGTGATTGGTTTTCGGGGCCCCGTACGCGGCTAGGCTCCCAAAAAGTCCCACACATGTGGTATCCCCGTACTCAGGAGAAGCAGCTGAATGTATTTTGGGGTGCAATTCCACATAGGCCCATGGCCTGTGTGAGCAATATATCATTTAGTGACAACTTTTTGTAAATATTTTTTTTTTTTGTCATTATTCAATCACTTGGGACAAAAAAAATAAATATTCAATGGGTTCAACATGCCTCTCAGCAATTTCCTTGGGGTGTCTACTTTCCAAAATGGGGTCGTTTGGGGGGTTGTACTGCCCTGCCATTTTAGCACCTCAAGAAATGACATAGGCAGTCATAAACTAAAAGCTGTGTAAATTCCAGAAAATTTACCCTAGTTTGTAGATGCTATAACTTTTGCGCAAACCAATAAATATACGCTTATTGACTTTTTTTTTACCAAAGACATGTGGCCGAATACATTTTGGCCTATATGTATGACTAAAATTGAGTTCATTGGATTTTTTTTATAACAAACAGTAGAAAATATCATTTTTTTTCAAAATTTTCGGTCTTTTTCCGTTTATAGCGCAAAAAATAAAAAACGGCAAAGGTGATCAAATACCATCAAAAGAAAGCTCTATTTGTGGGAAGAAAAGGACGCAAATTTCGTTTGGGTACAGCATTGCATGACCGCGCAATTAGCAGTTAAAGCGACGCAGTGCCAAATTGGAAAAAGTCCTCTGGTCCTTAGGCAGCATAATGGTCCGGGGCTGAAGTGGTTAAATAGCTGACAGGCATTTGAAGTTACTCTTACTGTCAGAGCTGTATCAACCTATCACCATATACCATATAATTGCATATATGGTGCAGTCCACATGGCACCATACAAATTACAAAAATATCAGTGAATTAACCTTTTCCAACCACAAATTAAAAAGACAGCATTGTCTATGGATGGGACTCGCAGCTGCGCATACACCCCTACACACATCCTAACACACTCCTATTGGAATTCCAATTGCATAAATCCTCTTTTACAGATTGCAAATGGGGCTTAAGTAGTTACTAGTAGCAAGCGTCGAGCATAATCACCCTGGATCCAAACAAGAGTAAGGTGTGCATCAACGGCAAGGTGTCAGGTGCAGGCTGGCAGATAAGTGGGGTTCACCGAGTAACCCTATTGGTAATTATACAGTCATTTGGCAGTCCATCCTGAATAGTGTCTCTGTCATGAGGAGACAATGGCTAATGCTCATTAGGGATGAGCTTCGATTTCGAGTCAAACTCATGTTCTGCTCGAACATTGGCTGTTCGCAAGTTCGCCGAACAGCGAACAATTTGGGGTGTTCGCGGCAAATTCGAATGCCGCGGAACACCCTTTAAAAGTCTATGGGAGAAATCTAATTTTAAAGGCTTATATTCATGGTATTGTCATAAAAAGTGTTTGGGGACCTGGGTCCTGCCCCAGGGGACATTGGATCAATGCAGAACAAAGTTTTAAAAACGGACGTTTTTTCGGGAGCAGTGATTTTAATAATGCTTAAAGTGAAACAATAAAAGTGTAATATCTCTTTAAATTTCGTACCTGGGGGTGTCTATAGTATGCCTGTAAAGGGGCGCATGTTTCCCGTGTTTGGAACAGTCTGACGGCAAAATGACATTTCAAAGGAAAAAAGTAATTTAAACTACTCGCGGCTATTAATGAATTGCCGGTCCGACAATACACATAAAAGTTTATTGATAAAAAACGGCATGGGAATTCCCCACAGGGGAACCCCGAACCAAAATTTATCAAAAAAAAATGATGTGGGGGGTCCCCCTAAATTACATACCAGGCCCTTCAGGTCTGGTATAGATATCAAGGGGAACCCCGGCCAAAATGTAAAAAAAAAAAAGGCGTGGGCCCCCCTCAAAATCTATACCAGACCCTTATCCGAGCACGCAACCTGGCAGGCCGCAGGAAAAGAGGGGGGGATGAGAGAGCACTCCCCCCCTCCTGAACTGTACCAGGCCACATGCCCTCAACATTGGGAGGGTGCTTTGGGGTAGCTCCCCAAAACACCTTGTCCCCATGTTGATGAGGACAAGGGCCTCATCCCCACAACCCTGGCCAGTGGTTGTGGGGGCCTGCGGGCGGGGGGCTTATCGGAATCTGGAAGCCCCCTTTAACCCTCCCAATGTTGAGGGCATGTGGCCTAGTACGGTTCAGGGGGGGGCGCTCTCTAGTCCCCCCCTCTTTTCCTGCGGCCTGCCAGGTTGCGTGCTTGGATAAAGGTCTGGCATGGATTTTTGGGGGGACCCCACACCATTTTTTTAAAAATTTTGGTGAGGGGTTCCCCTTAAAATCCATACCAGACCTCAAGGGTCTGGTATAGATTTTGAGGGGGACCCCGCGCCATTTCTTTTTTTAAATTTTGGCCGGGGTTCCCCTTAATATCCATACCAGACCTGAAGGGCCTGGTATGGAATTTAGGGGGACCCCCCACGTCATTTTTTTTTTTTTATTTTGGTTCGGGGTTCCCCTGTAAGAAATTCCCATGTCGTTTTTTAATCAATGAACTTGTGTATTGTCGGACCGGCAAAGCATTAATAGCCGCGAGTAGTTTTAAATGACTTTTTTTCCTTTGAAATGTCATTTTGCTGTCAGACTGTTCTAAACACGGGAAACATGCGCCCCTTTACAGGCATACTATAGACACCCCCCCAGGTACGAAATTTAAAGGGGAATTACACTTTTATTGTTTCACTTTAAGCATTATTAAAATCACTGCTCCTGAAAAAACGGCCGTTTTTAAAACTTTTTTTTGCATTGATCCATGTCCCCTGGGGCAGGACCCAGGTCCCCAAACACTTTTTATGACAATAACTTGCATATAAACCTTTAAAATGAGCACTTTTGATTATTCATGTTCGTGTCCCATAGACTTTAACAGTGTTCTCGTGTTCGAACAAATTTTTTGCCTGTTCGCAAGTTCTGGTGCGAACCGAACAGGGGGGTGTTCGGCTCATCCCTAATGCTCATATAGGTGAGATATATTGCCTAAAGCTGACCAGATTAGTCTCTGATGCCAAGCAGGGGGATACTATACGTCACCAATGCAAGGCTGGGGTGCTGGTGTGTGTTCACCAGAGTGCAAGGGGGGATTTCACCACTTAAGTAATGTTGCCAACTCCCACTGGGGTGCTTGTGAGCATTACCCAGAGTACAGGGGGGATCTGACCACTTCCTTTCTGTTGCCAGCTCCCGCTCTGCATACTGAGTCATTTCAATCCCCTTGCAATTACCTCACCATCTGCGAATGCCCATTGGCAAGCGGTTCTGAGAGAAATCACATGCATGCTGACATCACTCTGACACCTTTCATTAGCCAATCACTGCTAACTTCTTCTGCCTAGCCTGATGTGTCTCTGCCTGCTGCCCAGCCTAATGATCCACTGCCCATTGCCCAGCTTGATGATATGGTGCCTGTTGCCCAGCTTGATGATCCGGTGCCCATTTCCCAGCTTGATGATCTGGTGCCTAGTACCCAGCTTGATGATTTGGTGCCTGCTGGCCAGCCTGATGATTTGGTTCCTGATACCCAGCCAAAGGGGTCGGTGCCTGATGCCCAGCCTGTCTCTGGATGTCCTGTTGCCAACAACATGCCTGCCTCTGATGGTCTGCTGCTCAATGACAAGTCTACCCTTGATTATCTGATGACCCCCCTTCCTCTGCCTCTGATGATCTGGTGCCAGATGTCCAGCCTAATGGTCCCATGCTCGATGTGTAGCCTGCCTCTGATGATCCTCTGACCAATAACCAGCCTGATCTTAGCTATCTTCTACCTATCACCCAGCCGGGTTCTACTGACTCTATGCCAGCTGCTTAGTTGGATTGTCGTGCAAAGGCTAAGTGTCCACCTTCTAATGGGTCTGAAAGCTCTGAGTCCTCACGTGCCTTATATGGGTTACCTGCTTGGCCTGAGATTAGTTTGCCTCAGTTGAGTCCCTCTGGCAGTGTGTTGCTCCTATGGTGCCAAAGCCTGGTGGTCCGGACATACCCTTAGTAACTGGTAGCTGCATTTGCTTCATGGCCCTGGTCGTGGTAAGCTTCAGGGGAATGGCAGAGTAATATCTGTGTCTTGCCATGATCAGGATGCGATTGCCACCGCTTCTGGTGCACTAGTGGACCTGGGTCGGGTACCAGTACCTCGGAGAGACCTAGGTGGCTTTTGATGTGCGGAGTAAGTCCTGGAAATCAGGCAAGCTACGTGATTAAGACGAGACACTTCGTGTCAAGTTCTGGTATTGTCACATGACCTCTGGGACCTCTAAGTTTGCAGGTAACCCATGGGACCCCAGCATTAGAGTACCTGCTGTTTTGAGGGAATTGAAGTGTCGAATGCTGTACATCTTAGAGAATCTGGCCAGCAGGACACCCAGCCAGTTGCTTGACCCCAGCGGTGGGGTACCCAGTCAGTCACCAGACCCAGGGAGTGGGACACTTTGCCTATTGTTGGATCTCGGCAGTAGGGAATCTCGCTTGGAACCCAGCACTTCTTTAGCCTACAAGGAACTTTTGCTCTGGACTTGTGTAACAGATGACTATCTTTTATAGACTTGTTCAGCTATAGCTGTTTGGAGCATCTAGAAGCCGCTCTTTAGAGGAGGGGTATTGTCAGGAATGGGCTCACCTGCTGGTGGCACCCAGATCCATGGGCTGCAGCGGGTGTCTCTCAGCAGCCAGAAGATCATCCCATGTAATCAGTCATCACCTAATGCTTGTTGCAGGATGTGTATTTGAGCCCTGCCTATGCGCTTTATTCCTGCCTTGGTGTTCTGTTTCCACCTGCTGTCCAGTGTTCCAGCATCATGCTTCCTGTTCCTGATCCTGACTCTGCAGCCTGTTTCCTTCCCACCTGCTCTCTCCATCTCCTGTTACCCTCTACCTGTCCTGTCTTGCTCCTGGCTCCCTCTGCTTGATCTGCCGTGCATGACCCTGGTTACGACTATGTTGTGCATTCCCTGTTTGCTGTATATACTTGGTTTGGGCAGTTGTTCATTGTGTGCCACTATTTGGCTATCTGGTTTGTTTACACAGTTTGGTATATTGAAGGTGCGATTACATTTATGTTGTTCACTTATTTTTAAATAAATTATATTTTTTTACACTGTATTTGCGCCTGATGTTTTCTGTGGCAGTCCACACATTTCTGGTCACATCGGTTCCTGACAGGAGGTGTAGTAAGAACCTGTAAGGTGCTTTGTGGGGAGAGGAGAAGTCCAACTCTGCCTCCTTTTTGTCTGCTGGGTCTGGGAAAGTGAGTCCAGAGGAGGCCACCATGGAAGAGGGCAGCTGGAGGGGCAGTGTTGAATTCTTACAGCCAAGTTTTTGTAATAGCAAGTAGATTGAGGGAATTGTAGAGGAAAAGATAATTGACAGAGGTAAGGTGAAAGTGTTTTTTTTGGCTTAAAGTGGATGTAAACCCAATGTCATCCTTTCTAAACTACTGCCCTACTGGGTTATCTATAAGGATATACATGCCTCCTGCATGTATCTTTACCAGTCAAATGTCTCCCCTCTGTCAGTTATTAGACCCGAAAAACTGCATATTCTGTGGGTGGGTCTGTTGTCTGGAGCTCGGTAGGTGGAGTCGTGATGTCAGTAGACTCCCCGCCCACCTCTACACTCCCCTGTGTATTTCTAACACTGAACTTCTGCTGAACTTCTGCTATGATCTCTAACATCCAGTGAAAAGACAGGAAAGTAACCACATAACTTCAGTATGCCAAATCATGCTGAGGTGTGGAACAGCCAATTCTTGCAGAGCTGCCGAAGAAAGGAGTCGGGGAGGGAATTAAAAAACAATGCATGTCTTAGGCTAGTGCACGAGATGTAAATCACCTGTCACTCACAGCAAGGGGGAGTATTTGACAACGTTTTTCTCAGTTTGTCAAGAATTATCTCACTAAACAATAAAAGAGGATTGCTCAGAGATGGATTAACTCTGTGTGGCAAGACTGGGCTCAAATTATAGGAAATCCTATACTCTATAGTATGATATAAAAAAAAAAAAAAATTTCAGGTTTACATCCACTTTAAACAGAGTGCAAAGCAAGAGGAAAACAGCAACATAAGGTTAAGTGTTTGATCTTGGCCAGGGCAGCATAATAAATGTAAGCGCAACTTCCAAAAAAAAACAAGTACAAACAGCACTTTCAAAGTAAGTAAGGCAGAAGTTGAGTTCAGTCATGCAATGTAGCCCAGTGTTTAAAAGAAAAGTTTATTATCTCTCAGCTGGGCATTGTACACACAATGCCTGTGTAGGTGTACCTGAGAGGGTGTGCATGGCTTCTCCCGTCCAAGATTCGCATTAGCTGCTTCCTACCCTGCTCTGCTTCATTTCCTTCCAGCTCTGACTGGCTCTGACCAGCTCCTACCCCTATCCCCTGATCTCCACAAGTCATTCGTATAGGCTGCACTGGCTTGAGCTTTTAGATCAGGGGTCTCAAACTCAAATTACCTGAGGGCCACAAGACAAGTTTTCATATCCCACAGGGGCCGCATGCAAACTTTCAAACTTCAAAAACAGCACTGTTGTCAGCAGACACATTATTAACCCCCAGCACTGGTGTCAGCGGACGCATTATTAACCCCCAGCACTGGTGTCAGCAGACGCATTATTAACCCCCAGCACTGGTGTCAGCAGACGCATTATTAACCCCCAGCACTGGTGTCAGCAGACGCATTATTAACCCCCAGCACTGGTGTCAGCAGACGCATTATTAACCCCCAGCACTGGTGTCAGCAGACACATTATTAACCCCCAGCATTGGTGTCAGCAGACACATTATTAACCCCCAGCATTGGTGTCAGCGGACGCACTATTAACCCCCAGCATTGGTGTCAGCGGACGCACTATTAACCCCCAGCATTGGTGTCAGCGGACGCACTATTAACCCCCAGCATTGGTGTCAGCGCACGCACTATTAACCCCCAGCATTGGTGTCAGCGGATGCACTATTAACCCCCAGCATTGGTGTTAGCGGACGCACTATTAACCCCCACCATTGGTGTTAGTAGATGCACTATTAACCCCAGCATTGGTGTCAGTGGACACACTATTACCCCAAGCACTGGTGTTGGTGATGGGTGGATCCTCCCTCTGCTCTGTTGTCTCTGCTCTCCTGTGCTGTGTCTGTTACCTTTGCTGTGCACGCTGGGCTGCAGCAGCATGTAGGGGAGAGGACACAGGAGAGAGAGAGAAAGCTCCCAGCCGATTCGCGGTGCACCCCACGCAGCCGCCCAGGATTGGCCTGCGGGCTATTTATAACCCTGTGCTGGACTTTGTCTTGTGATACACCCAGTGCTACATTCAGTGCTGGGTCCTGTGTCAAATTCTGTGCTGTATTGCACCCAGTGCTGAACTCTGTGCTAAATCTTATTTTTTCCTTTTAAGAGACGTTATTTGTGCTGTACCTGGTACAACCCTGTTTTGAGTGACAACAAAAGCAATACATAACAGTGCCACTTTAAGGGTTATACTTGGTGACAACCTATGTGTTGCATTTAGAGTAACCCTTCATATTGCACCCCTTGCTATTGATTGTTACTATCTGTTAATACCGGGTGGGAAAGATGGCAACTCGCTCAGCAACATCACGCTCCAACGCGCAAGCACCAGCTCTAAGTAAACACTTGAAGGAACACTTAAAAGGCCGGCTATCCTAAAAACAGAAACAACAAAAACAAGGAGAGCACTCAGGCCCGATGAATAAGTATCTGACAGCAGATAGAGCACCTGATAAAATTACAGAAAGGCCAGAAAGAAGGAGCAGATCAGGCTCTCAAGGGGCTCTCAAGGGGCCTTATGCGCGCAAGGGATTAGTAGATCACCATCCACACATGCTGCTTCCCCCAGCATAGCTCGATTGCATCTCTTTTGGGTTCAGATGGCCCTGAAAACCAGAACCCTGAAATATTTTTAGCTTTTGCAGAATCTAAAGCAAGAGCTGGCCTGGGTGTTTAAAAATTTGGATAAATCAATAAAGAAAGACGCAGTACGTACTTACCTCAATCATCTACTCTCACGTGTGGAAGATAATGAACAGGACAAAGTGATTAAAGACCTTCAAGAAAAGGTTGCAAAGTGAACTATAGCCCAAAGAGTAGCGACTTATACGATGGAAGATTTGGAAAACAGAAATAGGAATAATAACCTCCGTCTACGGGGAATAGATGAGGACTTACAAAACGCAGTTCAGAAAATATTAAACCCTATACTGGTCAGCCTAAGACCAATATTACTTGCTTTGATAGAATGCATGGGATATACCAACCAAGGAATGTTGCCATGGAGCTACCACGTGATGGAATCTGTAGATTACATTACTTTGAAGAGCAAAATACAGTTATGGCTAAATTGTGCCAAACAACTAATGCAAATTTTGAAGGCACCATAACAATACTTGTTTTTTCAGACTTATCAAAATAAACATTTGATCGCCGATGGGCAAAGTGGCCACTCTTGGAAAAGATGTGCTCCGCAGGAATTACATACCATTGGGCCTTTCCAGCCTGCTTAGTGGCAACTAAAGATGGCCACTTGGCAACACTTAGGTTTAAAGAGGACTTACAAAGTTTTTGTTTGGATCTTAATATTGAATTTCTAGAGCTTCCAAATTGGCATGAGGATATAGCTATTGGCCCTGGCTTTACCAGCACTGATCCACCACAGCAGAAAAAAAAATTCTTCACGGAAAATAAATTAATGAAATAAAGAAGAACAGGATTTGAAGCAAGATAAAAAGCAAGAAGGACTGCAAACAAACTTTCCTTTTTTTTTTTTTTTTGCTTACTTCAAGGACCAGTCCTTGGACGGGGAATCAGAACCCCCTTTTTATGTACACCTTGGGCATCTTTTTTTTGTTTTTGGTGACCATCCCCTACCCCTAATAGGCACTTGGGGACTTTGCGTCATGCTGCACATCAGGGATAAATGACACAGGTGTGAACGGGTGATCCGATTCCCCATCTCCTATAGGGTCCACTGCAAATTTTTGTATGGAGTAGCAAGGCTACAATGTGATTTTTGTCTTGATTGGTTTTTAGTGTTTTTCTTCTTTTTTCTCCCTTTTTTTTCTTTTTTTTTCTTTTCCTATGTAACCATTTCCCCACCCCTTTCTTACTACGACAAGATTATTAATGGAAGGAGGGATTTTTGTCACACAATGACTACTTTAACTCTGACCTCTTATAATGTATGAGGCCTGAATATTCCTGGTAAAAGACATCAGATTTTGAGAGAAATACAGTGCATTTCCAGTTCTATTATATTCCTACGAGAAACTCATTTAACGCATCGTTCATATAAAATCTTTACAATACCCTATTTGGTATTATAGTTGATCAGACACCAACAAATCGAAAGGAGTGACCATTGGGTTTCATAAGAATACCTCTTTTTTAGTGGAACAAACGATGAGAGACGACCATGGTAGATTTTTATTTCTTAAGGGCATGATGGGTGGTATACAATTGACTTTAGCCAATATATACTGCCCGAATATTAAAGTGGAACTTCAGTAATTTTTTCAACTTTCCATCTATTAAATCTTCTGCCCTCATTGTTTTAAAGTGGTTGTTAACCCACTTCTATTACATCATCCCATCCTCTCTGCACCATTATAAGAAGTTTTCCCTGTGCTTGTGTTCTGTAAAAAAACTGCACGATTACCTGTATGAGCTCTGGGCGCTCAGCTGATTCCTCTCCTCTGTTCTGTCTCATAGCTTCAGTGGGCGGGACCAAGCCCTCCCGCTGACGTCAGCCGGGGAGGAGATAGAGAGAGGAGACACAGAGCGCCGAACCGATAATCAGCTGAGCAGCGGGAGTGGAGCTCATACAGGTACAATCGTGCAGTATTTTTACAGAACACAGGCACAGGGAAACTTCTGATAATGGTGAAGTTATACAGTATCTCACAAAAGTGAGTGCACCCCTCACATTTTTGTAAATATTTTATTATATTTTTTCATGTGACAACACTGAAGAAATGACACTTTCCTACAATGTAAAGTAGTGAGTATACAGTTTGTATGACAATGTAAATTTGCTGTCCCCTCAAAATAACTCAAAACACAGCCATTAATGTCTAAACCGCTGGCAACAAAAGTGAGTACACCCCTAAATGAAAATATCCAAATTGGGCCCAATTAGCCATATTCCCTCACTGGTGTCATGTGACTTAATAGTTTTACAAAGTCCCAGGTGTGAAAGGGGAGCAGGTGTGTTAAATTTGGTGTTATCGCTCTCACTCTCTCATACTGGTCACTGGAAGTTCAACATGGCACCCCATGGCAAAGAACTCTGAGGATCTGAAAAAAAATAATTGTTGCTCTACATAAAGATGGCCTAGGCTATAAGAAGATTGCCAAGACCCTGAAACTGAGCTGTAGCATGGTGGCCAAGACCATACAGCGATTTAACAGGAAAGGTTCCACTCAGAACAGGCCTCGCCATGGTCAACCAAAGAAGTTGAGTGCACATGCTCAGCGTCAAATCAAGAGGTTGCCTTTGGGAAATAGACGTATGAGTGCTGCCAGCATTGCTGAATAGGTTGAAGGGTAGGGGGGGTCAGCCTGTCAGTGCTCAGACCATACACCGCACACTGCATCAAATTGGTCTGCATGGCTGTCACCCCAGAAGGAAGCCTCTTATAAAGATGATGCACAAGAAAACAGTTTGCTGAAGACAAGCACACTAAGGACATGGATTATTGGAACCATGTCCTGTGGTCTGATGAGACCAAGATAAAGTTATTTGGTTCAGATGGTGTCAAGCTTGTGTGACAGCAACCAGGTGAGGAGTACATAGACAAGTGTGTCTTGCCTACAGCCAAGCATGGTGGTGGGAGTGTCATGGTCTATGGCTGCATGAGTGCTGCCAGCACTGGGGAGCTACAGTTCATTGCGGGAACTATGAATGCCAACATGCACTGTGACATACTGAAGCAGAGCATGATCCCCTCCCTTCGGAGACTGGGCAGTATTCCAACATGATAATGACCCCAAACACACCTCCAAGACGACCACTGCCTTGCTAAAGAAGCTGAGGGTAAATGTAATGGACTGGCCAAGCATGTCTCCCCAGACCTAAACACTATTGAGCATCTGTGGGTCATCCTCAAACAGAAGGTGGAGGACTGCAAGGTCTCTAACATCCACCAGCTCTGTGATGTCATCATGGAGGAGTGGAAGAGGACTCCAGTGGCAACCTGTGAAGCTCTGGTGAACTCCATGCCCAAGAGGGTTAAGGCAGTGCTGGAAAATAATGGTGGCCACACAAAATATTGACATATTGGGCCCAATTTGGACAATTTCACTTAGGGGTGTACTCACTTTTGTTGCCAGGGGTTTAGACATTAATGGCTGTGTGTTGAGTTATTTTGCGAGGGACAGCAAATTTACACTGTTATACAAGCTGTACACTCACTACTTTACATTGTAGCAAAGTGTCATTTCTTCAGTGTTGTCACATGAAAAGATAGAATAAAATATTTACAAAAATCTGAGGGGTGTACTCACTTTTGTGAGATACTGTATATACGGATATATATACATACATACATACATACATACACACACACACATATACACACACATCATATACAAATGATGTAATAGAAGATATGAGAGCACGTAGAGCAGCAGGAGCGGAGGGGGGGCGGGCACATTGTACAAGCAGAGAGAGGAGGGGGGAGAAGGACATAGGAGACAGACACAGAAGAGCAGGCTGTGGCTGACGGAATCACACAAACGGAAAACGATGTCAGGGGCTCAGCAGCCATGATTATCTTGGTCTGTTTGCAGAGGGGAGAGCATAGCCAGGCAGGATCAGCCAGGTATTTCAGGTCCAAATGACACAGCACAAGCGCTGTGCTGTATAACATGCTTTAAGGGAACAGGATCTGTATTTTTTTTTTTTTGGGTTAACAAACGCTTTAACTTTGGATATTAAAACATTTTTTCTGCTAGTAAATACCTTATACAGCCCACTTCCTGTTTCTTGTCTGGTAAAAAGCCTAGGCGTATGACATCATGCACAGCTCTTTCTCTCACTCTCGTGAGAGTTTGCCAGGAAGGAGGGCCAATGAGGGCTTCAGAGCTGGAGGCGTGCCTCTGGGTGTCTGTGTAAATCCAGGAAGTGAAGAGGCAGCAGCTTCAGCTGCCCACAGTTAAAATCCCTGCAACAGGGAGATTTCTGCAGCATATTTGGCAAGTACAGAATCACAGTATATATAAAATAATATGCAAAGTGGTTGGAGGGAAGCATCAGAATGGCAGAGATGCTTTTATTACAAATTATATGAGCTTTTATATGAGCAGATTGAAAGACTTTGCCAAGGGAGCTATTATATTAGGAAGTGATATTGATATGATCTTAGATCCTTTAATGGATACATCTAGAAGTCGCTCAAATATTTCATGTAAATGTCTATCTCAGGTGAAGAAAAATGTATATAAATACCAATTAGTTGATGTTTGGAGAATTTTAAATCCCATGAAACGTGACTATTCCTATTACTCTATTCTTATTCTAGAATAGATAATATTTTTATAGATCATTATCTCCCTTGGTTAAAAGCTAATATTGGGACTAGTACTAATTCACATCAGGCTCCTGTTTCAATTAGTTTGAAATTTCCTGGTCAGCCCAAACAAAAATCTAGTTGGAAATTGAATGATTTTCTTTTCTCTGAAACTACGGATTATACAGCCCTCTCAAACACTTTGACCTGCTATTTTGCAGAAAACAAGTCACCAGAAATGCCCGAGTCTTCCTTGTGGGAGGCCCATATGAAGAAAAAACAACATAAAAAAAAATGACAGAACTTTTATGACAGGTTGTCGATTTAGAGAGGAAACAAACTTTCACATCAACGGGCCGCCCTGCTAGATCTTACACGGAAAAGTGAAGAGTTAAAATTACTACTTCAAACGGATTTTAAAAGGTGTTCCCAGTTAGTATCGCAGAGATGGTACGAATGGGGGAGACAAACCAAGTAAAATGCTGGCACAATCACTGCAGGAAAAGAAAGACGATTACTTTTCTTCCTATGATTAAATCTTATTGCGGGAAAATTGCTCACACTGCATTGCACAGACTTTTTCTGATTTTTACGCAGACTTGTACAATGTGAGAGGTAAATTAAGTCAAGAATTAACAGTGGAAAGACATAGAAAAACTACTTACAACAAGTAAAGTTGCCTAAACTTTCTAAAGAACGCCTTCAAAAGTTAGAATATGAATTTACGGTTGAGGAATTCTATGCAGCTTTAAAGTCAACACCGAAAGGTAAAGCACCAGGCCCAGATGGGTGTACAATTTCTTATTATAAATGCATAGAATGCATTAAGGTGAAAAACCATGAGGGTTTACAACCCCTTTAAGAAAATGTTTTTATTGTTGTGTTGATGTCTTGGATTGTGTGCATGAAATATTAATCACCAGAAATTCCGGTTTTATATGGAATTGTATTATTATACTTGTATATTAATACATTTTATTTACTTATTAATTTAATTGGGAGATATTTATAGCCCTTTCTTTTTTCAATCTAGAACGAAGCTGCCTCTTCTTCTAACTTCCCCTCTAAAATGCTGTGGGCCCTAATAGTTACCATACCCAAGCCAGCAACTTCTGTCCAATTTTGCAACATCAGAATATACGCTAAAATATTGCTTTACAGACCAAATTAAATCATGCCATCTCTTATTTGCCCTGAGGATTTACAAAAGGATGACAGGTATCAGATGCAACCCGTAGAGTGATTGATATTATATCCCAAACTCACATTCGTCCTTGACACTGAAAAAGTGTTTGATAAAATACACTGGACCTACTTATCTCAGACCCTTACTAAATTCCACGTTTACGAAATGATTATAAAAGCAATTTTAGCTCTATATTTAAAACTGACAGCCCAAGTTTACACATCTCATATATTTTCTAAAGCTTTTCTGATTACTAATGGCACACACCAGGACTGATGTTATCTTGATGTTAACAAACCCTACCCGTTTCATTCAGGGCCGATGTTAGAAATCATGGGGCCACATACAGCCTACCTGGCAGAGGCAAGCCCAATCTCCCCCTCCATCTAGCCCACATGCAGCCAGTGGAGATGAAGGAGGCGGTGTGGACTGTGAGCAGTGGAGAAATGTGGGTTTGGCAGTATTGCAATAACAGTAGGGTTAAAAACAGAAGGGTTTAAAACGCGTATAGAGCACAGTGCTCAAATGTATTTAACAATTTAACATGCTGAGTGCAGATCAAGGTGTATATATGTAAATTACAAAATGCAGGTGTCAAGAAGATGTAATGAACACAGAGCGTAGGTTTAAGGAGTATGTACTGTATGCACGAGTCAGGGGTATGTACAGGAAAGTTTAATATACAGAGTCCAGGAATCAGGAGTGGGTAATGTACATAGTCAGGGGTCAGGAATGGGTAACGTGCATAGTTCAGAGGTCAGGAGTGGGTAATGCATAGAATGCAGGGGTCTGGAGTATTTAACATACAGAGTGCAGGGGTCAGAAGCCGTAACAGGCAAAGGCAGAAAATGGACCCCCCAATCACATTTGATGGCCAAAAACAGCCCATACCATTGAAGGGGGCTCTCCTTGCACAATGAATGTAGTTGCAGCAAGATTGTGCAGTTTTTTAGGGATTAAATCAGGAAGTGAGGAGGCAATATATTGCTTCCCCACTGCTTTGCATACACCCTCTGAAAAGTGACCCACTGTGGATCACTCTTCATTGGACGACACAAGCATGCACTAATCCACAACAATAATGCCTCTGAGATGTGTCACACCAACCACGTGGTTACTGCCAGAGCGTCTAATTACTTCAAGAGACTTATCATTAAAATAAATCAACATGATAGAAACTACAACAGGGAAAATAATTTCACTCTAGGCACAGTGAATATCCACAATCTTTTAGTTATGTGGGAGGGCAGTATGCAGTATGGCCAACCTAATGCTCAGAGCCCGGGCCCAGTCTTCCCCCAACCAACCCCCCCTCCGACTTCCCAAGCACTTGGTCCTGCTAGCTTCTTAAATATGGTGTCCTTTTTCAGTGCTTCTCCTGGGGGGATCTTGGGAGCTGAGAGCTATGAGCCTGGGGACCGTCCAGAAGCTCCCATTCCTTCTTCCTGGGTAGAGATGGGCTAACAATTTGAGGCAAGCAAAAGTTCGGCCCGAACTTCGCCTGTTCAGCGAACATCTGAATTTCCGGGTAGCTCGGCGGGATGTTCGCCCACCGAGCACCCCACAATGCACTGTGCACTTCACAGTGCATTCTAGGTCCCTAATTGGATGAAGCCTTGCCCCTTAACCAGCAGATCAGGTGTAAGGCTTTGACAATTAGCACGGTCAGAGTTCTGATTGGACAAACTGATGATTACTTTCTCCAATTATGGCTCAGTGCTCAAAGTCCAACCCCACACTATAAAAGGTAACTTCACATAGAAATCTCTTGTAGTCTGTTGGAGTAGAGATAGATAGAGCAGGACTCAGTTTGCTACTAGCAGCTAGTGTGTTCACTTATTGTGACTCTAAGTGTAGAGCAGAGGCAGCCCTTTAATTAGGCAAATTAGGCAGTCGCCTAAGGCCTCGCACTCACATGGGCCTTGCAGCCGCCTATTTTGCCTAATTGAAGACTGGCCTCTGGATATTCAGGACCGTGGCTGACAACAATGCCCCTGTGGGTCTGCGCTCCGGCCTGTGAGCCTGCAAGCTCCATGTGTGCCTGCAAGCTCCATGGCCAAGTAGTGGAGCGAGAGGTTGTGACCATGGCTGTGTGTCTAGGGGAGGAGGCCGGGCCAGCACTGTGTTGTCCGGGGGGAGGAGAAGAGGAGGAGATTCCCTACGGTAGCCGGAGTAAAATAATAATAGAATGAAATATTCTCACACTGCGCTGGAGCCTCAGATCGCCCAACCTCTCCATCACCCCCACTCACTGGAATGCTTCGCAGAGCAGTCCCAGCACACCCAGAGACACCCAGCGTCTGGTAATCAGTGGTGAGGAGGAAGAGGAGGGTCCCCGGGGAAGAGGCCTCACCAGGGCTGGATGGAGCCGATGGATCCTGTAGGGGGATGGAAGAAGGAGGTTAGAGAAAAAGGGGTGGCTGGGCTGCCCCTCTCCAGGATTGTCAATCAGGACTGGGGATCAGGGGCTTCAGCTGCAGGGAGAGACAGAGCTATTATGCCACATCCCCCATCTGCAGCTGGCTACCACCAGCATGAGAGAGATCCAGGCTTTCCATCCCTGCTCCTCCAGCATTCAGCCTGCCTCAACCACAGCGACTGGTCTTTATATCCACCCCCTGTCCTATCCCCTCCACTAGCTATGTCCTTTCCTCCTGATTATCAGTGCCACAAACAGTCAGGACAGTCAAGTCCTCTGCCAGTGTCCCAATGTGCCCACCTTGGATTGACAGCCCCTGATGCCTCCCTCCACCCCACCCTCATCCCCACCTACGCAGTGCGCCTCTGCAAGGGGTTGGGAGGTCCCAGTCCAGTGCCAATCTTCAGCCATCCTGCGCTGGCACTGTCTGCTGATCAGCTTCTCAGCCGCTGTTTCCCACCAGGAGCTCTTCCCATACGGGGAGTCCCGCAGGACCTACTGCTGCCCGATGGGGGTGATGAGACCTCTGAGGTGGTGAAACTCGCACAGCCCCTTCTCTTCTATGAAGCCATGTTCAAGGAGCTCTATGAGTACAGTACTAAGAGAGAGGTCACTGAGGGCAACAATAAGATAGAAAACACCAGTACCAAGATAGAGAGCACTGACACCAGCACTGAGATAGAGAGCACTGACACCAGCACTGAGATAGAGGGCACTGAAAATAGTACCAAGATAGAGATCACTGACACCAGTGCAGAGAAAGAAAGCACTGACACCAGCAACCAGACAGAGAGCACTGACACCAGCACCGAGACAGAGAACACTGACACCAGCACTGAGATAGAGAGCACGGAAAATAGTACCAAGATAGAAAGCTATGACACTAGCACTGAGATAGAGAGCACTGACACCAGCACTATGATAGAGAGCACTGACACCAGCACTAAGATAGAGAGAACTGACACCAACACTGAGATAGAGAGAACTGACATTAGCACTGAGAGAGTGTGCACTGACACCAGCATCGAGATAGAGCGAACTGACACTAGCACTGAGAAAGTGTGCACTGACACCAGTACTGAGAGAGAGGTCACTGGGAGCAACAATGAGATAGAGGACACTGACACCAGCACAGAGACAGAGAGCACTTACTCTTAGTATATGCAATTTATACAGTTCATTTTTTTATCGCTTAAATTATTTTTCACATTACAGGAGTGAGTGACTAGGTTTTGGCTAAGGCCTCACAAAGCCGAGAGTCGCCTCTGGTGTAGAGTGTCAGCTTAGTGTTAGTATAGTGTGTGAAAATAGTGTGTCAATGTAGTGTGTTACTGTAGTGCAGTGTTTAACACAGCTGTACATAACATTTAGTGCTAAACACAATGCTGTATACCCTTTTTTTTTTTTTTGGTTGCTACGTTTTTGTTTTTTTCTTTGTCCCTTGCCTCCCCCTCTTTTTTTTTTAAATTGTCAGCATTTTTTTAAATGACCTGGACCGGACGGCTATATGGCACTTTATTATAGGTAGTTAGCTGACATTGTAGCTCCACACCCGACAGCTATGTACAACTCCGTTAAAGATGGCCAGAGTTTTACATCCGATCTTTTAACCCCTAATATTGTGATGCTCCCTAAACTGGACCGTGATCATTCTTTCTGTGTAAATTTCAGACCCATCCCCCTAATTATAATATATATGAAAATCCTGACCAAAATCCTGGCTAACCGCTTAAATTATTTTCTTCCCATTTAGTTAAGAAGGACCAAGTAGGTTTTGTACCACAGAGGCAGGCGGGGGACGCTATTAGGCAAATATTGCAACTACAACATATAGCCCACAACCGCTTGTTGGAATTAATGCTTTTGTCTCTTGATGTGAATAAGGCCTTTGACACTTTGTCATAGCCTTATCTTATGTCAGTACTTCGCCATTATGGATTTGGGGCCTCATTCATGTGATGGATGACAGTCCTATACAACTCCCCACGGGCTAAAAGTTTGTCGCTATTCCACGAGCGGGCGCAATTTTGAAGCTTGACATGTTAGGCATCAATTTACTCAGCGTAACATTATTTTTCACAATATAGAAAAAAATTGGGCTAACTTTACTGGGGTCTTATTTTTTAATTAAAAAAAACTATAACATAGGATGACACCTATAAAGAGTCTGATAGAACTGCACACCCCGAGATATATATTGGCAAAAAAAGATTGGAAGTTCCCCATGGGGTTTTTTAGCAGCAAATATAGATCAAATACAAATCAAAAAAGTAATTTTGTATAAAAATAGATTTTATTAACACAATACTCCGAACATAGATTTTGACGGTATAGAAGTTTAAAACATGAGCTCTGGTTAACATGATACAAGATACGATAATAGATCAAACAATTAGTAATGCATAAAGACAACTGTTATGGGGGGTATGCATCCAACAATGCTACCTACAATATTAAACATAATTATACTATCCGATGTTGGAAAGAAAAACCCCAATGCATTTCAACCTTATTGGGTCATGGTCTTCCTCAGGGGGTCCTTAAATTTCTACAAGTACATCAGAAAGAAACAACATTTTAATATTATTTTAATATATTCTATACATATGTTCGTGTGAACTCGTTTATGCGGAGACTTCGTTAAAAGAGCATAAAAAAGAAACCAAAGATGCCCCCTCTTACGATGCTGGATTCTGCTGGAAAGTTGTCCCTATTGTTGTATATGTTGTAATATTTTCACCGATTTATGTGGGACATTGTTGTGTGTATGTACACATGCAGTCAATGTTGACCAGGCCAGAATGACATAGCAAGATAACAGCTGAAGACCCTTTGATGTGTTAGTCTTATGCAAGTCTACCTAGGGGTGTGAGGTATGGGCTGTTAACCTAACTGAACATTTCAAAGGGTACATTGTTTAAAGGACCATAGAAGAAGTATTTATTGATGGTAATTAGACTTGAGGGGGTAACAATAAGATCAAAGAGTATTATGGGTTGACCTAGCAGAAACTCCCTCTTAGTGGACTAGTATTTCATAGAGGACATTCAAGCTGGCATTTAGTTTTTGGGAGAGGCTTGTCTGTGTATGCACACAGACCTATGAACATGGGGTTCTGAATTATATCTACTCTGTCGGATTTTTCTGTCATCTGTGGACTTTGGACTTTGTTCTGTGTTGGAAGTCAATAAAGTGCATCTCTCTGGAAGAATTGGGTTGCTGCGGAAGAGTACTTACATCATCATCATAATACCTAAATATTAATTAACTATACTACTATACATATACCCGATCACTACATTGGTGCCGTTCAAGCGACCAGAAGAGCATTTTCGGACTTAGTAACAGAAGTCGGTGGTGACAACAATCCTGTGAGGTGGACAGAAGTCCGATGAAGAACCAAGAGCTGTGCTGTGACTCTAATGTCTGGTTGTGACATAAGAGAGTCTGATCTACAAATTTAAACAAGTTGGGAACCCCAAAATTATTCTCTGGAGACTGGAAACAACAACAAAAAAAGGACTGTGTCGTGTACCAGAAGACCTGAAGTGGAAGCTGAAGGAGTAATAATGCGCTGAGTAAAATATTTTCTTTTTTTTTAAATTATTAGTAATATAGTCAAAATGCTTACTCCTGTGTGAAGCTAGTGTCAGTTATGATAAAGTTAACAGATGGGTATTAAAATGTATTAAGCGCCATGGCGGTCCTTATGAAATTCCAGAAAAATGTAAGCAGACGTGGACGATGATGAAGGAATTTTTAGAGAAAAATGTTTTTGATAGCAAAATTTCAGAGAGTAAAAGAAAAGGTTGTATTATACAGGGCTTGTTATCTTGCTGTTTAACAATGGAAAGTTCTTCAAAAGGTAAGGTTGAGGAAATTACCCAGTTACAGAAGGCAGTTGATAATAGCAACAATGTTTGTGAGAGGTTACAAAACCAATCAGACACCGAGACAGTAAATTTAAAATTGCATGCGGTTACGATTGGAGAAGCTTTACTTGAGAAATCTAAACATTGTGATGAATTATCAAAGGAAAATGAGAGATTAAAATTAAGAATTATGGAATTAGAGAAGAGATCTCAGGAATGCAGATATGCATCAGACCTTGGATTCAGCAATCTGCAGCAAACAGAACCTCATATTAAATCTGATAATTCATTACCAGCTGCCCCCACTGTGACTACCACAGTTTATAACAATAATAATAATACAGGTGAAGTTCAGCTTGTAATGAAGCCTTTGAAATCAAAATTATTAGACGCAATTCTTAAAGAAATAGGAATGGTTCCATACCATAATTTAAACAGATTTTTAAAATGGTTTTGTGACGTGCAGCAAGTCAGAGATATGTACAATCTCAACCCATCTGACTTAGAAAGAGTTTTGCAGCATTCTGTAGGAAGTGGTCTTTGGATGAGAATTAAACAAATCTGTATTCAGCCTCTGAGGACAAGGGACATATTACTGGAATTATTATGTGTTTTGTATGGTGTACGTTCTGATGTTACTATTCATGGGAAGATCCAACAAATGAATCTCCCTATGAATTGTCACACAGGATAGCAACTATTATGGAATTATTGGTCAGTAATAATCTTGCATTTGAGCGTGGGGGCTTGATACATCTGAGTATGTTTCTAGATGCGTTGCATGAAGATATCAAACAAAATATTTTATTAGTTACCCCAAATCCTCATGATTTAAAAGACATATTGTTGAGAGCAGACCATTTATGGAGAAAGTCAAATGAGCAGGCTGTCAAAATTGATTTAGCCACATTGTTTAGGACAAATACTGAGCATAAAGATCAGAAGATAATACCCTATGATAATAGCCAGAGAGGACACTCTGGGTCAAACATAGGTGATATTAATATGAAAAACAGAGCTGAACAAAATAATAAGAAAAGGTCCAAGACTTGGATACCGTTTTCTCAGTTAAAACAGAAATATGACCACCTGAAGATTGAGTATGACAAGATGAGAGGGGAACGTGATACATTATTAGAGCAGTTTAAGGGGGTACAGGGCGTCCTGAATGTACAAGATGTTTCTCCAGATCATTCTCCAGATCTGTTCTTGAATGCAAATGACACTTCTCTAGCAGTGGGGGTGAATTAGCTCCAAACTGTAAACGTGTAAATAGTGTTTTGTTTTAACTTCAAACAACGTTTAAGGACCTCGCTAATTAGTTTTGTTGGAGAGTTTTTTTGTCTTTCAGATATTGACATTTAAATGACGGTAAATAGCAGAAGCACAGTCTGAAATTGCTGGCTAGTGGGGGAGAATTATGGAAGAAATGCTGAATAGACAACAAGGAATTATACAGAATTCATGGACTCTCTCAATATTCATCAAGCAATGGACCTTTTTTTTTCTTTTTTCTTCAACGCCCTAATTTTTAATTTTTCTCCCTTTTCCTGATACATTTTGCTTTTCATTTTATTTTCTTTATGTTTTATTTCTTGAACTTTATCTTAAAACCAAAGAGAAGCATTTTAACCTAAAATAATTTTCATAACATCTGTACATATTACATAATGCGTATTGATCAATATATTTGACATCTAAGGTGAGATGCTGCACAATGGCTTGGCATAGCATAAATTATAGTATGTTGGGTGGTTTTCCTAAATTTATAAGAGGGGTGAGTGAAATTCATCACTCTAGTCATGATTTGAAACTTTGTTGATTCAGTTGTTTATAATATGCTAAAGGCTATGACATATATGGATGAAAAAGACCTTTCTACCTTTTATGGTGAAGATACTGGCAAGAATTTCCACTGCCGCTTTGTCTGGATAGAAGATCTGATAAACACTGATGACTCTATCTGAACCATTCTGTGGGGGTATATCTATATGTATATGTTGGTATACCATTCAAGTGTAATTGTGGACTGAATGATCCAAGTAACTGCTTTATTGAAGGCAATGAGGGGTCGGCCTACAGCAAATTACAAAAGCAAATTGTGACTGGCAATCAACAAAGATGGACTCATGAATGTCAAGTACAAGGAAATTGTTTGCAGCACAGTTCTTACTGCCATATCCAAACCTTTTTGACCTTGAAAGTGAGTGCTGGCACATTAATAATTCTTCTTACTATAAAGATGAAAGTAGAGTGTTTGCGTAAAAGCATCTTTAAAATGGAAAGCTTGAGCCTGGAGATGAAAAAAATCCTGGAGTTATGTGGATTGGAGTTCCCAGAGCATATAAAGTTTACTTTCAGTGAGATGGTGAGAGATGTGATGAAGTCAGACCAAAGGATGGACTGTGACATCAGCTTGTCTTTGCGCAATAATCAAGATCTTGATGTGATATAATAAGGCCTAACAGCTATATGGGCCACTGACGTTTACCAAATCCTTTTCCAGTCATGGTCTAAAAGTTATATTATCTAATAACTGTTTCATGGGGATATTTTAGAGGCTGGTGAAGAGAGATGTAACCAGTTTCAACTTCATATTTTATATGAGCCATTGTAAAGCATCCAGTACCTTAAATCGTAATGATATTTTTTGTTGTTTGATTTATGGGTCAGTTCTAGTAGTTAGAACCGACCCAAGTGGGGGTATATGTTGTATATGTTGTAATATTTTGACATGGGATAAACAGTTCAATCTCTGTATTTGCAGACGATACTAAGCTAAGCAGGGCAATAACTTCTCCGCAGGATGTGGAAATCTTGCAAAAAGACCTGAACAAATTAATGGGGTGGGCGACTACATGGCAAATGAGGTTCAATGTAGAAAAATGTAAAATAATGCATTTGGGTGGCAAAAATATGAATGCAATCTATACACTGGGGGGAGAACCTCTGGGGGAATCTAGGATGGAAAAGGACCTGGGGGTCCTAGTGGATGATAGGCTCAGCAATGGCATGCAATGCCAAGCTGCTGCTAATAAAGAAAACAGAATTTTGGCATGCATTAAAAGGGGGATCAACTGCAGAGATAAAACGATAATTCTCCCACTCTACAAGACTCTGGTCCGCCCGCACCTGGAGTATGCTGTCCAGTTCTGGGCACTGTCACGGGCATGGCCAGAGCAGAGGCTGTTGGAGAGGACTGTGTGCAAGCCTGTTGCCCACCGATTATGGGCCCTAGCATTTGAGGTGAATGAGAAATCCAGTCTGAACTGTATTAATCGGACTCAGTCATGTATATATTGTATGGGGACTCCTTACTGTATATTTGTGTCCCTGAAGAGGGAGGGGGGATTCCTCCAGCAGCCCCCTGCTGATAAGACTGATTCATTCTGCTGGGACACATCCTGTGAGGAGATGCTGGTGTTATCAACATGTGTTTATGTTAATTGAGAGAGCTGATCACATTAGCCACCAGCCCTGGCTAATAGACGAATGGTCTAGGCTGAGGAGGGGGGAGATTGTTGTTTGTATTGTTAATTGTATTAATGTGTGAAGCTCGGTGCCCACAAGACTGTCATCTGGTCTGGGTACATTTTGTAGTAAATTAGGTCATGTTAATTAGGTTAGCTTTGAGTCATCCCTGCTGTATAAAGGTCTGTGAGATCTCAAAATAAAGACAGTTCTGATGTACTCCAAGACTGGTGTTGTCTAGTTCTTGGGGTTCCTATGGCCAGATCCATTGGACTCCTGTTCCAGAACTTAGGAAGCGGTATATGACGGAAGCACTCAAGCGGAGTGTGGGGCGTTCCGTGACATTGGTGGCAAGCAGCGGGAAAGCTTCCTGAAGTCTGAAGTCTGGGACATCCAAACCTCCAACTGGATCCAAGATCAGCATAGCAGACTTCAGTCACCCCAGCGGAGATATGGACCTGGCATCAGAATTCCCGGGGCTGCTGCGGATCATCCTTTCAACGTACACCAGGACTGTGTCTGAGGATGAATACCTGGAGCTCAGGCAGCTGATTCGGGTGGAGCTCTGGATTGCAGCCCTCCGTCTCTCTGGTATAAAACAGGGCAAGTGCTTTCCAACCCAAGAGCAACGGGCCAGTGACCAACGGGCATTGCGGATGGCATTCCTGGGAGAGCAGCCCCAGGAGCAATGGGTGACTGAGTTGGACAGGTTGGTCCAGCAGGAGATAGAGCTGGACAATCGATATCGGGCTCTGCAATGGCACGCAGAGGAGGGATATTTAGGGGAGACAACAGAATGCTCTCCGGAGGGATATGACTTTGGCGGCCCTGGATTGCTGTGGGAGAACCTTACAGAGCTTTTTATGTTTGGCGATGAAGGGGAACCTGACCTTGAGGACATGAGAGACTATAGAGAGTCTATGCTCGGTCTTGCAGGGGTCTCAGAGCTCAAACCTGATCTGGACCATTTGCTAAGGAAGGAGCAGCATCTGGAAAGGGCATACAGGAAACTGCTAGAACAAGTTCAGCAGCATGCCAGAGAATCGGCAGTGGAAAATCCGGAGATTGCCGTCCCCAAACCTGAAGTGCTGACAACAGGGCAGAGCTCTGCTAACCTCTGTCCAGAAATGATAACATCTTCTGGGTTCCATGGACAGGAGATGGTGAACCCCTATTCCCCGACATCAGTTGCAGAGACATGGGATTTGATAGACTTTTCTGCTGAGGAAGAACAACCTGATGAGCCTCCAGCAGAAGAGCTGCTATCAGGGCCAAAGTTCACTGTGTTCTGCCCAGCACCAACAGTGGCTTCGGCCTTCCTGAGAGAAGAGGTAGTCGGCCTTTCTCCCACAACACTGACAGGGACATGTGATTTTCTGCCAGCAGCATCTATGGAGTTAAAACAAACTTCTCCAGCTGAAGATCTGGTAACTGAACAGAGGGTCCAAGACCTCTGTCCCACACTTTTACCACTTCCAGAGACTGGGGATTTAATAGACATTTCTGTAGAGGAGGAACCACCTAGCAAACCCCCAGCAGAAGTGCTGGCAACCGGACAGAGGGTCCAAGACCTCTGCCCCACACCTGCAGCAATTGTGGAGGCTCAGGGTGAGAAGATGGCAATCACTTCCCAGCAGCAGATACAGGGGGAGAAGGGAGAGGAGGTGTGTGTTGTCCCTCCCCAACAGTTGGCCAGGGTGGAGGAAGTGGGCTTTCCTCCCCAGCAAAGATCCGTGTACCTGGGAGACAGTACCATCGACATGTCGTCCCAGCAGCCAGATGAGGGAATGGAAAAGGAAGCAGCCGGCTCACCTCCCCAATGGCAGCTACACAGTTTGGGAGTGGAGGAAGCCAGCTGCCTGCCCCAACAGTTAGCCGGAGCAGAGGATGCGGAGTCCCCAGCAGAAGTGCTGGCAACAGGGCAGAGTGCTACCAACCTCTGCCCAGCACCGGCAACAACTACAGAGTTCCAGGGAGGCGGGTCAGTTAGCCGGAACAGATGGTGTGGGGTTTCCAGCAGAAGGGCTGGCAACAGGGCCGAGGACTGCTGGACTCTGCCCTCAACTAACAGAGGATGGATTTCCTGTGACGGTGGATGGAACTTCAGTCTCCACCTGTATACCCCAGGGATGCTGGGCAGTGGGCCCAGATCCCCAACAGCATGACAGAGTGAGCCCAGTCACCCTGTCTTCTCTCCAGCGGCAGATATGTTCTCTGAGAGAGGCAGAGGATGGCTGGGTGAGTAATGCACTGTTTGGGATAATTTGTTTGGGGTACTGTGTGGGTACAGGCAGTAGAGGACTGGAGCTGTTTACTAACTTCGGAGTCAACCCGTCTGGGGTCTCCTCCTGTGTTAGTCTCCTGCCGAAAGGGGAGAAATGTCACGGGCATGGCCAGAGCGGAGGCTGTTGGAGAGGACTGTGTGCAAGCCTGTTGCCCACCGATTATGGGCCCTAGCATTTGAGGTGAATGAGAAATCCAGTCTGAACTGTATTAATCGGACTCAGTCATGTATATATTGTATGGGGACTCCTTACTGTATATTTGTGTCCCTGAAGAGGGAGGGGGGATTCCTCCAGCAGCCCCCTGCTGATAAGACTGATTCATTCTGCTGGGACACATCCTGTGAGGAGATGCTGGTGTTATCAACATGTGTTTATGTCATTTGAGAGAGCTGATCACATTAGCCACCAGCCCTGGCTAATAGACGAATGGTCTAGGCTGAGGAGGGGGGAGATTGTTGTTTGTATTGTTAATTGTATTAATGTGTGAAGCTCGGTGCCCACAAGACTGTCATCTGGTCTGGGTACATTTTGTAGTAAATTAGGTCATGTTAATTAGGTTAGCTTGAGTCATCCCTGCTGTATAAAGGTCTGTGAGATCTCAAAATAAAGACAGTTCTGATGTACTCCAAGACTGGTGTTGTCTAGTTCTTGGGGTTCCTATGGCCAGATCCATTGGACTCCTGTTCCAGAACTTAGGAAGCGGTATATGACGGAAGCACTCAAGCGGAGTGTGGGGCGTTCCGTGACAGGCACCAATCCTCAGGAGGGACGTACTGGAAATGGAGCGAGTACAAAGAAGGGCAACAAAGCTAATAAAGGGTCTGGAGGATCTTAGTTATGAGGAAAGGTTGCGAGCACTGAACTTATTCTCTCTGGAGAAGAGACGCTTGAGAGGGGATATGATTTCAATTTACAAATACTGTACTGGTGACCCCACAATAGGGATAAAACTTTTTCGCAGAAGAGAGTTTAATAAGACTCGTGGCCACTCATTACAATTAGAAGAAAAGAGGTTTAACCTTAAACTACGTAGAGGGTTCTTTACTGTAAGAGCGGCAAGGATGTGGAATTCCCTTCCACAGGCGGTGGTCTCAGCGGGGAGCATTGATAGCTTCAAGAAACTATTAGATAATCACCTGAATGACTGCAATATACAGGGATATGTAATGTAATACTGACACATAATCACACACATAGGTTGGACTTGATGGACTTGTGTCTTTTTTCAACCTCACCTACTATGTAACTATGTGTCTTGTATCATGTTAACCGGAGCTCATGTTTTAAACTTCTATACCGTCAAAATCTATGTTCAGAGTATTGTGTTAATAAAATCTATTTTTATACAAAATTACTTTTTTGATTTGTATTTGATCTATATTTGCTGCTAAAAAAACCCATGGGGAACTTCCAATCTTTTTTTGCCATTTTTTAATTAAAAAAAGTGTATTTTTTCCCAAAAAATTGCGCTTGTAAGACCGCTGTGCAAATACGGTATGACATAAAGTATTGCAACAACCGCCATTTTATTCTCTAGAGTGTTGTTTGGGGGTTCTAAGTAATTTTCTAGCAAAAAAAAAATGATTTTTAACTTGTTAACAACAAATCTCAAAAAGAGGTTCGGTCCTTAAGTAGTTAATTTCCTCAGCCCCCCCCCACTTCACAGTCCTCAGCCTCCCCCCCCACCCCACTTCAATGTCATCAGCCCCCACATCACAGTTCTCAGTCTCCTCCAATTTTAATGTCATCCGCTCCAAATATCACTGTCCTCAGCACACACATTCTCACGACTTTTCAGCCTGTCACATTAGTGTCCTAGCCCCCTGTAACTTTGCCCCCCCCCCCCACTGTCTTACCTTACACAGAGTGGAGATCGAAGAGGGGTACAGGATGCCTGGATGGAGGGCAGGTGTTGAAAGATAGAGATTGGTTGCTAGGACCGCCCTTCATCCTAGCAGCCAATCACCTGGTTGCTAACCTCGGTCAGCTCCGCCCTCCATCCAGAACCAACCCGCCTCCAGCTGTCGGCTCTGTGAGGATTACAGAGCAACGGCAAGGGGAAGAAAAGGCTCCAATTGAACAAAGGCTGAACTCTGTATGTTGTAAATAATCAATTGATGTTCCCCATACATACAGTATAGATGAGTATAAAAGCAAGTCTCTTAAGCAGTGTATTGGTACTTATCAATCATGCGGCGGATGATGCCCTCATATGTCAGTCATCGCTGGATAGAAGCATGGAAGCCAGGGGGCCATTGGATGGGGCCATCAGTTCCAGACCCTAGGAGCCAAAGTTGTCATAGGAGCAGGTGGCTGGGCAAAAATGGAGCCTGACCAGTTTTATCAGGTGTCCTGGCTGCTTTAGAGGACATCATCCGCCCCATGATTGATAAGCACCAATGTACTGCTTAAGAGACTTGCTTTTATACTCGTTTATATGTAAGGAGAACATTAATTGATTATTTACAACATACAGTTCTGCCTTTATTCAATTGGACCAAGACTGCTGTGTGGGACTTTTTGACTGTGTTGTTATAGAGTAACATACACAATGGAATTTATGCAAACATTCAATTAGCCACATCCTTGAAGAGCTTGAGTGATATGGAAAGCATGTGATTGGCGGTATTATGTTACATCTTATATGATTTCCTGTAAAGGAAAGGGCAACACCTTGATGTGAGAGTTTAACTTTCGTATACATAGGACTTCCTCTGGACCAGGAAATACTTTGATTTACACCTGTGCGAGAGAGACAAGCAGCCAAACATCCCTGTGGGGTTGAGTTCTATATCGGTCAATCACCTCCTCTGGACCACAGGTGTTTCAAATCATGGCTCCTTAGCCACCAATTGTATTCCCTGACCAGCTCAACAATTCAGTTAATATGACTGCACTATACTCTCTCTTGAGTGGGATTGATCAACTTTTGTTATAAACTTACCATGAACACTTATAGACAAAGAGCCCATACATAGTCATATTAGAAAGGCAGAATAACCTCTCCTACAAGTTTTCCTGCAAAACACGGATGATATACACATTTTCTTGGACCTCCCTATGTCAGCCTACTATGGGTCAGCTCCGCCCCCTCTGACCCCTCCAGGATCACCTCTTTTCTAGCCCAAAATTGGGCGGCACAGTGGTGTAGTGGATAGCACCTTCGCCTAGCAGTAAGAAGGGTTGCTGGTTCAAATCCCAACCACAACACTACCTGCCTGGAGTTTGCATGTTCCCCCTGTGCCTGCATGGGTTTCCTCCGGGTACCCCAGTTTCCTCCCACACTCCAAAGACATGCTGGTAAGTTAATTGGATCCTGTCCAAATTGTCCCTAGTATGCATGAATGTGAGCTAGGGACCCTTAGAGTGTAAGCTCCTTGAGGGTAGGGACTGATGTGAATGTACAATGTATATGTAAAGCACTGTGTAAATTGATGGCGCTATATAAAGTACCTGAAATAAATAAAATAATAAATAAGGGCGGCTGTCTGCCCACACCAGTGTTCTTTTTTTCATCCTCGCTCCGGACACCTTTTAAAGTTTATTTTGATTTAGTTATTTTTTATTTTATTTTTTTTCTCTTCTCCATCCATCTATCCTGTCGGGTTCAGCCTCTCCCGATTCAGAAGACCCCCCCCCCCCCCATATAGGCTGTAAATCTCCTGAGAAGGTGGATTCCCTGGGATTGTATGGTACAGTATAAATGACTGTATTTCTGGCAAAGGTCACTGGCAGTATAAATGACTGTATATACCTTCGTTAGGCAGGTGCTGGTACTCTCTCCTTTCATGTTTTTGTGTGTTCATGGTTTGGCTTGCTGGGTCTTGTAGTTCACCGCCTCCACATGTACTCCTTTCAGGAAGCTCAGAGTTGTGCAGGTGAGGTCAGAGGTAGCTTCCTCTTTGGGTTGTCTAGCAAACACCAGAATGCTCACTGCTGATTGCAGCAGCCTCTGTTCTCTAGGCTGATCTCAGTCTCCAGCTGGTCAATCTGCTACTCTGCTCTGGTAAGCCTCCTTCCTGGTCTCTCATTACTTCTGCTGTGTTACTTGTCTGTCAGAGTATTTTTATTATCCTGTACCTTCTAGGACTGGGGAATTTTGCCTGCCTGCCTAGCCGCCTTAAGTACTGAAGATGTGGATGGAGAAGTTTATTTTAATTGTAGTTATTTATTTATTTTAAAAGAGAGCACATCCTCTGTGTTTTACAGAGAGAAGGGCCCACTGCGAGACAAACTCCTGCAAAGAGGTTCCAAATCAGCATTCCAGCCTCAAAAAAGTAAAGAAGGGACTAGACATGACAAATCGCAGAGTCGCATGCAGCTGGATAGATGCCTGTTGTCACAGCATTCCAGATCTCCCTCGCTCTTACCTCACTTTAGTCGCTCGGACCCAAGCCAAGAGAGGTCAAGACATCAGACGACTCAGGACAATGCTGCGAAAGCACGCCAGGTTAAGTCCTATATTAAGCACGCATTCAAGGAACGGTTAGTGTTTCAAGGAATCCTGCTCATCCTGCTGTATCTTCACCATCTGCAGATTCAGATCATGTGTTTTCAGTGTGTTTTAACTCTGAAGTCGATAGCGATTTGGATCCATCTGAGGCTGAGATGGTCTCAGAATCGCATACGTTTGATTTTTGCACTGATTTCCCCCCTTGGTAGAGGCTGTTAAGGAAAGAATCGTCGCCTCCAAAGAAACAGCAAAGATACTACCCGTATTTAAAAAAATCATTACCCTCCTTCCCATTTCATTTCTGAAATTAAAAAGTAATTGATGATGAGTGGGGGGGGGGGGGGGCCTGAGAAGAAGCTCAATGTGCATAATGGAGTATCGAAGCTGTACCCTTTGGGACACTACGCCCAAGGTGGATGCTTCATTACGTATATTCGCCCGCCACATTACGCTTCCGCTGGAGTATTCGGTCTCTTTTAGGGATCCTATGGATTGCAAAATAAACGCAGACCTAAAAAGGTTGTATGGTTTGGACAGCAGCCTGCAGACCGGCGGTAGCACTCACTCCTGTGGCAGCAGCACTTGGGCTGGGTTCGCACCTGTGCGTTTTGCGGATTTGCACTACCGTCCGTTTATCATGGTCTCCTATGGAACACGTTCTGTGGTGCGGTTCTGCGGAATGCGCTGGGAGTGTATGGGTGTGAATCCAGCCTTAGAGTGTGGGAAGCGGAGCTGGTGGATGGATGTTTGGATGAAAGTCTTGGAAGTGGCAGTTCTTCTCCTTTGCAGACTGCTGTAGAGTTGTGGCTGTCGACCAGGTCAAGATGACAGCAAAGATAATGGCTCTTTAAGACACAGCAGCCCTTTTGGTTTAACAAGAGATCCAAAGAAGGATTCAGAGAGGCCAGGGCTTACAGACAGTTTTTCAGACAGTGGAGGGGAGCTGGTTCAACCTTCCATAAACCTTTCAAGCCCAGGGCCAACAAAGCTCCTGGGGCTGTGTTTCCACTGCTGCGTCCCCAGAGTCACGCGATTTACACTGCAACTTTGCTGTGCGATTTGTGATGCGGTGTCATTTGACCTGTGAAAACCATGTGAGAACAAATCGCACAGATGTTGGAACAAAGTAGTGCAAAAACCTTTTTTGGAGTCGCTGCGACTTAAGTCACACCAATTAGAACGGGGACCATTGAAATACATGTGTTTTGACTTGTCATGCGACTTTGCATGTGTCAGGTCGCACAACAACTCGCAGTAGTGCAGACAGAGCCTAAGGCTTCAAATAAGTCCTTCTGAAGCTGTCTCCGCTTAACCCTCTCAAGTAGGAGCAAGACTAGCCCAATTCAGGGGGGGTTTGGGTGGACAAATTACATGATGCCTGGATTGTAGCCGTCATTCGATCACATTATCGTCTCGCGTTCAGAACAAGGCCCCCTCAGACCTTGTTCATAGAAACTGGACTTCCTACGGATTTGGAAAGGAGACAATGTTTGCAAGGATATATAGGGGAGCTGTTGGCAGCAAGAGCCATCCTTCCGGTTCCAAGACACGAATTGGGTCAAAGAGTATGTTCCCCCTCTGTTTTTCGTCCCAGAGGCTTCAGGGGTTTTCGGACCAGTTTTTGACCTCAAAGTCCTGAAATCTTACATGAAGGTTCCACCATTTAAAATGGAGTCATTGGAAACGATCGTTTAGGTTGTGGAGTCAGGAGACTGGAAGGTTTCCATCGATCTGGCGGATGCGTATCTTCATGTCTCCATAGACGCATCTCACCATCGCTTTCTCTGGCCTTCCGTGGAAGGCTCTCATTTTCATTTTTAATCTCTCCCATTCGGTCTCTGCACGACTCCAAGAACGTTTTTTAAAGCTACTGTCTGCTGTCGTTGCGACTCTCAGGGTCAAGGGAGTGCAAATATTTCATTATCTAGATGACATGCTACTTCTGGGTATATCAAATGAGCTCCTTCTAGTTCATGCAAATTCACCTGCAAAACACTAACTCGTTTCGGTTGATCAACTTTTGGAAGAGCCAGATGCATCTGACCTAAATGTTGGAGTATTTAGGAGTACAATTCAACACGGATCAGGGTCGTGTTTCTCTTCTTCAGAGGAAGGTCCAGGGGATCCAGTCTCAGACAAAGCAGTGATGGCTAGGCCTTCTATGATGCTGAAGGAATCCATGCAGTATCTGGGGGTTTTATCAGCCACAGTTCCAGTAGTCCTGTGGGTCAGGTGGCACAGAAGGAGGTTTCAATGCAACTTTCTTCTTCAGTGGGATCATCTGCCAATTCCGATAATCTTGTCCCTGGTTGGTGGTCAGTAGCTCGCAATCTTTCCCGCGGAGTTCAGTTGAAGGCCTTAGAACCAATAGTGGTGTCGACCAATGGCAGGCTGCAGGGCACACTGCCTGGGACAGCAGGCTCAAGGCCAATGGTACCTTTTTGGGGTGAAAAGCTCAAATTTCCTGGGATTGGATGCTGTCAGATGCGCTCTTAGTTGCGAGGTCAAGCTGTCAAGATTCTTTTGGACAACAAAACCACGGTGGCTTATGTGTCTCATCAAGAAGTCACCCTCTCCTTCAGGTGGCATGTCAATCTTTCTCTGCACAGAGAAGAATCTTGGCTCTCTTACAGCATCTTAACTCCCAGGGCCTGGCAATGTTTTAGCAGATCACTTGAGTGGAGGCTTTGGGGATCACAACAAATGGGGCCTCAACCCCAAGTACCTACGCAAGATCCTCAGGGTCTGGGGGGACGCCTTCGATAGATCTTATGGCATTGGAGAATTGTCAACAGCCTTGCTTTTTCTCCCGGACCTAGCATTCACAGGCATTGGGTCAGGGTGCTCTGTCCAGGTCTTGGAACTTCCCCTTGGTGTATGTGTTCCCGCCGCTTCCATTGGCTCTCAAAATCCTGCTGAAGATTCAGCAAGAAAGGGTCACTGCAATAGTAGTCCTACCTTACTGGGGAGCTGTGGTTCCCTCTGGCTTGGAGGATAAAGTTGAGCTCACCAATCCCTCTGCCTCCTTGTCAAAATCTCCTTCTGCAGAGTGGGGCCTGACACCCGAACCGCAGGAGGATAAAGTTAATGACATTATTACAGGATCATCAGAACGAATGTAACTTATCACCGGATCTGGAATACTACGGAAAGGGGTTGGGACCTTGGATCTCCTTCAGTATCTAACATTTTGGAGTTTCTGCAGAGTAGTCTCCAAGGGTTAGCTTATAATTCCCGGAAGGGTCAAATCTCTGCCTTGTCGGCTATGTCGTGTACAAGATATGCTCTACATCCGTTGGTGATCTGATTTTTTTTTTTTTTTTTTTTTTTTTTAGGGGCAGCCATAGAAATCAGACCTCTATTGAAATAGTTTTTTCCAAAAGAGGACTTAACACTAGTCTTGGGAACATTGCTGGTTCCTCCGTTTTTGATCAAGCTTTCTCTTGTTCATTACTACTTTTAACAGTTTTTTTTTTGTTTTTTTACTAGCCGTGGCCTCAACCAGAAGAGACTCAGAGTTGTGTGCCTTCTCATCTAAAGAACCAGTTTGGTGCTCCCAAAGATAGAAGCTAGTGCTTAGGCCGATACCGAGCTTTCTACCTAAGTTGGCCACATAATTTCGTATGAACTGGGAGGTCATTCTCCCAGCCTTTCCGGCGGATACAGCTGATGATGAGTGGAGTAGGTTAGACCTGATCTCTGCGGTTTCAACCTACCTGAAATGGACTAAGAGCTTTGGCAAACAAGATCAGCTGTAGGTTTTCCCAATGGGGCCTAAAAAGGGTATGCCAGCAACATCCAGAGTTGTGTTTTCCTGGTTTGTCAAGACCATGCATATTGCATACAAAACGCTGGGCCTTCCTCCTCCTTCAGATATCAAAGCACATTCGATGAGGGGTATGGCAGCATCCTGGGCATACGCGAAGGTCGCCCCTGAGGTAGTTTGCAGAGCAGCAAGCTGGAGCGTGCCCAACACCTTTTTTTTATTAGGCATTACAAGCTTAATATGGCTTGTCCACCATATTGTCCGCCATATGGCTTGTCCGCTTGTAGAGCCATTTGGCTCTACAGTATCACGGCGGCTGTTGCCCATTAAAAATTTTGAGTAGCATTGCATTGAGGGTTTGGCTTATTTTTTGTCTTCCCTCCCTTCTTAATATTGCTTGGTACATCCCATAGTAGGCTGACCTGGGGAGGTCCAGTAATAAGGAAAATTGTTATTCATACTTACCGTAATTTTCCGTTCCTGGATCCTCCCCATCAGCCGGAAGATTCCCACCCAGTTTATACGTCGCGAGGCGGGTTTTTTTTGAACACTGGTGTGGGCAGACAGCTGCCTTTTTATGGGCTAGAAAAGAGGTGGTGTCCTGGAGGGGTCAGAGGGGGCGGAGCTGAGCCATAGGCTGACATGGGGAGGATCCAGGAGAGGAAAATTACGGTAAGTATGGGTAACAATTTTCCTTAATGTATGACACTTTAAAATGGTTGTAAACTCTCTATCCCAACTTCAGCTCATTTCAATCCTTAATAAAGCTACCGATCACTGCCTCTTAAAGATTCCTTACTTCTTATATTTCGATTCCATCCCGCAATGTTTATTTACGTCCAGCATTGTGCCGTGTCTGAGAATTCCGCTCTCTGCAGCACAGCTTTGAAGACATGCGAGACTGGGCAGTTATCCCCAGCTTTCTTGCTTGGTTGCCGTAGGAATGTCGACCGAGAAAGAGGCCTCGGTAACAAGAGGTAAGAAAAAACAAGTTAGGATGGAAATGACATCCACAGGGGACTCAAAAAACAATACTCAAGATTAGGGATGAGGTTCGAGTTGAACTCATGTTCGACTCGAACATCGGCTGTTCGCCAGTTCGCCGAACAGCGAACAATTTGGGGTGTTGCGGCAAAATCGAATGCCGCGGAACACCCTTTAAAAGTCTATGGGAGAAATCAAAAGTGCTAATTTTAAAGGCTTTTATGCATGGTATTGTCATAAAAAGTGTTTGGGGACTTGGGTCCTGCCCCAGGGGACATGGATCAATGCAAAAAAAAGTTTTAAAAACGGCCGTTTTTTCGGGAGCAGTGATTTTAATAATGCTTAAAGTGAAACAATAAAAGTGTAATATTCCTTTAAATTTCATACCTGGGGGGTGTCTATAGTATGCCTGTAAAGGGGCACATGTTTCCCGTGTTTAGAACAGTCTGACAGCAAAATGACATTTTAAAGGAAAAAAAAGTCATTTAAAACTACTCGCGCCTATTAATGAATTGCCGGTCCGACAATACACATAAAGGTTCATTGATAAAAACGGCATGGGAATTCCCCACAGGGGAACCCCAAACCAAAATTAAAAAAAAAAAAAAAAAAAAATGATGTGGGGGGGTCCCCTTAAATTCCATACCAGGCCCTTCAGGTCTGGTATGGATTTTAAGGGGAACCCCACGCCAAAATTAAAAAAAAAAGGCGTGGTCCAAAAATCCATACCAGACCCTTATCCGAGCACGCAACCTGGCAGGCCACAGGAAAAGAGGGGGGGCGAGAGAGCGCCCCCCCTCCTGAACTGTACCAGGCCACATGGCCTCAACATTGGGAGGGTGCTTTGGGGTAGCCCCCCAAAACACCTTGTCCCCATGTTGATGGGGACAAGGGCCTCATCCCCACAACCCTTGCCCGTTGGTTGTGGGGGTCTGCAGGCGGGGGGCTTATCGGAATCTGGAAGCCCCCTTTAACAAGGGGACCCCCAGATCCAGCCCTCCCCCTGTGTGAAATTTTGCTACCATTTCACAAAAAAACTGTCAAAAATGTTAAAAATGACAAGAGACAGTTTTTGACAATTCCTTTATTTAAATGCTTCTTCTATCTTCCTTCGGTTTCTTCCTCCATCTTCTTCTTCTTCTTCTTCTTCTCTCTTCATCTTCGTCAGAAGGGGGTGGGGTTACGTAACGGTTAACCCCGCCCCCCTCTGACGTCACGGGGAATGCCACAGGGAAGTCCCCATCAAGTCCCCGTGCGTCAGAGGGGGCGGGGTCACCGGGTGCCCCCCCCCCCGTTATTTAAGAACCGTCAGAAGAGGAGAAGCATCACACAGCGGGAGCCTCCCTCCATGCCATCATGGATGCGGAGCGGCCGAGGAGAAGAAGATAAGAAGACGCCGTGGAGGAGATGCTGGACGAGAACATCGGAGGAAGAACCAGAAGAAGAAGAAGATGGAGGGAAAAACCGAAGGAAGAAAGAAGAAGCATTTAAATAAAGGAATTGTCAAAAACTGTCTCTTGTCATTGTTAACATTTTTGACAGTTTTTTAGTGAAATGGTAGGGGTGCTTTTGTACCCCCTCACCATTTCACACAGGGGGGAGGACGGGGATCTGGGGGTCACCTTGGTAAAGAGGGCTTCCATATTCCGATAAGCCCTCTTTTTCCAATTGTTGGGGGGACCCCACGCCGTTTTTTTTTTTTTAATTTTGGTTCGGGGTTCCCCTGTGGGGAATTCCCATGCCGTTTTTATCAATGAACTTTTATGTGTATTGTCAGACCGGCAATTCATTAATAGCCGCGAGTAATTTTAAATGACTTTTTTTTCCCTTTGAAATGTCATTTTGCTGTCAGACTGTTCTAAACACGGGAAACATGCACCCCTTTACAGGCATACTATAGACACCCCCCAGGTACGAAATTTAAAGGGATATTACACTTTTTATTGTTTCACTTTAAGCATTATTAAATTCACTGCTCCCGAAAAAACGGCCGTTTTTAAAACTTTTTTTTGCATTGATCCTTGTCCCCTGGGGCAGGATCCAGGTCCCCAAACACTTTTTATGACAATAACCTGCATATAAGCCTTTAAAATTATCACTTTTTTGATTATTCATGTTCCTGTCCAATAGACTTTAACAGTGTTCGAACAAATTTTTTGCCTGTTCGCAAGTTCTGATGCGAACCGAACAGGGGGGTGTTCGGCTCATCCCTACGCAAGATGGTGCAGCCTAATCCTGGAAGAAAATATGATTAAAAACAACTAAATACAGTAAGTAACAAGCGTTTTTGGATACTTTAGACTGGGCAATTATTTTAAATAATTTTACCTATGTAGCGGTACCCCCATGAGGGCTGCTGATTGACTCTATACCCCACTGGCTACCCCAACTCTGCAGATCCTCTCTTACCTCTGACACCTTGGGTTCCAGTCTGCAATAGGATGTTAGCAATGAGAAACTCACACAATGTCACTGAACCACTCAGAAAGTTTACTAGAGTGAATAACAGAACACAATGAACAGTATGAATAAACACACACAATAAATGACAGTTGGTATCACTTAATTCAGATATGCAAAACGGTTACCCTTATAGTCACTTCTGGGAGTATATGTAAACAGGTGTACAGTGGGATAAGCACTCAATATCTTTCAATACTTATATTAAACACCTTCCCACTGAGGCCTCAATACACACACCACATTACAATACAATATTCCTTACATTCAATAACACTGTGTAATGTCTAACATGTACTCAATGGCTCCCCTAGGCTGTAATTCAGAGTTCAACCTATAAGTAGAGCAGCAATGCTTGACAAAAGAGGAAGCTAGTAAAAGTTCTTTAGCTAGCCTGTTGTTTAAACTGCAGTATTTGTAATCCACAAAGCAAAGGGAGAAGAAATGACTGTAGAATAAATGGTAGATTGACAACTGCTTAACTCAAGAAATATAGCACCGGTAGATTCCTCCTTATATGCGAGTGTAATACAGTACTGACCTTACAGCGCAGGGAAAAAGACAGAGCTCCAAAGTTCAGCTGTATGATGCTTGTGAAGAAGTAGATTCACCTCTGTGGAACTACAAGTCTTCCCAGCAGTCTGTAAAAAGAACTCACTTAGCAATACTGTACTCTCTACTGGAATGGGCAGTTGCCCTCTCACCACAATAGACTCAAAGGCTGTGAGGCTCCCTCCGGAATCCCCCTCCTGATGTCTCCGTCTGGTGAAAATGGCGCCGCCACGCTGTGCTGCACCTCCGGATGGCCTGAAATGCAGGGACTTCCAGTTGCTGGCTCTCTGCTGTATAGGCTGCAGTCTCTCACTCCTGGTCACACACACAGACCTCCTGCTGGCAGGTGTAATGGCGTCCAGAGAGGCTGAAAGATGGCCGCCCCAGTCCTTTTATTAATGCTCCCAGCATGCAGTGCTGCGCGCTTTGCATTGTCCATATTGTAGTTCAGGGCTGATCCAGCTAACAGAGTCATTTCCTCCTCCAAACTACATCTCCCACAATGCTTTGCTGCATTCCTTCTCAGGAGCTAGAAGAAATATCCTAATAGCATTCAGCAGACACTAGAGGGAGCCAAACTCATTTAAAATAACACAACTATAATAACTTTAGTAGCAAACCCTTGGCTACACATTCCCCCCACTTGAACTCTTTGGTCCCTAAATTACCCACTTCAGCTTGCTGAAAAGGAAAGAATAAATTATTGATATTTTCTTTCCTAACCACAATCCAGAACTAGCAAATACTGGCACACTTCTGGGTTTCTTTGGAACCATCTATACACACTATCAGTTAGATCAAAATCATTCTTTGAACAGGCCAGGGCTATTTGGCATGTCCCACCCAGTGGTGTCAGATGTTAAGGCAGAGTTGCCTCCTACCCAATTAAAAGTGGGGGGTGTAGCATCAGGAGCTGATCTGTGAATGGTATGAATGAGTTCTTCAGAACTCTCTCCCAGTATGTCATAAGTGAGTCTCTTGGGAGGGTGCACCTCTCGCCTTAACCGCATTGACGAACACGTTCCAGTAGTCTGTGTCAGATCTTGGGTTGATTCATTAGCACTAATCTGAACATCTGGTTCTGGGGAAAGGTTTTCACTTGTCATTTCAGGAGTTAATGAAGGTTCACCAACATCAGAGATTGGTAATATTTCACTGGAGAAATCTATCAAGTCCCTAGTCTCTTGTTCAGGGACAACTCCCTCAGCCTTGGATCTGTTCACCTCCTCAAAAGGTGGCAATATCTTGAACTCTGTTTCAAGGGACCTACAAATCATCTTCTTTGTCTTCATTGGTTGTTGAGGTACCATCTGAGCCTTTTCTTTCTGCCGTGGTGGAACCACCTGAGCTGTTTCTTTTTGCCGTGGTGGTAATGCTTTATAGCCTTCCATCCTCTTTTCCATTCTCTTCAAAGGACTGGCTATTGAGCTGTCTTCAACAGGCCACCACCAGAAAAGCACACTCACCACCTCAGCCTCCTCCTCTTCAATCCTCCTTCTGCTTCGTGAGGATGCTGGACTTGGGCAAGAAACTTGGGAGAACGCATAATCTTCTCCAAACTCCTCTTCTTCATCCATCATATCAGCTAGTCAGCATTTCCTTTTGAGAGCATGGTTGAAGTCCAAACTTCTCATCTTCTTCATCCGTCATATCTGTTACCGTCAACACCTCCTTTTGTGAACGTGTTCAAGGTGGAGTTGGCTTCAGAGGAGTCTGAGGAGGTGCTGGCGGCACCCTCACTGCATCCGATGGTGGTAACAAGTGGTTCCTGTGCCACATCTTCAACGGTCCCTTCTCTCCATCAGGTCTAATCTGATACACAGGTAAACCAGGGGAGTTGTTTACACAACCTGTTCACTCACCTGCCCCACCAGCATACGGGCTCCCAACATAATAGGCTGGTCAGTCACCTTCTTCAAGTGGATGGGCACTTTCCTTCCTGTTCTGGACTGGTCTCAGGTAGGAACCAGCTCAGGGACCATTTCTAGTCCAGCTGCCCTGGCTTGCTCATCCATCTCCAATACTACAAATGGGCCCAGTTGATCCCAAGTCAACTTGATGGTGGCCTTCACATAAGCAAACTCCCCCGGTTGTAGTTCTCTCTCTCTCTCTGGTCTCCAGCTTCCATAACCGCCCCACTCCTCCTTTTGGAGGCCTTCTCTCTCTCCACTCACCGACAAGCTTTCAGTAACTACGGGTGAATCTTGTTGTTGGTGGAACCATCTTCATTCAATACCGTTGATAACAGTCTTCTCACTAAGTCGGTATTAGTTCCCACCAGTATGGTGGTCTGGGGCACACGACAGCCAAGGTGTCGAAAGCCTCTTCTTTTCCGACAGCTGCTGGCCCGAAGGATATCTGGATTGGGATGTAGCCATCATATGGGCATCTAGCCGTTTCAATTCCCCAGGTCTCAAGTTCTTCCAGCTTGCGAAGGGGAATATGACTGGTGAGGTGTTTGTCATAGAAGTACCGGTATAATAACATGACCTGGGTCCCTGTGTCCAGTAAAGCTTCGGTATAAATTCCTTTGATTTGTACTGGTACAATCAGGGATGGCCCCACTAACATTTCTGGAAAACTGTGGTATCCTGAGTGCAGTTAGGATTGCGGTTCTTCGTCTTCAAGGCTCTCTGTGAAGACCTAGCAGTGACCCTAGGTGGTGTTGCCAGATCACTTTGAATTGGGCCAGTCTGACAAACTTTCTTAGAGGTGTTCTGATAGAACCTAACTGTGGCCCTAGGTGTGGCCTGCTAGTAAAGCACTGACCCTCTGCGCCTGGCTCCCTGACCCCAGTGCCGGGTTACTTGACTGTATGGATGACCAGGGTGATCGAACCACTCTTGCCTTCTGTGGCCTTGTTCTGGCCCCTCTCTTCCTTTGTTTCCTGGAGCTCTGTTTCTCATCGGGGTTCTCAGTTGGCTCCCTCACTGAGACCCCCTGTGTTGGATAAGCAACATGGTTTAATATCTTACTTCTGGTATTTCACTTCCTGTTTGACACAGCCAGGTAGGAATGAAACACATCAAAGCTTTGTGATCAGAAGAACAATGCCTTGGCTCAAGCCCACCTGCTGTGACATGTGCGAGTACAGTACAAGCTTCAAAGAGACCACTGCTGCAAAGATGTCTATTGAGATTTGACACAGGGCTGATAGAGACGCTGGCCCTGGGGGACAATAAAGCATGCCTCCTGGAGAATGGGCAGACATTTGAAATGATACCTCTATAAAAGGCAAATGGGGGTGGCTACGAGTGGGCGTGTATGTTTGAATGTAAGGGACATACAGGCTTTTGATCTTTCTCTCTTGGTTGCTGAGAAGCCTGCTGTAAGGTCATCCCCTATGCTATCTTGGGACCTTGCTCTGACCGAGGGCTTGGGCCTATATTCCATGAGGCCCAAACCCCTTTTATCATCCAGAACCCGCAGAGGAAACCATGTGTGATAAGTATCTTTGATATTTCATTGTTGTTATATGTTGTAGAGATGTGCTGTTAGTAAAGTGTGTTCTGATTGTAAGCTATGTAACATTGTAATACCCTTTTAGTACTTTTATGATAGTTTCCTAACTCCTTGGGAAATAAAATAAGATATTGTTTTACTAGCAGCACCGTGTGTTTGGTTTCATAGCTAACCTGGTATTATTGTGATATTAACAATAGCATGTGCTCAGAGTTTAATAGACCAACCAATGATAGGGACTAGACAAATTAATACGCAGATATAATATTAATAATTATATCGATTTCTACATTTGGCACCCCAGACTGTGGAATTTTATTTTTACACAGAATCCACAAAAACCTAATGTATTTTTGTCTTGACTCCCTGTAAGGATAAATCCTAAACTACACCCAGAACTCAAAATCATCTCTAGTGTGGACAAGATTGGCGCTGGCTTGCGAATTCTGAAACCACGCTTGGATGGTCATGAAGATTCTGTGAAATATTTAATCAGGGAAGCGTAGAACCTGGTGAGATCTTCGGATGATATATGTATATATGTTAAACGTTTGTATTATTAATATGCTTTAGGCCTGTAACCAGCCAAAGGTGCTGGCGAGTAAAAGGGCTGATCACCCTTGGTTAGAGATTGACAGGAATTACCATACATCTTTCAGGAAAAAGTGGGAGAAATACATTTTTTTTTTTTTTTACCCATGTGAGAGTGAAATAGCTTTGTTCCAATAGGAGATGAATGTGGCCTGCAACCTAAGGAAGGCATTGATTGAGAATCTGCCTTGTGTCTTAGAATGTGCCTTGCGTCTGGTAGGCTGTAGAACTACAAGTCACTGTTAGGTTTAAATGGCTTTGTAGCAGTTTTTTTTTGTTTGTTTATCTTTGCATGGTAAGCAACTCTGGTAAAAGCAGGTTAGACCAGCTTTAGTGGGGGGTAGGCTAATTAGCATATCAATGGATATTCCCCAGTAAGCATGTGGTAATCCTAAAAGCCACATAGAACCTACAGGACAGGAGTGCTCATATACAAGGCAGCCGATAATGCCACAGTAAGTGTGGTGGGTCTTTTCTATGGATATGCAAAAGTTTAATGATTTTGAATGATATCAGGTAAAAGTGGTAATGAATGAAGAATATTGAAGGCTAGAAGAGCGATTCAGTTTTTTTTCGTGAGTTGTAAGAGCTAACGATAAGTGAGTTTGGTTTATTACTCAGTGCAGTGTTGGAACGCTGGTACTAATAGAATTGTGGATTGTGTGGATTGTATGGTTGTGAAATGGAACTGGTGTATACATATGTTAAAAAGTACGCTTCTGCCAATTATCATTCATGTGCAGATGAACCTCTTAAAAGCCAGTGTAAGGTTCTATTGTCACAGTGTCACCAACATAATAGCAGATTATTGGGTAAACAGCTAAAAAAGAAAGTTAAAAAAGAAAGGTTGGCAAATGAAATTGCAGTGTTGCTCAGAATTAAATTTATATCTGAGCAAATGGAGGGGAAGTGGGAAGCAGAGAGGAGACGTCTCGGGGAGGACATAGAGAAAATCAGTGAAAACCTTATAAAGATCGCAACAGACTCCAGTAGTGAGATGGATGAATTGCGGACTACAGCACGCAATTTGTCAGAAAGAAACAGTGAGCTACAAGAACAGCTGCAGAGGTGCAGCATGGACTGTGATATGAAGAGCAAACTTTTAGAGTCATTGCGAGTAAAGTTGTCAGAGATGGAAGAGTTGGTTATGTCTTTAGAAAGAAAGTTAGCAAATGCACACTCCCAGCTTCTTACTAAAGAGCAATGTATAGTATCGCTCAATGAGCACAAAGGAACGTGCCAATTGGCCAATATCTGCACAGTCAATGAGGAGAAGGGCTGTGATGAAACACATTCTGCTATTGCACCCATAGCTTCGAAGCAGGATAACAGTTTGATTACAATCCAAGAGAGACTTACTTTGTGCCAGATTCTGGGTGAATTTAATGCCCTGGAATCACCAGTGAGTCTGTCCAATAAATTTGAGGCTCTAGTCCTTAAATTTCATTTGACTAATGAGGATGCATGTTCTCTTCTGAGAGCATGGCTACCAGGACCTTTGGCAGGCCAGTTATTTGCACAGGTTAATGATAGCTTAGCAGATGCAGAGGTGCGGAGGAAAGAGTTGCAGCGTATTGTGGACAGTCGTGATAATGGTATAAGTGATTTACAACGAATGAGATTTAGGAGAGGAGATGACCCAATTTTGTTCTGCAATGAGTATCTTGCATTGTATACGAAAGTGTTCAACTGTCCTGACTTATTGGAGGATGATACAAGTTTCATATACTCAATGGCCAATAAGTGTTATGTAAGCTATCCCATTAGAATGGCTCTGAGGAATGCTAGATCCTACCAAAATTTTGTCAATATCCTGCGAGACTTCTGTCAAGAGTCCAGTGGTAGGGAATATGGGTCAAAGGCAGGTGTATCCGTAATAAGCAGAGGTACAGGAAGGCAGAGAGAGTTCAGACGTTCTAAATGGAATAGGCATGGACATAGATTTTGTAAAGACCTTAACATTGCTAGCATGGAGCAGGAAACTCCAGAATTACAGGGTGCACAGGCAGCCATAATAGCCGAATGTGCAATGGTGGAGGTACCCTCCGCACATGCGCAGTGCTCAGCAAAAATAGAAGTGGAGCATGCAGAAAAAACAGACGCTCTTATTGCTGCAAGTGATGTTGCTATGACAGAAATCAATGGTGGAGATGTAAATAAAAATGCGATAACTGTGCTTGAAAGTGATTCAGGAGTTGAAACTTCTGATGACTCCTCAGACGATGAAAGTGTAAATTTTGCTTATTCCAAGCATAGTATTCATAGTAATAATGTCCAGCAATGTGAGTTTCCACTGCCCTATGCTCAAAGAAGGGCCTATACAGAGAGACCAGCCCTCAAATGTTTTTTGTGTAAAAGGGGGGGTCACATCGCTAAGTATTGTTGCGCAGCGAATAATGATATCAAAAGAAGGTCGCAGTACCCCAAAACGACCCCAAGGCATTATGAAGTGTATTCTGCCCGATGGGGTAGCAACCCAAAGCATGGAGGCCGTAGTAATCAAACCCATTTCCCTTTAAAGACCCAAATGCGGAGACTACAGACTGAAGATCGCCAATATGGACAACAGTTACGTAGAGTCAAAATGGAGGTAGCTGCATGGTTATTCAAATGTAGCACTGGGGAAAACAAAGTTGGCAGCACTTAGTGAGCTGCATGGATGCTAAGAATTTTATGGTCAATGTTTCCTTGCCATATTTTATTTAAATACGACGCTCATATCTAAACCTTATACATAGCAAATGTTCCCCTACATTACAATTAATGGGAAAAGGCTTGGGGGACTTAAAAAGTCAATTATCGTGATAATTATGTGTAATCACTGTCTTTGTGTTCCTTTTTCCAGAGACCTTGGAAGAAGATAAAACTGGTTTGGATACTAATGTCTGTGTTTGTTTACAGGTTCTTCAAAGAGAGAACAACAGTGGGCACATTTAGCAAAACAGGGGTTAGGTTATGGTAAAGGCATAATCGATTATCAAATGGTACCATGAGCTCATTAATTAGTAATTGTTTGCAAACAATGAAAAAAAAGTAAGATAAACAATTGTCAGGCATTAAGGGTTTCAAGTGTTACAAGTGAAGTTACAAATGTTGTGATGAGGTACAGATGTTTTGTTTTTTTTGTTTTTCCCATTAACGAATTGTCTTTCAGATGGAAATGAGCACTTATGCCGCGTACACACGGTCGGACTTTTCGTCTACAAAAGTCCGACAGCCTGTCCGACAGACTTCCGACGTACCTTCGGCGGACTTGCGGCAGACTTTCTTACGAACGGACTTGCCTACACACGACCACACAAAAGTCCGACGGATTCGTACGTGATGACGTACACCGGACTAAAATAAGGAAGTTCATAGCCAGTAGCCAATAGCTGCCCTAGCATGGGTTTTTGTCCGTCGGACTAGCACACAGACGAGCGGATTTCGGGGTCCGTCGTACTTACGACGTAAAGATTTGAAGCATGTTTCAAATCTAAAGTCCGTCGGATTTGAGGCTAAAAAAGTCCGTTGAAAGTCCGGAGAAGCCCACACACGATCGGATTACCAGCCAGCTTTAGTCCGTCAGCGTCCGTTGGACTTTTGTAGACGAAAAGTCCGACCGTGTGTACGCGGCATTACTCTTCTCAGGAGGAAAATCCATGGATGTCTTTAGTTAAAAGTTGAGTGTTTGTCATTGTCTTATGGTGGTTGTCTTGTCATGTTGTTTTTGTGTAATAATGGCCAGAATTTTAATTTTTTTTTTGTTAAGTTTTTTAATTTTTTTATAATATTTTTGGTATTTGTTTAGTCATCCAGTTTATTTTTGTTTGTTCAGGTGGAGAAATTATTGTTTAGTCCACCTGAAAGGGGGGTAATTGGCCATTCCGTCAATTAGCAGCTGAATAGATGGTCATGGGATATGTCCTGCAGCTGAATACATTTTGTTGATTTAAGACAAGAGTTGTTGGTAGGAAGCCATTTTAGCTTCTGGAGTTTGCTTTTTCTCTTTGTTTTATGTTCATTCAGGTGGGAAAAGTTACAAGGTGTACGCTCTGTCCACCTGAAAGGGGGGTTGGTGCATAGGTCTGAAAGTACAGATAATGCATTGTCTTTTTAATACTTAAAATTTAGAATTTTGAGAAGCAACGTTCAAGTTCATGTTTTTAAAATTTTTTGATCATACCAGGGGGATCCATTTTTGAGTGGGTTCAGCCTAAAGAGGTCATGGTTGTTTTGATGGTTTGGTCAGAGTTGCGGAAGCCAGGAATACTAAGTTCCTGGGTTCCAAGGAAGGAACTATAAGTAAACGTAGTAAGCAAGCAGATATTATGGATAAGAATTTGATTCTGCTCTTGTGTTTCAATTCCAGAGTCCTGATGGAGCGAGATTGGAGGGGTCTCTGGAACATGGATGGCAGATGTTCATCTGGTTGGCAGTTTGACTGTGCCGTACCACACTGCAAATTTGTTCTGATAAACAGGAGAGAAGGGACAAACAAAAAGATTCAGTTTAATACTTGTTTTTGCTTATGGACAATTTAGGGCTAATGCTGGATCTGAAGGACTTTGCCCATCAACGAGACTTGTGAAACATTTTTGCCGGAGTCTCTCCTGAAGAATGCAAACATTCTATTAATACATGTGCAATGGGTTGGAGGTTGGGGAAGGAATATACACATCCAATCCGTCAGAACATGAAATGTGAAATATATGTTTTTTGTTGAAGGGAGGAATTGAAAGAAGGAAAGGTTTTTAATGTATGACATGTATTGACATAACGGAAGTAATATGCCCAGGTGACTGGTGCAGGTGCCCAGGTGACTGGCGCTTATACATAATAAGGTGTCGATTGGCCAGACTAGAGGTTGGCCAGGTGACACATCAATGGGGTGAAAATTTCCTTGTATGGGGAGATACACCTGGCTGATGTCTCACCTGAGAGGTTGAAACCCGGCACAGGGAAGGCCAGTGAATACACACAGGAGCACGCTCCGTTAGATAAAGGGAACAAACACTGGCTACCAGGGTACATGCCTTCACCACATGGAGCTGCAACATCTCACAGTGGTTGATAAAAACCTATTACCCTATATGTGCTGAGTATACACTGAATCAAGTGCGATCATTGTACCAGTGACTTGCTCCCAGAGATGTGCGGACACGGAATGAGGTTCATGCAGAGCGCGTTTGTCTGAGGAGTAACCCGAAAGAGGAGGGATGTATTCAGCACTATATTGGGGGAATAGGAGCTGGGATGGGTGTTGTTAATGGGGTGGACATCGACCTCCTGAGGAACAAACTCGCAGCCATAGCTTCAGAGAATAAGCGGGGCTTTGTTACTCAGAGAGATTGGTGGCATCCTTGATAACATTCAACAAAGTCACATAAGTACCCAGGTTAAAGTGGCTCAAGATTTTGTCAACAATGTTGAGAGGTTGGTAGAGAATGTGATGGTATAGGACGGGAATCTGTCATTGGCTCTTGCGTGCACGAAGTGGCAGGTGGAAGTGTCAACCAGCATTGAGCTGATTGTACAGTCTCCATATGAGGGACAGATCCCTTATGAGTTAGCATCACCGCTCAGTAAGACTTTGCCAAACACGTCGCTTACACTGATCCAAAGTGGTGGTCGAATGCCTGGATGGGCCATACCAGTTTGGATTGTGAAAGGTGTTATGCTGTATGATCTCAAGTACAGAAGTGCAGACTCGGTCTGTATATTTGGTGGCATTAATGGGCTTACTGACTGGGGATTCTATCTTCTTGCGTTTGAGGCTAATTTCCCACATATGACCAAAGAAGCTGGAAGATGGAGGCAGGTTGATACTTCCCTTGGTCAGAAGCATGACCATGATGTCCTTTGTATGCCAGGTCAATACATGGTGGTGAACAAAAAAAAATGTTGGGAAGATATTTCATTCTGTATTCGGGATGGAAGGATCATTGCTGGGAAGGAAGCACCTGGGTATTATTTGGGACATAGACGAGTTTGTTTCCTTGTCCTAAAGAATGCCAATGTAACGTTAGTCATGGAACTAGATGGTTCTTTGAACCTAACCATAGGTAGAGGTGCATGGTATACCCTGGGCATGGTCTTTGAAACCCAGGCACAGGGATGGAATTGTGTGGGTTTTGTCATTGTTACAGATTTATATGTGTTGTTAAACTTGATATTTATATAGAAGGGTCACAAAGTTATCTATGCAAGCTGGGGAACGAAGTGACGGTAGGGTCTCTGTGTACAAGATAGAGACTTTGCTGCCAAGTCAGAGCCCTGCAATACCGCTGACATGCCCGAAATCTGATGGGTCATAGGTATATATGTATATATTATGGTAATGGGTTGATTTATGTCATGGTATAGTGTGATAAAGGTATATTTTAAGCTAGTAATATGGGCAACAGGCCCTCCTCGAGACTCTATATCTGAAAGCTGGTTAAGATGCTGCTCTGGATGTGTGCTGGTGAATGATGAGTGTATGGACACCCCTTGCCTGTTTTATACCCCTTCATGAAGATGTTAGAAAGAAGAAGATACAGAATGGTGACATGGGAGCTGTCACGGAAGAATGATGTTGGTGTGTCACCCAGTAGCAAAGCGGCACGTGTTGGAAAACACAGCACGTTAGGACCGTTATGGACTGTTCCACAGGAGCTGGTTCTGAGGCCTATGTTGAGAGGCGCAACATGCGTTAAGACATTTATGGACTGTTCCATAGGGACTGTTTCTGCACATGTTGAAAACACAAGACAGTTAAAGACTGTTCTATAGGTACTGGCTTGGAAACACATGTTGTGGAGGAAACAGTTATGGACTGTTCAATAGGAGCCGTGTCTGAAGAAGGGTGATATGCGCCCTTTAGGCGCAAAGTGGCATATGTTGGATAAGCAACATGGTTTAATATCTTACTTCTGGTATTTCACTTCCTGTTTGACACAGCCAGGTAGGAATTAAACACATCAAAGCTTTGTGATCAGAAGAACAATGCCTTGGCTCAATCCCGCCTGCTGTGACATGTGCGAGTACAGTACAAGCTTCAAAGAGACCACTGCTGCAAAGATGTCTATTGAGATTTGACACAGGGCTGATAGAGACGCTGGCCCTGGAGGACAATAAAGCATGCCTCCTGGAGAATGGGCAGACATTTGAAATGATACCTCTATAAAAGGCAAATGGGGGTGGCTACGAGTGGGCGTGTATGTTTGAATGTAAGGGACATACAGGCTTTTGATCTTTCTCTCTTGGTTGCTGAGAAGCCTGCTGTAAGGTCATCCCCTATGCTATCTTGGGACCTTGCTCTAACCGAGGGCTTGGGCCTATATTCCATGAGGCCCAAACCCCTTTTATCATCCAGAACCCGCAGAGGAAACCATGTGTGATAAGTATCTTTGATATTTCATTGTTGTTATATGTTGTAGAGATGTGCTGTTAGTAAAGTGTGTTCTGATTGTAAGCTATGTAACATTGTAAAACCCTTTTAGTACTTTTATGATAGTTTCCTAACTCCTTGGGAAATAAAATAAGATATTGTTTTACTAGCAGCACCGTGTGTTTGGTTTCATAGCTAACCTGGTATTATTGTGATATTAACAATAGCATGTGCTCAGAGTTTAATAGACCAACCAATGATAGGGACTAGACAAATTAATACGCAGATATAATATTAATAATTATATCGATTTCTACACCCTGGAATTTTCCACCGGCTGGCCCTTCAGCAACTTCTGTAATAGCTTCACCAACTCCTCCAACAGTTCAGCATTCACTTCCCTTTGAAGACACTGGGCTTTAAAATGTCTTCGATCACCACACTTATAGCACTTTCGAATGCCCGTCCACTCAGCCTGAGCTTTGGCTCGGGCTTCCATCACATTTAGCAAGGTCTGTTGCACCCACTCCTGAACTTGACTGAAATAACTTTTGGGGTGGGTTGCACTACAGAGATCTTGGTGTGCTCCCCCCACTCAGACTCTTCGTCGCTCTCCACCATGCTGTCATCCACCTGTACTGATTGTGCGACTATCTTCTCACTCTTCTGGGGGGTTCTAGCTGTGTAACGAGCCTCCTGACTTTTTTCATCCTAGAGGGCCTCTTCTTCTCTCACCAACCTCATCAGTTCGGGGTAGGAGGGGGCCTCTCAGGTACCTTGCAAGAGCAATCTGAGCACAATAGGATGGCCTGGCTCCTTGTAGGACCCGATCCAATCGGACTTTGTCCGCCACCTGGGGGTCGACGCCTTTTTTTTTTTTTTTAGATAATTTGGTGCAAGGTTTGGTCCACCCGGGCAATATATTCAGACAGCCTCTCTCCTCTCCACTGGTGGGTATGCTCAAACTTGTACATCAAGTCAGGTAGTTTCTCTACCTTGTCATAAACTGCAAAGAGAGCCTCAATGTAGTCCATGGCCTCACAATCCGGTTTCCCCCTCCTCAGGCTTCTGATGACATCTGCTGCTGGACTGCGGAGGCTCTCATTGATGCGCTGTCTTTCTACTGTTCCCGACACATCCCACTCCTCAAGGGCCTGCATAGCCTGATCCATCCAGCTGTCAAATTCTTCTTCCCCTTCCGGTCTGGGAACACGGCCCGAGAAAGTTGGTAACTTCTGATATCCCTGGTTGGCGGACTTGTTATGGCTCTGTATCAGGCTGTCGACTAGATGATTCATGTCTAGATAGAATGAGGTGGGAGGCATCCCCGTCATTAGGTTTCCTGCTGCCGTACCAGTTGCATGTAGACTACTGGCAGTTGGACTGCATGCAACAGGGCTTCCTTGTGGTGACCCAGGGGACTTCTCACCAGTCTCCTCTGGCAACTGCACTGGGATCACATGGCCATCCAGGCCTTCAGCTAGGCTCACAACCTTCTTCTGGAATTCTGCCGGAACACCCTTTCCATTCTAGAAGGACATAAGTGCAATCTTCCTCCAAGTCATGTTTCAGATCCAGAAGGTAAGACCCTTGGTCTGGGACAGCCTTTCTCATCAACTGCCGTACCTCTCTATCGAACCACCGGACTCCTGGTAGCCTCAGAACCATAGTTTGCTCCGACCGGCTTCCATACTCTTGGCTCCACTCGGTGGCAGTGGCTGAGTCCATGACTTCTTCCACTCTGGACGCATCAACTGATCTGCTCGGGTACCCCAGATGGGATATCTCGGTGGGACCTACATATGTAGCGGTAACCCCGTGAGGGCTGCTGATTGACTCTATACCCCACTGGCTACCCCAAATCTGCAGATCCTCTTACCTCTGACACCTTGGGTTCCATTCTGCAATAGGATGTTAGCATTGAGAAACTTCACACAATGTCACTGAACCACTCAGAAAGTTTACTAGAGTGAATAATGGAACACAATGAACAGTATGAATAAACACACACAATAAATGACAGTTGGTATCACTTAATTCAGATATGCAAAACTGTTTACATATACTCCCAGAAGTGACTATAATGTTAACAGGTGTACAGTGGGATAAGCAATCAATATATTTCAATACTTACAGTATATTAAACACCTTCCCATTGAGGCCTAAATACACACACCAAATTACAATACAATATTCCTTACATTCAATAACACTGTGTAATGTCTAACATGTACTCAGTGGCTCCCCTAGGCTGTAATTCAGAGTTCAACCTATAAGTAGAGCAGCAATGCTTGACAAAAGAGGAAGATGATACAAGTTCTTTAGCTCCAGATATCTTCAGCTAGCCTGTTTAAACTGCAGTATTTGTAATCCAAAAAGCAAAGGGAGAAAAAATGACTAGAATAAATGGTAGATTGATAACTGCTTAACTGAAGAAATATAGCACTGGTAGATTCCTCCTTATATGTGAGTGTAATACAGTACTGATCTTACAGAGCAGGGAAAAAAACAGAGCCCCAAAGTTCAGCTGTATGATGCTTGTGAAGAAGTAGTTTCACCTCTGTGGAACTACAAGTCTCCCCAGCAGTCTGTAAAAAGAACTCACTCAGCATCAGCAATAATTTACTCTCTAATGGAATGGGCAGGTGCCCTCTCACCACAATAGACTCAAAGGCTGTGGGGCTCCCTCCGGAATCCCCCTCCTGATGTCTGGTGAAAATGGCATCACCACACTGTGCTGCAACTCTGGATGGGCTGAAGTGCAGGGACTTCCAGTTGCTTTGAAGCGCAGACTGGTCCACTTGCTGAGCTGGCAAGGCTGTACTCCGAGATCCCTCAGAGACGGGCGATGCGGCTCTCAGCTGTATAGGCCACAGTCTCTCACTCCTGGTCACACACACAGACCTCCTGCTGGCAGGTGTTGAATGACGTCCAGTGAGGCTGAAAGATGGCCGCACCGGTCCTTTTATTACTGATCCCAGCATGCAGTGCTGCACGCTTTGCATTGTCCATATTGTAGTTCAGGGCTGATCCAGCTAACAGAGTCACTTCCTCCTCCAAACTACATCTCCCACAGTGCTTTGCTGCATTCCTTCCCAGGAGTTAGAAGAAATATCCTAATAGCATTCAGCAGACTCTAGAGGGAGCCAAACTCATTTAAAAATAACACAACTGTAATAACTATAGTAGGAAACCCTTGGCTACACCTATTATATGGCATGAAAAGTGCAATACGAAGTGCAGAGTTTACTTCCTCTTTAAAGGAATTTTTTTTTCTTTCTATATCAATGTGGATAATTACAATTTCACAGTTGTTGAATTTTTGGACTTCCATATAATCAAAATATTTCAGATGGGTGTCGCCACCCTTTATAATTCAAGCGATATTCGATAAAGCATATATAACGTATAGAATATTTAGATTGGTTGTTGGGCCCATAGAATTCTACAACCCCAGTGTTACATCCAAGAGCCAAGTATTAAGAGCGAGTTGGCTGGAACATATTTTAATGTGTCTTGTGATATGTGTATTTTTATATATTTTTGCAATTGTAACAAGCCCCTGCTCGCTCGATTCCACTCTCCCGACACTCCTCTGCAGGTATAGAATCAGATTGCAGATCGCAACATCTGATGGTTCAGTCATCCGATGCTCCGTGACTAGAACTACAGTTATGTGATGTTCTAATCCAGTTGTGTAGCTCAGAACAAACACCAGGCAGGTTGTATGTAGGTTCAACCAGGAATCTCTTTTATTGAAAAATACAGGCTCTTTTATACAGTAAAAGAGGAGGTGTATACCTCCTGCTCATATTACTCTGAACATACACCTGTGACCGGAAACCTAATTAACATGGGCTAATTAACTAATCCCTTTAGACAGCCTAGATGACTCAGACATGACCTTTAGGCTAGACTGGCCTTCTTGTAGCTCAGAATACCCAATCAACATTATCACAATAGCAGAGTTAATTAATACAAACAACAATGGGGATCTAATGCCTCTTAGATCCCATACTAGAGACTTATTTATAATACACATTCTAGCAGGCAACAGACAGACAGGTGGCTGGAATTGCATCAGCATCTCCTAACAGTATTTGTCCCAGCATTATGAATCAGCCACTATTTCTCATATGGCAAATCCAGGGTCCCCAGAGTCTGTGTGTCCTGGGGGACCAGGACCCGAATCCACAGTAATACCACCTCAAGGGTCCCCAGGCCTACAGCTCACAAAGAGCACCGTTACCCCAACTGCCAGGACCCGCGTTCGATCGGCAAGAGGCTAGCATTCAGTCCCTTCCAAAAGTCTCTCTCCCGGCTAGGTCTGTCACATTTCTCCCCTTTCCACAGGAGACTAACACAGGAGGAGACCCCAGATGGGTTGACTCCGAAGTTAGTCAGTAGTGCCAGTCCTCTAATGCCTGTACCCACACAGTACCCCAAACAAATTGTTCCAAACAAAGCATTACTCACCCAGCCAACCTCTGCCTCTCTCAGAGAACATATCTGCCGCTGGGGAGAGGCCTGGACTGGAGTCCTTTCTGCCACTGGAGAGAAGACAGGGTATCTGGGCTCACTCCGTCATGCTGTTGGGGATCTGGGCCGACTGCCCAGCATCCCTGGGGTATACAGGTGGAGACTGAAGTCCCATCCACCTTCACAGGAAATCCATCCTCTGTTAGTTGAGGGCAGAGGCCAGCAGTACTCGGCCCTTCTGCTGGGGACTCCGCATCCTCCGCTCCAGCTAACCGTTGGGGCAGGAGGCTGGCTTCCTCCACTCCCAAACTGTGTAGCTGCCATTGGGGAGGTGAGCCGGCTGCTTCCTTTTCCATTCCCTCATCTGGATGTTGGGACAATATGTCTGTGGTACTGCCTCCCAGGTGCACGGATCTTTGCTGGGGAGGAAAGACCACTTCCTCCACCCTGGCCAACTGTTGGGGAGGGACGACGAACACCTCCTCTCCCTTCTCCCCCTATATCCTGATCTGCTGCTGGGAAGTGACCACCTCCTTCTCACCCTGAGCCTCCGGAACCGCCGCAGGTGTAGGGCAGAGATCTTGGACCCTCTGTCCAGTTGCTAGCACTTCAGCTGGGGAAGTTCCTTGTAACTTCAGATACTTCTGTTGGTGCTGGGCAGAGCACAGTGAAGTTTGGCCCTAATAACAGCTCTTCTGCTGGAGGCTCACCAGGTTGTTCTTCCTCAGCAGAAAAGTCTATCAAATCCCCTGTCTCTGCAACTGGTGTCTGGGGATAAAGGTTCATCATCTCCTGTCCCTGGAACCCAGAAGATGCTATCAGTGCTGGGCAGTGGTTAGCAGAGCTCTGCCCCGTTGTCAGCACTTCAGCTTTGGGGAAAGCGATCTCCAGATTTTCCACTGCCGATTCTCTGGCATTCTGCTGGACAGGCACATTCCTCCATCCAAGATCATCAAATGCAGAAACAGGTTCATCAAGGTCAGTCAGCACTTGCTGCATCCGCCATAAGACCTCCGCCTCCATAGCTGCGGGGGCAGGTTGGCAAAGCACACTGTTACTCTGCCACATTGTCAACTCTTCAGCCAGGATTTCAGAGCTGTCAACTGGTATTTCCTGATAGTCCCAGGCAAAGGGAGCCCCAGCCTGCTACTGAGCAGAGTCTAGCAGCTGTCTGTAGGAAATCTCAAGCTCCCATTCTTGAACAGCCAGAAACTCCAAATCTTCCTGTGCCCAGTGCACTTCTGAGACATTCAGTCTTCGCTCTCTGTGCTCCATTATTTCCTCCAAATGCCACTCCCGATCACTCCCAAAGTCAGGGTCCTCGGACAGCCTCCAGTATAACAATCCCAGGCCATCGTAGTCAAAGCCTTCCATGGGGCTGTCATCCACTGTCCACGGGCACACTTGGGCTACATACCACCGGAGGGCTCTGTAGTTCTCGTCCAACCGCATTTCTGCCCGGATCAGCCTGCTTAACTCGGCTGTCCACTCCTGGTTCAGCTGTTCCCCCAATAACGGCATTCTCACTTCATACTGTGACCAGTACCTTACATGGATGGAGGGGAGAACTTTTCCCTGGTTTCGCTGCTCACGGGCTAGCGCTTCCTTCCAGAGTTCGCAGCGGATAGAATCAAACCATCCTAGCAGGACCTGCTCTGATACTGGTCCTCTGTGCTGTATCTGCATTTCTCACAACCTCCTTCTGAATTCCTCTTCCATGGTGGCTGGTATCTGTACCTCTCCTCTCCTGCTATCTAGACCTTGGATCCAGGTGATGGTTTGGATGTGTTCACGGCAAGGAAGCATGATCCCACCATTCCCTCCACGGCTCTCAAGTAAGTCTTATAGCGTGGCTCTCCTGCAGGCTGCATAGCTGGCTATTCACTGCGGTGGTTTGGAGTGTCCCAGTAACTGGAGAGCAAATCCCACGGCTGCCAACCAATGTAATGAGCCCCCAGGTCAGAGTTTTGGCCTAGGCCGACAAGGCCTAGGGCGGCACTTTGCGGGGGGCAGCAAAAAGGGCCGCCCCCCGCATGAGAGAAAGCCCCCCCACCCGTCTTGCAGATTCCCGGCTCCCGTTGCCACCTCCCGCACACATGCAGCCCACGGCGGCCGGCTTTCTGTAGCGGCGCCACTGTGTATGGGCGTGCTTGGCAGAGGATGGGGGCGTGTATCTCACGCCCCCCTACTCTCTGACAAGCACGCCCATACACCACGGCGCCGCTACAGAAAGCCGGCCGCCGTGGGCTGCATGTGTGCGGGAGGTGGCAGCGGGAGCCGGGAATCAGCAAGACGGGTGGGGGGGCTTTCTCTCATGCGGGGGGGTGGCGTGTGTCACTCGCGCCCCCATAAGCAACAGGTGACAGGTGGAGCCTTAAGCTCCGCCTACCCTCCCCTGCACTGCTTTCCTGCAGTGAATCTTCTCCTCGGCCCTGGGGCTGTGACGTCAGGAGGAGAGAGAGGAGCACGAGGGAAACCCCCAGGACAGCAGGTACAGTGATTTAATAAAGTATATCAGTGTTATGGGCACTGGCAGCATTTGATGGGCACTGGCAGAATTTGATGGGCACAGTGGCTGCGTTTGATGGGCACAGTGGCAGCGTTTGATGGGCACAGTGGCAGCATTTGATGGGCACAGTGGCTGCGTTTGATGGGCACAGTGGCTGCGTTTGATGGGCACAGTGGCTGCGTTTGATGGGCACAGTGGCTGCATTTGATGGGGCACAGTGAGGCTGCAATTGATGGGCACAGTGAGACCCCCCCCCCCCGTGATAGCATTAAAACTCAGCAGCTAAAAATACTGTAGCTGCTGACTTTTAATATTAGGACACTTACCTGTCCAGGGATCCAGCGATGTCGACACCTCAGCCAATTTTCGGATTGGCTCTCGGGTTTTGCCACTATCATTCATGGTAAGGGAAACCGACCAGTTCCCTACTGCACATGTGCGAAGCGCGTTGCACTTTCTGAATGGCCCAGTGGAGGAAGGAGGAGGGGGGGGCAAACTTCAGAGGGGACAGCGCAGTCTCCCAGAAGTGGGGAAGGGTACCTGTCAGAAACAGGTACCCGTTCCCCCCTGAAAGGTGCCAAATGAGCCTAAAGAGGAAGGGGTGTTGTTTACAGATGATAGGGTGGGTCTTAAACAGGAAGGGGTGTGGCTTCGGCAGGATGGGGTGGGTCGTATTTAAATTAGGGGAGTGCATGCGTTTAGTCAGGCCTAGGGCAGCACAAAACCTAAATACACCACTGCGAGCCCCTACTCGCTCGATTCCACTCTCCCAACACTCCTCTGCGGCTATAGAATCAGATTGCAGATCGCAACATCTGATGGTTCGGTCATCCGATGCTCCGGGACTAGAACAACAGCTATGTGACGTTCTAATCCAGTTGTGTAGCTCAGAACAAATACCAAGCAGGCTGTATGTAAGTTCAACAGGAATCTCTTTTATTGAAATATACAGGCTCTTTTATACAGTAAAAGAGGGAGGTGTATACCTCCTGCTCATATTACTCTGAACATACACCTGTGACCAGAAACCTAACATGGGCTAATTAACTAATCCCTTTAGACACCCTAGATGACTCAGACATGACCTTTAGGCCAGACTGGCCATCTTGTAGCTCAGAAAACCCAATCAACATTATCACAACAGCAGAGTTAATTAACACAAACAACAATGGGGATCTAATGACTCTTAGATCCCATACTAGAGACTTATTTACAATACACATTCTAGCAGGCAACAGACAGACAGGTGGCTGGAATTGACATCAGCATCTCCTAACAGTATTTGTCCCAGCATTATGAATCAGCCACTATTTCTAATATGGCAAATCCAGGGTCCCAGAGTCTGTGTGTCCTGGGGGACCAGGACCCGAATCCACAGTAATACCACCTCAAGGGTCCCCAGGCCTACAGCTCACAAAGAGCACCGTTACCCCAAATGCCAGGACCCGCGTTCGATCGGCAAGAGGCTAGCATTCAGTCCCTTCCAAAAGTCTCTCTCCCGGCTAGGTCTGTCACAGCAATAAAGGTTGATATTTGTATATTAATAGGATGATTCTCATGCCCATATTTGTCCGTATCCTCTTCCACCTTTGGGGGTACGATAGGATTTTGGGGTAAATACCTAATTATATAATTCTTAGTATATTTTTATGTCATCCAAATTTTTAGAGGTAAAAAGAGATCCTGTTCCCTTTTAGCAGGTTAAACAGCACAGTGCTTATGCTGTCTAACCTGTCTCTCTCTAAGCTGTAAAAAACCTGGTTGATTCTGCCTGTTCCTGTGTACCCCTTGGTGTGCTGACCAAGGTAATCCTGGCTACTGATCCCCGATTACGGTGGTCAGTTTACGTGCCTCCGTCATCCCGCTGCTCTCCTCTCTCCCCCTCCCTCCCTGTCAGCTCCTGTGTGTGTGTGTGTGTGTGTGAGCCGTCTCTGCCCCCCTCCTGCCGCTATTAGTGGTAAAGTAAACCAAATTAATTATCACTGCCAGACCCTCTCTTTTATGCAGTCATCCCACGCTGTGTAAGTGTTTGTGGAAAATGATGCCTCTAATATACCTCTACTCCTCCATCTAAGGGTTACAGCGGCTGGAGCTGAGCAGAAAGCACAGTGGTCATGTGACCACCCCGGCTGACGTCAGAGGGGATCTTGGCCCCTCCCGCAGTAGCACTTACTCGGGGAGTGGCCGGGGGTCATGTGATGGGCCAGAACAGATCTGAAAAAAGGTTTTTAGAAGCATTGCTTGACACAAACACTTACACGGTATAGGATGCCTGCATAAAAAAAATCTTGCAGTGATTTTTTTTTAAGTTTGCAACAACTTTAGGACGTCAGCATACCAAGACATGTTTGACAATTTCATGCTCCCAACTTTCTGGGAACCGTTTGGGGATGGCCCCTTCCTGTTCTAACATGACTGCGCACCAGTGTACAAAGCAAGGTATAAAAAAACATGGATGAGCAAGTTTGGGGTGGAGGAACTTGATTTGCCTGACCTCAACCCGCTAGAACACCTTTGGGATGAATTAGAGCAGGGACTGCGAGCCAGGCCTTCTTGTCCAACATAAGTGCCTGACCTCACAAATGTGCTTCTAAAAGAATGGTCAACATTCCCAAAGACACACTCCTAAACCTCGTGGCTGGCCTTTCCAGAAGGGTTGAAGCTGTTATAGGTACAAAGGGTGGGCCAACTCAATATTGAACTCTACGGAATAAGACTGGGATGCCATTAAAGTTCATGTGCATGTAAAGTCCCAATAATTTTGACAATATAGTGTATAGTATTTTACAGCACTATAAGTGAGACTACTAATATTACCAAACCATCAAACCAACACATCAAATACCGGGCACATTTACACCCTTCCTGCCCAGGCCAATTTTCAGCTTTCAGTGCTGTCACACTTTGAATGACAACTGCGCGGTCATGCAACACTGTACCCAGACTAAATTTTTATAGACCTTTATTTTGGTGATATTTAACCAGCATTGGGTTTTTTTTATTTTTGCTAAAAAAAAAAATAAAAAAATAAAAACTAAAAGACACGTTTTTCTTGGTTTCTGTTATTTTTGCAAATAATCTTTCTTCATGAGTTTAGGCCAAAATTTATTCTGCTACATTTCTTTGATGAAAATAACTCAACACAGTGTATGAAGAGAGGGTATTGGGCTGAGGCTATCATGGACTTTCATGGTACCATAGAGAGGCTTGACATACACAGCCTAAGTATAAAAATAAAATGTATTACAAGAATTATTGACTTAAAAAAGATATGCATATAAAGTAAAAAAAGAAAAATAATATGTGTCATTGTGAGACACTCGCTGACTCGATAAAATCACAGTGACACTAAAGGGCTGGCACTTTCAAGTTGTCATATAGCATCTGTATATCTAGCGCTCAACATATTTTGCGGATGAGCTTCCACTTCTTCAGGAGCTTAATGTAAATTATAGAGCAAGCATCAACTTTAATTCTATAAACAAGAAAAAAGGAAGACGATTATAACATTCACAAATGTGGAAAAATATAATATACTGATGTGGTTACAGAAACTGCAAGCAATCTTACCCAGGACGTGACCAGGTGTGTGGACCCGCAGGTACAAGTCTATCCCGGCGAATGTGGGAGCACTACACTGGGGGCACTCAAGTTCACAGTCTAATGAAAGAATAATTGGTGTCATGGAATACAGTCTTATATATAGTTATAAAGCAAAGGGAGTAAAGATTTTTTTATTTTAATGATTTATACACCGTAGCAAAAGATGCAGGGTGTCCAGTCCAATTCCTCTCATATGTTAGGCTGGGTGAAAATAATTCCAAATGCCTATAGATATAGTTGGACATTTGTTATCTTAGTAAAGGGACACAGGTATAACAGGAATTCTATGGGAATTTAGAGACCAACTCAATTTACCCAAGAAATATGCCCAGAGTGGTTTTAAAACCAAATAGGCTGCTGGAATAAGTGGACAGCTAAGATATGATGGTTCATTAGGAAACCTATAAAGAAGGGGGAGGGGGAGAAAAAAAATCAGGGTGGAATCCACGACTTTTAGAAGCTTGCACAGATATCTCAAATTACCTTGTAATATAGGCATAACAGGAGATGCTTAATACAAATCTATGGCTAAAGAAAATGTCCAGGGAAAAAGGCACTTAGGCCCCTTTCACACTGGGGCGGTAGGGGGCGTCGGCGGTAAAACAGCGCTATATTTAGCGCTGTTTTACCGCGGTATTCAGCCGCTAGCGGTGCGGTTTTAACCACCCGCTGGCGGCCGAAAAAGGGTTAAAACCCCTCGTATATGGTGGCTATAGCCGCGGTATTACCGCGGTATAGTCGCGCTGTCCCATTGATTTCAATGGGCAGGAGCGGTTTAGGAGTGGTGAATACACCGCTCCTTCACCGCTCCAAAGAAGCGGCTGACAGGAGATCCTGCCAGCGCACTGCTTCAGTGTGAAAGCCCTCGGGCTTTCACACTGAACAAACAGCGGGAGGCTGTTAAGGGGCGGTTTGCAGGCGCTATTTTTAGCGCAATAACGCCTGCAAACCGCCCCAGTGTGAAAGGGGTCTAACAGCAAGAATCCAATCTAGGATAAAGAGGGGATACTCAGTATAAATGATATAAAGAGGGACATTGATATACTGCAAGAGATGTATCATCTCACCAAAATATAGGAGTACATACCGGGTGCTCACCTCAGATGTCATAAAAGAAGGAAGAAAAGGTAATAGAAAATGTCATAGCCCAAAGACAGCCGATCTTAATTCCAGAGATGCCTATGATGGAACCCCCTGGGGTAAAGGGGAAACATGTGGTAGGTCCATTTAGCTGTTCGTATGCAAATCAATGACTGTAGAGAGCCAATAACTCCCCAGCCGGTGTTCTGCCGAGAAAGTTCCACTCGGCGGATAAGGACCCCCTCTACTGCGCAGGCGCTGCGCCTGCGCAGTAGGATCCGGCGGAAATAGCCGAAGGGGAATAGGTCCAAATCAGCTGTAGACGGCGCCTGTAAGAGGGCCCCTCGCGGGCTCGCTTCGCTCGCCACGCTTCGGGCACGGCCTCGCTGCGCTCGGCTCTTTTACATTCCCCCTCTAGGTCCACTTGGATGGTATGGAAGGAACCTGGACCCAGAGCGCAGGCGCCGTGTACAGCTGATTGTGGATTTTGAGCTTCGGCTATCTCCGTCGGCTTTTACTAGTTGTTACTGCGCAGGCGCTGCGCCTGTGCAGTACAGGGGGGGAACTTATCCGCCGAAGGAACTTATTCGGCAAGACACCGGCTGTTATGCCTATATTACAAGGTAATTTGAGAAATCTGCGCAAGCTTATAAAAGTCGAAACCCTGACTTTTTCTCCCCTCCCCCTTCTTTATAGGTTTCCTTAATGAACCATCCTATCATAGCTCTCCATTTATTCCAGCAGCCTATTTTGTTTTAAAACCTCTCTGGGCACATATTATTTCTTGGGTAAATTGAATTGTTCTCTAAATGCCCATAGAATTCCTATTAAACCTGTGTCCCTTTGCACGCTCATCAAGCTGCTGCTGATAGAGGGAGCTATCAGGATAGAGCTCCAAGAGGCAGGAGAATCAAGGGAGAGCTCCAGGAGGTGGGAGAATGAAGCTGTGTGAATCAGAGGAGTGTGAGAGCAACACAACGTGACACACAGACCCGACCGGGAGAGGTAGCGACCGAGAATCGGGCGACTGATCGTGTGAGCTGACAGGGAAGACCGTAAGTGCAGGGCTGAGGAGGAGAGGTGGCGGGGGCAAGGGGGGGGGTAGGTACGGGAATGGAGGGAGACAGGCTGACCGGGGAAGGTTGCAGGAGCTGACAGGCAGTTTAAGGGAAGCTGAGCAGGAGCAGAGCCGCCTCGCACATAAAGAACAGATCGTTTTCCTGGTGAAACCTAGCTGGGTTGTGTGTTTTTGAAGCTGGGAGTAGTACCTTTAGTAACTGGAAGTAACTCAGTGCCTGGGAGTACCCTTAGTGACTAGGAGTGCCCTTGGGACCTGGGAGTACCTTTTACTACCAGGGAGTAACTGGTAGTACCTCTAGTAACTGGGAGTACCTTTAGTGCCTGGGAACACTGAGAGTTTCTGGAATAACTGGGAGAACTGAGAATAGCTGGAGTGAACCAGAGTAACTCTAGCATTTGGAAGTACCTTTAGTACCTGGGGCTACTGGGAGCAGTAATGCGGGGTGCTGTGGGTTGACACGGGGTGCTGTGAGTGATGAGGTGGGCTGAGAGTGACGCCGGGTGCTGTGAAGGGAAGCAGAGTGTTGTGAAGAGATGCAGAGTGTTGTGAAGGAAGAAGGTGGTGGGTGGAATGTCCTAGTAGATACGGCACCTCATCCCTAAATGAATTATTAATGAAGTAGTAGAACAAAGGGGGGGGGGGTTATAGCGGTGCCAAGGACAATTTGAACACAATCAATATTATAAAAATATCAAATCTTTAATAGTGTACAGTTTTAAAATCAATTCATACAAAGGTTTTTTATGTAAACAAAATACAAAAGGAGCACCAACACCAGTGATGTTGAAAGGTAGTAGCAGGTCAATTCATCCCTACTAGTTTCAACAAAACATTGGCTTCATCAGGGGAATAAAATATAGTAGAAAATGAATAAAGGCACTAAAAAAGAAATAAGAAATCAGTCACAAAACAGCAAAATATCATGACACAGATCAATGAGCGATTGAAAAACAGGCCACAATCCTGTCTAACTAAAACCTCACGCTTCCCAAGCACCACATCACAGATGTACCCTGTCAAGCTCCCAGAACACAGAATAGGCAGCGTCAGGCAACTGGGGATAATAATCAAACTCAGCCCTGTAATTGGCTACAGGGGGCCCAAAAGGGATGGCTGTAAAAACTGAAAAATAGCAGATTGATGAAAAATGAAATAAATAAAATAAGAATGACTAATTCCTTTCATTACTATTAACACTACTATCAAATACATACCAAAGCTAAAAAAGTGAAAAAAGCGGAAAAAGTGCGCTAGGTGGATCAATACGTGGTACTTGAGTGAAGGGACACGGGGTGTTGTGAAGTGACGCGGGGTAATGAGAGTGACACGGGGTGCTGAGAGGGGCTGTGAGGTAATTGGAGTACTTGTAGCACTAGGGGAGTAGAGTACCAATAGAGAGTCTTTAACCGCTTGCCGACCGGCTCACGCAGATATACTGTGGCAGGTTGGCTCTCCTGCGTGAATGGATGTACCTGTACATCGGTCCGTGCAAGGAGGATAGGGCGCGCTTGCCCGCCACGCGCCGCGGGTCCTGCAGACTTGATGTCTGCAGGCGACCCGAGATCACGGTGAGGAGAGACAGAACGGGGAATTGCCTATGTAAACAAGGCGATTCCCCGTTCTGCCAGATGACATGACAGAGATCTACTGTTCCCAGTGACCGGGAACAGTGATCTCTGTCATGTTCCAGTAAGTAAGTAGGGAACACACTTAACCCCTTGATCGCGCCCTAGTGTTAACCCCTTCCCTGCCAGTGTCATTTTTACATTGATCAGTGCATTTTTATAGCACTGATCAATGTAATAATGTCACTGGTCCCCAAAAAGTGAAATTTGGGGTCAGATTTGTACACCGCCATTACCAGTAAAAAGAATAAAAAATAAATAAGTCCCTAAATCTGTCCCGTAGATTTTTCTTACCAAAAAAATGTAGAAGAATATATATCAGCCTAAACTGATAAATTATTTTTTTATATTTTTTTGGATATGTATGACAGCAGAAAGATAAAAAAAAACTATTAAAAAAAAATGTTTTTATTAAAACGCAAAAACTAAAAACCGCAGAGGTGATCAAATACCACCAAAAGAAAGCTCTATTTGTGGGTAAAAAAAAGGAAGTAAATATTGTTTGGGCATAGCGTCGCACGACCGCGCAATTGTCAGTTAAAGCGACGCAGTGCCGTATCGCAAAAAATGGCCTGGTCATTAAAGGGGGCAAATGCTTCCAGGGCTGAAGTGGTTAATTATTATCCCCATAAGAATAGAGGGTAAAAATTTCCAACAGAATTGGTGATGCCACTCAGTGCACATCCTGCTCCACGTATGCGTTCCCTGATGATCCAATCAAGGGTGAATACTGCTGTGCGAGATGTCAGCTAGTTGTTTCTCTGGAAGCCCAGATTCTGGATCTAGAAAACAAGGTGGCAACACTGCGCAGCATCAACAACCTGGAAAGGAGTTTGGACATTACCCACCAGGTGTTGGCAGGGACCAGTGTAGAGGCAGTTGGAGGCACAGGAGCCAGGGGTAAGTAGCTGGGTGACAGCTAGAAGGATGGGTATAGGAAGAGCGCTAGAAAGGCAAGTTTCTCAGTTGGTACACCCCAAGAAATATGCCAAATATGTAGGGAATATAAGCTCAGGGGTGGCAGTGCTGGAGCAGGTGCCCTCCCCTAGCTGCCAGGGAAGTGACGGTTCTGGTAAGGAGGGGGGCAGAGATGCAGGAAAGGTTAGACAGGTACTGGTAGTGAGGGACTCAATTATTAGGAGGACAGAGAGGGCAATCTGCCATAAAGACCGTAGTTGCCGAACAGTATGTTGTTTACCGGGCGATTGGGTTCGGCACATCGCAGAGTGGGTGGACAGACTATTGGGTGCGGCTGGGGAGGACTGTCACGGTACATGTTGGCACCAATGACAAAGTTAGAAGCAGGTGGAGAGTCCTAAATGATTTCAGGGACTTGGGGAATAGATTGAAGAGAAGGACCTTCAAGGTGGTTTTCTCTGAAATACTACTTGTGTCTCGAGCTTGGGGAACTGAACAAGTGGCAGAGGAAATGGTGTAGGAAAGAGGGGTTCCTGGAGAACTAGACTGAGTATGGGGATGCCACATGTGAGACTTTTTGGGAGCCTAGCCGCGTACAGGACCCCAAAACCAAGCACCGCCTTCAGGCTTTCTAAAGGCGTAAAATTGTGATTTTACTCCTCATTACCTATCACAGTTGCGGAGGCCCTGAAATGTCCAGACACCCCATACCCCCCCCATGACATTTGAAAAAAACTTTGTTAAATTTTAATGCACTAAAACACACTATATTGCCAAATGTTTGATGAAATAAAAAAGATGATCTTGTGCCGAGTACATGGATACCAAATACAAGATGCTTTAAAATTGCACACAAACGTGCAGCGGCGACAAACTACATACGTTTTTAAAAGCCTTTACAGGTTACCACTTTAGATTTACAGAGGAGGTCTACTGCTAAAATTACTGCCCTCGATCTGATCTTCATGGTGATACCTCACATGTATGGTGCAATTGCTACTTACATATGACGCCAGACCGACGCTTACGTTCGCCTTTGCGCGTGAGCACGGGGGGACAGGGGTGTTTTTTTTATTATTATTATTCATTTTCCTTTTTTATTTTTTTTTTTAAACTGTTCCTTTCATTGTTTTTTTTTCATTTAATTTTTATTGTTTCTCAGGGAATGTAAATATTCCAGATGAGAGCAATAGGTACAGTACTCTTTTTAAAAAAAAAAAAAATGGTCTTTTAGACCTTAGATCTCTCCTCTGCCCTCAAAGCATCTGACCACACCGAGATGGGTGTGATATAATGCTTTCCCAATTTTCCAATGCCGCTGTTTATATCCGGCGAAACCTAAGTCAGGCAAGCCCGAGAAAACCATGGAAGACGGTGGGAGGGAAGCGTTTCCTCCCACTGCTTGTAAAAGCAGTCTAGCCGCTAGGATTGCTTTTACATGAAAGCTGACCGCTGGCTGAAAAGAATGATACCAAGATGATACCTAAACCTGCAGGCATCATTCTGGTATAACCACTCAAAGTCCAGCAACATACCAGTACGTTGCTGGGCATATACAGTCAGGTCCATAAATATTGGGACATCGACACAATTCTAATCTTTTTGGCTCTATACATCACCACAATGGATTTGAAATGAAACGGACAATATGTGCTTTAACTGCAGACTTTCAGCTTTAATTTGAGGGTAATTATATCCAAACCAGGTGAATGGTGTAGGAATTACAACAGTTTGTATATGTGCCTCCCACTTTTTAAGAGACCAAAAGTAATGGGACAATTGGCTGCTCAGCTGTTCCATGGCCAGGTGTGTGTTATTCCCTCATTATCCCATTCACAAGAAGCAGATAAAAGGTCCAGAGTTCATGTCAAGTGTGCTATTTGCATTTGGAATCTGTTGCTGTCAACTCTCAATATGAGATCCAAAGAGCTGTCACTATCAGTGAAGCAAGCCATCATTAGCCTGAAAAAACAGAACAAACCCATCAGAGAGATAGCAAAAACATTAGGTGTGGCCAAATCAACTGTTTGGAACCTCCTTAAAAAGAAAAAAACTTACCAGTGAGCTCAGCAACACCAAAAGACCCGGAAGACCACGGAAAACAACTGTGGTGGATGACCGAAGAATTCTTTCCCTGGTGAAGAAAACACCCTTCACAACAGTAGGTGGGGTAGGTGTATGTGTGTCAAAGTCAACAATCAAGAGAAGACTTCACCAGAGTGAATACAGAGGGTTCACCACAAGATGTAAACCATTGGTGAGCCTAAAAAACAGGAAGGCCAGATTACAGTTTGCCAACATCCTATGGACAGATGAGACCAAGATCAACTTGTACCAGGGTGATGGGAAGAGAAGAGTATGTAGAAGGAAAGGAACTGCTCATGATCCAAAGCATACCGCCTCATCAGTGAAGCATGGTGGTGGTAGTGTCATGGCGTGGGCATGTATGGCTGCCAATGGAACTGGTTCTCTTGTATTTATTGATGATGTGACTGCTGACAAAAGCAGCAGGATGAATTCTAAAGTGTTTCGGGCAATATTATCTGCTCATATTCAGCAAAATGCTTCAGAACTCATTGGACGGCGCTTCACAGTGCAGATGGACAATGACCCGAAGCATACTGCAAAAGCAACCAAAGAGTTTTTTAAGGGAAAGAAGTGGAAAGTTATGCAATGGCCAAGTCAATCACCTGACCTGAATCCGATTGAGAATGCATTTCACCTGCTGAAGACAAAACTGAAGGGAAAATGCCCCAGGAACAAGCAGGAACTGAAGACAGTTGCAGTGGAGGCCTGGCAGAGCATCACCAGGGATGAATCCCAGCGTCTGGTGATGTTTATGCATTTCAGACTTCAGGCTGTAAGTGACTGCAAAAGATATGCAACCAAGTATTAAAAAGTGAAAGTTTGATGGATGATTTTTAATCTGTCCCATTACTTTTGGTCCCTAAAAAAAGTGGGAGGCACATATACAAACTGTTGTAATTCCTACACCGTTCACCTGATTTGGATGTAAATGCCCTCAAATTAAAGCTGAAAGTCTGCAGTTAAGGCACATCTTGTTCGTTTAATTTTAAATCCATTGTGGTGGTGTATTGAGCCAAAAAAATTAGAATTGTGTCGATGTCCCAATATTTATGGACCCGACTGTATTGTAATGCCTGTGGGCTGAACGAAAAAAAAGAGATTGATCAGTGGGTATGCACACCATTAGAATACCGCCCTTCATCCACCCACTTCTAATGATGGGCACCATTTTTTTTTTTAACTGTGGTGGTGAAATCACCTCCTACAGCTCTGGAGTTGCTGATTTACGTATTGTGAGAGCAAACGCTGTCGCTGTCAACATAAATAAATCAGTGCTGCAGCTGAATGGCATACCTGAAAAGCAAACATTTGTAACGATAAAACATTTAACTCAATAAAACAACCTAAATTTTTAACGCAATCTGTGCCTAAAAAATATATGGTGAAGCGTGGGGGCAATCCTCCCCTAATGTTAGAAACATTAGGGGAGGATTGCCCCCATGCTTTGGCATATATGCTCTTTTTTATAACTGTGGTGGTGAAATCACCTCCTACAGTGCTGGAGTTATGGCTTTCTGTATCATGGGAGCAAACGCTGTTGCTGTCAGAATAAATACACCTGTGCTGCATTTGAATGGCGTACCTGATGGTTAACAATAAAACAAAGTAACATTACAGTATAACAGTAAGGCATACCATACCTGCAAAGCAAATACAATAAAACATAGTATAAATAAAACATTACCGTTCTAAAATACAGTAACAATAGAGAGAGAACAATAGATATAGAACAATAGTGAGCGAACATAAGAGAGAAGAAAAATAAAACCACAACTATTTTTGGCTTTTTTATTTTTTATTTTATTTTGTGTTTTTGTGTGTTTTTTTTTTTGCACTTATATAAACTGTAAACGTTCCAGATTAGGGTCTCTCAAAATGCGATGGCCACCTTATCTGTCGAGATCCTGTATAAGTGTGCCCTAGGATTGTGCAATGCTGTACCCTACGCTAATACTCCACTAGTGTGTGGTAGCGTTTGAAACAGTCACCGATGCAGAGACCAGGTTGGTCAAGACAAGAGGGACAATAAAAGTGGGTGTCAGTGTAAATCCACATTTTCTGCAGACATGACGTCTTCTTTGGGGATTTTTTTGGGTAGGGGTACCAGGGAGGACATATACGGACATATATGGAAAATGCCTCTCAAGCAGCCGGCTCACTGCATTTGCACTGGGAAGGTGGGCCACAACACCATCTTGAAACAAAAGTGCTGTGATGATCTCTTCCTGGAATTTAAGGAAGGATCCAGTTCGCCCTGAAGCTTTGTTTAGCACATAAGCACTCAGCAGAGCCAATTGGTATAAATATACAGACACTTTTTTTGTACCAGCGTCTGGCCTTACGGGCAATTAGGTACGGCGCCAACAAATGGTTGTTGAGGTCCACTCCTCCCATGTTAATGTTGTATTCGTGGACAGAGAGGGTTTTCTCCACAACACCAGTCACCGTAGGAATTTGGACTGTCGTATCGAAGGGAGGACAGAACGAAAACATTCTGTGTATTCCTCCACTTCCCTGCTAACAAACTATTATATTTCAAGCAGACTCTCTCCCCCCGTCTAAGTCGGGATTCTATAAGCTGTTGGGGGAAGCCCCGGCGATTAGATCGCACGGTGCCACATGCGGCAATTCCACAATCAAAAAGGTGACTAAAAAGTCGCTTGTGTAATAATTTTCCAAGTACATGTGGTACCCCTTTCTGAATAAGGGTGACAACAGGTCCCACACAATTTTACCAGCACTCCCTATGTGATCTGGGCAGTTCTCTGGGTCCACTTGACTATCTCTTCCCTCGTAAACCATAAAACTATATGTATAGCCCGTTGTCCTGTCACAGAGCTTATACATCTTGACGCCATATCTGGCATGCTTGCTGGGAAGATACTGTTTGATAGACAAGCGGCCAGAAAACGTAATCATGGACTCATAAATGCAGACAACTTGATTGGGAGTAAACAAGGCTGCAAACTGTTGGTTGAAGTGGTTTACAAAGGGCCGAATTTTGTGGAGCCGATCATATCCAGGGTCACCCTGAGGACGACAGAGTTCATTGTCATTGAAAGGTCATGGAGGCAGAGAACACGGGCATATGGTGAATTAGGTCAGTGGACCAATATGACCGCAACTCACTTTTTTTTATCTATGCCCATGAGGAGAAATAGGCCCAGGAAGGTCTTAAATTTGGAGACTGTAATAGGTCTCCAATCTCTGCCAAGGGCCAATGGGGCATTAGCGGCGATGAATTGACCAGCATACAAATTGCTTTGGTCCACAACAGATCTATAGAGATCTTCTGTGGAAAACAGCGAATAAAAATCAAGTGACGTAAAATCAACTGTATCCACCTGAATTCCGGGTTGGCCAGTGAATGGGGGGGGGGGGGTGCTGCAGAAGTGGTGGGCTCCCAATTAGGATTGGCAAATGCAGCAGGATCTCACTATGGGCTCGACGGGTCTGTGTTTGTCTTCATCTTGGTGGCTGGCAGACACTAGTTGTGCTAGCCACCTCACCAGCTTGAACTGCACTTATGGGACTCACCACGTCACCAAGTGTTACTGCAGTGCTGGATGTACGACCAGGATGTACTAGGCCGCTAGTTCTTGCCAGTTCACCAGAAGGAAGAGCAGCACTAGTACTGGCTCTCTGCTCCATACCAGAGCCCTGCAGTTCTTGCACCTCAACAACAGTAGAAGAATGGGGTCGGGTATGCCTGACCTTCGCAGGGACCACTACTCCTTTGTCAGAACTATCTGTCAGGGTACCACTGCTGTCTACTGGTCTGTATTCTGAGCCAGAATCAGACAGATAAGTATCTTCCTCTTCACTCTCATCTGTCAGGCTCAAAAACGCGTAGGCCTCTTCACTAGTGTACCTTCGATTGGACATTTTGGCCTCTAGGTTTACTGGTGCACTAGTGCGACTCACAGGAAAAAAAGAGCACCTGACTGTCAGCGACTGCTTCAAATGCTACTAAAAAAACTGTTAGCATTCGCAGGGATCAGGCCTGACTCTGCGAATGCTGCAGTTATGTGTTTAGTGTTTTGTAAGTGACAGTGATCGATTGATACTGCACTTGGGTGGGCTGGGCGGAGGGGCTAAACGCAGGTGCTAGCAGGTATCTGGGCTGATACCGCTAACGCTGCATTTTTGGGAACCCTAAACTATTGGGTACACTAATATAGTTCTGATCAGATCAAAGATATGGATCCGTTTAGACACTTTACTACTAAGGGAGATGTATGGTGCGTGCGTGGGTGTTAGCGCTACTGGCACTAATTTGACGCTGCCTGGGGCAACGCAGACCCTAACTGACGCCAAAACCTAACTGATATCACCCACCAGGTGATCAGGGGGTTAAAACTTTTATTAGGTAATATACAGGGGGTGCCCTATAAAAAATAACTAACCAGTGTCACCCGTGACACTAATACGGTGATCACTAATGACAGGGGGTGATCAAGGAGTTAAACCTTTATTAGCGGGGTTTGGGGGGTCCCTAGACCTATCTGGGGCTACTACTAAGTACCCTAACTGATTATTGTCACAAATGACACCAGTACAGTGATCAAAGAAAAATATGAACACTGCACTGAGTGACACAGTGACAGGGAGCGAAGGGGTTAACTGGGGGGGGCGATCGGGGGGTGAAAAGTGTGCCATGTGTACTGTGTCAATGTCGTGTTGGTGCAACTTACTCTGAGATGTCTTTTCTCCTCTCTCTGGAACGGAAAAGAGCTCCACGAGGGGAGATGACATCACTTCCCCTGCCTGTGTTTACGAGTGAAAGGATTTCACTCGCCAGAACCGATCACCAGGTCCAGGCCAGAAATCATTGGCCTGGGCCTGGAGACTGATCGGTTCTGAAGCGAATTCGACGTCGTGGCTGCCGTAAGGTAACGTCGCTTCGCCCAGCCGAGCCAACTGCGCCGCTGGTCCAGAACTGGTTAAATTACATGAAACAAATCCTACTTTTCTGGTGACGGCAGATGTGTCGTCACTTTATACAAATATTGTTCATGATGATGCATTGTTGGCTCTGAATTGGGCACTAAGCAGGAGAGACGATTTACCACACGCACAAATTTTTTTTTTTTTTGCAGAAAGCATTCGATTTTTCTTTGTCCCATAATTATTTTTGGTATCAAAGTGAGTTCTATAGCCAAAAAAATTGGGTAGCTATGGGAAAATTTGCCCCGAGTCTAGCTAATTTATTTATGGCTGAGTGGGAATTATAAACACATATATATCATGCTGTCTATAAAAGAAATCAAAGCAAAAATTGAAAAAACTAAAGCAGCCAGCACAGCAGTGGATAAAGTTGCAAAAATGACAAATTGGGTGAAATGTGCAGCGCCTATGTGATCATATAAACCATAACAAATGATATAAGTATAAAAATGTGAATAATAAATGATGTGCTCAAAAATACTCCAAGCAGTCCTCTATTATGACATGTTATGTCTATAAATAGAGGAACTTGGACGTCCAAAAAAAGTCAGTGACAAACTTCAATCATGTGGGATGATAATCCTCAACCACATGTGGATATGATATAGCGACAGTCTTTAACTTCAAATATGTATGATGTAATAACAGTTGATAGTAGATCCACCCCCAAAGACACCACAAGCTGCTTACCAAAGGGATTGAACTCAAATAGGTGTACACCTAGTAAGTCAATCAAACTTTGTGGTATAATATACCAAGGGGATCAGATGCTCTATCCAAATATGACCTCCAGATAGACCTCCGAACAGGTGTAAGGTATGGATTGACTCAGTAGATATAGGCAGTCAGTCCCACTATTAAAATAAAGAGGAAGGCATATAACATAACTCCATATGGAAATTTTAATACATGAAAAGCAAAGGAAATACACTCACGTGTTTAGCAGTAAAATCAAGCGCTTGTATAAAAGAAGACAGTGGTCTCAGCATATCCTTCTGACGCATTTCAATTCAGATATCATCTGGGGTGCTGGACCACTGTACTGGCTGAGTATTTAGAGATACTGGTTACCCCCATAACAAGTGGCAGCTCCATCTGATTGAAAGTGCAAATTATGGAGACTACTTCCTGATTCCTCCAAAATGGTGCCCGGGCTTGCATTCCAAGCCTCGTTTTCATATGCAGAGGAGGATTACTTCCTGGTTCTGCCAAAATGGCATCCGGACAAGCGTTCCAAGCCTCATTTTAACATTTGAAAGAGGATGTGACATGTGGAACAATGACTGGTTTAAACAGCCAAAAACATGGCACCACTATTCCGGGGGACATATAAGAGCGGATGTGGCTTAAAACGGTGCAATGTCAGGTGTATGTAACCTACAACATGGCGCAGTTTGTCATAAAGACAAGTATATTAATACACTAAGTCACAAGGTATCGCCCTTATGGTAGCAATACATCACATCCAAACATTGCTCTAACCTAAATAACCTACCTTCTACCTATCTACCATCCATACCTTACACCGCCCGGCGGTGATATAAGTTAAGTTTTAGGGTCAGATAGGGTCTGCGTCGCCCCAGGCAGCATCAGGTTAGTGCCAGTACCGCTAACACCCATGCACGCAGCATACACCTCCCTTATATAGTATAGTATCTGAATGGATCACTATCTGATCCGATCTATACTAGCGTCCCCAGCAGTTTAGGGTTCCCAAAAACGCAGTGTTAGCAGGATCAGCCTAGATACCTGAGTTTAGCCCCTCTGCCCAGCCCAGCCCACCCAAGTGCTGTATCGTTCGATCACTGTCACTTACAAAACACTAAACACACATAACTGCAGCGTTCGCAGAATCAGGCCTGATCCCTGCGATCGCTAACAGTTTTTTTTGGTAGCGTTTTGATACAGTCGCTAACAGTCGGGAGCTTTTTTACCTGTGAGTCTCACTAGTGTACCACTAAATTTAGAGCCCAAAATGGCAAATCGAAGGTACACTAGTGAAGAGGCCTACACGTTTCTGAGCATGACAGATAGTGAAGAAGTCACTCATCTGTCAGATTCAGGCTCAGAATACGATCCTGTAGAGGATAGCGGCTCCATGACAGATAGCTCTGATGACGGAGTTGTGGTCCCTGCCAAGGTCAGGCGTACCAGACCCCAATCTTCTTCTTCTGTCGTTGATGTGCAAGAACCGCAGGTCCCTCGTATGGAGCAGAGCAGTACTAGCGCCGCTATTCCTTCTGGTGAACTGGCAAGCACCTGCGGCCTAGTACACCCTGGTCGCAGTCAATCTAGCACTACAGTATCACGTGGTGACGTGGCGAGTCCCATAAGTGCAGTTCAAGCTGGTGAGGTGGCAAGCACAAGTTGCTACCAAGAAGACGAACACAGGCCAAGTCGTGTCCATAGTGCCCTTCCTGCTGCATTCGCCAATCCTAATTGGGAACCCACCACTTCTGGAGCACCCGTACTTCCCCCATTCACTGGCCAACCCGGCATTCAGGTGGAAACAGTTGATTTTACGTCACTTGATTTTTATTCGCTGATTTTTACTGAAGATATCTATAGATCTATTGTGGACCAAAGCAATTTGTACACTGGTCAACACATCGCCACTATTCCCCAGTCCTCCTTTGCCAGAGATTGGAGACCAATTACGGTTTCCGAATTTAAGCTCTTTCTGGGCCTTTCCCTCAACATGGGCATAACTAAAAAGAGTGAGTTGCGGTCATATTGGTCCACTGACCCAATTCACCATATGCCCTTGTTCTCTGCCTCCATGACCAGGGCACAATACGAGCAGATGTTGCGGTTCATGCACTTCAATGACAATGAACACTGTGTCGTCCTCGTGGAGACCCTGGATACGATCGGCTCTACAAAATTCGGCCCCTCATAAACCACTTCAACCAACATTTTGCAGACTTGTTTACTCCCCATCAAGTTGTCTGCGTTGATGAGTCCCTGATTAAGTTTTCTGGCCGCTTGTCATTCAAACAGTACCTTCCCAGCAAGCGTGCCAGATATGGGGTCAAGATGTATAAGCTCTGTGACAGGGCCACAGGCTATACATGTAGTTTTATGGTTTATGAGGGAAAATATAGCCACGTAGAGCCGACAAACTGCCCTGACTACATAGGAAGCGCTGGCAAGATTGTGTGGGACTTGGTGTCACCCTTATTCGGAAAGGGGTACCACTTATATGTGGACAATTATTACATGAGTATGCCACTTTTTAGTCACTTGTTTGATCAGCAGATTGGAGCATGTGGCACCGTGCGACCTAATCGCCGGGGCTTTCCCCAGCGGCTTGTAGATTCCCGTCTTAGGCTGGGGGAGAGAGCCTGCTTCAAGTGTAATAACTTGCTCGCTATGAAGTGGAGGGATAATAAGAATGTTTTCGTTCTTACCTCCCTTCATGCAGACCCAACGGTCCAAATTACTACGGTGACTGGTGTTGTGGAGAAACCCCTCTGTGTCCACAAATATAACCAAAATATGGGAGGGGTGGACCTCAATGACCAGTTGTTGGCGCTGTACCTTATTGCCCGTAAGGCCAGATGCTGGTACAAGAAAGTGTCTGTTTATTTATTTCAATTGGCTTTGCTGAACACTCATGTGCTATACAGAGCTTCAGGACGGACTTGATCCTTCCTTAAATTCCAGGAAGAGATCGTCAGAGCCCTTCTGTTTCCAGAAGGTGCTCCACCTCACCTTCCCCTTCTCCCGAGTACCCCATACCCAACTAGCCCCCCAAAAAAGATGTCGTGTCTGCAGCAAGCGCGGATATAGGCGTGACACCCGCTATTATTATCCCTCCTGTCCTGACAATCCTGGTCTTTGCATTGGTGAATATTTTGAACGCTACCATACACTAGTTGAGTATTAGCGTAGGGTACAGCACTGCACAGACTAGGCACACTTTCACAGGGTCTCCCAAGATGCCATCACATTTTGAGAGACCCGAACCTGGAACCGGTTACAGTTACAAAAGTTAATTACAAAAAAAGTGTAAAAAAAAAAAAAAACACAATATATAAAATAAAAAAAAACAAAAATAGTTGTCGTTTTATTGTTCTCTCTCTATTGTTCTGCTCTTTTTTACTGTATTCTATTCTGCTTTATAGGTATGCAATTTTTTTATACTTTACTGTTTACTGTGTTTTATTGTTAACCATTTTTTTGTTTTCAGGTACACCACTGAGCTGCAGAGCGGATTTATTTATCTTGACAGCAACAGCGTTTGCTCCCACGATACATAAAGCTGTGACTCCAGCGCTGTCGGAGGTGATTTCACCAGCACAGTTAAAAAAAAGAGCATATATGCCGAAGCATGGGGGCAGCAGGGGCGGAGGAGCGATTTGCTCCTACCTTTTGCGGGTGGATGCCCCCATGCTTCGACATATATAAACGGTGCATGTATGCCCATCATTAGAAGTGGGTGGATGAAGGGAGGTATTCTAATGGTGGGCATACCCACCGATTAATCTCTTTTTTTCGTTCAGCCCACAGGCTACATGAAAAAAAAGTTTACAATATATGCCCAACAAGGACCAGCAATGTACTGGTATGTTGCTGGACTTTGAGTGGTTATACCAGAATGATGCCTGCAGGTTTAGGTATCAGCTTGGTATCATTCTTTTCAGCCAGCGGTCGGCTTTCATGTAAAAGCAATCCTAGCGGCTAATTAGCCTCTAGACTGCATTTACAAGCAGTGGGAGGGAATGCCCCCCCCACCGTCTTCCATGTTTTTCTCTGGCTCTCCTGTCCCAACAGGGAACCTGAGAATGCAGCCGGTGATTCAGCCAGCTGACCATAGAGCTGATCAGAGACCAGAATGGCTCCAAACATCTCTATGGCCTAAGAAACTGGAAGCTACAAGCATTTTACGACTTAGATTTCGCAGGATGTAAACAGCGCCATTGGAAAATTGGGAAAGCATTTTATCACACCGATCTTGGTGTGGTCAGATGCTTTGAGGGCAGAGGAGAGATCTAGGGTCTAATAAGATAACAATAAAAATGATTAAAAAAAATGAAAGGAACAGTTTATTTATTTTATCTTGCTTTTTTATCTTATTTTTAAAGGAAAAAAAAACATCTACTCACCACTCATAGCCTGGTAGATACTTGGCGAGAGATGAACCCTATTAGTAGGCGCTTCACTCATTGTTCTTATCCGCATAACTCTTTTTCACGAATAGATCATATTCTAATCCCGTCAAGTATGCTACCAGAAATCATATCATCCAAAATCATTCCTTTTCCATGGACAGACCACTGCGCAGTATTCATTACCATTGCTTCCACAATTCCTAGATCACACGATACCACTTGGTGTATAAACGATTCAATTCTGACCCACCCTTCTCATCGTGTTGAGATTGAAAAAGCACTTTCTGATTACCTAAAATCCAATGATACAGACGATGTCTCTGCTATTACATTATGGGAGGCGAATAAGGTAGTCATTAGGGGTAGACTGATACAACAAGCAACTAACCTTAAAAGAGAACGCAAACTGTTGTTTGCAAAACTTGAATCTACCTTTAATGACTGTCATCAAACTTTTCAAACCTCCCCGAATGCTACCAACAGTACCAAACTAGAAAAAGCCCGCCTGGATCTAGATCTTTTTCTTACTGATACCGCAGATAAACTTATAAGTAAACGCCAGCATGTTCAATATCGCAGGGCAAATAAACCTGATACACCTATGGCCAGAATTTTAAAAAATTCACAACATATACATACGCCTATCAGATTGAAAGTATCCCGGGAATCTTACGCTAGTAACCCAGTGAAAATACTTGAAATTTTTCGCTCTAAGTTATCTAAACTATATTCTTCTGCCTCAAATTTTGATAAAACTAAAGCAGACACACTGTTCTCCAATATCACGCTTCCTAACCTTGATCAACAACAGAAAGATCTTCTTGAATGTCCAATTACAGATACTGAAGTCCTTAACGCAATAAAATCTTTAAAATTACGTAAAAGACCAGGCCCAGATGGATTTTCGGCAACATATTATAGACAATTTGCATCAATCTTAACACCTGTCTTAACTAAAGCCTTCAATTCGATCCTTAAAGGTAACTCATTTAGAACAGAGACTCTCACCTCTATAATAGCAATGATCCCCAAACCACATTCTGACTCCACCTCCTGGACTAATTATCGTCCTATATCCCTCCTAAATCTCGATATAAAATTAATTGCTAAAATTTTGGCCACTAGACTGAATAATATTATTGGCCTACTAATCCATAAAGACCAAACAGGCTTTATGCCTAAACGCCAAGCTGGAGATAATATCAGGAGAGCACTCTTACTTATTAATGCGGCTAAAACTTGACGAACCCCAGCTTGCCTTGTATCCTTAGACATAAGGAAAGCATTCGATTCGGTTACGTGGCCTTATATGGAATATGTCCTTGGTAAATGGGGATTTGGAAACAATTTTTTAACCTGGGTCTCATCCTTATACAATAATCCTAGAGCATATATCAAATATGCAGGCTATAAGTCAACAATGATTGATATCAAAAGAGGCACTAGACAAGGATGCCCTCTTTCCCCTCTACTTTTTGCCCTAATAATAGAACCCCTGGCACACCTTATTAGAACCAATCCTGACATTAAAGGTATCGAACTAGGTGGTTATCACCATAAACTATGTCTCTTTGCGGATGACATTCTCATATTTTTGTCTCATCCCCATATATCCACCCCTAATCTACTAAAAACACTAGATAATTTTGCCCAAATATCAGGACTACATGTTAATCCAACAAAATCAAATGCATTAAATATTTCCTTATCTCAATTAGAACTTCGGCAGGCACAAACTTCCTTACCCTTTACTTGGGTTCCAAAGCAGCTTCCATACCTAGGAATAAAACTCACAATCTCTCTTAAAGACCTTTTTGCGGCAAATTACTTACCCCTCCTTAAACAAACTTCCGGCTTCCTGAAACAATGGGCTCTTCTATCATTGTCATGGTTGGGAAGGATTAATGCGGTAAAGATGTCAATCCTGACGAAATTCTTATATTTATTTAGGGTACTCCCTATTTCTTTACCATCTTACTTTCTTAGACTTACTCAACGTAGAGTTATGTCCTTCATTTGGGGTACCACCAAACCTCGTATACCTAAATCTACGCTTTACCTTAATAAATTGAGTGGTGGTTTGGGATTGCCCAACTTTTCCTCCTATTTCTACGCTGCACAGCTAGCACTTATACCCAAGTATCATACTTCTGTAGAAGCTCCCCTATGGGTAGCTATTGAATCAGTGGAAAGTGACCCTATCTCAGTGGCAAATATGTTTTGGCTCTGTCCTGCTGATAGAATACATCTTTCTAATCCTATCACGAAACAGACCCTAGCAGTATGGGATAAATGTAAATTTGCACATAATCTTCAATCAACACATAATTCCTTGCTTTCATTTCTTAATAATCCAGCCTTTTATCCTGCCTGGAAATTCCCAAAATCATTCTCTGCATGGACCTCTACGAACCTGACTCGTTTATACAATCTTTCCTCAACTAAAGCTATTTATACATTTCCTGTACTATGTGAAACCTTTGGGTTACCTAAAACTGAAATATTTCGATATTTACAAATTAAAAATTTTTATGAACCACTTCTTAGTACAGGCTCAACTCTTAATCAAATGACTCAATTTGAGCGGATTTGTATAAGTGATCCACACATTAGAGGACTTATCTCAATATTATATTTCCAACTTAATATGATATCTAGTGAGTTTCTACCCTCATACACAACTAAATGGGCACAAGATATGAATCGAGTGTTTAATAAACAAGATTGGTCGAATAAATGGTCAGCCACCAAAACTTCCTCTCCAAATTGTTTTTCTGTAGAAACTAATTACAAGGTTCTAGCACGCTGGTACCTTGTACCAGCTAGAATAGCTAAATTTGTCCCCACATATTCACCTAATTGCTTTAGAGGATGTGACACAGCAGGAACACATTTTCACATATGGTGGCAATGCCCCGTAGTTGAAGAATTCTGGAAGAATATATTTCTTATGGCTTCTGAAGCCCTGGAAATCACGATTCCTCCAGATCCTGCAACGGCACTCCTAAACCTTAAACCCACAATACTCACCCATACTCAATTCCAATTGTTTATCCAACTTAGCACTGCAGCTAAACAAACGATTGCCAAGGCGTGGAAGTCCCAAAATCTAATTCTTGCTGAAGCTAAACACAGAATGAACAGAGCACTTTTATACGCCAAGATGACAGCTATTGAAGAAAATAAAATAAATAAATTTCGCAAAATTTGGCAACCATGGGTTAAAAACTACCTCCCTACAGATTTTGACCAATCTCTGTTGTTACCACACTAAGATATATATCATATTATTACTGAAATATATATTATATTTGTATACCTAATGAGAGCTGGATCATCATCCCAGGAAACTCTCTTTTTTTTCTCTTCTTTCCTTCTTTCCGTCTTTATCTCTCCTCCCTCTCCTTTTCTTTTATTATTTCCTAAAATATTCCTGTGGATACTTATGCCCCGTACACACGGTCTGATTTTCCGACGGAAAATGTGTGATAGGACCTTGTTGTCGGAAATTCCGACCGTGTGTAGGCTCCATCACACATTTTCCATCGGATTTTCCGACACACAAACTTTGAGAGCTTGCTATAAAATTTTCCGACAACAAAATCCGTTGTCGGAAATTCCGATCGTGTGTACACAAATCCGACGGACAAAGTGCCACGCATGCTCAGAATAAATAAAGAGATGAAAGCTATTGGCCACTGCCCCATTTATAGTCCCGACGTACGTGTTTTACGTCACCGCGTTCAGAATGATCGGATTTTCCGACAACTTTGTGTGACCGTGTGTATGCAAGACAAGTTTGAGCCAACATCCGTCAGAAAAAATCCTAGGATTCTGTTGTCGGAATGTCCAAACAAAGTCCGACCGTGTGTACGGGGCATCAGTCTAATAACTTGATTTATTTCTCTAATCTTACATCTAGAATCCCAACTAGTGTATAGTAAATATGGTTGTAAGATATCTCTAAAATTACTTTATTTTATTAACTTATTTATTTATCTTTTTTATCATACTGCAAAGATCTTCTGACGATTGATATGTATCCATGTATTGTATCATTTTATTTCTTCTTCTGTGAAAACTCAATAAATATATTTAACAAGAAAACTGTTACCCAAGAGGTTTTTACACTATTGGAGGCTCTGTGTTGATTTTATCTGTCATCCATTCGAATCTGAGAAGATCAGAGTGGAGATTGGGTTGATCATCTGCATAAAGCTGAAAGTGATTTAGGCTGGGTTCACACTGGTATGACACAGCAGTCGTACCACTTTGGATCCAACTTTGCCCTGCTACTTGAAGTCCGACATCCGTCCAACTTTAATGAACAGGGATCCGACTTTGATCCCAAACAATACCAGGCACTGTCTGGTATGAATCTTTAGGGGGAACTCCATGCAAAATGTAAAAAAAAACTGGTATGGATTTTAAGGGGAACCCCCACACCAAAACTTTTTTTTTTTTGGTGAATGGGTAGGGGTACAATGTACCCCATACTCATTCACATAGGGTGGGGGGCCTGGGAGATCTGGGGGCCCCCTTGTACCTGCTACCTGTTCGCCAGCTTACATGTAGTGGAGGCCTGTGGGCAGCTGTAGTAAGTTACTACTTAAAGGGCCAGTACCTGGAGTGACTAAACATGGAGGAAATCCTCAAACAGTTGGTGTTCTCTAATGCTGCACAGCATCATGCAAACACTGCACAACAACAAGCCAAAGCTTGTGCGATAGCACAGGAGCAAACAAGGGTGCTGTGCAGGAGTAAATGCAGAGGCTGTTTGAACAGCTAGCCACTGCTGCAAAAGCGGACCGGTAAACCCTGACTGAAATTGTGGAGACGCTGGTGCAGTGGTCATCTGCTAAAATTGATGATGTTGGAGACAAGCCCTCAACCATCCATGTGGGTCGCTTCTTCTCCAAAATGACTGCAGATGATGACCCAGAGGCCTTTTTGCTGACATTTGAAAGGACCGCTGAGAGAGAAAGTTGGCCTAAAACTCAGTGGGCCGGCCTGGTCTCCCCTTTACTTACTGGAGAATCGCAGAAGGCCTAGTATGATCTGGAGGTGGCAGAAGCAAGAGAGTTTAAGAAGGTCAAGCAGGAAATCCTGGCACGTCTTGGTGTCACTTTGGCCGTTCGGGCACAGCAGGTAAGGACAGATTCCTGAGATCACTACCAATTCCCCTGCAGAAGTGGGTGAGTCAGGCGGACCCCAAGTCTGCAGACAACCTGGTCAAGCTTGGTGAGAGGTACTTTGCTGCAGAGAGCCTGGTCACCACCCCTACAGCCGCACAGACTTTCCACACTGCTGCGATGCCAGACATTGCATGTGATTTGCACCACATTGTTGTGCCGATCACATGCGATGTCTGTGCGATGTGAATCGCATCTCATTCAGACCAAACTCATGCAGGACCCTTTTTTCCAAAACGTCTTTCAGGACAGCACCCGAGAGATCATGGCTCCTCCTCCCAAAGGAAACACCTCATCAATTAAGTCTTTTAATTGGAGTCCTCCACGTTGCTTCATCAGTTTTTTGTGTTTCCTCCAGCTGGAGGAACACCTCTGGTGGGAGCCATGATCTCTCAGGGCTTTCCTGGGAGACACCGGTTCTCACCTGTTAGGTCTTTTGCTGGGAGAGTGATCCTCCTACTTGCCTCCTGTTGGACAGTCCCGTGGGCTCCCTCTCCCTCTTCCGTGCTCGGGGAGAGCCTGTACGCCTGGGAGTGCTGCTTCATTTTCTTTTCAGACAGGCGGTTGTTCTCCGTTCCCCGCTGGTTGCCTGTATAAGCAGTGTAGGAGCGGCCGCCATTGTTCTGGTGGCAGAGGAGCGCCTCAGCCATGTCCTATATAGGAGAGGCAGCACTCCGGGATCTGCGCGCGGTGTCATTTCCAGCCGCAAAGTGCAGAGGGAAGGGTCACCTGGTGCCTTAATTTCCAGTTCCAGGTCAGCACAGCGGCGTTTTCTAATCTGGAACCGGTGTTCTTTTCACCAGACGTCGGCAGACAGCAATGGATAGCGATGCAGCGGATAAGGGGGCAAGCCAAGGTGCCTCTTACTCTGGGCCGTTTTCTCCTGTGGGGGGTTACTCACCCTCCCCCCCACTCCCCCCACTCCCTGGGAATGTTTGTTTGCAGTGGCTAGTGTTAACATATCTGCCTAGCAACAGGGGACTTTAGGTGGTGGTGGCTTGCTGGGCACACGGAAGTAAGATGTTGTCTTCTCTAGTGCACCTGGGTGTCTTATCTATGCTGTGTAACAGCCTTTTAAGCGTTGTTCCTTGTCCCTTTTCTGTTTGTCCAGGCCAAAGGTTCTGCCCAACCAGTCAAGAGAAGGTGCCCTGTCTGCAAAGAGAAATTAAGCGATGTTTGGACCAAAACGCTTTGTGCAGATTGCATTGCAAATCTAGTCAGTGAGGAGTCTCCATCCACGTGTGGTGATTTGGTTACAACAATAAAGGATGAGCTCTGGGCCACCTTTCAAGCTTTTAGGTCAAACCTAAGAGAGGAACCAGGTCCTTCAAGGGATCCCGTGGTTCCGCAGCCATCTTAACCCCAGGGCGGCTCTCAAATAATAATAGGGGGTCCGATATCCCAGGACACTTCCCAAGGGTCCATTTCCCTCGCTCCAGATGAAACAGATTCTGAGGAGGAGGAAAATGAAATGGATACCGCTTCTAATGCGGCGTACACACGGTCGGACTTTTCAGCTACAAAAGTCCGACAGACCGTCCGACAGACTTTTGACGGACTTTTGTAGCTGAAAAGTCCGACCGTGTGTACGCCGCATTAGAAGCGGTATCCATTTCATTTTCCTCCTCCTCAGAATCTGTTTCATCTGGAGCGAGGGAAATGGACCCTTGGGAAGTGTCCTGGGATATCGGACCCTCTATTATTATTTGAGAGCCGCCCTGGGGTTAAGATGGCTGCGGAACCACGGGATCCCTTGAGGGACGGACTTTCAACAGACTTTTTAACGACCGGACTTGCCTACACACAATCACACCAAAGTCTGACGGATTTGTACGTGATGACGTACACCGGACTAAAATAAGGAAGTTGATAGCCAGTAGCCTATAGCTGCCCTAGCGTGGGCTTTTGTCCGTCGGACTAGCATACAGACAAGCGGATTTCTGGGTCCGGCTGTGTTATGACGTAAAGATTTGAAGCATGTTCCAAATCTAAAGTCCATCAGATTTGTGACTGGAAAAGTCCGCTGAAGGTCCGGTGAAGCCCACACACGATCGGATTGTCCGCCGGATTTGGTCCGTCGGACAAGTCCGGTCGAAAAGTCCGACCGTGTGTATGCGGCATTAGTACAAAATGTTGCTAGAAGAGGTTGGTGGACTCCTGAAAGTAATCCAAAAGGCCGTTCTTTTCCAGTTCATTCAATAATCACAGATATGATTAAGAGAGTGGCTGGAACCTGAGAAAAAGATATTTTTTTTCCCGGGCTCATAATAGAAGATTTCCATTTGAGGAAAGTCCTGCCTCTATATGGAACAAAAATTGGACTCTGCCTTTTCTCAGGTCTCGAAGTCTACAGACCTTGCCTTTGAGGATATGGGCACTCTGAAAGAGCCCATGGATAAAAGAATGGACCTGCTTTTTAAAAGAACCTGGCAATCAGTAATGAACAATCTAAAACCAGCAATGGCAACAACCTGTGTTGCAAGGAATTTAGATCACTGGGTTAACCAGCTGAAGGCCCAAGTTACGGCAGACAAGACTCCTTTACAACTTAGTCTGCAGCAATATCATACATTGAGGATGCTTCAGCAGAATCTATTCACATGTCAGCCAGGTCAGCAGCTTTAACTAATTCAGCTAGGAGGGCCTTATGGCTGAAAACTTGGCCAGGGGATGCTGCATCTAAAAACAGACTGTGTAGTATTCCGTTTGCAGGAGATTTGCTGTTGGGTTTGGAGCTAGAGTCTATTCTTGACCTACGGCAGATAAAAAGAAGCCGTTTCTGGTCAAGAAGAAACAGGTGCAGACCCGTAAGCATTTTTTACGGCCCCAAAAAGGGCAGCAGGAAGGGAAAACGCAGAGCAAGAGGAAGCCATGGTCTTCCCAGAAGCCCAAAGGTAAGAGTGGAGTGCTCTTCAATCCTTCTACCCCCAGAAAACCGCATATGACTCCCTCAAGGTCGGGGAAGACTCCAGGAGTTTCTTCCTCAGTGGAGAGCCATTACTTAAAACCAGTTTATTGTAAATATGCTCTCCCAGGGATACGTGAGAGAATTCTCGGAAAAACCTGCAAAAAGATTCTTGATGACATATGTCCCAAGAGATCCAGTCAAGGCTTTTGCCATGAAGTCCCTAATTCAGGAACTGAAAACCCAGAAAGTCATTATTCTGGTCCCGACAGGGGAGTTCTTCCAAGGTTTCTACTCACATGTATTCCTTGTTCAGAAACCTTCAGGAAAGTTCCGCCTCATCCTGAATCTCAAAATGCTGAACAAACCAGGAGAGTACAGAAGATTTCGGATGGATTCCATTTTCTCAGTAAGAAACCTCCTGTATCAAGGGTGCTACATGGCATCAATAGATTTACAAGATGCTTACCTCCACATTCTTATTGCCGCCAGGTCACAGAAATATCTGAGGTTAGCACTGAAAGAAGGGAAGAAGGTGGTACATCTGCAATTCAGAGCACTGCTGTTCGGTCTGTCATCATCCCCAAGGGTGTTCACGAACATAATGGCCAAAGCATTGGCGCCTCTGCGTCTAGAAGGGATCTCAGTGATTCCTTATCTAGACGATCTGTTTTTTGCTCAAACCAGAGAAGGTCTTCAAGAAAACTTGGTCAGAGCCCGTGTTCACCTAGAGTCCATAGGGTGGATCTTAAACCTTCAAAAATCAAATCTGATTCCCTCACAGGAAGTGTTATTCCTGGGTTTCCGTATCAACTCTTTGGAGCAAAAAATGTTTCTTCCAGAAGAAAAACAGAAAAAGTTGGTACAACTACAGTCCAATCAGATTCTGTCCATCAGGAAGATCATGTCAGCATTGGGAACCCTGACCTCTTCCATACTGGCAGTCCAGTGGGCAAAGCTCCATTTCAGACCTCTGCAAAGTTTCCTGTTAAAAAACCTGGAATCACCAGCAAGATTCACTAGTGAAGATCCCTACATCGGTGAAAAGGAGTCTTTGGTGGAAGAACCAGACAAGATATTCAGAAGGCCTGTTATGGTCCTTCCCAACCTAGGTAAGGTTAACAACCGATGCCAGTTCCTGGGGTTGGGGGGGCTCACATGAACGGTCGGTGGGCCCAGGGCTCGTGGTCCACAAAAGATGCACTGAGGTCCTCAAATTGGAGGGAACTAAAGGCTATAGAAATAGCCTTACTGACCTTTCCAAAAGAAGTCCAGGGACAGCATACTCAGATCCTGTCAGACAATGCCACGGCGGTGGCCTACATAAACAGACAGGGGGGAACCAGAAGCAGAGTTCTGCAAAACCTAGCAAGAGGCATTCTAAGTTGGGCAAAGCTCCATACTCTATCCTTGTCCACGGTCCACTTAAAGGGGACCCTAAACAGGGCAGCGGACTTCCTTAGCAGGAACCAGGTATTAGAAGCGGAGTGGCAATTGAATCCAGAGGTCTTCCATTTGAGCGTGAAGAAATGGGGGCGGCCAAGAGTGGATCTCTTTGCGACCCAGGAAAATTTGCAAGTGTCTCGCTTCTTCTCCCTGAACAGGAACGAGTCATCACTGGGAGTGGATGCTCTGGCGCACAGTTGGAAGTTTCTCCTCTGTTACGCATTCCCCCCGTTTTAGCTTATCCCACGGGTCATAACAAAAATCCAGAAAGAGGATACAACAGTAATCCTCATCACTCCCTTCTGGCCCAAAATCCCTTCTACAGATGCAACTAAAACCATATTGGCATCTTCCGTTAAGACAAAATCTCCTGTTACAAGGTCTTCTGATTCACCAGGAAGTAGTAAATCTAAAACTCACGGCTTGGCTTCTGAGGAGCAGCTCTTGAGGAGAAACGATTTCTCGGATAGATTGGTGGCTAACCTCCTATCTAGCAGAAAGATGGTTACAAGAGCAATATATTGCAAAGTCTGGAAAGTCTTCAACTCCTGGTGCACAGCATCCGGCAGATCATCAAAACAAATTTCCTCTGTTCTGGAATTCCTGCAAGATGGAGCGAACAAGGGCTTAGAGGTCAGCACCCGCAAGGTTCAAGTTGCTGCGCTGGGGGTATTTTTGGAAAAATCCATTTCATCAGAACCCTTAGTGATTAGATTCTCACCCGGTCTAGACCAGTGGTGATCAAAAGTTGTCCAGTATGGGACTTATCAGCTGTTCTACAGGCCCTGACCAGGGAACCTTTCAAACCCATTAATTTAGCCTCCCTGAAATTAGTTACTTTAAAAACGTTTTTTTTGAGTGACTGTTACAACAGCTCAAAGAGTCAGTGAACTGCAATCCTTATCAATCGGGGAGCCATTTTTTTCCATTTTCTCAGACCGAATTGTTCTGAAGACAGATCCTAAATTTTTACCGAAGGTCGCTTCAGTCCAGAATCGAACTCCGGAGATAATACTTCCTACCTTTGTTCTAATCCATCAGGTATGAATGAAGAAGAATTCCCCTGGATGTTAAAAGAGCAGTCTTGAGCTACTTGGAAACCACTAAAAACTTTAGATGTTCAGACGCTTTACTTGTTTTATTATCCGGTAATAAAAAAGGAAGACAAGCTTCCAGAGGAACCACTGCCAGATGGTTGAGAATGGCTATCTCAGAAGCCTATTCCCTTATAGGTCAAGAGAGTCCAGTGAATGTCCGGGCTCATTCTACAAAGGCTTCAGCGGTGAGTTGGGCAGAAAAAGCTGGTGCCACCCCCAAACAAATCTGTAAGGTAGCTACTTGGACAAGTCTGACAACCTTTGCCCGTCATTATAGGTTAGACCTCATGACGGCTGGGACCAGGCTTTCGGAAGAAAAGTCTTACAGGCTGTTGTCCCACCCTAAATGGAGTAAGTCTCGATTATCCTCACGGGTGCTGTCCTGAAAGACGTTTTGTAAAAATGCAAGTTAGACTTACCAGTAACTTGTTTTCCAATAGGCTTTCAGGACAGCAGTATCCCGCTCTTTTTTTATGCTGTTGCTGTAATACTATGATATAACTGTCGCTTATGTGTTGCAGCTGGGGCTGGAGGTTCTCTACAAACAACTGATGAAGCAACGTGGAGGACTCCAATTAAAAGACTTAATTGATGAGGTGTTTCCTGTGGGAGGAGGAGCCATGATCTCTCGGGTGCTGTCCTGAAAGCCTATTGGAAAATAAGTTACCGGTAAGTCTAACTTGCATTTTTTCAAAAAAGGGGGAAGGTACCATCCAATAATGTCACAAAAGTTGCCGCCATCCCTAACATACGGAGAAAGGAAAATGACCCCTCAAAAAGTGGTGGGACTTTGAAGGCAACGGAGTAAGAATAAAAAACAATTTTATTAACACAGATATACAAAAATATACATAGCGAAAAAGATTTTTTCAAATACAGTCATGTGGATCAGTTTAACAGTAAAAACAAGATTATGCTGGTGAGCGAACCAAATGTGTGTTCATGTAGTCTTCTACCTGAGCCTACGCGTTTCGGGACTACAGGAGTCCCTTCATCAGGGGCAAATGGTAAGCAGACTTTACACTAATAAAACATGAAATATCGTAATTAGATACAGTTGCATTAAACATGTTGACTGCATTTAACATCATTCTAGGAAAAAAAACTTTAACTTTAAGAAACAGTGGGAGGACAACCTGCAGGCGTGCACACGCAAGATGATGAGGATGCTCATAGAGGAATATAAGATTCGCAGTCTGGCCCTTGATAAAGAGATTGATAACATATACTCCAAGTTACAATCTTTTAAAAGTCTTCCCTCATTAAGGGAACATGAGGAAAGAATTAAGATTCATTTGGATCAAATTACCACTGAAACTCTCCGCAAAAAAGACAAAAAGTTCTGGCGCGACAAATTGTCCTTCCAGGAAGGGAGAGCATACAAGTGGACTCAAAACAATCATACCTCTAATCCCAAAAACAGAGGTCTAACTAAATCTACTCTGGAAAGAGGATCAGACTCCTCTATCAATTCCTCCGCCTCCGCTTCCTCCTCTTCTCGCAATCGGAATAGGAATAGGCACAACAAACCCAAACGCCCCTTATCCGGAGAAGGGGGGAATGCACACAAGAAACACATTCCCGAACATCCTTCCGATACTGCCCCATCCACTCCATATATATCGGGCAATAACGGCGCATGCAGTGAGGACCTCCATCCCCCTACAGGAACTCCGAGCAGTAACACCGCCCCCTCCTCACTTACGACTGTTCAGCTCTCGCAATCAAGTGCGAGCTCAGTATCTAAGAGGGAGGTGGGCCAAAGCCGATTTTTTCCTCAGGGCGCCACCCCCAAATTAAAAACTTAAAAAGTACAGAATCTAATATCACCAATGTTGATGATAGAAATATCATCAACTTATCTGACTATACGTTATCTGATGAAGAGAAATCTCTCTTGTCAAGGGGTCTAAGTTTCTGTCCCAGCTCCAATCTTGATACTTTTGAGGTTATCAAAGACCTAAATTTGTTTGCTCGCAAGTTGTTATTGAAGAGCATGTATTCCAAGGCTAAAACCAAACCCGAAACCATCAATGAACAACATGACAAGGACTTAGAGGTCCTTTTGTCACTACTGGAGAACGAGGACTCTCCTGACCTGATCGACACAATCGACTTAGATTCCCTTCTTTCTGATAAACTTACTGAATCAACCATTCCATCTTATACTAAGAATAAGCTCAAGAACAAATCGGATAAATTCCCTTCCCTGAGCTCCAACCTCAATTTGTCATCTTTCGTTACTATGGTCACATCTGAAATTCAAAAACTTAAAATACACAAAAGGACCGGGAATACATCCCCTTCCGAAATGCTCGCCTTAAACACTCTTAAAAAATGCCACTCCCTTGTCATTAAGCCCTCGGATAAGGGGGGCAATATTGTGATCATGTCGAATGAGCAATATAAAAATATGTGCCAGAAAGTTTTGTCCAATCAGGACTGGTATAGGCCTATACCCAGATCTAGCATCGCTAAGTTTGAGATCCAATTTTATGCCCTGGTTGATGGTGTCTTTTCACAGGGTATCATCAATCAGGACATCTGGGAATTTCTACGAATAAAATTTCCAAAAATTCCAACCTTTTATTGTCTACCCAAAGTTCATAAAAACTATACAACACCATCAGGTAGACCCATAGTCTCCGGTAATGGGGCTATTACGGAACACTTGAGTCTCTTTGTAGACTCGTATCTTAAACCATTCGTTGAAAACCTGCCCTCATACGTGCGCGATACCATCCATCTTTTACAATCTCTGGAAGGCCTACATGTCTCAGCACAGTCACTACTGGTAGCTATTGATGTCGAGGCCCTCTATAGCTCAATTCCCCATCATTTAGGGCTGACTGTGGTCAGACACTTCATCACCCAAACCCACAGAGATGACAAAAAACTCTGCGAATTTGTTATTATGGCCCTGGAGTTTATCCTTCACCATAACATCTTTTCTTTTGATGGCTCCCACTTCCTCCAGGTACAGGGCGTGGCGATGGGGACTTCTTGTGCCCCGTCCTACGCAAACCTGTACCTGGGGGAGTGGGAGCAGTCCTTCCTTTCTGATGAGGCCTTTAGATCGCACACTCAACACATAGTCGCATGGTATCGTTATATAGACGACATTTTGGTGTTGTGGGAAGGTTCCGAAAGCCAACTAAACGAATGCATCCGTATGATGCAGCACAATAACTTTAATTTAAAGTTCACTGTGACCCACAGTGCACACAGTATCACTTTTTTGGATACAACCATCAGTAAGAACCCTGAGGGGACTCTCTCCAGTAGCCTTTTCCGAAAACCTACCGCCGGCAATACCATCTTACATGCCTCAAGTTCCCACCCCCAACCACTGATCCGAGCGATCCCCTACAGCCAATATTTGAGGCTAAGACGGAACTGCTCCGACCAACAGACCTATCTGACCGAAGCTGCCGCACTCAGAGACAGACTGCTTCAGAGGGGCTATTCTTCCACGCTTTTGAAAAAAGCGTTCAAACGTGCTAACAGACACACTCGACGAGAACTCCTTTTTGGCCCTCAAAAAAAAGGCTGTCATGGATTCCACTACTAGGATCATTATGCGGTTTACAAACCAACATGAATCTATTAAATCTATTCTTAACAAACATTGGCACCTTCTGCAGTCTGATACCACCCTACGTCCACACTTACCCGCTCGGCCAGCAATCACCTACCGGCGTACCAGTTCCCTGCGTGACCACTTGGTCCGCAGTGAATTTGTTAGCGAATCACGTGGGGACCCCTGTAAGAGGCTTGGAACATTCACATGTGGAGGATGCTCCACATGTAGATTCATGAATACACAACAGCATGTGACCCTCCCCAATGGACATCCATACAGACCACGCCACTTTGCAAACTGTAAGACAGAGGGTGTGATATACCTTCTAGTTTGCCAATGTCTTCAATTCTATGTAGGCAAGACCAAACAAAGATTCTCGTTGCGAGCCTCACGGCATATCTCTGCCATGAGGAAAGCGAATCCTCAACTCCCATTGGGGAGACATGTGGCGAATGTGCATCATGGTATTTTTCCTAACATCTACTTTTTAATATTGGATAGAGTGCACCCCAGTCCGAGGGGTGGAGATTGGAACAAGGCCTTGCTACAACGGGAAGCCCGCTGGATTGCAGACCTTGCTGCCACCTCACCCCCCGGCCTCAATGACCATTTGAGTTTTAGACCTTTCCTAGAGGGTTTCTCCTCTGGGGTTTGCGAGAAAGATTTATAAAGTTTTGATGCTGTTATGTCCGTTTTGGTTGCTCTCTTGTATGCGTTCCTTATGTGTTTCATATGTATTTTTATTGTCCTTTCTCACATATGGGCATGCCATCATTCGAGGCACACTGTCGGCTCTACTTGGGAAACATCCTTTTACCACAGCTTTGGCCCCTCTTTGTCCCGCCCGGCGCACGTGGGCCTCCCGGGAATTCCTGTCCGTCGGGGGGCCTTTTTATGGGTACCCGGAACATACTCGCGGAGTGACTGGCGGCTTTACGCTGCCTGTCTGTGCCTGCTGATCACGGTGCCCTTTCTTGCGTCGGTGGGCGTTTTTTGCATGACCCCCCCCACAGTCCGCTGTGGGGGGGTGCCGTGCAGTTCTCGCCCAGGGTCCCTCTGCCCCTGCGTGCCCTTGTGACGATCATCGGAGGGTAATTAAAAAACCACTTACCCCCACCCCATTCCTAATCCTGTATGTATCATTACATTTTCAGTAACCCCCCCCTATGAGGTGGTTTGTATTACTCTACTTGGTGCATAATCTGCCCAAACATCAGTAGAGGGGCAAATCACCTCTATGCGAGCCCCCTCTGTTTTGTTTTTGTTTTTTTGTTTTTTTGTTTTTTTTTTTTGTTTTTTTCTGCTGTCAGGGTTTGCTACTCTCTCCTTTTTCCCCCCCCTGCTGCACTGAGCGGTGTCTTGTTGTTGCCATGGATCCCCTTCTCAGCGTCCGTAGGTGGATTGACGCTGTGGGTGTTTCCATGACACCTATGCCCTGATCGGAGCGGCAGGCGGCGCGAGACTAAATGGCGTCTCAGCGTTGCCATGGATCTCTCCCCCCCTTCAGCGTCCCGTGCTGGATCGACGCTGTCTCCATGGTACCTTCACCCCGACTGGAGCGGTGAACGGCATGATCCTGAGCAGCGTCTGACGGTTGCCATGGTTTCCCTTTCTCAGCGTCTATTGACGCTGTGGGATTTCCCTGGCACCTGCACATTGAGTGGAGCTGCAGTATGATTGGCGGGATTTTAACGCCAATCATTGCCGCACCCACCTCCCCTTCCTCCTTTTATACTCCACCTCCGAATGCCTGTGTCGGTGTCACTGTCCGACTCGGCGGCGGTGGTTGGAGATGATTGAAAGCCACCAACGATATTGTAACACTAGAGACACAGGTAAGGCTTTCTCTGCACTACTTGTCAATACTATTTCCTTGTTAGTATCCTTTCATCTGAGTATGCTTTTTAATGTGCTTGCCTGGGGAACACCCTGGTCCTGCACATTGGGCAGCACTACACATAGCCAATACCTTTCTTTTATCCTTTTTTTTTTTTTTTTTTTTTTTTTTTACAGATTTTTCTGTATGAGGTTGTTACTTCCTATAATATTTGCAGTCGACTCTGTGCTTAAAGCACATCCGCTCCTTTCACTCGCTTATTGGGGATACCTATCTACGCCTAATCACCATATCCCTCATACACCAATATTGGGGTAAGTCATGAATGTTTAGACCATTTTCTCACCCCTGGCCTTGATGCATACCCGCATGTTGTGCGGTGTTTACGCATCCTCAGCACATGGGTGCTTGCCGCTTTGACGTACGTTGTTTATGCGTTTTTAGCATATGTATACTTAACTACCCTATAAGCCCTTCTTAGTATTTCAGCACATAAGGCCTTTTCTTTCCTTGTATTTGCAGATATTTAACTTTTTCTTCCCCCCCTCTGATCTTTCGCTCGCTGGGACTTCCTGGGGTAGCGTTGTCCCCCTCTGGGGTGGTACACTGGGACCAGTGTGGAGAAAGCGGGGCCAAAGATACGCCTGTTTCCTAATTTTGGTTTCTTGGCGTCCTGTGTGTATTTGCCCCCGAGAATTGCTCCGACGGTCGGCCTCTCGTCCTGGTCATGCTTGGGTATGTGTTTTTTTTTTTTTTTCCTAGAATGATGTTAAATGCAGTCAACATGTTTAATGCAACTGTATCTAATTACGATATTTCATGTTTTATTAGTGTAAAGTCTGCTTACCATTTGCCCCTGATGAAGGGACTCCTGTAGTCCCGAAACGCGTAGGCTCAGGTAGAAGACTACATGAACACACATTTGGTTCGCTCACCAGCATAATCTTGTTTTTACTGTTAAACTGATCCACATGACTGTATTTGAAAAAATCTTTTTCGCTATGTATATTTTTGTATATCTGTGTTAATAAAATTGTTTTTTATTCTTACTCCGTTGCCTTCAAAGTCCCACCACTTTTTGAGGGGTCATTTTCCTTTCTCCAACTTGCATTTTTTGTCTGCACCAGAATCGGATGGCATGGGTGTTCACACCCATGCCATCCGATTCCTGTCTGAATTTACAGTTCGCACTATAATAATCTGCACTGGATTTGCAAGGTTTCCTGCATCGCACCAGTGTGATCCGACACAACAGAGTATGTTAAGGATGGGAAAAACTGGGACTTCCTGATTCCAAGCTTGATGTTTGCCATCAGGGAGGTACCCCAGTTCCCTGTGGGGTATTCTCCATTCCAGTTGCTTTATAGGAGACACCCTCGGGCACTATTAGATACAGCCAAGGAAACCTGGGAGGGGGTGCAGACACCCCACAAAAGTGAGCATATCGCTCACATGCAGGACAGGATTGCAGCGATCATGCCTATGATAAAATAACACTTACTGCAGGCGCAAGGAGCCCAACAGAGAATATACAACAAGGGGGCCCAACTCTATATCTTCTTACCTGGTGACAGGGTCCTGGTGTTCCCACGGCTGAAAGCAAGTTCCTGGCTAAGTGGCAGGGTCCCTTTTGAAGTAGTTGAAAGTGTTGGGGAGGTCAATTACAAAGTGTATCAACCAGCTAAAAGGAAGCCTGAGCAGATATACCCTGGAAGGATAGGCTGACATTGACCGCGAGGTCTGTCCATTTAACGCCTAGGGTACTGAGCCCCCTCTGATCCCTGAGGTCACGATTCCAGACACCCTGTCTTATTCCCAAAAACAGGAATCTAGAGAGTTCCCGATAAGGAATAGAGAGAAATTTTCAGAGTTACTTGGTAAGACTTCAGCAGTTCAGCATGATATTTTTACTGAACCTGGGGTCTGTGTCATGCTCAAACTGTACCAAATTCCTGAAGATGTTATTGAGGAATCCAATTAGTGACTGGTCTAGCTCCATCATGTTAGTCCCAAAACCAGATGGTACTTGGAGGGTTTTGTAACCACTTCAGAAAGCTCAATGCAGTGACAAAGTTTGACAGTGCCATCTTGAACGCAGTGGGCAAAAGGGGCATCTGCCCTGGACCCAGTCATTGCTGTAGGCCCCAAAGCAACTGCAGGTAATTTGTGTGGAGGAAGCTCAGCAAGAGATATCTAGTGCTGCACACAGTGCCCAGCTGAGTAGGAGTAGGCTGGAATGTTTGACAGGCAGAAAGCAAAAATGGTGGTGTATGCGAGGTGGAAAGCTGTCAGCACACCGAGCAGCGGCTTGTCAGCATGAGCAGCGGGAAGATGAGCATTATCAGTGTGCAGCGCCGCAGGTGGTAAGAGCGGAGGACATGCTTGACATGCGGTTGGAGACAGTGAGCCCGCGTGGTGAAGCTTGCAGTAAGTTGGCTTTGCTACTGTCCTGCTCCTGTCTTGTCTTGTTGGAAGGTAAACCTTCGGCCCAGTCTGAGGTCCTGAGCACTCTGGAGAAGGTTTTCGTCCAGGATATCCCTGTACTTGGCTGCATTCATCTTTCCCTCGATTGCAACCAGTCGTCCTGTCCCTGCAGCTGAAAAACACCCCCACAGCATGATGCTGCCACCACCATGCTTCACTGTTGGGAGTGTATTGGACAGGTGATGAGCAGTGCCTGGTTTTCTCCACACGTACCACTTAGAATTAAGGCCAAAAAGTTCTATCTTGGTCTCATCAGACTAGAGAATCTTATTTCTCACCATCTTGGAGTCCTTCAGGTGTTTTTTTTTAGCAAACTCCATGCAGGCTTGCATGTGTCTTGCACTGAGGAGAGGCTTCCGTCGGGCCACTCTGCCATAAAGCCCCGACTGCTGTAGGGCTGCAGTGATGGTTGACTTTCTACAACTTTCTCCCATCTCCGACTGCATCTCTGGAGCTCAGCCACAGTGATCTTTGGTTCTTCTTTACCTCTCTCACCAAGGCTTGTTTCCCCCGATAGCTCAATTTAGCCGAACGGCCAGCTCTAGGAAGGTTTCTGGTCGTCCGAAACATCTTCCATTTAAGGATTATGGAGGCCACTGTGCTCTTAGGAACCTTAAGTGCAGCAAAAATATTTTGTAACCTTGGCCAGATCTGTGAGGAAAAAAATGAACTTAAATGATTTTAGCAAATGGCTGCAATATAACAAAGAGTGAAAAATTTAAGGGGGTCTGAATACTTTCCGTCCCCACTGTAGGTTACTGCTTATCATTACCACTCACTGATTGACTAAGGGGTGGCAGGAGGTGGGGAAACTGTCACAGAGGTGGTGGGGCGTGAAGCAACTATCACTGTTGCAGCCCTGCAGTGTATTAGATCAGTCAACCGTCCTGTCCACCTCCTACTCAAAATAAACACTTATCAGGACATAGACATCCCGACACTCAGAAACCACCCTTTTATGGATCTATGCTGCATTTATACAGTCAATGTATCTCAAAAAGAAAATCATAAAATATTTCTAAAATTAAAACTTTATTATAAAATATAATTTCCCAAATATATCAATGACAAAACACATCTTACACCTTCCCAGTTAACAAAGGCAAGGTTGCTTTAACCCATTAAAAATGCAGCCTGGACAATACTGGCCAAAAATTGTATATGCCCAGGATGGGATTACCATAATTCAATACATTGAGTGCCCTCCTATGTATAAGTAGCAGAATCCAGGCATATACTCCTACAGCAAGCAAATTGAATTACTCAAGAGTCATGCATAAGATCAATGCATAAATAAATCCTGGGTTTGCTGGCACTAGTAGTCCTTCTCACAATTGAAACTTATGCCCATAAAAGTGGCTAAACCTACAGCTTTTTAAACAATTGCTTTACCAGAACATCGTAAAGGTGTTCTAATACACCAACCGGTCCAAGCAAAGGAGTGAAGTGGATCATGCAAACAGACTAGATTGCTTTACCACCACCAAGCTTGCAAAGGATGTCCCATTGCACTGTATTTGCATATACATATAGGCTAATTGCAGGCTTGAAATAACTACAGTTTGTGTGTCAGAGGCTTATGCAGAATATTAGAGCTGTATTGGAATGCACAGGTCAGCTCAAGAAGCCTGGATACAATATGGAGGCTTATGCTTATTAAGTAAAGTAGCAAAGAGCACTTGGTCTTAACTTAGTCTCCACCTTAGGGCTTAGTATGGTCATTGTTTTGTTGGAAGGTAAACCTTTGGCCCAGTCTGAGGTCCTGAGCACTCTGGAGAAGGTTTTCGTCCAGGATATCCCTGTACTTGGCTGCATTCATCTTTCCCTCGATTGCAACCAGTCGTCCTGTCCCTGCAGTGACAGTTGCTTCACGCCCCACCACCTCTGTGACAGTTGCCCCACCCCGTGCCACCCCTTAGTCAATCAGTGAGTGGTAATGATAAACAGTAACCTACAGTGGGGATGGAAAGCACACAGGTAAAATAAAGGAGTGGCTTCACAACAACTTCGTGACTGTTCTTGAATGGCCCAGCCAGAGCCCTGACTTAAACTCAATTGAGCATCTCGGTAGAGACCTAAAAATGGCTGTCCACTAACGTTTACCATCCAACCTGACAGAACTGGAGAGGATCTGCAAGGGCAGAGGATCCCAAAATCCAGGTGTGAAAGACTTGTTGCATCTTTCCCAAAAAGACTCATAGCTGTATTAGATCAAAAGGGTGCTTCTACTAAATACTGAGCAAAGGGTCTGAATACTTAGGACCAGGTTAATATTTCAGTTTTTCTTTTTTAATAAATCTTCAAAAATGTCAACAATTCTGTGTTTTTCTGTCAATATGGGTTGCTGTGTGTACATTGAGGAAAAAAATGAACTTCAATGATTTTAGCAAATGGCTGCAATATAACAGAGTGAAAAATTTAAGGGGGTCTGAATAATTTCCATCCCCACTGTATAGCAACCAATCAGTGAATAGTAATGCACTACTGCACATTAACTAGTAACCAATCAGCAAGCAGAAATGATGTGCTGTAACCTCTAGCAACTAATCAGTGAGCTGTAATGTGTGCTGTAACATCAAAGCAACCAGTCAGTGAGCAGTTATGATATGCTGTTACCATTGGCAACCAATCATAAATTGGTTTTGAGTCTAGCTACCATCTATTGTGCTATATGTCTGAGTGGGGCGTTTAGGGGGTATGATTAGGAGGGCCCAAGAAAATTTTTGCCCTGGGTCCAATTAATAATAAAGACAGCCCTGCACGTACTCAATGCCCAGAGTAGGTGAACTTATAGACAGACTTGGCAAGGCCGCTATCTGACCACTTTGGACTTGACCAAAGGATATTGGCAAATACCTCTGACTGGTAGCGCTAAAGAAAAGACTGCATTTGTGACCCCAGAGGGTTCATTTCAGTATAAAAAATGCCTTTTGGGTTGCAAAATGCCCCTGTGACATTCCAGAGGGTCATGGACAGGACCTTAAGACCTCAGCGATAGTATGCAGCAGCCTATCTAGATGACCTAGTGGTACATAGCACTGACTGGGAGTCTCATTTTCCCCGTATCCAGGCTGTCCTTGATTCCCTCTTCAAAGAAGGTTTTACGGAGAGTCCAAAAAAATGTGCCATTGCTTTAGAAGAATCCAGGAATTTGGGCTACACTATTGGCCGTGGAGTCATAAAACCTCAGTTGAACAAATAATCCATCCAAGAGTGGACACGTCCTGCAAACAAGAAGCAGGTCAGAGCCTTTCTTGGGATCGCAGGGTGTTATAGAAGGTTTATCCCGAAATTTGCAACTATAGCTGCCCCACTAACAGGCTTGCGGAAGGGAGACACTCAGTAATAGTGAAATGGTCCCCAGTAGCAGAGGAGTCTTTCCAAGTCCTGAAGAAGGCTCTTTGTGCACAGCCAGTGCTGCACTCCCCTGATTTCTCCAAGGATTTTTTGATTCAGACGGATGCGTCTGATGTAGGTATCAGGGCAGTATTGTCACAGGTATACAATGAGAAAGAACACCCTGTGGTGTACCTGAGCAGAAAGGTCAATGAACATAGGAAAAAGTATGCAGTCGATGAAAAGGATTGTTTAGTCATAAAGTGGGCCTTGGAGCCGCTAAGGTACTATTTGTTATATTTGTTATATAATAGCTGACTATTTGTTATATAATAGCTGACCATGCTCCCCTGAAATGTATGGCCCAAAAGGAGACCAATAGATGGGTAAACCGTTGGTTTTTGGCTCTACAGGATTACTCCTTCACAGTAAAACACAGGCCAGGTTGGGAAGGGGAATGTAGATGCCCTGTCCCCTGTTCACTATTGTTGGGCCACAGGTGTTCAGGTGGCAGCTCTCTTCTCTGTGCTCAGGCTGCTCAGCTGTCAGATAATTGTTAGCGCTCAGTGGCTCACCTGGTTATCATTATCTGCTCATTAGTCCCGCCTACAGCCAGCCCCTTCTCACTATTTAAACTGCCTTGTTCATTCCTTTCCTGCCTTCGCCTGGTCAACATATCTGGTGATTCTCTGCTGTGTTCCTGTGAAAAGACTTTGCCCGGCTGATGTCTGTTCTGCCTCCTGATCCTGTTCTTCTGCCTCCAACTACACTGATCTTTGGTTTCCTGATTACTGGCTTGTCTGACTACCCGCTTTGGCTTTCGATCCCTGGCTTATGTTTGACTACGTTTACTGATCTGTACCATTTTAACTATTGCATTAAAAGGTGGGATTTTTTTTTTTTTACTGCATTTCTGTCTCGGTCTGATTCAAGGTTCCTAACATTAGACGAAGGCCATGAATTCATAAGATGCAGGCAATCCACCTAGTGGGGATATTTTTATCAGATCGAATGAGCAAGACCACCACATGGATCAGTTTGCCATAGCGTTACAGACGCTCCTAATTTGCACTGCTCACCTGGATCCTCCCACTGTGGCTGTTCCGGTACAACCAGTGTTGCAGGCTGCCCCTGCTGCTGATCCAGTCTCTGCGTAGGTACCGGCCTTGAATATTACTTCCGCTCTGCTTCCCCAGCGATTTTGAGGCAATCCAGTTTCATACAGAGGGTTTCTCAACCAGGTTGGGATATACTTTGAGATGATGCCCCAGGCGTTCCCCACAGACAGAAGCAAAGTAGGCTTCATTCTTTGCTTTCTTTGCTTTCGAGTGGGAATGTCAAATACCCTTTTAAAGGAAGCCACACACTCAGGACAATAGGTTTTTGCATCTCCCATAGAGGGTTTGCCCAGGCCAAGGCTACGCTGGCACGACAGATCTTGGATCAAACCACCGACTTGGCACAGACGTTTACAGACATCAGATTGGAGATAGTATACCAATAGAACAAAGGCTAGGTGTTCAAAAACCATGCAAAGATAAATAAAAAATTACCATAGCGTGATACCGTTTGAATAGGGTTCACTAAAGGAAAGAAGTTGTAAACTCACATGTTAGAGGATCATCAAATAGGCTTAGTAAATACAGGAACAAGAGCGGTATATGTGTGTGGGTCCACTATCTCCAATCTGATGTCTGTAAACATCTGTGCCAAGTCAGTGGTTTGATCCACGATCGGTCATGCCAGCTTAGCCCGGTGTATCCATCAAGTCAGTTGACTCACAAGCCTGTATGACTTGGGGGGCGTAAGCCTCTCCAGGTCATCAACATCTGGTAAGCCTCCTTTTGTTCACTGGTGGTGGCCCATTTGTTATCACAGTTCTTTGGAGTATCAACGTTGTGCGATTACCTAATGCCGCGTACACACGGTCGGACTTTCCGGCATACTTGGTCCGGCGGACCAAAGTGTGCGAGACAATCCGCCCGTGTGTAGGCGCCGGCGGACTTTTCCGGCGGACTTTTTCTCAAAAGCCCGCCGGACCTAGATTTGAAACATGTTTTAAATCTTTCCGTCGGACTCAGTTTCGGGCAGAAAGTCCGCTCGTCTGTGTGCTAGTCCGACGGAAAGTCCGCTCGTGTGTATGCTGGTCCAACGGACCAGATGCGACGCGAGGGCAGGGTATTGCATTTCGCGCTCGCTGCAATAGGAAAAACAAATTTTCCTATTGCGGCGAGCGCGGGGCATACCAGGCACTTAGGTCTGATATGGATTATAAAGGGGAACCCCCCCTACGCCGAAAAAACGGCGTGGGGTCCCCCCTAAAATCCATACCAGACCCCGATCCGAGCACGCAGCCTGGCCGGTCAGGAAAGGGGGTGGGGACGAGCGAGCGCCCCCCCTCCTGAACCGTACCAGGCCGCATGCCCTCAACATGGGGGTGGGTGCTTTGGGGGAGGGGGGCACCCTGCGGGGCCCCCCCCACCCCAAAGCACCTTGTCCCCATGTTGATGAGGACAAGGGCCTCTTCCCGACAACCCTGGCTGTTGGTTGTCGGGGTCTGCGGGCGGGGGGCTTATCGGAATCCGGGAGCCCCCTATAATAAGAGGGCCCCCAGATCCCGGCCCCCCACCCTATGTGAATGAGTATGGGGTACATGGTACCCCTACCCATTCACCTAGGGAAAAAGTGTAAATAATAAAACACTACACAGGTTTTTTAAATATTTTATTAAACAGCTCCGGGGGGGGATCTTCCTCCGGCTTCGGGGGTCCCTCCGGTTCATCTTCTCCCGGCGTCCGGTTGGTTCTTCTCCGCTCTCTTCTCCCGGTGTTCCAGTTCTTCGGCCGGTTCCTCCGCTGTCTTCAGATAGCTCTCTTGCCAGCAGAGGTCCGGACTTCTGGGCTTCTTGTCTTCTCTTCTCTTCTCCAGATGTTGACACGACGCAAAGCACCCACCCCCCATGTTGAGGGCATGCGGCCTGGTACGGTTCAGGATGGGGGGGCGCTCGCTCGTCCCCACCCCCCTTCCTGACCGGCCAGGCTGCGTGCTCGGATCGGGGTCTGGTATGGATTTTAGGGGGGACCAAAGACGTCTTTTCGGCGTAGGGGGGTTCCCCTTTATAATCCATACCAGACCTAAGGGCCTGGTATGACCCGCCGATAAAAGCGGCAAGATTGACATCCTTTTCTAGTCCCGTCGCACCTGAGTCACGTTCAAAATGAACAGACTTGTCCGTGTGTGGGCAAGTACGTTCATTCTGAAAGTCCGTCGGAAAAACGGGCGGACTTAGCCCGCCGCAAAGTCCGGTCGTGTGTGGGCAAGTCCGTCCGTTTTAAAGTCCGGCGCACCTGGCGGACAAAGTCCGTCAGAAAGTGTGCCGGACCAAGTAGGACAGAAAGTCCGACCGTGTGTACGCGGCATAAGTGTGTTTTGGATTATCCTTGGACTTGTCAAAATTATATGTACTTGCTAAATCTAAAAATATACTTGCTAGCTTTGGTCTTCATGTTCACATATTACATGTATTATGGCACGATTGTTTTTATTCATGTATTCAGTCACTTTTCATTGATTCTATTCACGTTTATAGTAGATCATTTACTAATTGATTTTTCACATATCATGTTGTTTATTTAGCATGAGTTATTTATCCAAAACATAAGTCACTTTTTCAGTAAGGTAGACCCTTTATGCACCTTTATGTGTACCCTTTTACATAGTAGGGTACTCTTTTAGTAGTCTTTTTACCTTTCATGGTCAAATTTAAAATATTTGGTATAATAGCGCTACAAATTTTTAAACATTGCCTATGAAGATTTTTAAGGGTAAAAGTTTGTCGCCATCCCACAAGCAGGTGCAATTTTGAAGTGTGACATGTTGGGTATCAATTTACTCGGCGTAACATTATCTTTCACAATATAAAAAAAAATTGGGCTAACTTTACTGGTGTCTTATTTTTTCAATAAAGTGTTTTTTTTTCCAAAAAAGTAAACTTGTAAGACTGCTGCGCAAATACGGTGTGACAAAGTATTGCAACGACCGCCATTTTTTTCTCTAGGGTGTTAGAAAAAATATATGTTTGGGGGTTCTAAGTAATTTTCTAGCAAAAAAAAAGATTTTAACTTGTAAACAGGTGACAAAAAGAGGCTCGGGGGTGAAGTGGGTTTAGGAGTGCTTGCGGAAGCCTCCCGTATGTTTGGCTCTGAGCTTTGCATTCCCACTCTCACCTCCTTCACCTCCCCATGCCTTCTGGTACCGAGTTGTCCAGTGAAGTAGAACCCATGCAGTTGGGCTTCACACGTCTCTGCGGAGGAGATGGCCATTAGGAGAGATTGTGCCTTTATTGTGGCCAGGCAGGTCACTTTTTGAAGTCTTGTCCTACCCCTCCGGGAAATACCCGCACCTGAGGTCCTGTAGGGGACAGACCTAGGTGGCGCTGTTGCATCCACAGTTATCTTGAAAGATAAGCCTCCAATTACGGTTACCCTATCTTGGTCTGAGTCGTCCATGGATACTCAGGCTCCAATCGACTGTGGGGCTGCAGAGGCCTGTTCAAAGATAAGCCTTTGTGTCTAAGCACTCGATTCCACTGTAGCTTTGTGCCACTCCACTTGCCAGTGAGGCTATTGATGGGAGACCTTTACAGCCTGCCCATGTGACTCATGAGACTGCTCCATTGACCATGGCCGTAGTGGCTCTTCACCATGAGATAATCCAATTCCAAGTAATTCCCTCACCTCATGACCCAGTGGTCATTGGTTATCCTTGGTTACAGAGGCACAGCCTTTCTTTTGATTGGCATTGTGCTGAGGTTCTTTTCTGGTCGCAAACAATGCAGTAAAACTTGTTTTCAGAAAGTGGCTAAGGTCTTGTGCACCTCTTCACTCTCCTCCTTGCCAGAGGAGTAACGTGAATTTAGCGATGTCTTTGACAAAGCTCAAGCCGGTAGTTTGCCTCCACACCGGTCGTATGATTGCGCAAATGACCTTCAACCTTGCGCCTTACCCCCTCATGGCCGGGTCTACCCTTTGTCTGTCTCAGAGGATAAACCCATGGAGGACTATGTTACCGATTCACTTTCTTGAGGGTTCATCCGCAGATCCTTGTCTCCTGCCAGTGCTGGCTTCTGCTTTGTGAAAAAGAAGAGTGGTGAACTGAGACCTTGTATCGATTTTATAGGGGTCTCAATCGCATTACAATTAAGAACGCTTATCGGATTCCATTGACTACGAAATTATTTGACCACCTCAAGGGAGTAACGGTTTTCAGGAAGCTCGCTTTTGAGAGGGGCATACAATCTCGTGAGGATCGATGAGGGTGACAAATGGAAAACTGCATTTAATACCAGGACCAGATATTACAAATACCTTGTAATGACGTTTGGTCTCTGCAACGCTCCTGCAGTTTTTCAGGAATTCATCAACAATGTCCTCTGAGATATGTTGCAGCAATGTGTGATGGTTTATCTCAACGATATTCCCATACATTCAAAATCCCTAGAAAGGCACCACACAGATGTCTCCCGTATGCTACAGAGGTTGAGAGATAATAACCTGTATTGTAAGTTAGAAAAGTGTGAGTTCCTTCGTGAACAGGTTAAATTTCTGGGTTATATCATTTCTGCTGCCGGTTTTTCGATTGATGCAGAGAAACTATCCGCAGTTCTACATTGGCCTCGATTTGTGGGTCTACATCCACTACAATTTTTTTTTGGCTTTGCCAGTTATTATCGGAAATGTGTTTGTAACTTCTCTTCTCTGGTCAAACCCCTGACTGATATGACCAGGAAGGACAGCAACCCACAGAATTGGTCTCCGGATTTCATTAAAGCCTTTAAGTTTCTCAAGGCTACCTGTGCTGGCACATCCCGATCCTATGAGACCCTTCATTCTTGAGGTTGATGCATCCTGAGACTGGAGTAGGCACCCTTCTGCCTCAACATCCTACCTCTGAGAGCGCTATGCATCCTTGCAGCTACTTTTCTAAGAAATTGTCTCCTGCAGAATGCAATTACGAGATTGGGGACAGAGAATTGCTAGCTATCATTTTAGCTCTTAAAGGGGCTGTAAACCCTCGTTTTTAAAAAACAAAAAAAGACAAACATGTCATACTTGCCTCCACTGTGCAGTTCATTTTGCACAGAGTGGCCCCGGTCCTCCTTTTCTGGGGTCCCTCAGCAGCGCTGGTGGTTTCTCTCTGCATCGCGTGTCTACGTTGGAGAAGCGCTCTCCTTGGTGGACACCCGTGTTGGCGTGTTCCTGAGTCCCACATCTGTGTCCATTCACACAGAATACAGGACTCGGCCCCCCCCACGGCACCGCATCATTGGATTTGATTGACAGCAGCAGGAGCCAATGGCTGCGCTGCTATCAATCTATCCAATCAGGACACGAGACACCAGGTAGAGCTGGTCTCACATTCTTGTCTGAGGATAAATGCTTCTCTCCCAGAAGGGCACAATGGGCTCTTTTTCGGTCAAGCTTTAATTGCATAGTCTTATTCGAGGTACTAAAAATGTAAGGGCTGATGCATTGTCACAACAGTTTTCCTCCTCCAAGATGGAGTCGGTTCCTACTCTTGTGATACCTCCAGATCGCATTCTAGCCTCTATTTGCACTAGTCTCACTTCACCTTTAAGTGACAGAATTCTTGCTGCTCAGATCCATTCTCCTCCTGAAAAGCCTTGTGACCACTGCTTTGTCCCAGAGAATCTCCACACTGCTTTGGTTCAGATATACCATTCTCCCAGGGAAAAATCTGGTCTATTTCCATAGGTGTGTGCGGGGTGTGCCTGAGCACACCCTAATCACGCTGTGCTGCTTGGCTGCAGAGAAAGGGACTGGGGTCTGTTTAGACCCCTGATATTTCACCAAACCCCTCCAATGAGCCTCCTAAACAAAAATAGTAAAAAAAAAATGATGATAAATTATTGTAAAAAATAATAAAATTGTAAAAAAGTTATAATAAAAAAATTAAATAAAAATAAACTACTGACACCGTCCAATGCTCTACTGAGACATAGCCCATTACTCTACTGCCCTGTGTATGTATGTATGTATGTATGTGTGTGTGTATGTGTATATATGTGTATATATATATATATATGTATGTGTATATATATATATATATATATATATATATATATATATATATATATATATATATATAATTACAGCCCTCGAATTTTCCACTCGCATTTTGTGAGTGTAAAATGAGGGCTGGCGAGGAGCTGGGTTGCCTTGGAGTGGGGGTGAGCACCGCTCATGGGCGGGGTTGATCAGGAGCCATTCTCCCAGCAATTGCCCTGGGGGAAGAGAGCATGGAGGAAGAGGAGAGCCATGGGATCACAGAGCGTGATAGCCCACTGTTACAGCTTACTTTACAATTGCCACCGCTCTGCACGCCCTCATACACAGCCCCGCCTCCTCCTTACCCTGCCCCTGTGATAGACAGAACGCATCCCAGCATTGGACCGGCGGTCTGTCTATCACAGGCTCTGGGTCAGGAGGAGGAGGGGCTGTATATGATGGCGAGTGGAGCTGTTCCGGTGTGCTATCCCGCTCTGTGATCCCGCGGCTCTCCTCTTCCTCCACTCATGATCCGGCCACCCTCTCTCTTCCTCTGCCCAGGTGAGGCTGCAATGATGGGTACAGTGAGGCTGCAATGGTGAGCACAGTGAAGCTTCAGTGGTGGGCACAGTGTGGCTGCAATGGTGGGCACAGTGTGGCTGCAATGGTGGGCACAGTGAGGCTGCAATGGTGGGCACAGGTGAAGCTGCAATGATGGGCACAGGGCACGCTGAATTGATGGGCACTGACGAGGCTGCATTGATGGGCACTGACTAGGCTGTACTGAGGGGCACTGATAAAGTTGTTTAACATTTATTTCTGTAACTTAATTCTGCATAAAACATTAAGGTGTCACTTTATAAGATCATTTATGAGATTCTGGTGGCCCAGTCTCACCAAATTGGATGCTATTTGGTGATTGTTCAGGAACTACATGGTTAGAATGCATTTTACTCTTGAAGCATTTGTGATCATTATTATTTGTGATCACTGTCAACTGTACATATTTGCAATTTATCTATATACTATGCATTCTGACTGTTTATGGCTGTGTTTTTTTTTTTGTTTAAAACTTTTAGATAACAATATACTCTACCACTAGCCCCTGAAGAAGAGGTTTCATCATTTTCAACCTTGAAACGCGTCAGCATTTTCTTGTCCTAGACTAATTGTCAGGACAGAGTCCAGTGGTGTTATTGTATCATTGCATTTCCTGTTATTATCACCTACTTTTTGTACACATGCATCCGATTTTTTTTTTTTTTTTTTATCAATTCATTATGTTCTAATAAACCTATAATTTTGATATAACCTTACTGCTTTTAAGACTCTCTGCCTTTCAAAGTCCCACGGAGGAAAAAAATTCTCCATTTTGTACAAAATTAGGGATGTGGGCAGAGTGTCTTTTTCCATAAAGTTCTTGGCACTACCACAATATATGATTGGCACAGTGAGGCTGCAATGGGGGGCACAGTGAAGCTTCAGTGGTGGCCACAGTGAGGCTGCAATGGTGGGCACAGTGAGGCTGCAATGGTGGGCACAGTGAGGCTGCATTGATGGGCACTGACGAGGCTGTACTGAGGGGTACTGATAAAGTTGTTAACATTTTTTTTGTAACTTAATTCTGCATAAAATATTTAAGTGTCACTTTATACGATAATTGATGAGGGTGTGTCATGTGACTTAGTTCAACATGGCACCTTGTGGCAAAGAACTCTCTGAGGATCTGAAAAAAAGAATTGTTGCTCTACATAAAAATGGCCTAGGTTATAAGAAGATTGCCAAGACCCTGAAACTGAGCTGCAGCACGGTGGCCAAGACCATACAGCGGTTTAACAGGAGAGGTTCCACTCAGAACAGGCCTCGCCATGGCCGACCAAAGAAGTTGTGTGCACGTGCTCAGCGCATATATCTAGAGGTTTTATTTGGGAAATAGACATATGAGTGCTGCCAGCATTGTTGCAGAAGTTGAAGGGGTGGGGGGTCAGTCTTTCAGTGCTCAGACCATATGTCGCACACTGCATCAAATTGGTCTGCATGGCTGTCGTCCCAGAAGGAAGCCTCTTCTAAAGATGATGCACAAGTAAGCCCGAAAACAGCTTCCTGAAGACAAGCAGACTAAGGACATGGATTGCTGGAACCATATACTGTGGTCTGATGAGACCAAGATAAACATATTTGGTTCAGATGGTGTCAAGTGTGTGTGGCGGCAACCAGGTGAGGAGTACAAAAACAAGTGCATCTTGCCTACAATCAAGCATGGTGGTGGGAGTGTCATGGGGCTGCATGAGTGCTGCCGACATTGGGGAGCTACAGTTTATTGAGGGAACCATGAATGCCAACATGTACAGTGACATCCTGAAGCAGAGCATGATCCCCTCCCTTCGGAGACTGGGCCGCAGGGCAGTATTCCAACATAACAACCCCAAACACACCTCCAAGATGACCACTGCCTTGCTAAAGAAGCTGAGGGAAAAAGGTGATGGACTGGCCAAGCATGTTTCCAGACCTAAACCCTATTGAGTATCTGTGGGGCATCCTCAAACTGAAGGTGGAGGAGCGCGAGGTCTCTAACATCCACCAGCTCCATGATATCGTCATGGAGGAGTGGAAGAGGACTCCAGTGACAACCTGTGAAGCTCTGGTGAACTCCATGCCCATGAGGGTTAAGGCAGTGCTGGAAAATAATTGTGGCCACTAAGGATGAGTCGAACACCCCCCAGTTCGGTTCGTGGCAGAACATGCGAACAGACCAAAAATTTGTGCGAACACCATTAAAGTCTATGGGACTCGAACGTGAAAAATCAAAAGTGCGAATTTTAAAGGCTAATATGCAAGTTATTGTCATAAAAAGTGTTTGGGGACCCGGGTCCTGCCCCAGGGGACATGTATCAATGCAAAAAAACTTTTAAAAAATTTAAAAACTACCGTTTTTTCGGGAGCAGTGATTTTAATAATGCTTAAAGTGAAAAAAATAAAAGTGAAATATTCCTTTAAATATCGTACCTGGGGTGTGTCTATAGTATGCCTGTAAAGTGGCACGTTTCCCATGTTTAGAAGAGTCTGCACAAAATGACATTTCTAAAGGAAAAAAAGTCATTTAAGACTGCTTGCGGCTGTAATGTAATGTTGCCAGCCCCCCTTTGACTCTGGTATGGATATTAAGGTGAATCCCGCACCCAAATTAAAAAAAAAAGGTGTGGGGCCCCCAGGCCCTATATACTCTGAACAGCAGCAGTATACAGGAGGTCCCCGGGTTACAAACAAGATAGGGACTGTAGGTTTGTTCTTAAGTTGAAGTTTGTAATTTGGTACATTTTCTAAGTGTAGCTCCAGCCAAAAAATCTATTTAAAAGCTTTTTGGATAACATAGGGAATGGTTATCATTACCCCTGTAACATTTGTTTTGCTGTCTGTGCCCCTGTTCAGAAGATTTTACCTCACTTACTGTCCCAGTGAGAATTGGATTTTGAACATGTTGGGTTGTTGTAGAAACAAGGATTGGTGATAAAGCATCAGTATTAACTCTTACAGGAGAGAATTTCCCTTTCTAAGGGTAGATTTCCTCTCACTTCCTGTTGTCTCCCTCCATTTGTAAGTAGGAGTCGTTTGTAATTTCGATCTTTGAAAATAGAGGACCGCCTGTATATACTATACAGCCTGCCCTATACACTCTGCGGAAAATTGGGCCTTAGGTGTTGGTGGTACCAGACCACTGTAAGTCCTCACAGTAATTCTTGGTGGGCGCTGTAATGGGCCCTGCTGCAAAATATTATATCAAGAATTGTAATTACATGCCGCTGTTAAAAAGGGGCAGAAATATTGGGCCTTAGGCAGTGGTGGTGGTGGTGGCACAACACTGTAAAGCCTCACAGCTACTCTTGAGCGCAGGAACGGGCCCTGCTGTGAAATATTAGATCAAAAATTGCAATGACATGCCCCTGTTATACAGGGGCAGAAAAATTGTGCCTTCGGCACTGGTGGTGGTGCCACAACACTGCTCCCCCTCACAGATACTCTAGTTGATCGCAAGAACGCGCCCTGCAGCGAAATATTACAGCAAAAATTATATTTATACATCCCTGTTAAACAGGGGCAGAAAAATTGGGCCTTAGGCACTGGTGGTGGTGCCCTGAAACAAAAATGTTCTTAGAAGCTATCAACATGAACATTGAGGAGGAATAGGATAGTCACTCAGCATAACAGGATAGTCACTCAGCATAGGCAGTCTTCAAGGGATCTCACATTCATAGAATTAATTGGTTACATCAGCATCAGGTGCTTGGTAGCTGGTGATCCAAGACTGATTCATTTTTATGAAGGTGGGCCAATCAACTTAGTCTGTGGACAGGCGCATTCTGTGATCTGTTACAAAGCCTCCAGCAGCACTGAATGTGCATTCAGAAAGAACGCTGGATGCAGGACAGGCCAGTAGCTCAATTTTATATTGTGCAAGCTCTGGCCAGTGATCCATCCTCAAGACCCAGTAACCCAGTGGATTTTCGGTTGGAAAGGTCTCCAAGTCTGTTCTTGCCCCTAGGTATTCCTGCAGCATGTAAATCAGACGCTGGCGATGGTTGCTAGAACTGATCAGATCTTGGGGCTGCGGACTAAAGAATTGTCTGAATGCATCGGTCAGATGGCCACCTTCTCCACCGCTCCTTCTGTGACTGACCGAAGCCTCAGCAACACGTTGTCCAGGAGGACCAGGAAATTGTAACCTCCCAGTTTCTGGAAACGCATTGCACAAACTTTTCTGCAAGGCCTCCCGAAGATGTTTCATCCTCTGCTCCCTCTGCGAAGCCTGGATAAGTTCCGCAACCTTACCCTTGTAACGTGGATCAAAAAGGGTTGCCAGCCAGTAATGATCCCTCTCCTTGATACCACGAATCCGAGGGTCCTTTCGCAGGCTTTGCAGGATCAAGGAGGCCATGCAGCGAAGGTTTGCCGAGGCATTCGATCCAGAGTCCTCTGGGTCACTAAGGACGACATGATCCACAGCCACCTCCTCCCAGCCACGTACAAGTCCATGGGTTTGTGGGGACTGAAAACGATCCCTTGAAGACTGATGCTGAGTGCTAGGCTCCACCTCAATGCTGACACAATCCTCATCATCCTCCTCCTCCTCTTCCTGTGTGATTGGCGGGCCCGCAGGAATACTGTCAGGATAAAGGGGGCCTTGAGAGGTAAGGAAGTCCTCCTCTTCCTCCCTCTGTTCTGCCTCAAGTGCCCTGTCCATTATTCCACAAAGCGTGTGCTCCAACAGGAAGACAAGAGGGACAGTATCACTGATGCATGCACTGTCACTGCTCACCATCCTAGTGGCCTCCTCAAATGGTGACAGGAAAGTGCATGCATCCTTGATCAGTAGCCACTGGCGTGGCGAAAAAAATCCAAGCTCCCCTGACCCTGTCCTGGTGCCATACTCACACAGCTACTCACTGATGGCCCTCTGCTGCGTGTGCAGCCACTGCAGTATTGCCAACGTTGAGTTCCACCTGGTGGGCATGTCACAAATGAGGCGGTTCTTGGGCAGGTTGCATTCCTTTTGAAGGTCAGCCAGCCAAGCACTGGCATTATATGACTGGTAGAAATGCCCACAGACTTTCCTGGCCTGCCTCAGGAGATCCTGTAAGCCCAGGTACTGCACAAGAACCACCGCACCACCAAATTAAGGACGTGAGCCAAACAGGGAACATGGGTCAAGTGTCCCTGTCGTAGGGCGGAGAGGAGGTTGGTGCCATTGTCGCAAACCACCATTCCTGAAGCTGGCGTGGCATCAACCACCTCTGAGTCTGCCCCTGCAGAGCTGACAGAATCTCTGCCCCAGTGTGGCTCCGGTCCCCTAAGCAGACCAACTCAAGCACCGCATGGCATTTTTTTGCCTGAGTGCTTGCGTAGCCCCTTGAAAGCCTATGGAGCACTGCTGGTTCTGAGGACAAATCTGCAGAGGAAGAGGCCATAGAGGAAGAAGAAGAGGAGGGGGTGGAGGAGAGAGGTGTGGCACAATCACCACTACTAGCATTTTGGAGGCATAGTGGTGAACAAACTCCAACAACACTGTACCCTGTCCTGCATCCTTCCCAGCTGCCAGCAGACTTACCCAGTGCACCGTGAAAGAAAGGTAACGTCCCTGTCCATGCCTGCTGGACCATTAGTCAGCGGTAATATGCACCTTACCGCTGGCCGCCCTGTCCAACGAGGCCAAGACACAATCCAGTATAGAGCCGGAATGGCCTTCCATGAAAAGAAATGGCGTTTGGGAACCTGCCACTGAGGTACTGCACATTCCACAAATTCACGAAAGGGGGCAGAGTCTACAGAGTCTAAAAGGCAGCAGTTGGAGTGCTAGCAATTTAGTCAAGCTAGGAACCTCGCTAGAAGATGACGTCTAACTCCGGGGCTCCCGCCTCCACAGCTCTTTACTGACAAGTATCGGAGGTACAATCGAGCCTCACTTACCCCACACTGACCGCACAGCATGGGGACAGCCTCCCACACCTCGTCAGCATCGCGGTCCTGCTCCCCCCACGAACAGAGCAGAGGAAACAGCTAGAACATCCTGGAGATGTTCAGATCACAGAGGGGGAACATGGCATCTTCCCGCCCAGCACACAGGCAGACCACAACCTCTCAAGAGACGGGATCCCTGCTCGCATCCTCCACCCAAGGTACAGTGGGACCAGGAGATTTAGGGACCCCTGCCCCACCACATCAACAGCTTAGTATCCAGGACCTTAGGACCATAGCTGCAAACATTAAGGACACCCTGTCAGCCGCCATCTTAGAGCTCCGGTTGGACATACACACGCTGGCTGACAGGGTTCAGGTAGTGGAGACTGTCACACAGCAGCATGATACAGTCCTCCGTAGAGCCACTCTGAGGGTGGACACTCACACCCTCCAACTCAGCTGCAGAGACATATGGAGGACTTAGATAATAGGGGGAGACGCCACAACCTTAGAATCCGTGGCATGCCTGAATCCATCAAATCAGACCAGCTCTCCCCCACTGTTGTGAGCCTGTTCAATGACCTCCTCAACAGACCACCACAGATGCAGATTGCTATGGAATGGATCCACAGAGCTCTTAGACCTAAAGGCAGAGATACTGATCCCCCTAGAGACATCATCTGTTGCATAGTTGACTATAAAATTAAAGAAGACATACTGAAACGGGCCAGAAACAGGTGCTCCATGCAGGGGTACATATCCAGATCTTCCAGGACCTGTCCAGCATCACCCTGCAACACTGTAGAGACCTGAAACTTCTGCTAGACACACTGCTCACTCAGGGGCTACTTTACAGGTGGAAGTTCCCTTTCTGTCTTTCTGCTACCACACAGGGCTGTACCGCATCGCTGAAGGTTCCTGAAGACTTACCACACTTCTGCAACACCCTAGGCATCCTGCTGATTGACGTCCCTAACTGGTACGCAGAATTCTGCCGTACAGTGACCAGGAAGGATCCGCAACTGGAGGAGCCCATGGATGCACAAAACTCCCGGTACCACAGACGCCAGTCCCCCAGGCACCCACAGCTCCCGCCGTGATGCAAGCCCAACGGACTCGCTGAGATCAAGGAGAGCCCGACGAGGCCGCTAAAGCAGCGCCGGAACCCCCTGGATGACTGGTTATTTCCAGACTTGTTTGTCGCAGTTAAATGTTTAAGTTTTCAAGTTGTCTATGTTAGTGAGATCCCCAAGTTACCATCTTTCACTCCAATCCCTCTCCACACACAGCTCCTGCCATAGAATCTTGCAAGTTTACACGCTGCTTTAAGCTTTTCACACGCATGTTAACCCTTGTCTAGGACATACGATTCATATGCTCGTTTGGCTAACTCCCTTCCATGGCATGTTGGGGTCGTGGGACATCGAACAACATCGTTCTCTTTACCCCACGATTTGTCAACTATCATCACACCCAACTCAATGAAAGACTACCTTCCTTATTATGCAGCCAGACTCCAGAACTTCCACAGCCGTTGGGCACACACTTTCACCTGGATGCTTCTGCGATGATCGTAAGAGATTACACATAATAGCAGACTTTTAGGTAACTAATACTGTTTGCTTTTATTGGACATGGTCTTAGCATAGCAGACATTAGGGTTCCTCTCACCACTTGGATAGCCATGAAGCCCCTACGTACCTCCCCGAGGAACTAGGGGAAATGTACCATACAGGGTTCCCTCACCCACATTATCACTTACTAATCTTTACTTCGTGCCACAATTAAAATCTCAACGTCCTTTCGCTCGACACTCCCCATGGATAGGGGTCACACTTCCCATTCTGTTTTGAGGAACAACTATTGCTACAGCGATTTATATAACCCTACCATAGGGAGAACAACTGCAGAGCTCTACGCTGTCCTCCTCCACTATGGGAATACATTTCAATTTAGACCTAATGTTCCCGTAATATATGTGCTTGCCGAGCACGTGCGGGGGTGGAGGGGGATGGAGAGGGGATCCCCATACCATTTGGATTTCCTAATACACGGGAACACATGTAATTAAGGACCCAACTCCTAGACATGGGAGGACTTGGCCCCCCCCCGCCTTTCCATACTGGAAACTATCTCGGCTACAGGCTATTATGCGCCTATAGCCTCCTAATTGCCAAGATCAATATACCACCACTCCCGAGGGGTGCCTCGTACACACAGAGTGATGATAATGTAAATACTCTGTTAAGAAGGTTAGAACTCAGTAAACGCTCCTTCGTTTTTGCAGCAATGATCCTCCGACACCTCCCCGGTACCACCCACCCTAACACCACTTATTGCAGCCACCCCTCCACATCGAGCAATACTACAGGGTGTCTATACACCCAACAGAGGCATGCTGTCACACACTGTGACTCAGGCCTTAGACCCACCTAGTTATATGTTAGGGGCACTATTAGCTCAATCCCTGGAGCCATCACTACACATAGTGAAGTAAACACCCAAGGGATTGCATCACGGTTTATGATATACGGTTTATGGATGAAGGTTACTAAAGTTTCAAAATTTCTAAGTTAGATTGTTGTTTTTCTTTATGTTGTCATATGATTATTTTCATTTGGGTGCACAATACTTATGTTCATCCACATTGAGTACCTGATATGGTCATCGAAGGCCACCGCTGACCACCCCACAGTGATGCAGAATACGGGTCCAGAAACAGGGCTATACTAACTACCATGAAATGCGGACGTGCCCTTTCTAATCTAATCTAGACATTATGCCAACAGCCCATAACCTCCGTCACCTAACCCTCGATTAACCATCTAATACACCACACCTTTTGGATTGTACCTCCACCTAGACGCTTCAATGCCCAGTGGCGGAGGGATGACACAAACCCCTAGAGCCTCTTCTTCCCATGGTTTTCATCAACCCCCCTATGGTAACGTAGCTCAGTGTAGGTTACCCTCCAGTTCCTACGTAGGGCTACTTACTGTACCCTACCGACTTATCGCACTTTCGGTAAAGATGGGCAGGTCCCCCCTAAACCTCGGTTTTAATACGTTCAGGATAATCAGTCCTACCCCATCTATACCCTTCCCGGGATTGCTCTCTTTGCGCTCTCAGGAACAACCCCCACCTCCCCCCTTCCCCCCACACTTACAGAACACAGCTCTCCCATCATGACTCATCACAACCCAGCCCAGACCCCTCTTCAGGTCAAACTATACTCATTAAACATCCGTGGACTTAACACCCCAGGCAAAAGGTCCCAACTATTATATACTTCACAAAAGATCAAAGCCTATATAGTATTTGTCCAAGAAACCCATTTCCAATCAGACAACATCCCCAAACTACACAACAATTTCTTTCCACAAGCATACCATGCCTCCAACACGGACTCCTAAACTAAAGGGGTTTCGATCCAGATCTCCAAGCATTGTCCCATTCAAGTGCTAGATATCCAGCGTGACCCCAACGGAAGATACTTGTTCATCAAAGGATCAATTCACAACAGACCTATAACATTAGCCAATCTCTACACCCCTAACAAAAACCAAGTTCCTTTTTTCCGCGAGACGCTACAACTTCTCACATCCTTCCAAAATGGCATCCTAATTGTAGGCGGAGACTTTAATGTAGCACTTTTCCATTCCCAGGACACCTCCACAGGAACTTCCACTATTACCTACAGAGCCCTAAAAGCCATCAAAACACAACTTGACCTCATTTCCATGGCTGCCAAACGCTTTAAAGACAGAAAAACACGTATTGAGGAATTATCCATACGTATCCGCGATCTCGAACAGACACACAACCAAACTTTAGCCACCAAAGCACTCTCCAACTTACTGAAAGCTAGAGGGTAGCTCTTAGAGGAATTAAACAAGACACTAAAACGTAAATACACACTCACACAAAAAGTATTCTAGCAACATGGAAATAAGTCGGGGAAACTCCTAGCCAGGGTGCTACAACTAAAAAAAGCTGCATCAACCATTTACACTATCAAAGACCCGGCGGGCACCACACTCGCCACCCCTGAAGCCATTGCCGACCAGTTTGTTCAATATTTTACCAAACCTTATAACATACCCACCATGAGTGAAAATGGACAGACCCCAGATCGCAGGAAAACCATTGACAGCTTAAGACAGTATTGCCCCACACCCCTCACAGTAGAGGAATCACAGCAAGTGAACGGCCCGATTTTAATAGATGAAACCTTAGCCGCCCTAAAACAACTGTCACCAGGCAAGAGCCCCGGCCCAGACGGCCTAACCGTCAGCTACTATAAATCCTTCACCGTTGTATTAATCCCCCACTTCACAAAAGCCTTCAACTCTTTATCTTCATCACCACATGCCCAAAAAGACATATTAGAGGCCCACGTGACATTAATACCAAAACCTGGCAAAGATAACACTATAGTATCCAATTACTGGCCCATTTCACTCTTGAATGTAGACGTGAAGCTTTATGCCAAAGTTCTCGCAAACCGAATACTACTCTTACTCCCCAAAACTGATCTCTTTAGACCAGGTTGGATTTATCCCTGGATGCGAAGCCAGGGATAATACCATAAAGGCCATTAACATACATCACTGGCTCACAACAACATCCAAGCCAGGTTTTATGCTGTCCCTTGATGCGGAGAAGGCGTTCGACAGAGTGGCCTGGGACTATATAAAGGCGGCATTACAAATGACAGGTTTTCCAGACAACCTACTCCAACTGATATTGGCACTCTATACGTCCCCAACAGCCAGAATCTCTGTCAATCGCTGTCTGTCGGACGCCTTCTCCATATCAAACGGTACACGCCAGGGTTGCCCCCTCTCCCCCCTTATTTTTGTACTTACCATGGAACCCCCCCTGCATAGATTAAGGGCCAACCCAGACATCAAGGGAATTTCCATCAAAAACAAACAATACAAAATTGCGGCATACGCAGATGATATTCTGCTATTCCTGTCAGACCCCATAACCACCATACCAAACTTACTAAAAGACTTTACCCTTTTTAAACATATCTCCAACCTCCAAATCAATTTTTCAAAGTCCACAGCACTGAACATATGCCTCCCCACACCCATTATAGCGCAATGCCAATCCAGCTTCCCCTTTAGCTGTGAAAGATATGCCATCACCTATCTGGGTATAAAAATCCCGGTAAACCTGGCCGAGCTATTCTCTAGAAACTTCCCACCGGTACTACAATCCATACAGCAGGACCTCCGCAAATGGTCCTTCGGCTCCTTCTTTTGGTTTGGGAGAGCGGCCATTATTAAAATGAACATCCTACCTAGACTCCTATACTTATTTCAAACCCTGCCAATCAAAATCCCCCCATCGTTCTTCACTTCTTATAAAAAACTGTGCAGAAACTTCATATGGTCAGCCAACACCCCTAGAATAAATTGGGATAGATTGGTCCTTCCCAAGATGAAAGGGGGGATCGGACTTCCGGACGTACAAAAATATCAATGGGCTTGCCAACTAACAAGAATCATAGACTGGCACATACACGCGAAGACCAAAGACTGGATTACCTTGGAGGACTCTTTTTCACAGGTACCAATAGCCCATACACCCTGGATCGAACAAAAATCGATCCCGGCAGAACAAGTAGACCATCCGCTAATAGGCTCTACTTTACTGACATTTCGGACGGCTTGCAAAAAACCCACCCTGATCCCGTCCCCCGGGCCTCTGACCCCGCTAGACGTAAACCTGGAATTCCCTCCCGGCATACGACCCGACCAGCCCAAGCTGTACAACGGTAGTTAAGACAGAACAATTTTTTCTTAATAACCAGCTGATACCGTTTCAGAACATCACCTCACGATTCCCTAATCGCACCATCCCATTTTTTCCACTATTTACAAATCAGGCACTTTCTTAATAAGATAAAACCCCTCTCTAAATGGTACAGAGACTACTCCCCCTTTGAAGCACTATGTACCAGCACAGTGCCTCTAAGACACTTGATCCCGGTGGTGTACTCGATCCTTTTCAGCGATTATGATCCCAAGGCGAACAAAATCAGCCAGCAATGGGAAGGGGAGCTTGCCCTGGACCTATCTAAGAATGAGTGGGAGCAAGTATACCCGGTGGTGTACTCGATCCTTTTCAGCGATTATCATCCCAAGGCGAACAAAATCAGCCAGCAATGGGAAGGGGAGCTCGCCCTGGACCTATCTAAGAATGAGTGGGAGCAAGTATTCATAAAGGATTCATAAAGGATCAATTAACGTTTCGACACAAGAAAATGGTTGTAAAATATACTCTTAGATGGTATAGGACGCCAGACAAGATTCACAAGTTTCACCCCCAGGTCTCCCAGCTATGCTGGAGATGCGACTCAGCTTTAGGCTACCTGCTACATATTTGGTGGGACTGCACAATCTTGCAACCCTTTTGGCAAGAAGTCCACCGACTGACAGCAAGTATAACGACTTACACCCCAGACTTTACCCCGGTCCAGTATCTACTCCACCACACATCCATACCCCACTCAGCCTACAAAAAATCCCTTACCCTCCACCTCACCAATACGGTCAAACAATGTATACCCCCAATATTGCGGATTGGTTCCCCCGCATTGAGCGAATAGCAGAAATGGAAAACTTAATCCACCAAGCAAAAGATACACCTACAAAATACCAAAAAACCTGGGCATGCTGGCACCACTTTAGAGAATCTACAGAATTTCAAGCCATTCTCCAAGCTACACAAACACCAAACCCCCATACTCGGCCTTAACACAATACACAGGTTTGTTCTTTTTACATATAAGCAGATACCCCACCCTCCGCTTGCCCTTCCCTTACACCCCCCCCCTTCATCTATCGATTACATCTTTTTGGGGGGTTTTTTGTAAAAAAAATTCTTATATCTCTCCGCTATCACGGACCGTAGGGACAACAAACATCTATGTCTCTTGCCCCCACCCATGCACAGTAAAGCTCCCAATAGGGGTGTTTGGGTCCAAGGGTGGCACTGGGGTACCTTTTTATTTTTCAGTTCCTGTATCGGTTGCCTCAATCTCAACATCTCGAGTCCCTTTCGAAATGTCACCTGTACTATCTCTTATACGCATTTAACCACACTGCATCTTTTGTTCAGACTTAAGTGTTTTACCTTTTTCCTGTTGCAAAGTGCCTCCTTCCAGTCTGCAACCAAGTATTTGTTATAACGAGATATGTATTTTGCAAGATCTTCTGGACTGTTTTGATTTTCTTTGAATGGATTGTTAACTAACAATGTTAATAAAAAACAATGAAACAAAAAAAAATATGATAAGAGCCTTATATCATGACCTTTTGCATACTTATTTGTTAAAGACACTGGTTCCTAATCTCAAAGCTGACATGACACAGAAAAGCAGATATAATCGAAATACAGGCATGTGTATTCTTAAAAAAAAAAAAAAAAAAAAAAAATTTAACCAAGCTAGCATTCAGCCGCTGAGCATGTGGATGGCTGGGACCGAATTTCTTTCAACGGTTTAGCAACTGGGGTAGGGAAATTTGCCTGCTACAATCGGATGTTGGTGTAGCGATAACAGATTGCCCGCAAGTACTTGGCACACCTAATTCTACACCTTCATTCCTCTCATTGCAGGTTTCTGAGAGGACCGGAGGTATAGTGGGGTTGGAGATCCCAGCTGATAAGGAGCTAGGAGAGGTCTGCCTTGTTCTTTGGTGTGGGTCTTTTAAGTACTGTTACCAACGGACTACATGGAGGTCCTCATATGTCTGGTCAAGCATGTGGTGCCCAAGCGGCTGCTGTTTTGGCCACGCTTGATACGCTTCAGACATATGTTGCAAACAGCAACGGTGGGATCTGCTGCACACGTATCAAAAAAGGCCCACACCAAAGAACTTTTCAAAATATGCAGGAAGTCAGCAGCACCCTGCACATGCAGCGCTCTGTGGTGTGATGCAGTCGGGTGGCTGCCCTTAAGTTGGCCCCTGGAGGGCATCCTGCCTCGTTGGAGATATGCCTCCTCCTCCTCCTCTCTTCTATCAGGCACCCACGTAGAGTCAGTGACCTCATCATCCCCTCCCTCCTCATCACTGGAGCAAACCTGGCAGTATGCTGCAGCTGGGGGAACATGACTGCCAGTTTCTTGTCCTTCTTGGGCACCCCCTCTCTCTGGGCTCACATTACTGCCTTCCTCAACCTGAGTACCATCATTGGAGCCTTCAAAACGCTGCGCATCCTCCTGCAGGATGTACCGACACTGTGGTCGAACAGTTCAGGGGACTCCTCCATGCATGATGGTGGGGCTAGGGAAGGAGTGACTGATGACATTGAGCCGATGGAATAGGCTGCTTTGGCAGCTGCATTGGCAGGCAAACTGCTCTGAGCCTGGGTGATAGAGGATGAGGACGGCTTAATTATCCACTCTACCAACTCTTCTGCATGTTGTAGATAAACACGGCCAGCTGCCGAAAAAAAGGACAAGCGTGCCCCACGGCCACGTGCTGAGGATGCACCGTGTCCACGACCAGCACTGTTGGCTGTAGACACATAGACTGCTTGCCCTCTTTTAGTGGCATGTGAGTGTCTGCCTCTCCTTGGTGGCCTTCCAGACATGCTGTAAAATTTTATTAGCAAAACACTGCCTGAAGTTTACTTGAAAAAGTACACCAGGTACGACCTGCAGTCAGATATAGGCTTGGCTAGACTAGAATGCAGTGGATATATATATGTAGGAGACTGTATATATATATATTTTATGCACTGCAGATCACTGAATCGCCTGCCTGCCTGCCTGAAAGTGTATTTGAAAACGTACATCAGGAACAACTTGCAGTCAGATATAGGCTTGGTTAGACTAGAACGCAGTGGATATATATATTTGGGAGACTGTATATATATTTTATGCACTGCAGATCACTGAATCACCTGCCTGCCTGCAAGTGTATTTGAAAACGTACACCAGGAACTACCTGCAGTCAGATATAGGCTTGGCTAGACTAGAATGCAGTGGATATATATATGTAGGAGACTGTATATATATTTTATGCACTGCAGATCACTGAATCACCTGCCTGCCTAAAAGTGTATTTGAAAACGTACACCAGGATATAGGCTTGGCTAGAATGCAGTCTATATATATATACAGTCAGTCTAGTGTGTATATATATATATATATATATATATATATATATATATATATATATATATATATATATATCCACTGCATACAGTTTAGCTAGATCTCACTGCGGTCCTGGTGTACTGTTTCTAATATACTTCAGGTAGGCAGGTGATTCAGTGATCTGCAGTGCATAAAATATATATATATATACATATATATATATATATGAAATACACTGCAGCTAACTGAATTGCCTGCCTGTCAGAAGTATAGTAGAAACAGTACACCACCAGGAACGGACTGCAGTGACATCTAGCTAGAAACAGTACACCACCAGGAACGGACTGCAGTGACATCTAGCTAAATGACACTGTCAGAGAGCTCACCTTGCTGGTCATGGGATTGGCCACCAGAGGGCGTGCCTGTGAGCAAGCCGGCCTATTTAAGTTTGTCAGGCACTCTGTTCAGTGCTGCCTGATCATCAGCTTCCTGTGCCATAGTTCCTGTTTCCTGTCTTGTCTTCCTGTTTACCTGATCTCCTGACGACCCGGATTGCCCTTGGATTCTCCTGTTTGCTGCCTGTACCTGACCTTGGCCTGTTTGACTCCGCTTCTGCCTGCTCCTATTGTACCTTGCTGCCAGTCTGTTGCCGAACCCTGCTTGTGTCCCAATCTGCCTGTCTTGCTCCTGCTCAGCACCTGTTACCAGTGTTACGGACTACTGACCTGTTGTCTGAAGATCATCTCTCATCCTGTACCTGGATCTCTTCAGCAGGCTCTCATACCATTCCGCACTCTCGTGCCTCCTGTCTGCTCTACCAGGGGCCGTGAGTCGGATAAGTAAGGGAGTCTACCCTCTGCCCAAGCGGACTCATCAGTCTGGTAAGTAAAAGTCTGACAGTATCAGGCAGCCATGACTGAGTCTGGGCAGGGGGCCTCCCCCATGGATGAACTATGTAGACACCTGGCAGGACTTACCCAGGCCGTGAAAAGCCTTCAGGAAGGTTACTCAAGATTGGAGGAACAAGTCCAGGCCTTATCTTTCTCTTCCAACCCCCAGGGGGCGTCTTCTGCTGGATTCCAATCTGCACTCTCCGTAGTAATGCTTCCTCCAGAGCCCAGAGTACCCACTCCCGAGAAATTTGCCGGTGAACGCAGCAAGTATCGTGCCTTCCGCAATTCCTGCGAACTCTACTTTGCATTGCAACCCCGCACGTTTTCACTGGAAGCGACCAAAGTAGGCTTTGTTATTTCCCTGCTGACAGGTGAGCCACAAACCTGGGCTCACCGCCTTCTGGAGCAAAAATCTATCTCCCTAGATAGCCTAGACGATTTCTTCAGGGCCATGTCCCAATTATATGAAGATCCCCAACCGACAGCAACTGCTGAAGCTGCACTGCACTCTCTGCAACAGGGTCGCAGAGCGGCCGAAGATTATGCAGTCGACTTCAGACATTGGAGCGCCGATACGGACTGGAACGACGCTGCCCTGCGTCATCAGTTCAGAATGGGGCTATCTGACCCACTCAAGGACGAGTTGGCTCGAGTGGGGGTACCTCAGTCTCTGAAAGACCTCATCGATCTCTCCATCCAGATTGACCGTCGCCTAAGAGAGCCACCTTCGTCCCACCTGGATGTTACCCAAGGTTCCCAGTCCGGTCAGTCAGTTTCCTCCGGCTTCATCTGTCTCGACTCCAGAACCCCCTGAACCCATGCAACTCGGTCTGCTCCGGCCTACGCTTACTCCAGAGGAAAAGATGCGCACACGAACCCACAACCTGTGCCTATACTGCGGTGAATCCGGGCACTACGTTAAAGCCTGCCCCAACAAGATGCGTAAGTGTCGTTCTGCCTCTTCAATGTGTGCATCTGTGTTACCTAAACTTGGTTCTCATCTCGCTCTTTCCTTCACTCTGCAGCTTCCAGGAGGGAGTATTCCAGTGTCAGTAATTATTGATTCCGGCGCATGCAGCTGTTTTATCGATTTGACCTTTGCTGCCAACCATCGTATTCCGCTTCAACCTAAGGCTGAGGGGCTTGCTGTCCATCTAGCGGATGGATCCATCCTTAGTTCAGGCCCGGTCACTCAAGAGACCGTCCCCTTGCTGGCCACCATGGGTACCCACCATCAGGAGCTTCTGCGTCTGGATGCCATCTCTTCTCCTCTCTTCCCTATTATCCTAGGGATGCCCTGGCTGCAGGCCCACAATCCCAGTATCAACTGGGCCACAGGAGAAGTCAAATTTCTCTCTGAGTATTGCCAACAGCATTGTTTACAGCAATCTTCTGACATGACCTCCCAACTCCTGTGCTTGGACTCAGATGCTGAACTACGTTAGTCCATTCCTGAAGCTTATCTGGACTTCCTGGATGTATTTAGTAAAAAAGGAGCAGAAACCTTGCCCCCTCATAGGCCGTATGACTGTCCTATAGAACTGTTACCTGGTACTGAAGTTCCATTTGGGAGAATCTTCCCGTTAACTGAGCAGGAGTTAGACACATTAAAGACTTACATAGATGAAAACTTGGCAAAAGGGTTCATTCGTCCTTCTACCTCCCCAGCCGGTGCCGGCATCTTCTTTGTCGAGAAGAAGGACCACTTGTTACGTCCCTGCATCGATTACCGGGAGTTGAATAAGATCACCATTAAGAATCGTTATCCCTTGCCTTTAGTACCTGAACTTTTTCAAAGATTAGGAACCACAGTCATATTCACGAAACTAGATCTCCACGGAGCTTATAACTTGATCCGTATCAGAAAAGGGGACAAATGGAAGACGGCCTTCCGTACTCGATTCGGGCACTTCGAGTACCTTATCATGCCATTTGGATTATGCAACGCTCCCACAACCTTCCAACATTTCGTCAACGATATTTTCCGTGATTACCTGGATCTGTATGTAATAGTATACCTTGACGACATCTTGATCTTCTCCTCTTCACTAACCGATCACCGTAGACATGTCTGCAATGTCCTAACCCGGCTTAGGCAACACGGTCTCTATGCAAAACTCAAGAAATGCCAGTTTGAACGTCAATGTATTCAGTTCTTGGGCCTAGTCATCTCAGTGGAGGGTATCAGGATGGACCCCCAAAAGGTGTCTGCTATTCTGGATTGGCCCGCTCCGATAGATAAAAAAGGGGTACAACGCTTTATTGGCTTTGCCAATTTTTACCGGAAGTTTATTAAAGGTTTTTCTGCAATCATCGCTCCAATCACCGAATTGACCAAACAGGGAACCCGATTCTCTTGGACTGACAAAGCCCAGTTGGCTTTCGAAAGACTCAAAAAGCTATTTACTTCAGCCACCATTTTGAAACACCCTAACCCTGTCCTACCATTTGTCTTGGAGGTCGACGCTTCGGAGATCGCAGTGGGAGCGGTGCTCTCTCAACGACAGGGCGCCAAGGCCCTCCTCTATCCAGTAGCGTTCTTTTTACGCAAACTTTCAATTTCGGAAAGAAATTATCATGTGGGGGATCGAGAACTTCTGGCCATCAAGGCAGCTCTGGAGGAATGGCGTTACCTATTGGAGGGTGCTGCACATCCTATTCTGGTCTACACCGACCACAAGAATCTGGAATACCTGAGAACAGCCAAGAGATTAAGACCTTGTCAGGCCAGATGGGCACTTTTTTTCTCACGATTCCAGTTTCGCATAACTTACAGGCCCGGTTCCAAGAATATAAAGTCAGATGCTCTTTACCGCATGTTTTACGATTCAGAGAGGACCGTATCTCCCGATACGATTCTTCCTTCGGGGAACTTCCTGCTCCTCCAAGGGGACCTTGTTTCATGGATAAGACAGGCCTCGTGGGAATGCTTCCGTACCCCGAAACAGATTGGAGAGAGGGCCTGTTTTGGCGAAGAGACAAGATCGTGGTTCCCGAGAAGCTAAGGGTGACTGTGATGGAACTATGTCTTGATCATAAGTTGGCCGGACATTTCAGTGTCTTGAAAACCACTGAGCTGGTACAGCGCACCTTCTGGTGGCCTCAATTAGCCTGTGACTGTAAAAATTTTGTGGATTCATGCAACACTTGTGCTCGGAGTAAGAACACCAGGACAAAGGCCTGGGGATTATTAAAACCCTTACCTGTTCCAGAGAGGCCATGGAAGATGATATCAATAGACTTCATCGTGGAATTGCCCCCCTCCGAGGGTTTCTCTACTATTTTTGTTGTGGTAGACAGGCTGTCGAAGATGGCACATTTTCTCCCCATGAAGGGTACACCTTCGGCTATGGATACGGCAAAGATTTTTGTCAAAGAAGTGGTTAGGTTACATGGAGTCCCAGCAAGCATTGTGTCCGATCGGGGTGTTCAATTCACTTCAAGGTTCTGGAAGGCCCTCTGTGGTTCCCTCGAAATTGAATTGGCCTTTTCATCCGCCTATCATCCCCAGACGAACGGGCAAACTGAGAGAACCAACCAGACCTTGGAGCAATTCCTCAGGTGCTTCTCTGCCTTCTCTCAGGATGACTGGGTTTCCTTATTACCCGTTGCAGAATTCTCCTATAACAACTCCTTGCACTCTGCCATCAATCAAACACCATTTTACGCTAATTAAAGGTTCCATCCATCTTTTCTACCAATCTCAGTACCTGAATGCTCCGTTCCGGCCGTCTCAGAGACTATGAATTTCTTTTCCACCAACAATAAGATCCTACAAGAGACTATGGCCAAATCCCAGGATTACAATAAAAAAAATGTTTGATAAGAAGAGGCGTGGAGAATTGATCTTGGAGCCCGGCAACCAAGTGTGGTTGTCCACAACTAACCTGAAAATGTCTTGTCCCTCTAGGAAATTAGGCCCTAAGTTTATGGGTCCGTTCCCAGTGAAGAGGAAAATAAATGATGTGACCTATGAACTTGATTTGCCAGACTCTCTAAAAGTACACCTGGTCTTCCATGTGACGCTGCTGAAACCTGCTACCTCTAATCCTTTTGCTGGTCGCACTGTCGGCCCACCCAAACCTGTCATAATTGACAACGAAGAGGAATTCGAGGTAGAGGCAATCCTTGACTGTAGGAAAAGGAGGAATGGAATTCAGTATCTTATTAAATGGAATGGGAACCAGAAAACAATTTACATGCCCCGGAACTTTTACAGACTTTCAGAAATGTTCATGCCTCCAAGTTGGCCCGGCTGGGCATCCGGAGGCTGCCCTTAGGGAGGGGGCACTGTCAGAGAGCTCACCTTGCTGGTCATGGGATTGGCCACCAGAGGGCGTGCCTGTGAGCAAGCCGGCCTATTTAAGTTTGTCAGGCACTCTGTTCAGTGCTGCCTGATCATCAGCTTCCTGTGCCATAGTTCCTGTTTCCTGTTTTGTCTTCCTGTTTACCTGATCTCCTGACGACCCGGATTGCCCTTGGATTCTCCTGTTTGCTGCCTGTACCTGACCTTGGCCTGTTTGACTCCGCTTCTGCCTGCTCCTATTGTACCTTGCTGCCAGTCTGTTGCCGAACCCTGCTTGTGTCCCGATCTGCCTGTCTTGCTCCTGCTCAGCACCTGTTACCACTGTTACGGACTACTGACCTGTTGTCTGAAGATCATCTCTCATCCTGTACCTGGATCTCTTCAGCAGGCTCTCATACCATTCCGCACTCTCGTGCCTCCTGTCTGCTCTACCAGGGGCCGTGAGTGGGATAAGTAAGGGAGTCTACCCTCTGCCCAAGCGGACTCATCAGTCTGGTAAGTAAAAGTCTGACAGACACTCTCTCTCCGTCCACGCCGGAAACGAAACACTACACGAGGCTGACGTGCAGTAAGCCTAATATGGTGTGGGTGTGGACTTGGTCCTCCTGAGCCATGATTGGCGAAAGGCACCCTGCCTTTTGTGAATTATGGCTCTCTTAGCTGAGGGTGCTGTGATTGGCCAAAGCATGCAGGTCATGGTGCATGCTCTGGCCAATCATTATACAGCAATGCACTGCGCTCCTGCAGTGCATTATGGGCCATTATGCGCCGCTCGAATTTGGAGCGAATGACCCATAATGTTCGGTTTTCGACGAATGGGTGAACAGCCAATGTTCAAGTCGAACTCATGTTCGACCCGAACAGAAAGCTCATCCCTAGTGGCCACACAAAAAATGTACACTTTGGGCCCAATTTAGACATTTTCACTTAGGGGTGTACTCACTTTTGTTGCCAGCGGTTTAGACATTAATGGCTGTGTGTTGAGTTATTTTGAGAAGACAGAAAATTTACACTGTTATAGAAACTGTACATTCACTACTTTACATTGTAGCAAAGTGTCATTTCTTCAGTGTTGTCACATGAAAAGATATAATAAAATATTGACAAAAATGTGAGCGGTGTACTCACTTTTCTGAGATACTGTGTATATATATATATATATATATATATATATATATATATGCAGTGTATATACAATCAGGTCCATAAATATTGGGACATCGACACAATTCTAATCTTTTTGGCTCTATACACCACCACAATGGCTTTGAAATGAAACAAACAAGATGTGCTTTAACTGCAGACTTTCAGCTTTAATTTGAGGGTATTTACATCCAAATCAGGTGAACGGTGTAGGAATTACAACAGTTTATATGTGCCTCCCACTTTTTAAGGGACCAAAAGTAATGGGACAATTGGCTGCTCAGCTGTTCCATGGCCAGGTGTGTGTTATTCCCTCATTATCCCATTTACAAGGAGCAGATAAAAGGTCCAGAGTTCATTTCAAGTGTGCTATTTGCATTTGGAATCTGTTGCTGTCAACTCTCAATATCAGATCCAAAGAGCTGTCACTATCAGTGAAGTGGATGACCGAAGAATTCTTTCCCTGGTGAAGAGAACACCCTTCACAACAGTTGGCCAGATCAAGAAAACTCTCCAGGAGGTAGGTGTATGTGTGTCAAAGTCAACAATCAAGAGAAGACTTCACCAGAGTGAATACAAGAGAGTTCACCACAAGATGTAAACCATTGGTGAGCCTCAAAAACAGGAAGACCAGATTAGAGTTTGCCAAACAACATCTAAAAAAGCCTTCACAGTTCTGGAACAACATCCTATGGACAGATGAGACCAAGCTCAAATTGTACCAGAGTGATGGGAAGAGAAGAGTATGGAGAAGGAAATGAACTGCTCTTGATCCAAAGCATACCACCTCATCAGTGAAGCATGATGGTGGTAGTGTCATGGCGTGGGCATGTATGGCTGCCAATGGAACTGGTTCTCTTGTATTTATTGATGATGTGAAGGCTGACAAAAGCAGCAGGATGAATTCTGAAGTGTTTTGGGCAATATTATCTGCTCATATTCAGTAAAATGCTTCAGAACTCATTGGACGGCGCTTCACAGTGCAGATGGACAATGACCCGAAGCATACTGCAAAAGCAACCAAAGAGTTTTTTAAGGGAAAGAAGTGGAATGTTATGCAATGGCCAAGTCACTCACCTGACTTGAATCTGATTGAGCATGCATTTCACTTGCTGAAAACAAAACTGAAGGGAAAATGCCCCAAGAACAAGCAGGAACTTAAGACAGTTGCAGTAGAGGCCTGGCAGAGCATCACCAGGGATGAAACCCAGTGTCTGGTGATGTCTATGCGTTCCAGACTTCAGGCTGTAATTGACTGCAAAGGATTTGCAGCCAAGTATTAAAAAGTGAAAGTTTGATAAGATGATTGTTAATCTGTCCCGTTACTTTTGGTCCCTTAAAAAGTGGGAGGCACATATACAAACTGTTGTAATTCCTATACCGTTCACCTGATTTGGATGTAAATACCCTCTAATTAAAGCTGAAAGTCTACAGTTAAAGCACACCTTGTTTGTTTCATTTGAAATCCATTGTTGTGGTGTAAAAGCCAAAAAGATTATAATTGTGTCGATGTCCCAATATTTATGGACCTGACTGTATATAAATGTCCTTCTAAACAAGTTAAATAGAAAAACAAAACAAAAGGAAAACAAACAAGAAAAAATTAGCTATAGCAGAAATATTGACTAGAAACTAACACACCAGTTAGTATATGCAAAAATGTAGATATTTACCCCAACCAAAGCTGTAAATGGACGGAATAACCAAACATACCAAAAACTATTGAGATGATTGAAACCATATTCCATAGAGAACAAGTAAAGCATAAAAATATATCCAATTAGTCATAGAAATGTGTCAAATCCCACTCAAAGTTGAGGGCCATCGGAATTCTGGTTTGTAAAAGAAAAGTTCCAGAACATCTCTCGTTTGCATGGGGTTCTAAGACTATCCCCACTCCTCCTAGGGGTGGTGACCTTCTCAACACCCTGGACCTGCAGCAATGAAATGTCTCCTCCATGGACCCCATTAAAATGTGTAGCCACGTTGGTATTATGTTCCTTCTCAATGTCAGACATGATCATGCAAACGGTCCCGAAGCCATCTAATCGTGCGTCCTACATATTGGATTGCACATATTTTACACGTTATCAAATAGAATGTTTTTGGTGTTACAGTTTGAGGGATTTTTTTTAATGGCCCTATGATTCACAGTTTAAAAAATCAATCACTTTGTATCAACCGGGGACAACACAGACAACCAGTGCTTCCACATTTAAATGTCCCAGTGAAATCCAACCATTTTCTACTGCGAGTACTGGAACTGAAATCACTGGGAGACAGAGTTCGCTAAGGAGGGGGCTTGTTGTGATATCATCTTAAAGCCAATAGATAGAATTTTCTCATAACCTTCATCTTGAAATAAAATAGGTGCATGATGTTCCATAATCCACCTAATCTTAGCGAACTACATGCTGAATTGAGTAAAGAAAATGAGGGTATCGGTTAAATCGGGTTTATATTTTTTCTGTGTCAATAAGTTTGTTTTTTTTTCTAGGCGTAGCCTCTGCAATGTTCTGAGCCATACATAAAGTAGAAAATCTATAACCTCGATCACAAAACCTATTGCACATCTCCTCCTTAGTTTTGACTACGTTTACTTATCTGTACCATTTTTATACCATTACATTAAAAGGTGTGATTTTTTTTTTTTTTACTGCATTTCTGTCTCAGTCTGTTTCATGGTGTTATCACTCTCACTTTCTCATACTGGTCACTGGAAGTTCAACATGGCAGCTCATGGCAAAGAGCTCTCTAGGGATCTGAAAAAAAGAATTGTTGCTCTACATAAAAATGGCCTAGGCTATAAGAAGATTGCAGAGACCCTGAAACTGAGCTGCAGTATGGTAGCCAAACCATACAGTGGTTTAAAAAGGACAGGTTCCACTCAGAACAGACCTCGCCATGGTCGACCAAAGATGTTGAGTGCATGTGCTTAGCATCATATCCAGAGGTTGTCTTTGGGGAATAGACATATGAGTGCTGCCAGCATTGCTGCAGAGGTTGAAGGGGTGGGGGGTTGGCCTGTCAGTGCCCAGACCGTATGTCACACATTGCATCAAATTGGTCTGCATGGCTGTCATCCCTGAAGGAAGCTTCTTCTCAAGATGATGCACAAGAAAGCCCGCAAACAGTTTGAAGGCAAGCAGACTGGAAACATGTCCTGTGGTCTGATGAGACCAAGATAAACTTATTTGGTTCAGATGGTGTTAAGCGTGTGTGGCAGCAACCAGGTGAGGAGTACAAAGACAAGTGTGTCTTGTCTACAGTCAAGCATGGAGGTGAGAGTGTCATGGTCTGGGGCTGCATGCGTGCTGCCAGCACTGGGGAGCTACCGTTTATTGAGGGAACCATGAATGAGAACATGTACTGTGACATACTGAAGCAGAGCATGATCCCCTCCCTTCAGAGACTGGGCCGCAGGGCAGTATTCCAACATGATAATGACCCCAAACACACCTCCAAGAAGACCACTGCCTTGCTAAAGAAGCTGAGGGTAAAGGTGATGGACTGGCCATGCATGTCTCCAGACCTAAATCCTATTGAGCATCTGTGGGGCATACTCAAATGGAAGGCAGAGGAGCGCAAGGTCTCTATCATCCACAAGCTGTTATACTGTATACTCGCTACTTTTCATTGTAGCAAAGTGTCATTTCTTCAGTATTGTCACATGAAAAGATATAATAAATTATTTACAAAAAATGTGAGGGGTGTACTCACTTTTATGAGATACTGTGTGTGTGCGTGTGTATACTGTAAATATACAGTTGTGCTCATAAGTTTACATACTCTGGCAAAATTTATGATTTCTTGGCAATTTTTTTAGAGAATATGAATGAATGAATATGAATGATAACATAAAAACATTTCACTCATGGTTAGTGTTTGGCTGAATCCATTTATTATCAATAAACTGTGTTTACTCTTTTTAAATCATAATGGCAACAGAAACTACCCAAATGACCCTGATCAAAAGTTTACATACCCTGGTGATTTTGGCCTGATAACATGCACAGAAGTTGACACAAAGGGGTTTGAATAGTTTGATCTGTTTGTTTGTAATTAGGTCAATGTAAAAAGGTCAATGCGTTTCTGGACTCCTGACAGACCCTTGCATCTTTCATCCAGTGCTGCACTGACGTTTCTGGATTCTGAGTCATGGGGAAAGCAAAAGAATTGTCAAAGGATCTGCAAGAAAAGGTAGTTGAACTGTATAAAACAGGAAAGATATCCAAAGAATTGAGAATGCCTATCAGCAGTGTTCAAACTCTAATCAAGTAGTGGAAAATAGGGGGTTCTGTTGAAACCAAACCATGGTCAGGTAGACCAATTAAAATTTCAGCCACAACTACCAGGAAAATTGTTCGGGATGCAAAGAAAAACACACAAATAACTTCAGGTGAAATACAGGACTCTCTGAAAACGTGGTGTGGCTGTTTCAAGATGCACAATAAGGAGGCACTTGAAGAAAGATGGGCTGCATGGTCGAGTCGCCAGAAGAAAGCCATTACTACGTAAATGCCACAAAGTATCCCGCTTACAATATACCAAACAGCACGGAGACAAGCCTCAAACCTTCTGGCACAAAGTCATTTGGCGTGATGAGACCAAAGTTGAGCTTTTTGGCCACAACCATAAATGCTACAATTGGAGAGGAGTCAACAAGGCCTATGACGACAGGTATGGAGGTGGATCGCTGATGTTTTGGGGATGTGTGAGCTACAAAGGCACAGGATATTTGGTCAAAACTGTTGGCAAGATGAATGCAGTATGTTATCAAATACCAGAGGAACATTTGCATTCATCAGCCAGGAAGCTGCGTGAGGGACGTACTTCGACATTCCAACATGACAATGATCCAAAACACAAGGTTAAGTCGACCTGTCATTGGCTACAGCAGAATAAAGTGAAGGTTCTGGAGTGGCCATCTCAGTCTCCTGACCTCAATATCATTGAGCCACTCTGGGGAGATCTCAAACGTGCAGTTCATGCAAGACAGCCCAAGAATTTAGAGGAACCGGAGGCTTTTTTGAGAGGAATGGGCAGCCTTACCATCAGAGAAGATAAAGAGCCTCATCCACAAATGCCACAAAAGACTTCAAGCTGCCATTGATCTTAAAGGAGGCAATACACGATATTAAGAACCGGAGTATGTAAACTTTGGCTCTGTGGCTCTGTGTCTGAATGGACACAGGGAGCTGCAGCTAGGCTTGGGTGCCCCCATAGCAAGCTGCTTTCTGTGGGGGCACTCAACAGGAGGGAGGGGCCAGGAGCACTGAAGAGGGACCCGAGAAGAGGAGGGTGGTGGCTACTCTGTGCAAAACTACTACCTGTGTAAGTATAACACGTTTGTTATTTTTAACAAAAAAAAAACCTTTAGTATCACTTTAATTATAACTCACGGTATTTATATTATACAATATAAAGGGAGAAATCACAAGTCAGCATGTGTGTGTGTATATAATTTAAGATAAAAGGATTAGGAGGGCCCTATTTGAGAGTGTGAGAGGTTATAATCTAAAGGGGAGGGGCTATGATACAAGAAGGTGATAACTGAATGGGGATGAATTGATGGAGAAAGTAAAAGTTTAATCGTTAGGAAGGGGCGCAATAGGCTTCCCTGAATAAATGAGTTTTCAGGATCACCTAAAAAGGTATAAGAGACAAACAGATTGGCTTAGGGAGTTCAAAGGATGGTAGAGACACTGGAGAAGTCCTTGAGGTGAGCATAGGAGAAGAGCCACTGTTACGTCTGCACAGAAAGAGAAAGGGTTGGTAATGATTCACCCAATCCTGCAAGCCAATTCCCGTCTAAAGCCTTGGAAAGAAGAGAGGAAACCTACCAGTAAGATTGCAGTTGGATCGCAAGTAATGGTTTACTGGGATAAAATAATAAGTACCATACTAGCCCCAGGGGAATAAAGGCGAGGGAATTTATTGACAAGACCTCACTCAGATTGACTGCCACAGCTCTGTACACAGAATAAGCTCTGAAGGGAATCCACAGGCCAACATCTCATGGCATTGTCATGCACTTCAAGAAGACACATCCTGGCATGCCGCTGCAGGCCAGTCACAGATTATTAATAAGATCATTAATGATTCATAAAATACAGAGAAAACAGCAGTCGTTGGTTGAATAGAAAGATTTGACATCCAGCCTGAATCAGAAACTGTTGACAGACCACGGCCCCCAGTAGATAAGCGAAGGAGCAGAGCATGGTTTTAAACGCATTCTGCTACTTATTGCTTGGCAGCTTGAATTTTGGTGAGTGTGCATTTATACTTTACGGTGGTGGATTTTTATTGCTGCTTATAATTTGGCAGCCAGAAATGTTGATTAGTGATTCACTTTGGCTACTTTGAGAAGAACTATCTTTTATTTGATGTAGTGATTTCACATAGCAGAGGATATTATTTTGGACTACTTTATGTGTGTGTACATATATTACATATACACGTTTTTTACACTTTATGGACTTGAAATTTTAATTTACGTAGTGCTGCATGCTTTGTTTATCTGAAACTGTTGACTGAAGAAGAAAATCCTCAAGAAAATTAAACTGTTGAAAATGTCAGAGCCGAAAACCACATCCAACCTCCTAGAGGACATTAAAGTAGAACTATAGGTAAAACCCTTTCTTTTTAATAAATTTTGGATAGAGTAAGGGAGGGTTATAACCCCTTTCAGTGTTTTTTTTTTGTGCCATGTGTGTCCCTTTGGAGAGATTTCTCTTCACTTTCTGTCCCATAGCCAAACCAGGAAATGAGAGCGAACCCCTTGAGGCCCCCCTAGGTCACCAGAACTAGTGTCCCCTTCAAAAGATGTTACCCTCTATTACTTTTCTAGGGACAACCCAAAATTTGTGATCCATTTGTAGGTGACAGTATAGCCCAAAGCTCATATTTATGAAACACTAGTTACTTCAGAATGCATGGAGGTAAAAAAACTTGTGCCTTTACAAAAACGTTAAAGTAGAACTATAGGCAAAACTTTTTTCCTTTTTCATTTTGCATAGTGTAAGGGAGGGTTTTATTGCCATCTGTATCCCATTGGGGAGATTTCCTTTTTATTACCTGTTCCATAACTTAACCAGGAAATGAGAGGAAATCTCTGCAAATTAAGGGATTTCTGGGTCACCAGAACTCGTGTCCCCATTGAAAGATTTTCTCTCTTACAGGTCTGGGGACAACACAAAATGTAATGTAAAGTAATTTTCTTTTACTTTCAATGATAATGGTAAACAGGACAAATCAGGAGTGTGAATCTGCCTAACTGGGACACAGACAATACAACCTGACAGATGTTCTAATCCAACTCCACACTGTCCATAACTAAAAAAAAAAATAAAAAAATGTCTATAGTTCTAGTTTAACCACTTGCTGACAGATTACATACCTGTACGTTGGCAGACTTTTGCCGCGTACACAACGATCGGAAATTCGGCCAGCAAAAGACCGTTGAGAGCTTTTGGTCGGAAAATGCGACCATGTGTATGCTCCATCAGACTTTTGCTGGCAGAATTCCCGCCAGCAAAAGATTGAGAGCAGGTTCTCAATTTTTCGATCAGAAAAAGTTCCTATCCGAAAATGCGATCGTCTGCACAAATTCCGACGCGCAAAATTCCTATGCAAGCTCGGAAACAATTCCACGCATGCTCAGAAGCATTGAACTTAATTTTCTCGGCTCGTCGTAGTGTTTCACGTCACCACGTTCTTGACGGTCGAAATTTCAGAGAACTTTTGTGTGACCGCATGTATGCAAGGCAAGCTTGAGCAGAATTCTGTTGGAAAAACCATCCAAGTTTTTTCCGACGGAAAATCCGCTTGTGTGTATGGGGCATTTGAGTGGTTATCCTGAGATCATGCCTGCAGCTGCCAGGGTTGCAGTCAGCGGTTACGCTGATTGACCATGGAGCTGATCAGGTACCGGTATGGCTCCCAATCATCTCAGTCAGGGTTTTTCAACTGGGGTGCCGCAAAGAGTCCCCAGGGGAAAATTACACACAACCCAGTACTGACCGATCATTATAGATTTCCAATGTTAACTTAAGACCCCTTTCACACTGGGGCCTTGGCCGCGTTCATGGTAAAGTTTTACCGCTGTTTAAGCAGCGCTTTTTGTCCAATAGAGGGGCGCTTTTAACCCTGAAGAAGAGGTTAAAGACTCTTGTGTTGCAGCGCTTCAGAATCGCTTTTTAGGTGCTTTGGAAGCGCTGCCCATTCATTCCAATGGGCAGGGCGTTTTGGGAGCACTAAATACAGCGCTCCCAACCCACCCCAAAGATGCTGCTAAGATTGGAGGTTGGAGAGAATTTTGGTATAAATCACCATTGTTTACTGCACCATGAAGTTCCTCTTTTTCTTCTAAATTTTTCTTCTAAATCCCTTTGAAACTTATTGGAGGAGTATCAAGCAGAGTGACTGGAAGGCTGGAACATTATTAAACCATCTTGCTGTCCCAGATGAGAGAGAGAGGCTATTCTTTTTTGGAGTGGACCGGGTGGAACGTCACAGCTGGTACTGTGGATATCAGGCGAGTTTGACCCCTACAAATCTTGCTTTGAAAATATATAATGTTTGGGGGTTCTAAGTATTTTTTTTTTGCATAAAAATACAGATTTTTGCTTGTAGGAGAGAAGTGTCAGATTAGGCCTGGTCTTCAAGTGGTTAATGCTATGTTTAGCTTACTTACTAATTGTATGTCTATGTAATACAATAATAAAAAAGAAAAATGAAGTCTAGAGAAGGCAGCTAGCAATAGGTCTACATGAAAAAACCCACATGAAACCTATGCAATAATGTGCAGCGCCTCTATGCATTATATATATATATATAGATTATATATATATATATAATCTATATATATATATATATATATAGATTATATTATATATATATATATAGAATATATATATATATATATATATATATATCTATATATATATATATATATATATGAGAGAGAGAGAGAGAGACTGCACATTATGATTTGTTACTGTAATATAATATGCTGGCATTCTCTCTTCGAAATATTTTCTAAAATGTACAGTACGATACATACCTTATCTAGTTCATCCTCCAGCAAACATGCATCAAGATGAAGATCTTGAAAGTGTTTCTCTTTTACAGTTTTAATGACTTGATACATTTCCGCATAATCTACTGTGGTCAAGTGAGAGAAGTTGATATGTGGTGGAATAAGATCATAGCTCAGAACATGAGAATTTAAATATCCAATAATTTTTTCAGCATTTCTGCAAGAGAAAACAAATCAGTGAAGCAAAACAAAATTGTACCTTTGTATATAATATGTAATTGGTGTGCAGAGCCAAAGGTATATTAACTGGCATTGCAGAGAGAAACAAATAGAATTACTACGCATTTCTTTAGTGACCTGTGATACTACATTTATACATATAATTATCTACATATATTGTATTAGTTGTGTGTGTGTTTCCTCATAGAACGTCAGAATCTACTTTGAGTTCCACTGCTTTTTATATGTTCTACTGTATTTAGTCCTATCGGATAAGCATTATAAATTTTAAATCGTAGCTCTGTAACAAACGTCAAATAGAAAGACAAAAGGTCCTATAAGCCGCACATCTCTGCAAAACCCTGTAAATAGGTGTATGACAGCCTCATCCCGGGCTTAGTCATGGGGATAGCAACATATAAGTGTGGTTGAACCATCAATCAATCTAAGTAAACAGTCAGATGGACTCAAAGGTGGAGCTCACCTCTCACCACATCCCAGAAACAATCAACGAAAAAATATATATAACCCAAATAGGAGGCGACCCCAGGGATTTTGTGGTTGGGAAGGAGATGAAAAGTATAAATAGGTATAAGGGTGAAAGATAACAGAGTATATAAAAAATATAACTTTATTCAAAATTACACATGAATATAAAGGATTTAAAAACAATCAGATAAACAGAAACTGCAAATGATCCTAAACATACAGGTTCTACTTCTGAAGAACTCATACGTGAATGATACATATGGAAAAATCCAACATGTTTCGGAATATTTGAAATGTGAATTCCTTCTTCAGGGGATTTCCTGTGCAGTTATATAATGTAATCTGCAAGTGTATGAAAAATAGAGACATACTAAAAAACAGAGTACAAAAATACTAGGCATCTGTAGTTTAGTGGGCATACATAAGTTAGTTGGGGGGCTTGGAAAAAATGGGAGAAAGAAATATAATCAATAGTAATGACACGCCAATAAAAAGAAAAACTTACTGGTTACACCGTTTATAGTTGTTTGTGAGGATCAAATAAGATGCAATGTTAGAAAGTGATGCTTGCAGTTCTGATCTCCCAAATTTGTGAGGCAGTGGAGGAGAAAGAGTAATGCCCCGTACACACGGTCGGATTTTCCGATGGACATTTTCCATTGGATTTTCTGACACAAAGTTTGAGAGCAGGCTATAAAATTTTCCGACAACAAAATCCGATCGTGTCAATTCCGACCGTGTGTGGCCTGTTCCGACGCACAAAGTGCCACGCATGCTCAGAAGAAATTCCGACACGGAACAGCTCGGTCTGGTAAAATTAGCGTTCGCAATGTATACTGCACTTTCGTCACGCTGCAATGTTAAAAATGGTTTAATACAGCGCACTCTCTTCTTCTTTATAATGTGAGAAGAATTAAGTAGTTTTGCTGCTCATATTCACACACACTTCTCACAAACTTATTTCTTTTTTTTTATTGGGATTACCTGAATATATTGTTATTTGTCACATCTGACATAAATAATTTTTTTTAATTTTTTTTTTATTTAAACCCATTTTTATTTTAGATTTTATGTTTGTATTTTTTCAAAGGCTGATCTTTGTTTAATGTTATTTTTAGTTTTACTCCAGAATATTTTTGTGTGTGTTTTGTGTGTCAAGTTACCACAACACCATTGATATCTTTTATTATTAAAGCTCAAGGAGATTGTTTGGTGTTGGTGTCCCTTGTTAATTTCACATTGTATATTTGAAATGTACCTGAATCTTCACAAACAAACTGTCCTTTTTGAAGTAAAACACACATAGGCAAGTATAATTCAAACCAAAATTCCTTTATTAAGGGCTCAGAACCAAACAAAGAGGGAGGCAAGGCTGGATAAACAGCAGAAATTAGCGAAGCCTTTGACCCCCACGGCAGACATCAATTCTTGAACATCAAAATTGGTGGCCTAAGGAGTCCATATGTAAGGAAGTGCAATCTGGTCCAGAAGTCCCAGAGATCCGGAAAGCAGCAGATGACATCTGTGTCCCCAGGCTGTGGTACCACAAGAGGCTGCATCTTTTGGCAGACCAGACTGGATCCAGGGTCATCACTCTCTGGTCTTCCTTCCACGCTTCCTTCCACGCTGTGGCTCTGCTGTTGGGGATGTGGCAGGAGGAGGAGTAGGACCTGGAGGAGGAGGAGGACTAGTAGGACCTGGAGGAGAAGGAGGAGGAGGACCTGCAGGAGGAGGAGGAGGACCATGTGTGAGTTCACAAAGGTGTGTATCAGATGTTATTTGGTCCCTCAACCCCTTATTGAGAGCCTCCAACATTAAGGACTCACACATGAGTTGTTGTCCCTCCTCCATCCTCTGCATTTTATAGGCAATGATGGCAGCGAAGTCATCCTCCACGGTGTGTGGTGCTCCCAGGGCCTCTGTAGCCTTCCAAAAGAGGCCTATGGCAGCCTCCTCTAGGGCACTCCTCCTCCTGCCACTTTCTCTTTCCATGTGTAGGGGAGGGACCTGCAGATCAGGCAGCCTGCTCGGCCCAGCCACCTCCTGGCTGAGACTTCCCTGTGTATGAAAAAGGGACATGGTTTTAGTTTTTGCATCATCAATCACAATCATAAATTAGTACTCCAAACTAACATCTAGTTAACATCATTGATTGGACAAGCAGAAATATTTAGAGGAATGCTATACCTGGCTCAATCTGGGCTAATCCACATGTTGCTGCCTGGAAGGCCCAGGTTGGGCGTCAGAAGCCTCAGCTGGAGGGGAAGGAAGCGTGGAAGGAAGACTGGAGAGTGATGACCCGGGTTCAGTCTGGCCTGCCAGAAAATGCAGCCTGTCATAGTACCACATCCTGGGGACATAGATGTCATCTGCTGCTCCAGGTCTCTGCGAATCCTGGACTTTCTGGCGCTCCCTTACATATGTGCTCCTCAGGCCACCAATTAGGATCTTCAAATATGTGATGTTTGCCGTGGGGATCACCTGCTTCACAATTTCCAAAAATTGATCCAGCGCTACCTTCCTCTTTGTTTGGTTCCTATAATGTGGGTGGTTGATCTCCCACAGACAAGGCAGCTCCCTGAACATGTCAATGAAGATTGCCATGAAGTCAGTATCTTGAAAGATATCCATTTTCACTGCAAGACACAACACAAGACAAACCCTAATGTCAGGCCAAACTCTCCTAATCTTGTTACAATATAGGCCTCAATGTAGAAGCAGTATAGGCACAAGTATGTCTCTTACCTTCGTTCTTACGATCGGCGCCTCCAATGCTCCTTCCTCTCTCACAGATCGTACGTAATGCGCACGTGTGGTGCGCTTTATACACACTGCGCATGCGTGTAACTCCGCCCGCCCCTGACGTTCTTTCTAGTCTATTCCCCGCCCCTTTTCATTCTGCGCAGTGGGGGAAGAGCACATGGCGGATACACAGCAGGTGTGTGCTAATTACAGGAACGAGGAGGAGGAGGAAAGCCCGGATCCGGACACGTCCCGATCCAGAAGGAGAAGATTTAAGGCCACAAATATGTCCTTTGGGGAGATGTTGGAGATGGTCGACATCCTGAAGAAGGCCGACTATGATGGAAAGTATGGGCCTTACCCCAACCCCAATATCAGAAAGGCCAAGATCATTGCGAAAGTGGTCAAAAGTCTGCACCGGAATTTCGGGGTACGACGATCGAAAGATCAGCTCAGGAAGCGGTGGTCGGACCTGAAATTAAGAGAGTCCGAGCAGTACTGAAAGATCCGGAGAGTGCTGCAAAAAAGTAAGTAGTTGTGCTGTGTTCCTATTCTTTTTGTCTTTATTACGTTCGTGCTGCTCCATATGCTTTTCTTAATTGTTGTACAGTTTAAAATGGCAACTTTAATGTTCATGGGCCCATTATTCGTTCGTATCAAACATTTTTCTTTCGGCCTCTAAAACACCATTTTTTAGGCCATATGCATTTTCCTACATTTTTTAGGGCCTACTTGTATGAAAAATATTTGGTTGTGTAGATGGGTTTGTTACTAGAATGAAATGCAAACTAAATTCTGTGTAAGGAGAGGACACTCAGCAGCTGTTTTCACATCTGGACGCTGGAGCACTAGTGTGGGACACCAGAACACCCTTTTTATTAGGGGGCCCACACAGGTGCTCCAGTGTATACTATAGGGGGGTCTCCATCTGTGAAGCTTGTACAAGACAGTTAAAGTATTGAAGCTTGACAAAGGACAATAAAAATGCTACATCTTGGAACTCTGCCCAAATAGACAATTGTACCCTACTTCCAAGCAATGTTTCCTATTTATAGTTCTGCCATCAAATATCTGTGTGCTAATTATACCATTTTTGTTTTACATAGGGGAGAAAAGACTCGGAGGACACCCCTCATCCGAGGAGACCAGAGACCCCCCTCCTCTGGAAGAAGGGGAAATACCCCCAACCCAAGCTGAGCAGGAGGAGGAAAAAGATGTGGTGGAAATCGGCACCACAACAGGTGAGTGTCTGCGACCACAGACTCAGGTAAGAGATGGATGCCGGCAGATTTTTGATACCTGTTTTTGTTTGGTTTCTCTCTTTTTAGGTGATCGTGATGTTGTGGATCGAGATCCTTTCACATCAGAAAGTGCCCAGATCCTGATCGGGGAGATCATGGGGTGTAATTTAGAATTGGAAAACCTCAAGAAAAAAATCAATGATGTTATTCAAAAAAATAACATCATTGGTGTTTTGGGGCGAATTTAAAACCCCACAAAATCACTTTGTTTTTTAGTGTGCTACAATCTTCAAAATTTTTTTGCGATGTTTCGAAAAGCCAAATTTGTGTGCCAACATGTGCTATCAATAATAAAGTAGCGGTGAGGAAGGGGTTGCTCCCACAAAACACGTCCCTTGATCCCCCGTGATGGCAGCTAGCACATGTTGACATTCGTAAATTGGTGTGCATCTTCCAAATTTGGCTTTTCAAGGGGTGACTTCACCCCATCTGAACGCAATATCAAACACAGTTCCAAAATACTCATGTCTGATATTGCCTTCAAGTTTTACCATATGTGAACTTTGTAAGTTCAAGATTTTTGTCTTTCTTGTTGGTTTTACACAGGCCTGTTTTATCGTAAATGGACATTTCTATTTTTGATAATGCCACCCCAAAAATTGTTATACAACAAACATGTTGGTTTGTTTTAAAAACCTTTTCTAAATGCACATGTGATTGTGCAGGTATTAAAAAGTTTGTTAATCAAGAATGTGTGGATTATTGTCTCAACACTACAACACTTTTGTGGTGATGTAATTGCTGTTTTCTGTGAAAATGGGGGTTATTTCCTAAGGGTAAATCCTCTTTGCACTACAAGTGCAGTTTCAGTGCAGTTTCAAGTGCACTGGTAGTGCAAAGTGTCTACGCCTTTAGTAAATAACACCCAACAGTGCTTTGTATAAAAGGTTACACAATCATGCCATTTTCAGGACTCCCCACATTGCTGTCAGGGTCAGCTAAAACAAACACAAGCAGTAAATGTCACCAAAGATTAGCTTTTTTTTTTTAATTTGATAAATGCTTCACAAATTGTCTGGCATATTGATGGCCCCCCTACCCGCAAAGAACTCAAGGTATCTTAACCGGACATCACGGGCACTCAGGGAGGGCAAGCCAGGACGGCCACTTTCAAGCGCCGTCAGGGTTGTATCATGTAGAATTCCGGCCTCAGGCCCAACTGAGCCAGCATAGTTGGCAGAATGTTGGCGTAAAAAGTTATGTAGAACACAGCACGCCAGGATTATATGATTAAGTTCATACTCTGCCATATGGATGGGTGTCAGAAATAGGCGGAACCGGCTGGCCATGATTCCAAATGTGTTCTCCACCACTCTTCTGGCTCTGGCCAGCCGGTAATTAAAAACCCTCTGTTCCGGGGTGAGGGTCCTCATCGGGAATGGTCCCCCAGCGCAAATGCTTCATCTGCAACAAAGACGAATGGGAGTCCTTCCACATTGTCCTCTGGAGGTGGCAAGTCCAAGCTGCCATTCTGGAGACGCCTGTAGAACTCCGTCTGGGCGATGACTCCACCATCGGACATCCGGCCATTCTTCCCCACGTCCACATACAAGAAGTCGTAATTAGCCGACACCCCCGCCAACATCACAATACTATTGAACCCCTTATAGTTGAAATAGTACGACCCCAAGTTGGGTGGTGGGATGATGTGGACGTGTTTCCCATCAATTGCCCCTCCGCAGTTAGGAAAGTCCCACCGCTGGGCAAAGTGGGAGGCCACAGTCTGCCATTCCTGTGGCATGGAAGGAAACTGTTGAGGAAAACAAAAAAAAATTAGTATTTTTGCGCATAAACATGGCAAGCAGATTAGACACAAACATTCTTGGCCAACCTCCAGATAGCATTTATTAAGGGGAATTTAACAACACCAAAGTATAAGGTACACCTATCATTATCCCCCCCCCCTCTCATGGGCCATCTCTAACATTATAGGGGGGGATCTGGGACAGGTAACCCTCTCCACTTCATTGAGAGATGAATGCCTAAATACAGGGTATTACTTGGAACAGCCCCTCCTTAGTTACACTATTGGCAGCCCACTGGACCGGTAAGAAGTGTCATAATACAAAGATATAAATACACACTGTACACATTTGAGGACATTTGGACATTCTGCTATTACCTGTCAAGATAATAATAGGATACAAAAACTTTAAACAGTACCATTTGAAAGTATACAGGCAGGCCCGTGCACTACATGCTTTGGGGAATTCATCCATACATCTGAGCACAAAAGACATGGGTATAGTGTGTATGGGTTTGGCAAAGTCAGCAGATAGATGATTGAGGATAGATAGAGAATTGGGATCAGCTGACTTAGCAGTTGGGGGGAGGGAGGGTTACTAAAAATGATTTGGGGACACCACAAAAAAAAAGCCTCTGTCACTCTGCCTGAATTTAAAGCACAAATCACATTTCAAAACATTTTGGGGGGTGTTTGGGGTAAAGCACTACTATGGAGCTGACAAAATACATTGTTAAGTGACTACATGAGGTGAATATAGGGCAGGAGAGCATGCTGGGGAGGTTATTGAAGGCCAATCTGTATGAAGGACAAAAAAAATCATTACATAAAAATCCAGAATGCATGAGGACAAAGGGGACATTCACAGCATATTACAATCATGGTAATTAGGGAATGAGGAAAGAAATACAATATATTATCAAACATTAAATACAATAAAATGTGATATTAAAGGATAAAAATCTTACCTTCATATACTCCTTCTGCAGGACCTGGATGATGGCAGAACAGGTCTCTGGGATAATGATCCCCAGAGCCTGGGGGGAAATGCCTGTCAAGAACTTGAGCTCCTGCAGGCTTCTCCCTGTCGCCAAGTACCACAGGGTAAAGACGAGCCTCTGCTCCGGAGTAATAGCTTGCCTCATGCAGGTATCCTGCCTGCTGATATAGGGGGTCAGCAAAGCCAGCAGAAGGTGAAATACGGGGTCCGTCATCCTGAGAAAGTTCCTGAAATCATCAATTATATTCTCACGGATCTCACGGAGCAAAGGCATATGAGAGAACTGGTCACGCTGAAGCAACCAATTCTTGGTCCATGAACTCCTCCCCACCCTGTTCATGGACTGGACTTGTGTCAAGGTCAGGACCCCAACACCAAGCCCCCGCACAGCACGAACTCTACAAGGAGTACGTATACGCAACATGGCTAGAAAACGGTCGGCTGCTCAGAACGAAGTAACAGAACGCACTGAAGAACAGCAAGGCCTGTGAAGAGCTACCTGAAAAACAGTAACGACCGAACAAGAAAACAATGACTATAAGTCATGCGGAACTTGCTTGCACGCACTGAAGAGCAGATACAAACCCACAAGCACAAACTGAACCGCAGAAAACGATCTGAAAGCCACGAGTCTGAAAAAGCACGAATCGTCTCTCACCAAACTTTTACTAACACGAGATTAGCAAAAGGAGCCCAAAGGGTGCCGCGCTTGGTTCTGAACTGGCCGTTTCTAGTCTTGTCATACGTGGTTGACGTCACCGTGTTGTTGGCGATCGGAAATTCCAACAACTTTGTGCGACCGCGTGTACGCAAAACAAGTTTGAGCCAACATCCGTCGGAAAAAATCCTAGGATTTTGTTGTCGGAATTTCCGAACAAAGTCCGACCGTGTGTACGGGGCATTAGAGTAGATTGGAATCTCAGTCCATTATTTTGTGGTGTTGTCCCATGTCAGTTGCATGGGTAACAGCATTTAAGACAGGCAGGGTCATGGAATGCACCCGGCTTATGCAGTCCACGAGGAATGGTTGAATGGATACAAATGCCAAGTCCTATGATGTAAAGATAATGTGGCATATGATATGGGCATATTCCCATATCCATCTATATATGCTTTTTCACTTTACAGATTTTTCCCTCTTTCTAGAGGCATACTTATTTAAGTTCATTCAGCTCCCATAATTTCTACATATGTCATGCTATATATATAGATTAACGTGCCAGATTATATAATAGTATAGTATACCTCACTATACATTATCTTTACATCATAGGACTTGGCATTTGTATCCATTCAGCCGTTCCTCGTGGACCGCATAAGCCGGGTGCATTCCATGACACTGCCTGTCTTAAATGCTGTTACCCATGCAACTGACATGGGACAACACCACAAAATAATAGACTGAGATTCCAATCTACTCTAACTCTTTCTCCTCCACTGCCTCACAAATTTGGGAGATCAGAACTGCAAGCATCACTTTCTAACATTGCATCTTCTTTGATCCTCACAAACAACTATAAACGGTGTAACCAGTAAGTTTTTCTTTTTATTGGCGTGTCATTACTATTGATTATATTTCTTTCTCCCATTTTTTCCAAGCCCCCCAACTAACTTATGTATGCCTACTAAACTACAGATGCCTAGTATTTTTGTACTCTGTTTTTTAGTATGTCTTTATTTTTCATACACTTGCAGATTACATTGTATAACTGCACAGGAAATCCCCTGAAGAAGGAATTCACATTTCAAATACTCCGAAACATGTTGGATTTTTCCATATGTATCATTCACGTATGAGTTCTTCAGAAGTAGAACCTGTATGTTTAGGATCATTTGCAGTTTCTGTATATCTGATTGTTTTTTATTCATGTGTAATTTCGAATAAAGTTATATTTTTTATATACTCTGTTATCTTTCACCCTTATACCTATTTATACTTTTCATCTCCTTCCCACCCACAAAATCCCTGGGGTCGCCCCCTATTTGGGTTATATATATTTTTTCGTAGTCATGGGGATAGAGATCCTATGCACAGGGGAAATAAATGCATCATTGGCTGCCACTCAATTAAAATACAATTTCAGTCCAGTTGTTGATTTTATGTTTATTCAATATAAATAAAGGTTAAAGAAAAATTAAATAATTACTTGAACCCCCCCATTTCATGCTTCAGGGGGATTTTCTGTTGCACGTTGTTTTCATGTTTTGGATGCATATTTATTTTTTGGTTGTTTGCCCTCACAGATTTTTTTAGCATTCTCAATTTTGGCATTTTTGGTTTATCACGTTTCATTATTACAGTGTGAGGCAAACAGTCACCTGATGCTTATTTCTTTTAATTGAGAGGCAGCCAATGATACATTTATTTACCCATCTGCATTGGATCTCTATCCCCATGACTATGCTCGGGGGATGAAGTGAAACACATTGGGGGTGTGGCCTGGTTGGAGCCCGGGTTGAGATGCGCAGCTTATAGGACCTTTTTCCTTTCTAAATGATATTAGGAGCTGGGACGAGCACCATCCTTGACTGCACTCCTAGCGATTTGCCATGGAAGAGGACCCGGTGGGGCCTTAAGTAAAAAGTATCTACAATTTAAATTTGCAATATAATCACACAAACCGTATAGCTGGGGGCTTTAACCATTTTGTGTCCAGAGGTCACTGGTGTCTAGATGCCCAGGTCCAATTTAGGAGATAAACACTGCAGCCTGAAATTGGCAGTGTTTCTTTGCAAACTAAAGGCTTTCATTTTTCTCATTGAAGGCTCCAGTCTGCATGCGATCGGTTGGTCATAGTTGACACAGTAGTCATAAGATCGGGAACCAAGCTGGTTCTCAATTGTCAGTGGAGCCCTAAACTGTCAGTGACCGCTGAAATTAACAGCCACCAGCTGCATTAAAGCAGTGTATACACATATTGAATTTCATCCAGTTGAGCAGGAACCCCTCTTTGCTCAACAGAAGCCAGTCGTTAGGCCAGCTTCTGTTGAACAGTCCTGCTGGAAAAGCAGCATTCAGTCAGCATGTACAGCCAATGGCTCCAGTGCTGATCAGTGTATTCTGTGTAGGGGATGTCCTCATTGTCCAGAATACAATAGCGCAACAGGGGACATTCACATATCTTGCGTGGATGTGGGAATCTGTCAGTTTTTTTTTTTCGTTCAACCTGCTGGTTGAATGAAAAAACACTGTCCATGTATACTCAGCTTAAAACTGCATTTGAGCATCACAAACCAAGAATGCCAAATAATTAATTTCTAATATTTATTGCAAACTCACCCATCCATCCATGCCCCAATGCTTTATTTTGCTGAAAAATCACTTTGAAAAACACTACCTAGCATTTCTGGCTGTGGCCATCTTGAATAAGTGCAGATGATTCATGTAGCATTTACTTCATTGAATACATCTGCACTTAGCTGATAAAAATCCTCCTCCCCTCTTAAAGACTCTTGGGATGTATGACTTTATTTACCTAGGCATGGAAACCAGGAAGTAACTGAATGTAAGAAAAGGCTAAAACAAGTAAAAATGATATACTTTTCTATCTATTTACTAATGCTAGCAGCATAAGGATTAAAAATAGTTAATCGAGAGAGTGAAGTTCCACTTTAAGTGTCAGCTGGTGGCTCTGAAGGAGAGAACTTTATAAACGTATCCCCAGCACGATGCTGGGAAACACATACACAGATGGAAGAGTTAAAGCGGAGTTCCACCTAAAAATGGAACTTCCACTTTAAGTGAAGTTGACCCCCTGCAACTCTTTTTTTTGGGGGGGGGCGGATACTCTCTTTTTAGAGACATCCAGCTCCCACTTCCTTACGGGGCTTCGCGGGGCTGGAAGGAAGTTCACCTCTCCCCCCTCCCTCTGTGCAATCTTCTGGTACACGTCACAGGTCCCAGAAGATTGCCTGGCCAATCATAGTACGCAGCACGACTCACGCATGCGCAGTGCATGCCTGGCTGTAGCTTCACAGCCGGTCGCCCACAGTCAAAATGCCGGCACCGCAGAGAGGAGGGGGAGAGGAACGGGGCTTCGTTCACCCGCATCGCTGGATCGTGGGACAGGTGAGTGTCTTATTAAAAGTCAGCAGCTACACTTTTTGTAGCTGCTGACTTTATATGGGTGGAACTCCACTTTCAAGTGCTTTTCAGAGTTCATAGCATGGCAGAGGTAGACAAAGGAAAGTGTTTCTCAACCTAAAGGAGAAGTATAGCCAAAGCTTGTTTGGCTGTACTTCCCTGTGGATCATAGGAGTGCATTTCCTTTTGCACTCCTGTCACCTGTTTACAGTAGAGAGCTGGCTGAAGTTTTCTCTCTGCTGATGTCACTGCTGTCAGTCCATGCACTGCATCATTACGACAATGGAAGTGGGGATCCGCCAGGTGTCTGGACTGACATCCTGAGCCCTCCACCACCCAGCACTTAAATGAGTGAGGAGACAGCAGAGAGCTGTGACTGACAGTCTACAGCTCTCGGCTCACGGAGCTCTGAAAACCAAGCGATTGTTGGTGTTTGATCGCTCGGTTCTCAGTGTAGAGGCACTGGGGGACAGATGCAGCATTGGACTGATGCTGCATCCTCCTAGGTAAGTATGAATCCTTAAAAAAAATCCCTGACTTCTCTAACTTTAAATGGGCAGATCTCTGATATCTGTTGAATTATTTAAGTTGATATATGAAATGAACTATTGTACTTACTGCACAACACATTTTTCATTCATAACATTTGCTTTGAACCCAAGAACAGCAAATACAACCAAAGTGGCCAGCACTGAGGTAAAGAAGTTGATGAACGAGACAAGAGCTGCATCAAACTGGCAGTTATTATCTTGCTTGTTATAGCTTGAAAAGGCAATTACACCACCAAAGCCTAGTCCTAGGGCAAAGAAAACTTGCGTTGCTGCCTCCCTCCACACCTGGGGATCCAGCATCTTCTCAATCTGGAATGAAATCATTTTAAATAAATTAGCTAAACTATCCTTTTTAAGCAGTTCCACTCTGGAAATATGAAACAATTCACAATACTACCTGAGGGGTTAACATATGAAGAATTCCATCAACAGATCCTCTAAGCAACAATCCACGTACAAGGAAGCATATTAGTACCACATATGGGAAGAGGGAGCTAAAGTACATAACCTGAAAAGTAATACAAGAAAAAAAGTGTGTTCATCAACAAATCACCTGGAGAGCATTGCAATGTAAGTAGATTTGTATAAAAGGAAGCTACTCTAGATCCGTGTCAAAGTATTTATTATATATATATTATATATATAACAATTGGACAGGTCTGTGCTGTCTGTGGGTAGTTAGACAGACAAGAACCCCTTTTTGGTATAAAAGTCAATTTTTCTTTCGTAGTACAGGATCATATGCAGAAAAATTAAAATGGACCTAAAATCTTGGGTAATGGAACTGGATAAAATGTATGTTGCACTGTAGCTTGTGTTGCAGCTTAATAATAAATAAAACATTGTTTAATTGCACTGGTTAAGCATATTAAAATAAAACTAAGCAAGAAAGAGTAGAATAGGCATTAGAGCTACAATTGATCAACCTACTGTATCTCTGATACCAAAACACAATACTAAAAACTGAATCTTTAGATGTGGTGGGTTTTGCCTTCAATATTTCTTTAGCCCTTCAAAACTCTTCTAAGCATGCTTTCGCTACAACACACCCACTGATTTCAAACATATTTTTTTTTTTTACATACAATTGCAAAATCCATTTTGTCTAAACTCTCTCAAAGGAATTACGCTGCCAGAAAATATAAGCTTAGTTGGCAGTATTCTAAATTCAAAATGAAAGCATTTCAGTAACACCAGTAAAATAATTTTTACCTTCCCTGATGACTGGATGCCTTTAATCATGGCCATTCCTACAATACTCCAAGCACAGAACAAGCACAGTGTCATTTTCCAGTTTAGCCCTCCTCCTTCTGATATTGAATTTGAAATATCCAGAGCTTCTCTATACCAGAAGTAAGTTGTAGCTGAACTTTTGTCACACTCGGATTCAACCACTGGAAAACAAAATCAAGTAATTAATCAAAATATTTTTTCCTGGTTTTTAGGTTGATCCAAGTTTATGTGAATGTTCCTCATTGTGTCCTATTGTAAAGTGTCTGGCATAAAGGACAGCTGTCACAAAAACAGGATTTTTTCTTTTCATTAAAAAAAAGGTCAATGATTTTTAAGCTTTGCATTTGCTGTCTAACTTTTTTGTTGTGTTTTTTTTTTAACTAGCATATGCAATTCAGTCACTTCCTACTTCCTGAGTGCCAAGCAGAAGGATCTGCATGAGCTGTCCTAGTGTTCTAATAAAAATACAATTTTTGTACTCACCATAAAAAAAAATTTTCACTAACCACTGGATTACAGCGCTAACTTCAGGATTAGGACACTAAGCAAAAAAGCACAGTATGGAGATGCTAGAAGTAGATCAGTTAAAGGCTAAGTTAACTTTTTTTTCTTCTAAAATCCAGCTCCCCTATAAATAAAAGCTTTCTTTGATTTTCAGAACAAGGCCTTACCTTAGCCCTTGCTATTTTCCATACAAAGTTTCAGAGACTTCCTAGTATGTAGATATAGGAAGTAAGAGTCAGTAAGACACAGGAAGCAGTTTACCAGCTAAGCTCATTAGCACACACCCTGCACCCATCAGCTAGGTTTGCATTGCATCCCTCCATGCTTGCATTTTCAATGTAAGCTGCCACAGCTGCTATGTTTGTACAGCATCCCCATGTCCCTTCAGACGGGCCAGGGTCGCATGCTAAACTCTATGGGGCAGCATGCAGCCCAATGGCCCAGGTTGGACACCACTGATGTAGTGCAAGGGCCTGTCTGGTTGGTTACAGAGTGAATGGATAGATAGGTGGATTCTTCTATTCCATAGTTTTTGTAAATCTAAAGGAAATTGTACAATCAGATTGTATAGTGTATGGCCACCTTTTACAGTATCTCACAAAATTTTGTACACCCCTCCCATTTTTGTAAATATTTTATTATATCTTTTCATGTCACAACACAGATGACATTTCAGATGACTTTGCTACAATGTAAAGTAGTGAGTATACAGCTTGTGTAACAATGAAAAGTTGCTGTCCCCTCAAAATAACTCAAGACACAGTCATTAATGTCTAAACCGCTGGCAACAAAAGTGACACCTAAGTGAAAATGTTCAAATTGGGCCATATTAGCCATTTTCCCTTCCCTGGTGTCCTGTGACTCAGTGTCTCAGGTGTGAACGGGGAGCAGGTGTGTTAAATTTGCCGTTATCACTCTCACTCTCTCATACTGGTCCCTGGAAGTTCAACATGGCACCTCATGACAATGAACTCTGAGGACCTGAAAAAAAGAATTGTTGCTCTACATATAGATGGCCTAGAATATAAGAAGATTGTCAAGACTCTGAAACTGAGCTGTCCAGTTAAACAGCCTTTTAACAGGACAGGTTTCACTCAGAACAGGCTTTGCCATGGTCGACCAAACAGGTTAAGTGCACATGCTCAGTGTCATATCCAGAGGCTGTTTTTGGGAAATAGACGTATGAGTGCTGCCAGCATTGCTGCAGAGGTTGAAGGGGTAGGGGGGTCAGCCTGTCAGTGCTCAGACCATACGCCACACACTGCATCAAATTGGTGTGCATGGCTGTCATCCAAGAAGGAAGCCTCTTCTACAGATGATGATACACAAGAAAGCCTAATGCCCCGTACACATGATCGGATTTTCCGACAACAAATGTTGGATGTGAGCTTGTTGACGGAAAGTCCGACCGTGTGTATGCTCCATCAAACATTTGTTGTCGGACTTTCTGCCACCAAATGATCGATCGTGAGTACACAAGTCCGTCGCACAAAAATCCACGCATGCTCAGAAGCAGAAGCGGCCAGTCTCATAAACTAGCGCTCGTAATGGAGAATTAACATTCGTGATGTGGCCAATTAGGAAATCTCCAAATGCAGCACATAATTCGCAAAAAACGCAAAAAGAAAAGCACGAATCAACACTCACCAAACTTCTACTAACACAAAATTAGCAGAAGGACACCAAAGGGTGGTGCTAAAGAGCTGAAAAAACACGTAGTACGTCTAGTATGTCACTACGTTCGTAACTGTTGGCCAACATTTGTGTGACCGTGTGTATGCAAGACAAGTTGGAGCCAACAACCTTCAAACAAAATTCCACAGTTTTGTTGTCGGAAAGTCTGATCGTTTGTACGGGGCAAAACAGTTTGCTGAAGACAAGCAGACAAAGGACATGGATTACTGGAACCATGTCCTGTGGTCTGTTGAGACCAAGATAAACGTATTTGGTTCAGATGGGGCCAAGCGTGTGTGGCGGCAACCAGGTGAGGAGTGTGTCTTGCCTACAGTCAAGCATGGTGGTGGAAGTGTCATGGTCTGGGGCTGCATGAGTGCTGCCGGAACTGGGGAGCTACAGTTCATTGAGGGAACCATCACAGTACATGTTGACATTCTGAAGCAGAGCATGATCCCAACCCTTTGGAGACTGGGCCGCAGGGCAGTATTCCAACATGATAACAACTCCAAACACACCTCCAAGACGACCACTGCCTTGCTAAAGAAGCTGAGGGTAAAGGTGATGGACTGGCCAAGCATGTCTCCAGACCTAAACCCTATTGAGCATCTGTGGGGCATCCTCAAACGGAAGGTTGAGGAGGGCACGGTCTCTAACATCCACCAGCTCCGTGATGTTGTCATGGAGGAATGGAAGAGGACACCAGTGGCAACCTGTGAAGCTCTGGTGAACTCCATGCCCAAGAGTAACCCTCTTGGCAGTGTTGGAAAATAATGGCAATACACACTTTAAAACAATCTACAAGGCCTTTAAATTCGTAAGTCATTGGGTACTTTCACACAAAAAAGCCCTAAGGTGGTACCTCACACCCTACAGGCTGTCCAAATTCTGCCAATCTAACTCCCCACTATGTTGGAGGATTTCTGGTGAGGTAGGCAATATTCTTCATATGTTCTAAACCTGTAAACACTTGACTAGTTTCTGGCATAGCATATTCGAATTTATCTTGAATATCACAGGAATCTTGGCACCCCCCAATCAAAGTCTGGCAATATTAAATATAGACATCGAGAATTTCCCTCTCGACTTTCAAGTTGTGATTACACACATTCCCCTGGTTGCTAGAACATTGATAGTGAAACACTGGAAATCTGATAAAGCACCTAATACTTCTGAAGTCTTCGAAACCACTCACTCCCATTATGTCTATGAATCCTTACTAGCTAGTTGATGTGGTACCAGTAAAAAGTTTGATAGGCAATGGAAAATTTGGAAAATAATGGTTTAATGTGAATTGATAGCTCATCCTCTGTTACGAACAATTCTCATCATCATCTATTTCTCTCTGCTCAAGTAGAAAGTCAGACCAAACTCTATTTTACTGTTAATCTTGTTCATATCCCAACCTAGGTTCCATTTTAATTTTATTTTCTTTTACTATCTTCTAGCTATGACTAATTTGTGATTAGCAATCTCAAGTATAGATCCTCTCCCTTATCACTGGTTTCCCTCTCAGTTTAATGCTACCTCTGCAACTTGCAATCTAATTCTAGATGTATGTAAACCATGAGCTGTTGAATGTTTGCATGTTTGTGCCTTATGAGGATAGCTTTACTAATATATACATTTTGAATTTATATTTTTCGTACTACCTGTACTCTGTACCTGTATACTGCCACCATCAGGGGGTTACAGCTCACAGTCATGTAAGGGGCCCTGTCATCCCACGGGGCCCGGATGTCCCGAGCAACTCGAGCCCCCAAGGTATTTCCACCCGCTGCCTGACAGCCACTTTCGGTCACTTCGCCACCCTTCCTGGTTTCCGGGGTAATGCCAAGCTCACTCCTCACAGCGCCGCCGATTAGAAACCTTGATGTTGTAATATGTTCGCCGATTTATGTGGGATATTATATTATTATATATATGTACACGTACACTACAATATTGACCTAGCAAAAACTCCCTCCCAGGGTACTAGCATATCAAAGGGGACTTGTTGATGTTAATATGCAAGAATACAGATGTTATATATTCTGTTGGATTTTTGTCATCTGTGGACTTTGAACCTTGTTCTATGTTGGAAGTCAATAAAGTGCATCTCTCTGGAAGAATTGGGTTGCTGCGGAAGAGTACTTACATTATCATTATAATAACTACTAATTAATTATCTACCCACGATACTACAATACAATATATCACTACACTTGAGATGCACTTCTGCTAAGATTGGTGGGGGGAGAGGTGGGCGGAAAAGTTTCCGCCCAGCTCCCCCTCCACCAACAGCAGCAGAAGTGCATCCGGAGGCTTCTAATCTGCGGCACCTGTGAGGAGTGAGCTTGGCGTTACCCCGGCAACCATCAAGTGTGGCGGAGTGACCAAAAGTATGGAGGGTCTCACAGGAAGAGGACTGAAAGAGAGGGGGGCTCCTGCTGGTCTCATCTGATGTTCTTCTCCTGCCGCTCCCCCCAGTGCCTGATTTTCTTCACATCACAAGTGGTAGAGCTGCAGTCTGCAGGCAATGAGGAGATCGAGCGGCAGGAGGAGAAGACAGAGATTGCTGCTTATATTCCCTGGAGCTCATCCCTGCAGCAGATGGAGGAGATGGGGAGCAGAGTGCTGAGCAGGGATCAGAGGTGATTGGCAGGTAGAGCTCTCCCTGATACGCCCCTCCAGTCATTAACATGCAATGACAGGGCTCCTTTCTACCCCTTTCTGCATCAATGTCCTGGCTCCTCCCCTCTACAGATGCTGGTGAGTAGCTGTGTCTGTACACACATGTACTAAGTGGAATGTTAATGTTAGGCCCCTTTCACACTGGGGCGGTGGGTGCGTCGGCGGTAAAGCTCTGCTATTTTTAGCTGCGCTTTACTGTCAATTTTGTGGCGCTATTCGGCCGCTAGCAGGGTGCTTTTAACCCCCGCTAGCAGCCGAGAAAGGGTTAAAACCACCCGCAAAGCGCCGCTGCAGCAGCGGTTTGCCGGCGGTTCGGCTGTGCTGCCCATTGATTTTAAGGGCGCTTTAGGAGTGGTGTATTCACTGTTCCTAATGTGCTACAAAGATGCTGCTGGCAGGACTTTTTTTCCGTCCTGCTAGCGCACTGCTCCAGTGTTGAAAACCCTTGGGGCTTTCACATTGGAGAGATAGCAGCGGCTCTTTCAGGACGCTTTGCAGGCGCTATTTTTAACGCTATAGCGCCTGCAAAGCACCTCAGTGTGAAAAGTAGGGATGAGCTTCGAGTTTGAGTCAAACCCTTGTTCGACTCAAACATCGCCTGTTCGACCATTCATCGAATTGTGAACATTATGGGCCGTTCATGCCAAATTCGAGTGGCGCGTCATGGCCCATAATTCACTGCGCCATCACAGTGCATTGCTGGCTGATGATTGGCCAAGCATGCACTATGACCCGCATGCTTGGCCAATCACAGTGCCGTCTGTACAGAGAGCCGTAATTGGCCAAAGCCAGGGTGGCTTTGGCCAATTATGGCTCAGGGGGTTTAGTACACGCCCCACACTATATAAGGCCGCCTGCGTGGCGGCCTTGTGTACTGTGTTGCGGCGGCAGAGAGAGATAAACAGAGAGACAGTGTCATTTGATTTAAATTAGATAGAGTAGGCAGGTGAGTCAGTTAGCTGCACTTACAGTGTATTGTGTATATATATGCATCCCAGGTGTTGTGTGTGTATATGTGTCCTTTGCACAGTGTGCACCTAAAGCTACCTGAAGAAAATTGCTGGTGTTCTTCTGATCCTATTAGTACCACAGGCAGGCAGCTGCAGTATTTACAGTTAGTGTACTGTGTCCTCTGCACAGTGTGCACCTAAAGCTACCTGAAGAAAATTGCTGGTGTCCTTCTGTTCCTATTAGTACCACAGGCAGGCAGCTGCAGTATTTACAGTAATGCCCCGTACACACGGTCGGATTTTCCGATGGAAAATGTCCGATCGGAACGTGTTGTCGGAAATTCTGACCGTGTGTGGGCTCCATCGGACATTTTCCATCGGATTTTCCGACACACAAAGTTGGAGAGCAGGAGATAAAATTTTCCGACAACAAAATCCGTTGTCGGAAATTCCGATCGTGTGTACACAAATCCGACGGACAAAGTGCCACGCATGCTCAGAATAAATAAAGAGATGAAAGCTATTGGCCACTGCCCCATTTATAGTCCCGACGTACGTGTTTTACGTCACCGCGTTTAGAACGATCGGATTTTCCGACAACTTTGTGTGACCGTGTGTATGCAAGACAAGTTTGAGCCAACATCCGTCTGAAAAAATCCTAGGATTTTGTTGTCGGAATGTCCGAACAAAGTCCGACCGTGTGTACGGGGCATTAGTGTACTGTGTCTGTCAGGGAAATGGCCGTGTTGTGGGCAATTCCGCCAGTAACCGTCATGGTTGTGCCAGACGATTTTCTGTGCTCCTGCACGCACGCAGATGCGCGACACCCAGACCATGGCAGGCTGCGCGCGCCGGTGCGTGCACACACGCGTGCACGCCCTGGTCTTGTGGGCACACCCCCCCCAGCCTATTTAAACCTGCCACTGACACTTGCAGTTTGCTGGACTATCAAACAGCTTCCTGTGTTCCTGTGCCCTGTATACTCTGAAGACCCCTGGTTTGACCTCTGCTTGGCTTGACCTGTGTTTCTGTTTATCTCCTCGCTCTGACCCCGGCTTGGCTGACTACTCGTCCATCCTCTGCCCTCTGTGTATGACCCGGCTTGTTCCTGTACCTCTCTCGGACTGTCTTCTGGTATCTTATCCCTGGCCTGGCTCCCTGTTCCTAGTTTACCCTGCTGTTGCTACTCAAGACTTCTCTCCGCACGGCTGCCACAACGCACTCTAGCAACCCGTGCACCTTTGGGCATCGCATCCCCATCATCGTATTAAATCCAGGGAAGCGCTGCACTCAGCCACAAGGACGCCCTCTCAGCAATCCGGCCTCATGCTACAGACCTGACAGTATAATCCAGCCATGACTGAGGCCGGCAGAGGTGCGTCCCCGTTAGAGACTTTGTGTCAACAAGCCATTATTCTGACCCAAGCAGTTCAGACGTTACAGGAGGGCTATCTTCAACTAACGGATAAGTTGCAACACCTGTCAGAGTCATATGCTCACGAACAATCTTCTGTGGCTCCTTTGATGATGTTCCCACCTCCAGAACCACAAGTTCCCGTTCCAGAGCGATTCTCCAGAGACCGGAAAAAGTTCAGATCTTTCAAGACTGCCTGCTTATTGTACCTAGCCCTGCAACCCCGGACTTTTGCTTTAGTGACTGTTAAAGTCGGAGTTCCTCATCTCTTTGCTGTCCGATGAACCTCAGGCCTGGGCCCATAACTTATGGGAACAAAAGAGTGCAGTCATTTGCACGGTGGATGCATTCCTGGCGGCTATGGCAAAACTCTATGAGGATCCTCAGCGTACTTCCACCGCTGAAGCCGCACTGCATTCTCTGCAGCAGGGTAGGCGACCAGTAGAAGACTATATCGTGGACTTCCGTCGGTGGTCCGCAGACACAGCCTGAAATGAGGCAGCTTTACTACACCAGTTCTGCCTAGGACTCTCTGAATCCCTCAAAGACGAGTTGGCCAGGATCAGGATTCCCACTACACTTGAGGGTCTCATCCAATTATCCATCCAACTGGATCAACGTTTGCGGGAGAGACAGTCTGAATGATCACGAACCTGCAGACCCGCCAGTACATCCACCTTTGGATCAGTTCCTAAGCAGATTGGCCTGTCACTAACCCTTGATGAAAGACGTCATCGTATCCTAGCCAATCTCTGCCTCTATTGCGGAGGAGACGGACATTACCTATGTGACTGTCCCAGAAAGTCCAAGAAGCCACCCACTTACTCTCCAGTATATTTCCAGGTTTCCAGGACTTCTCCCTCACAACTTGTTCTCCCCATCACACTGCAGTTGGGAGAAGAAGAGATCCGGCTCCAGGCTATAATCGATTCTGGAGCATGCAGTTGCTTTGTGGACTTGAACTTGGTAAGAAACCTTAGGTTGCTCTCCTCCACAAGAAACGGGATCTGGAAGTCCGTTTAGCAGATGGCACATTACCTAATTCTGGCCTTGTTACTCTAGAGACTACTCCTCTCCTTATTACTTCTCTCGATGGCCATCGGGAATTCATGCATTTTGATGCCTTGAGCTCACCTATGTCTCCAATTATCTTGGGTATTCCTTGGCTCCAAGCCCATAACCCCCAGATCAATTGGATCAAGAAGGAAGTCTTGTTCACTTCCCCCTATTGCCAACAACATTGTCTCATCCCTGAATCCAGAGATACCACCAGTTGTCTGACAGTCCAGTCTGTATCCCCCACTAACCAGGATGTACCCCGGACGTACCACGAATTCCTGGACGTCTTTGATAAGAGAAAAGCCGATGTTCTACCACCACACTGGCCATATGATTGTCCAATCTAACTGTTTCCAGGGGCCGAGATTCCATTTGGATGTATATTCCCCCTCTCTGAAGTGGAATTAGGAACACTACAACAATACATAAACAAAAACCTGGCAAAGGGCTTCATCCGTCCTTCTTCCTCTCCTGCTGATGCCGGCATTTTCTTTGTCGAAAAAAAGGATAAGACTTTAAGACCATGTGTGGACTATAGGGAACTAAATAAAATCACCATAAAAAAACAATATCCACTTCCACTGGTCCCCGAACACTTCCAGAGGCACCAGTGTGCACCTAAAGCTACCTGAAGACAATTGCTGTTGTTCTGATCCTATTAATACTACAGGCAGGCAGCTGCAGTATTTACAGTTAGTGTACTGTGTCCTCTGCACAGTGTGCACCTAAAGCTACCTGAAGACAATTGCTGGTGTTCTGATCCTATTATTACTACAGGCAGGTAACTGCAGTATTTACAGTTAGTGTACTGTGACCTCTACAGAGCGTGCACCTAAAGCTACCTGAAGACAATTGCTGGTGTTCTGATCCTATTAATACTACAGGCAGGCAACTGCAGTATTTGCAGTTAGTGTACTGTGTCCTCTGCACAGTGTGCACCTAAAGCTACCTGAAGACAATTGCTGTTGTTCTGATCCTATTAATAGCACAGGCAGGCAGCTGCAGTATTTACAGTTAGTGTAATGTGTCCTCTGCGCAGTGTGCACCTAAAGCTACCTGAAGACAACTGCTGTTGTTCTGATCCTATTAATAGCACAGGCAGGCAGCTGCAGTATTTACAGTTGGTGTACTGTGTCCTCTGCACAGTGTGCACCTAAAGCTACCTAAAGACAATTGCTGTTGTTCTGATCCTATTAATACCACAGGCAGGCAGCTGCAGTATTTACAGTTAGTGTACTGTGTCCTCTGCACATTGTGCACCTAAAGCTACCTGAAGACAATTGCTGTTGTTTTGATCCTATTAATACCTCAGGCAGCTGCAGTATTTACAGTTAGTGTACTGTGTCCTCTGCACAGTGTGCACCTAAAGCTACCTGAAGACAATTGCTGTTGTTCTGATCCTATTAATACCACAGGCAGGCAGCTGCAGTATTTACAGTTAGTGTACTGTGTCCTCTGCACAGTGTGCACCTAAAGCTACCTGAAGACAATTGCTGTTGTTCTGATCCTATTAATACCACAGCCAGGCAGCTGCAGTATTTACAGTTAGTGTACTGTGTCCTCTGCACAGTGTACACCTAAAGCTACCTAAAGACAATTGCTGGTGTTCTGATCCTATTAAAACCACAGGCAGGCAGCTGCAGTATTTACAGTTAGTGTACTGTGTCCTCTGCACATTGTGCACCTAAAGCTACCTGAAGACAATTGCTGTTGTTCTGATCCTATTAATACCTTAGGCAGGTGCAGTATTTACAGTTAGTGTACTGTGTCCTCTGCACAGTGTGCACCTAAAGCTACCTGAAGACAATTGCTGTTGTTCTGATCCTATTAATACCACAGGCAGGCAGCTGAAGTATTTACAGTTAGTGTACTGTGTCCTCTGCACAGTGTGCACCTAAAGCTACCTGAAGACAATTGTTGGTGTTCTGATCCTATTAATACCACAGGCAGGCAGCTGCAGTATTTACAGTTAGTGTACTGTGTCCTCTGCACATTGTGCACCTAAAGCTACCTGAAGACAATTGCTGTTGTTCTGATCCCATTAATACCTCAGGCAGCTGCAGTATTTACAGTTAGTGTACTGTGTCCTCTGCACAGTGTGCACCTAAAGCTACCTGAAGACAATTGCTGTTGTTCTGATTCTATTAATACCACAGGCAGGCAGCTGCAGTATTTACAGTTAGTGTACTGTGTCCTCTGCACAGTGTGCACCTAAAGCTACCTAAAGACAATTGCTGGTGTTTTGATCCTATTAATATCACAGGCAGGCAGCTGCAGTATTTACAGTTAGTGTACTATGTCCTCTGCACATTGTGCACCTAAAGCTACCTGAAGACAATAGCTGTTGTTCTGATCCTATTAATACCTCAGGCAGCTGCAGTATTTACAGTTAGTGTACTGTGTCCTCTGCACAGTGTGCACCTAAAGCTACCTGAAGACAGTTGCTGGTGTTCTTCTGATCCCATTATTACCACAGGCAGGCAGCTGCAGTATTTACAGTTAGTGTACTGTGCCCTCTGCACAGTGTGCACCTAAACCTACCTGAAGACAATTGCTGGTGTTCTTCTGATCCTATTAATACCACAGGCAGGCAGCTGCGGTATTTACAGTTAGTGTACTGTATCCTCTGCACAGTGTGCACCTAAAGCTACCTGAAGACAATTGCTGTTGTTCTGATCCTATTAATACCACAGGCAGGCAGCTGCGGTATTTACAGTTAGTGTACTGTGTCCTCTGCACAGTGTGCACCTAAAGCTACCTGAAGACAATTGCTGGTGTTCTCATACTAATAATACTACAGGCAGGCAGTTGATTCTGCTAGCTGCAGTATAATCAGTATATATAACATATCCCAGCTTTGTGCAGCTACATCTCACTGCAGGCCATTAGTGTCTGGAAGGCCAACAAGGAGAGGAAGACAGTCACAAGCCAATAAAAGAGGGCAAGCAGGCTCTGTGTCTAGAGGCAACAGTGCTGGTCGTGGACACGGTGCATCCTCATCAGCACGTGGCCATGGGACACGCTTGTCCTTTTTTTCGGCAGCTGGCCACAACATGCGGAAGACTTGGTAGAGTGGATGACCAAGCCGTCCTCGTCCTCCTCATCCTTTCTCACCCAGGCTCTGGGTACTTTGTCTGGCAAAGCAGCTGCCAACGCGGCCTCTTCCCTTGGCTCAATGGCATCAGTCACTCCTTCCCTAGCCCCACCATGTCCCCCGAACTGTTTGACCACAGTTTTGGGTACATGCTCCAGGAGGATGCCCAGCGTTTTGAAGGCTCCGATGATGGTACCCAGCTGGAGGAAGGCAGTAACGTGAGCCCAGAGAGAGGGGGTGCCCAAGAAGGACAGCAGTCTGGCAGTCATGTTCCCCCAGCTGCAGCATACTACCAGCTTTGCTCCAGTGATGAGGAGGGAGGGGATGATGAGGAAGTCACTGACTCCACGTGGGTGTCTGATAGGAGAGAGGAGGAGGAGGCACATCTCCAACGAGGCAGGGTGCCCTCCGGGGGCCAGCTTAAGGGCAGCACACTGACTGCATCACACCGCAGAGCTCCGCTGTCTCTGCGCGTTATTCCAAAAGTTCTTTGGTGTGGGCCTTTTTTGAGACGAGTGCATCAGATCGCACCGCTGCTATTTGCAGCATATGTCTCAAGCGTATCTCGCGTGGCCAAAACATCACCCGCTTGGGCACCACATGCTTGACCAGACATATGTCGACCTGCCATGCAGTTCGTTGGCAAGCATACCTAAAAGACCCACACCAAAGAACAAAGCGGACCTCTCCTTGCTCCTCATCAGCTCGGATCTCCAACCCCACTATACCTTCAGTCCTCTCTGAAACCTGCACTGAGAGGAATGAAGGTGTAGAATTAGGTGTATCAAAGCCAAGTACTTGCAGGCAATCTGCTATTGGTACACCGACGTCAGATTGTACCAGGCAAATTTCCCTGCCCCAGCTGCTGCACCGCTGAAAGAAGTTCGCTCCCAGCCATCCACATGCCCAGCGGTTGAATGCTAACTTGGCTAAATTGCTAGCACTTCAACTGCTGCCTTTTCAGTTGGTAGACTCTGCCCCCTTCCGTGAGTTTGTGGAATCTGCGGTTCCTCAGTGGCAGGTTCCTAAACACCACTTTGTCTCACGAAAGGCGATTCCAGCATGTGGAAGGCAATGTCTTGGCCTCGCTGGACAGGGCAGTCAGCGGTAAGGTGCATATTACCGCTGACTCATGGTCCAGCAGGCATGGACAGGGACGTTACCTATCTTTCACCGCGCACTGGATGACTCTTCTGGCAGCTGGGAATAGGGATGAGCTTCGTGTTCGAGTCGAACCCATGTTCGACTCGAACATCGTCTGTTCGCCCGTTCGCCGTATTGCGAACAATATGGGCCGTTCGTGCCAAATTCGCGTGGCGCGTCACGGCCCATAATTCACTGCGGCATCGCAGTGCATTGCTGGCTGATGATTGGCCAAGCATGCACTATGACCCGCATGCTTGGCCAATCGCAGCGCCGTCTGAACAGAGTGCCGTAATTGGCCAAAGCCAAGGAGGCTTTGGCCAATTATGGCTCAGGGGATTTAGCACACGCCCCACACTATACAAGGCCGCCTGCATGGCGGCCCTGTGTAGTGTGTGTTCCGGCGTTCATAGATAGAGAGAGAGACAGACAGACAGTGTCATTTGATTTGAGTTAGATAGATTAGGCAGAACAGTCAGTCAGTTAGCTGCACTTACAGTGTATTGTGTATATATATGCATCCCAGGTGTTGCATATATATATATATATATATATACACTGTATTCAGTTTAGCTAGATCCGTTCCTGTTATCTTCTTACTGACAGGCAGGCTTGTCTTGTTACAGTATTTACAGCTACCTGAAGAAAATTGCTGGTGTTCTTTTGATCCTATTAGTACCACAGTCAGGCAGCTAGACTATTTACAGTTAGTGCAGTGCGTCCTGCTCTCAGTGTTCAGCTAAAACTACAAGTTAGTGGGGTACGTCCACCTCACAGTGTTCAGCTAAACCTAGAAGTTAGTGCGGTGCGTCCTGCTCACAGTGTTCAGCTAAAACTACAAGTTAGTGCTGTGCGTTGTGCTCACAGTGTTCAGCTAAACCTACAAGTTAGTGTAGTGAGACCTCTGCACAGTGTTCATCTAAAGCTACAAGTTAGTGCTGTGCGTCCTGCTCACAGTGTTCAGCTAGATCCGTTCCTGTTATCTTCTTACTGACAGGCAGGCTTGTCTTGTTACAGTATTTACAGCTACCTGAAGAAAATTGCTGGTGTTCTTTTGATCCTATTAGTACCACAGTCAGGCAGCTAGACTATTTACAGTTAGTGCAGTGTGTCCTGCTCACAGTGTTCAGCTAAAACTACAAGTTAGTGGCGTACGTCCACCTCACAGTGTTCAGCTAAACCTACAAGTTAGTGGGGTGCGTCCTGCTCACAGTGTTCAGCTAAACCTACAAGTTAGTGTGGTGCGTCCACCTCACAGTGTTCAGCTAAACCTACAAGTTAGTGCAGTGCGTCCTGTTCACAGTGTTCAGCTAAAACTACAAGTTAGTGCAGTGCGTCCACCTCACAGTGTTCAGCTAAACCTAGAAGTTAGTGCGGTGCATCCTGTTCACAGTGTTCAGCTAAAACTACAAGTTAGTGCTGTGCGTCCTCCTCACAGTGTTCATCTAAACCTACAAGTTAGCGTAGTGAGACCTCTGCACAGTGTTCATCTAAAGCTACAAGTTAGTGCAGTGCGTCCTGCTCACAGTGTTCAGCTAGATCCGTTCCTGTTATCTTCTTACTGACAGGGAGGCTTGTCTTGTTACAGTATTTACAGATACCTGAAGAAAATTGCTGGTGTTCTTTTGATCCTATTAGTACCACAGTCAGGCAGCTAGACTATTTACAGTTAGTGCAGTGCGTCCTGCTCACAGTGTTCAGCTAAAACTACAAGTTAGTGTGGTGCGTCCACCTCACAGTGTTCAGCTAAACCTACAAGTTAGTGTGGTGCGTCCTGCTCACAGTGTTCAGCTAGATCCGTTCCTGTTATCTTCTTACTGACAGGCAGGCTTGTCTTGTTACAGTATTTACAGCTACCTGAAGAAAATTGCTGGTGTTCTTTTGATCCTATTAGTACCACAGTCAGGCAGCTAGACTATTTACAGTTAGTGCAATGCGTCCTGCTCACAGTGTTCAGCTAAAACTACAAGTTAGTGGGGTACGTCCACCTCACAGTGTTCAGCTAAACCTAGAAGGAAGTGCGGTGCGTCCTGCTCACAGTGTTCAGCTAAAACTACAAGTTAGTGCGGTGCGTCCACCTCACAGTGTTCAGCTAAACCTACAAGTTAGTGCGGTGCGTCCTGCTCACAGTGTTCAGCTAAAGCTACAAGTTAGTGTTGTGCGTCCTGCTCACAGTGTTCAGCTAAACCTACAAGTTAGTGTAGTGAGACCTCTGTACAGTGTTCATCTAAAGCTACAAGTTAGTGCAGTGCGTCCTGCTCACAGTGTTCAGCTAGATCCGTTCCTGTTATCTTCTTACTGACAGGCAGGCTTGTCTTGTTACAGTATTTACAGCTACCTGAAGAAAATTGCTGGTGTTCTTTTGATCCTATTAGTACCACAGTCAGGCAGCTAGACTATTTACAGTTAGTGCAGTGCGTCCTGCTCACAGTGTTCAGCTAAAACTACGAGTTAGTGTGGTGCGTCCACCTCACAGTGTTCAGCTAAAACTACAAGTTAGTGCGGTGCGTCCACCTCACAGTGTTCAGCTAAACCTACAAGTTAGTGCGGTGCGTCCTGCTCACAGTGTACAGCTAAAACTACAAGTTAGTGCTGTGCGTCCTGCTCACAGTGTTCAGCTAAAACTACAAGTTAGTGTGGTGTGTCCTCCTCACAGTGTCCAGCTAAACCTACAAGTTATTTTTTTGCAAGCTCTGCACAGTGTTCAGCTAAAGCTACCTGTAGAAGGTTGGTGGTGTTTTCCTGATCCTATCACTACCGCAGGCAGCTAAAAAAGCTACAAGTTAGTTTTTTGCGAGCTCTGCACAGTGTTCCGCTAAAGCTACCTGTAGAAGGTTGGTGGTGTTCTCATACTACAGGCAGGCAGTTGATTTTGCTAGCTGCAGTATCAGTACATATATATATATATATATATATATATATATATATATATATATATATATATCCCAGCTTAGTGCAGCTACAGGCCATTAGCAGGTCTGGAAGGCCAAGAAGGAGAGGCAGACAGTCACAAGCCAATAAGAGAGGGCAAGCAGGCTCTGTGTCTAGTGCTGGTCGTGGAGATGGTGCATCCTCATCAGCACGTGGCCGTGGGACACACTTGGCCTTTTTTTCGGCAGCTGGCCATGTTGAGTCGCAACATGCGGAAGACTTGGTCGAGTGGATGACCAAGCCGTCCTCATCCTCCTCATCCTCTCTCACCCATGCCCAGGGTACTTTGTCTGGCAAAGCAGCGGCCTCTTCCCTTGGCTCAATGTCATCAGTGACTCCTTCCCTAGCCCCACCATGTCCTCCTGAGGAGTCCCTCGAACTGTTTGACCACAGTGTTGGGTACATGCTCCAGGAGGATGCCCAGCGTTTGGAAGGCTCTGATGATGATACTGAGCTTGATGAAGGCAGTAACATGAGCACGGACAGAGGGGGTGCCCAAGAAGGACAGCAATCTGGCAGTCATGCTCCCTCTGCTGCAGCATACTGCCAGGTTTGCTCCAGTGATGAGGAGGGAGGGGATGATGAGGTCACTGACTCAACGTGGGTGCCTGATAGAAGAGAGGAGGAGGAGGAGGCGGCACATCACCAACGAGGCAGGATGCCCTCCAGGGGCCAGCCTAAGGGCAACACCTTGACTGCATCACCCCCCAAAGCTCCACATGTGCAGGGCGCTGCAGTCTCTGTGCGTTATTCAAAAAGTTCTTTGGTGTGGGCCTTTTTTGAGATGAGTGCATCAGATCGCACCGCTGCTATTTGCAACATATGTCTCAAGCGTATCTCGCGTGGCCAAAACATCTCCCGCTTGGGTACCACATGCTTGACCAGACATATGTTGACCTGCCATGCAGTTCGTTGGCAAGCGTATCTAAAAGACCCACACCAAAGAACAAAGAGGACCTCTCCTTGCTCCTCATCAGCTGAGATCTCCAACCCCACTATACCTTCAGTCCTCTCTGAGACTTGCACTGAGAGGAATGAAGGTGTAGAATTAGGTGTGTCACAGCCAAGTACTTGTGGGCAATCTGCTTTTGGTACACCGATGTCAGATTGTACCAGGCAAATTTCCCTGCCCCAGCTGCTGCACCGCCGAAAGAAGTTTGCTCCCAGCCATCCACATGCCCAGCGGTTGAATGCTAGCTTGGCAAAATTGCTAACACTTCAACTGCTGCCTTTTCAGTTGGTAGACTCTGCCCCCTTCCGTGAGTTTGTGGAATTTCTCAGTGGCAGGTACCCAAACGCCACTTTTTCTCACGGAAGGCGATTCCGGCTCTCTACCGGCATGTGGAAGGCAATGTCCATGCCTCACTGGACAGGGCGGTCAGCGGTAAGGTGCATATTACCGCTGACTCATGGTCCAGCAGGCATGGACAGGGACGTTACCAAAGTTTCACGACGCATTGGGTGACTCTGCTGGCAGCTGGGAAGGATGCAGGACAAGGTGCAGTAGTGTTGGAGGTTGTTCCGCCACCACGCCTCCAAAATGCTAATGATTGTGACACACCTCTCTCCTCCACCCCTCCTCTTCTTCTTCCTCCATGGCCTCTTCCTGTGTTTGTCCTCGGAACCAGCGGTGCTCCGTAGCCGTTCAAGGGGCTACGCAAGTACGCAGGCCAAAAGATGCCATGCGGTACTTGAGCTGGTGTGCTCGGGGGACAGGAGACACACTGGGGCAGAGGTTCTGTCAGCTCTGCAGGGGCAGGTTCAGAGGTGGTTGACGCCACGCCAACTTATGGCAGGAATGGTGGCCACAAATGACCCATGTGCTCTGTTTGGCTCACGTCCTTAACTTGGTGGTGCAGCGGTTCTTGGGCAGGTACCCGGGCTTACAGGATGTCCTGAGGCAGGCCAGGAAAGTCTGTGTGCATTTCCACCGGTCATATAATGCCAGTGCTCGGCTGATGGACCTCCAAAAGGAGTTTAACCTGCCCAAGAACCGCCTAATCTGTGACATGCCCACCAGGTGGAACTCAACGTTGGCCATGCTGCAGCGGCTGCACACGCAGCAGAGGGCCATCAATGAGTACTTGTGCGACTATGGCACCAGGACAGGGTCAGGGGAGCTTGTTTTTTTTTCCCCACGCCAGTGGGCCATGATCAGGGATGCATGCACTGTCCTGTCACCATTTGAGGAGGCCACGAGGATGGTGAGCAGTGACAGTGCATGCATCAGTGACACTGTCCCCCTTGTCCACCTGTTGGAGCACACGCTGCGTGGAATAATGGACAGGGCACTTGAGGCAGAACAGAGGCAGGAAGAGGAGGACTTCCTTAGCTCTCAAGGCCCCCTTTATCCAGACAGTGTTCCTGCGTGCCCGCCGATCACACAGGAAGAGGAGGAGGAGGAGGAGGAGGAGGAGGAGGAAGATTGTGTCAGTATGGAGGTGGAGCCTGGCACTCAGCATCAGCAGCAGTCTTTAAGGGATCAGTCCCAAGAAACACATGGACTTGTACGTGGCTGGGAGGAGGTGGCTGCGGACCATGTCGTCCTTAGTGACCCAGAGGACTCTGGACCGAATGCCTCAGCAAACCTACGCTGCATGGCCTCCCTGATCTTGCAAAGCCTGCGTAAGGATCCTCGTATATACTGACTGGCTGGCAACCCTCCTTGATCCACGTTACAAGGGTAAGGTTGCGGACCTTATCTTGCCATCGCAGAGGGAGCAGAGGATGAAACATCTTCGGGAGGCCTTGCAGAAAGGTCTGTGCAACGCGTTCCCGGAGACTGGGAGGTTACAAACTCCTGTTTCTGGACAACGTGTTGCTGAGGCTTCGGTCAGTCAAAGAAGGAGCGGTGGAGAAGGTGGCCGTCTGACCGATGCGTTCAGACAATTTTTTGGTCCGCAGCCCCAAGGTATGATCGGTTCCAGCAACCATCGCCAGCGTCTGTTTTACATGGTGCAGGAATACCTAGGGGCAAGATCTGACTTGGACACCTTTCCCACCGAAAATCCTCTGGGTTACTGGGTCTTGAGGATGGATCACTGGCCAGAGCTTGCACAGTATGCAATTGAGCTACTGGCCTGTCCTGCATCCAGCGTTCTTTCGGAACGCACATTCAGTGCTGCTGGAGGCTTTGTAACCGATCACAGGGTGCGTCTGTCCACCGACTCGGTCGATCGACTGACCTTCATAAAAATGAATCAGTCTTGGATCACCACCAGCTACCAAGCACCTGATGCTGATGTAACCGAATAATTTTTTTTGAAATCTCAGATCCCTTCAAAGACTGCCTATGCTGATGCTGAGTGACTATCCCTGAGTAATTATCCTCTTCCTCCTCAATCATCACGCTGATAGCTTGTAAGAACATTTTTGGTTCTGGGCGCCACCACCAGTGCCTAAGGCCCAATTTTTCAGCCCCTGTTTAACGGGGGCCTGTAATTACAATTTGTGATGCAATACTTTGCAGCAGGGCTCATTTCTACGTTCCAACTAGAGTATCTGTGAGGGGTTGCAGTGTTGTGGCACCAGCACCAGTGCCTAAGGCCCAATTTTTCAGCCCCTGTTTAACAGGGGCGTTTTATTACAATTTTTGATGCAATACTTTGCAGCAGGGCTCATTTCTGCGTTCCAACTAGAGTATCTGTGAGGGGTTGCAGTGTTGTGGCACCAGCACCAGTGCCTAAGGCATAATTTTTCAGCCCCTGTTCAACAGGGGCATGTAATTACAATTCTTGATCTAATATTTCACAGCAGGGCCCATTTCTGTACCCACCAAGAGCGAGTGAGGACTTACAGTATTGTGGCACCACCACCACCAAAGGCCCAATTTTTCTGCCCTTGTTCAACAGGGGCATGTAATTACAATTCTTGATCTAATATTTCACAGCAGGGCCCATTTCTGCACCCACCAAGAGCGAGTGAGGACTTACAGTGTTGTGGCACCAGCACCACCACCACCAAAGGCCCAATTTTTCTGCCCTTGTTCAACAGGGGCATGTAATTACAATTCTTGATCTAATATTTCACAGCAGGGCCCTGTGAGGGCTTACAGTGTTGTGGCCACAACAACACCTAAGGCCCACATTTCTGCTGAGTATATAGGGCAGGCCCCTACTTTCAAACATCTAACTTACAAATGACTCCTACTTGCAAACGGAAGGAGACAACAGGAAGTGAGATGAAATCTACCCCTAGGAAGGGAAATTCTCTCCTGTAAGAGTTAATATGGGAAAAACATTTCTCCTTTCCACTGATGCTTTCCAATCCTTGTTCCACAAAAAACCCCAAATTTTCAAAAAAACATTTGTCATTGGGACAAAAAGTGAGGTGAAATCTTCTGAAGAGGAGGAAAGACAGCAAAACAAATGTCACAGGGGTGAAAAATTGGGCCTTAGGCACTGGTGCTGGTGCCACAACACTGCAAAACTATGTTTTCCAAAAAGCTTAAAAAAGATTTTTTGGCTGGAGCTAAACACGTTAAAAATGTACCCGTTAAAAATTACAAACAAATTCTACTTAACAACAAACCTACAGTCCCTGTCTTGTTTGCACCGCCGGTATACTGCTGTTCAGAGTATATAGGGCCTGGTGGCCCCACACCTTTCCTTATTTAAATTTGGGTGCGGGGTTCCCCTTAATATCCATATAAGACCCAAAGGGCCTGGTAATGGTCTGGGGGGTACCCGTGCCGTTTGTCTCACTGATTTTCATCCATATTGCCAGGACCCGACATTACATTTAACCCGCAAGCAGTTTTAAATGAGATTTTTTTCCTTTAAAAATTACATTTTGTGCAGGGACTGTTCTAAACACGGGAAACACGTGCCACTTTACAGGCATACTATAGACACACCCCAGGTACGATATTTAAAGGAATATTTCACTTTTTTTTTTTTTACTTTAAGCATCATTAAAATCACTGCTCCCGAAAAAACGGCCGTTTTTAAAAGTTTTTTTTGCATCGATACAAGTCCCCTGGGGTAGGACCCGGGTCCCCAAACCCTTTTTAGGACAATACCATGCAAATTAGCCTTTAAAGTGAGCACTTTTGATTTCGAACGTTTGAGTCCCATAGACGTCAATGGGGTTCTAACGTTCGTGCGAATTTTCGGTCCGTTCGCAGGTTCTGGTGCGAACCGAACCGGGGGGTGTTCGGCTCATCCCTAGCTGGGAAGGATGCAGGACAGGGTGCAGTAGTTTTGGAGGTTGTTCCGCCACCACGCCTCCAAAATTCTACTAGTGGTGATTCTGCCACACCTCTCTCCTCCACCCCCTCCTCTTCTTCTTCCTCCATGGCCTCTTCCTGTGCTGATTTGTCCTCGGAACCAGTGGTGCTCCGTAGGCGTTCAAGGGGCTACGCAAGCACACAGGCAAAGAGATGCCATGCAGTGCCTGAGCTGGTGTGCTTGGGGGACAGGAGCCACACTGGGGCAGAGATTCTGTCAGCTCTGCAGGGGCAGGTTCAGAGGTGGTTGATGCCACGCCAGCTTAAGCCAGGTATGGTGGTTTGCGACAATGGCACCAACCTCCTCTCCGCGCTCCGACAGGGACAACTGACTCATGTGCCCTGTTTGGCTTACGTCCTTAACTGCAGCGGTTCTTGGGCAGGTACCCGGGCTTACAGGATGTCCTGAGGCAGGCCAGGAAAGTCTGTTTGCATTTCCGCAGGTCATATAATGCCAGTGCTTGGCTGGCTGACCTCCAAAAGGAATTTAACCTGCCCAAGAACCGCCTAATCTGTGACATGCCCACCAGGTGGAACTTAACGTTGGCCATGCTGCAGCGGCTGCACACGCAGCAGAGGGCCATCAATGAGTACCTATGCGACTATGGCACCAGGACAGGGTCAGGGGAGCTTGTTTTTTTTCCCCACGCCAGTGGGCTATGATCAGGGATGCATGCACTGTCCTGTCATCATTTGAGGAGGCCACGAGGATGGTGAGCAGTGACAGTGCATGCATCAGTGACACTGTCCCTCTTGTCCACCTGTTGGAGAACACACTGCATGGAATAATGGACAGGGCACTTGACGCATTACAGAGGGAGGAAGAGGAGGACTTCCTTACCTCTCAAGGCCCCCTTTATCCAGACAGTGTTCCTGCGTGCCCGCCAATCACACAGGAAGAGGAGGAGGAGGAGGATTGTGAAGCCTGGCACTCAGCATCAGCAGCAGTCTTCAAGGGATCATTTACAGTCCAAAGACACCCATGGACTTGTACGTGGCTGGGAGGAGGTGGCTGCGGATCATGTCATCCTTAGTGACCCAGAGGACTCTGGACCGAATGCCTCAGCAAACGCTGCATGGCCTCTCTGATCCTGCAAAGCCTGCAGAAGGATCCTCATATTCGTGGTATCCAGGGGAGAGATCATTACTAGCTGGCAACCCTCCTTGATCCACGTTACAAGGGTAAGGTTGCGGACCTTATCTTGCCATCGCAGAGGGAGCAGAGGATGAAACATCTTTGGGAAGCCTTGCAGAAAGGTTTGTGCAATGCGTTTTCCAGATCCTGGGAGGTTACAATTTCCTGGTCCTCCTGGACAATGTGTTGCTGAGGCTTTGGTCAGTCACAGTGTGTTCTGACCACAGCGGTGGAGAAGGTGGCCATTTGACCGATGCGTTCAGACAATTTTTTAGTCCGCAGCCCCAAGGTATGATCAGTTCCAGCAACCATCGCCAGTGTCTGATTCACATGGTGCAGGAATACCTAGCAGCAAGATAAGGCTTGGACACCTTTCCCCCGAAAATCCTCTGGGTTACTGGGTCTTGAGGATGGATGACTGGCCAGAGCTTGCACAGTATGCAATTGAGCTACTGGCCTGTCCTGCATCCAGCGTTCTTTCGGAACGCACATTCAGTGCTGCTGGAGGCTTTGTAACCGATCACATGGTGCGCCTGTCCACCAAATCGGTCGATCGGCTATCCTTCATAAAAATAAATCAGTCTTGGATCACCAGCTACCAAGCACCTGATGCTGACGTAACCGAATAATTTTTTTTTAATGTGAGATCCCTTCAAGACTGCCTATGCTGATTCTGAGTGACTATCCTGTTATGCTGAGTGACAATCCTCTTCCTCCTCAATTTTCATGCTGATAGCGTATAAGAACATTTTTGGTTCTGGGTACCGCCACCAGTGCCCATGGCCCAATTTTTCAGCCCCTGTTTAACAGGGGCATATAATTACAATTTTTGATGCAATACTTTGCAGCAGGGCTCATTCCTGCGCTCCAACTATAGTATCTGTGAGGGGTTGCAGTGTTGTGGCAGCAGTGGCCAAGGCCCAATTTTTCTGCCCCCTGTTTAACAGGGGCGTGTACTTACAATTTTTGATGCAATACTTTGCAGCAGGGCTCATTCCTGCACTCCAACTAGAGTCCTGCACTCCACTGCCTTTTCTTTTTTTAATTTGGTTGTCCCCATAATATCCGTACAAGACCTAAAGGGCCCAGTAATGGACTGGGGGGGTACCCATGCTGTTTGTCTCACTAATTTTGATCCATATTGCCGGGACCCGACATTATATTAAAGCCGCAAGCAGTTTTACATTACTTGTATTCCTTTACAAATATAATTTTGTGCAGGGACTGTTCCTAAGCACAGGAAACACACGCTACTTTACAGGCATACTATAGACTACCCCCAGGTACAATATTTAAAGGAATATTTTACTTTTTTTCAGTTTAAGTATCCATAAAATCACTGCTCCCAAAAAAACTGCCCTTTTTAAAACTTTTTTTGCATTGATACATGTCCCCTGGGGCAGGACCCGGATCCCCAAACCCTTTTTAGGACAATAATTTGTATATTGCCTTTAAAATTAGCACTTTTGATTTCAAACGTTCGAGTCCCATAGACTTTAACAGGATTCTAAAGTTTGCGCAAAGTTTCGGTCCGTTGGCAGGTTCTGGTGCGAACCGAACCGGAGGGTGTTCGGCTCATCCCTAGTGAAAAGGGACAGGTAGTGTATGAATTACTTTTATCTCACAATTTATGTATCTCCCCCCCAGGTAACTTTTCATGTGGGTCTGCTAATTATAGAATCTGTCCTGTTAGGCTACTTTCACACTGAGGCGTTTTATAGGCGTTTTTTGTGCTAAAAATAGCACCTGTAAACTGCCTTCTCTGCAGCCCCAGTGTGAAAGCCTGCTTTCACACTGGAGCGGTGCGCTTGCAGGAGAGGGAAAAAAAATTCCTGCAAGCATCTTTGGGGTGGTGCGTGAGCGGTGAATGCAATGCTCCTAGACTGCCCCTGCTATTGAAAACAATGGGCAGTGCTGCCGAAGCGCCTGCAAAGCCATTCAGCAGCGGCGATTTGAATCTGTTTTTGCCCGCTAGCGGGGGTTAAAAGCACCCCGCTAGCGGCCGTAAATTGCAGCTAAAACTACAGTAAAGTGGGGGGGGGTGGCCCAGGCCTAAAGCTGTGTAAGGGGCCCCAAAATTTCTGATGGCTATCCTGCTGTCTTGTATTATAAGAAAACTTCAATAAAAAAAAAATTTAAAAAATGTAAAAGCATCCCACTGTGCCCCCAGCATACCTCTGTATACCCCAATATCTCTTTGTCACTACTGTGTACCCCCTCTTCACAACTGCACCTCTGGTCCCCTTTACATTACACAGCCCCCGCAGCTCTGGACCCTTTTACATTACACAGCCCCCTGAACCTCTGGAACCATTTACATTACACAGCACCCTGCATCTCTGGACCCCCTTACATTACACAGCACCCTGCATCTCTGGACCCCTTTCCATTACACAGCACCCTGCACCTCTGGACCCCTTTACATTACACATCCCCCTGCACCTCTGGACCCCTGCACATTACACAGCTCTCCCTGCAACTCTGGACCCCTGCACATTACACAGCCCCCCACAGCTCTGGACCCCTGCACGTTACACAGCCCCCCCACAGCTCTGGACCCCCTGCATGTTGCACAGACCCCCCAGCTCTACCACTTCCTACCTTAGTCATGCAGTTCTGAACAGAGGGTGGGAACTGCTGGAGATAATTTTTCATATTAACAAGCTAATGATTGGTTGCTAGGACCACCTAGCAACCAATCACCTGCTGGTTTACTTAAAAAGTTAACTCCAGCAGTTCCTCTATTCAGCGCTGCTCACTGTCTCTCTCTCTCCTGCGGTACAGGAGGAGAGAGAGTGTTTTCTTTTTCTTGTTCCGCTCTGTCAATCCGGCGGCTGGCTCTGGGTATCACCAGGAACCACACCCGGTTCGGGTAACCCTGCACCCTGTCACAGCTCGCCTCTCCGGGCTCTCCCTGCCCCGTCATAGCGCCGCTGCACTGCCTGAGCCCGCCCGCTGTCACCGCTTCACTCGCCCAGGGGGTCCCGGCCCTGACGCCCTACAGTGTGTGGCGCCACTGGTTGTGTAAGGTAATTAGGTTTATTATTTTTGAAAAAGAAGTACATTAATGGTTGTTAGAAGCCTTCCTTAATCTAATATCTAATATTTACCAATTAACATTACTAACATATGTACGAATGGGTTGGATCTTTATAGTATGATTGAGTTGTATATATTTATCTCTTCTAGATTTGGAAAAGTAACAAATAGTTTTTACAGTCTGTGTTAAAAGATATATATTTATATATACAGTATATATATACAGTATCTCTCAAAAATAAGTACACCCCTCACATTTTTGTTACTATTTTATTCTATCTTTTCATGTGACAACACTGAAGAAATTACACTTTTCTACAATGTAAAGTAGTGAGTGTACAGCTTGTATAACAGTGTAAATTTGCTGTCCCCTCAAAATAACTCAACACACAGCCATTAATGTCTAAACCGCTGGCAACAAAAGTTCAGATGGTGTCAAGCGTGTGTGGTGGCAATCAGGTGAGGAGTACAAAGACAAGTGTGTCTGCGTACAGTCAAGCATTGTGGTAGGAGTGTCATGGTCTGGGGTTGCATGAGTGCTGCCAACACTGGGGAGCTACAGTTCATTGAGGGAACCATGAATGCCAACATGTACTGTGATATACTGAAGCCGAGCATGATCCCCTCCCTTCGGAGACGGGGCGGCAGGGCACTATTCCGACATGATAACGACCCCAAACTCACCTCCAAGACGACCACTGCCTTGCTAAAGAAGCTGAGGGTAAAGGTGATGGACTAGCCAAGCATGTCTCCATACCTAAACCCTATTGAGCATCTGTGGGGTGTAACGGCACCCCGAGTATGAAAGGGGTTAAAGCCAGTTAGGACATTCCATACCCAAACACAAAGGCAGCTACCGAACACTTCAATCAGCCGAACCAGGAACCCATACAAATAATTCTCCCCCCCTCCTTGCTGTACCCAGCCACCCACACCACGCTTATTTTATTGTGCTCTGAATCGATTCTATTTTTTAACTACGATTTTTTATGGATTGTCTTGGATGATCGTGAATGATCTAATAAATGCCAATTGAGGAAAAACTTTATTTGGATTTACACTATGTGGAGGTTCCTTGTCATTGTTTTCTATATGGTCCATGTATGCTGATGAAAACGGTGATCGTGCAGACCTTCAAGACAGGTTCCGGGCTCCCCATTTAAGGAGGACGTCTTCTGGTGTTTAATCCATCCCCACACTGTCACGGATTTGACAGTACAAGCTCGTTTGACTCACCGCCTACGGCTTGTGAGTCCACCGAAGTTGGTAAGAGTATTCTACCTTACTTTTTTCTGGGCCTTTGTGTTATAAAGATATCTGCCCTTTGCCCCCCCCCCCATGAATCGGAGTCCCTGTAAGGATATCTGCCTTGGCTCTCAAGTCTTCGTGTTGTCTTGGGTCCCTGTGTTTCAACTACACCATGTAACATATGGACTATATTATCAAGTCTTTATTATTTGTATGGGCCTAATGCTTCCTTATCACTATTTGGGACAGTTTTTTCGTATTACTTCACCAGTCAAATGTGGACTATTGAGATTTTCACTTATTGATATATTTTCACTTTGTTTTTATCTTCATCCATTCACACTTTTTTTCAAAAAAAAGAGCACTGCAATTTGTTTGTATTCCTGTGATAATATCACGTTGTTTGTGTACACATATATTTGGTTTTTGACTAAGTTGGGGTTACAAGCCACTCGAGATTGTGGCTTCACCTCCCCTTACTTCAAAACCTCCTCTTCTTTATTTTCACTTTAGCGCTACACTTTTTATTTATATTTTCTACACAGTCCCAGTCGTTCTGTAGTGTTGGCAGCTGTTTCCACTTATTAGATAGGCGCGGTATTTTACTAATCTATTTGCTCCCCCCAAATACGAGTCTCTGTCTTCAGGTTCAAGCAGGAATCAACTCATTTATTATCACACATGGACACAACAGATAAAATAACTCAGAGACTCTTTCCCCCTACCCTTGGAAAAAAGGGCGGGTTAAACTGTCCAATGACAATGGACACACAGGTCAGGTGTGTCCAACGTCTCATCAGCACACAGTCTTATCAGCAAGGAAAGCTGCTGGAGGAATCCCCCCTCCCTCCAATGAAATACACATCCTGTGATCCAAGACAGACAAACACAATAGAACAGTGGAATACAGCCCCACCCCAAACTAGCACCGCAAACAGTGCACAACAGCATGAGACAACACACAATATATACACAACATTGTGAAGCAGTCACTATTTATATTATGGCACATAAGGGGTTCCCAGAGTTTTGTGTTTTGGGGGGACATGGACTTGAATCCAAAATAACATTAGTTCAGGGTCCCCAGGCATACACCTCACAAAGAATATTGTTGCCTTAAAATCCAGGGCCCCTAGTTGAAAGGCAAGAGGCCTGCATTCAGTCCTCTCCAAAAGCCTCTGTCTCGTCTAGGTCTGTCACATGGGGCATCCTCAAAGGTCTCTAACATCCACCAGCTCTGTGATGTCGTCATGGAGGAGTGGAAGGGGACTCCAGTGGCAACCTGTGAAGCTCTAGTGAACTCCATGCCCAAGAAGGTTAAGGCAGTGCTGGAAAATAATGGTGGCCACACAAAATATTGACACTTTGGGCCCAATTTGGACATTTTCATTTAGGGGTGTACTCACTTTTGTTGCCAGCGGTTTAGACATTAATGGCTGTGTATTGAGATATTTTAAGGGGACAGCAAATTTACACTGTTATACAAGCTGTACACTCACTACTTTACATTGCAGCAAAGTGTAATTTCTTCAGTGTTGTCACATGAAAATATATAATAAAATATTTACAAAAATGTGAGGGGTGTACTCACTTTTGTGAGATACTGTGTGTGTGTATATATATATATATATATATATATATATATATATATATATATATATATATATAAATAAAAATAAATATATTTATAAAAATCTGTTTAGGTATTATGCACAGGTCGATCATTGGTAGATTGTCAGAGCACTCTCATACCTGTTCCTTATATGCATAATAACACAGAAACTTAATACCCATCCCTAGCTATTAATTGTGAATAACTAGAATTTTACAACACCTAATTATGCCCAAATCTCATGAATCACTGTCCATGTTTTAATAAAATCATTAATAAGGTTTTTTAAATAATCTTATAGAGTTTAAATATCACCTTTTTTCATTTATTACGGTTCTAAATAGACCATAGATAAATCACACCATGTTTTACAAAGAAAGTTGCCACCGAAAGTAAGATGGCGGCTCGAGAATTTCCAGTCTCTCATTATTTAAGCCAGCACTGAATAGCCAATCCGGTTACCCAGATGAAGACACGTGACGGTGTTGTAACGCGTAGGGATTGGCTGGAGCGATACACATACCAGGAACACAAGTGAGAGGGCGCTGAGAACGTCAGACCATTTCATCTATTACTCTGCCTATTTTTAATGTTTACAATGTAAGTACTACATAGACATGGAATAAATATCCCCCCTTTTAAAACGTTATCACACTAGTGGAGCCTCCCTTTCTTCCCCCTCCCCACTTGTTCTTTCTCCCCAATACTGAGGCAATAAGATCGGAGTGGTGTAAGAACAGCGATGGAGGAATAACAGGGAAGAATGCATGGACCACACAGATAGCGCTTGCACCAGAAATCTACAACCCCCTAATGCTTCTTTACCATATTTTGAAGGCGAGAGTTTTGTGAGACTACACACAGGAGACACCATCTGGAGTGTCACAAGCTCGTCACATTATATGTAACACCTGTAGGTTATTGATCAGAAGATCAGAGGGTCCCCATTAACCTGATTCTCTTTTTTTAAAGACTCTCTTGCTGTAATTTCAATTTTATTTATTTCTCCAGTGGACTTTATCACATTAACATGTTTACTGCAATCTAGCACCAGTGTGTATTATTTATGTAATTTATGTTTATTTTCATCCTTATTTCTGTGTGGCTTTATGATATTATTTTTATATTGCACGATTTGCACATATTATCACTAACCAGGTGCTAGTAGCTGCAGCAGCCAACGGTGATGTAGAGACAATTGGCCCTCACAGTGAGGGCTGCTTGTGCCACTTCTACCATTATTTATCTTTACTTTTGTCAATTATTTTTAGATACATATTGTGTTCACTTTGATTCACATACCAGCGTCAAGCTGCAGCTATCAAAGCCAGCAGAATATTAGCATGCATTAAAAAGGGAATTTACCCCAATTTACCTCAATTATGAGGAAAGACTACAAGCACTAAATTTATTCTCCCTGTAGAAGAGACGCTTGAGAGAAGATGACCGCGATATACAAATATCTCAACGGTGATCCCTGTGTAAGTATAAAACTCAGTACCAGTGAGTGTAAGAGGACACAGGGCCACATGATGAGACTGGAGGAGAAGCGGTTTAACCTTAAGCTGCGTAGGGGGTTTTTCACTGTCAGGGCGGTAAGGATGTGGAACTCTCTTCCACAATCGATGGTGTCGGCAGAAAGTATGGATAGTTGTAAAACACTCTTGTACATTAACGAAAACAATTTAAGGGCTACCTACTACACTATGCTGCCCTTGTCAAAAGAAACCCAGATCGGGTGACATTCCAGAAAAAAAAGATCAAATGTTGTAGAGACCAATAAAGCGCTCAAAGCTTATGTTAAGGGAAAGACTGGATTCCTCTAGGTCCCCTGCACTGACAAGGATCCAGGACCCCTCAGCAGCCTGTCAGGTTGGAATCCATCTTGAGGATTTCCCAAAAGAACAAGAAAAAGGATTACCCTGACTCCAGGGCTATGCCAAGGTGCCTGACAAGTTGTTTAGGTCAGAGATTGAACATCAAATGTAAAGGTAGGTTTGGAACCAGACAAACGGAATGGCCTTACAGAGGCCACCATCAGGAACAGGACATTCAGGCAGATTACAGACTTGGACGGCTCTAGGACCATACAGCTCAGAACTGAGAGCAGAAGGTGGAAAGGTCCTCTGGAGGAAGGAACACTCTGCTTAAGATGGATATAGGACAAGCCCCATTCAGCGCAGTCAGCACTGACTTCTGAAGAATGAGGATCAAACTGAAACTCTTACAAAGTTTGGGCCAGCTGCAGTACGGCTTCACTCAGAATCTGTAGTCAGAGCCTGTACCAACTGTACAATGAGGATGCCCTCTGTGTGAAGCAAGACTAGCACAAGAGTTAGTACGGAGATGAACACTCAGAAAGAGGCAGGGAGACCAGATGATGGGAATGCCCTTGTGCATAGTAAAGTTAGTACCAGGGCTCAAACCTGAGGAATACTCAGGGTTCAGGACACAGCTGTTAGTGCTGAGGGCCCACAGTATGGCTCATGCACACTGGACATTATAAAAATGCCAGTAGCGTTAGTTGTAGAAAGCTGTAGCCATAGAATGAGTTTTTAAGCATTTTTGCAGTAGCGTTTTTCAACGGGTTTTAACTGTATAGCGTTTTTTTAGCTTGCTTTTAAGTTATACTCCCAAAAAAGCTTATGTTTAAAAAACGCTGATAAATGCTGAATACCAGCGTTTTTCAGGGTTTTTAAGCTTTTTTCAGTTAGAGCATTTTTACAGCTGAAAAATTCCTCTCAAAACCCTGAGGTTTTTTCCAGCCAGAAAACGCCCCTGCCAAAAACTGCTGATAACAGCCAGTGTGTGCATGGAAACATAGGATAACATGCTGGAGAGTTTATTGGCTGCAGGAAAAAAAGTCTGAAGCCAAAAACAGCAGCTGTAAAAGCATCCAGTGTGCATGAGGCCTAAAGAGAGGTAGCTGGTAGAGGTGTGCTGAGAAAAAAAAAAGCTAATGCCACATACACACGACCAGTTTTGCCATCGGAATAAACTCCGAAGGTTTCTTCGGTGGAACTCCAACAGAATTCCATTCAAGCGGTCTTGCCCACACACGGTCAAACCAAAGTCCAACCAAAGTCCGACTGTCAAGAACGCGGTGACATACAACACTTACGACGGGACTGGAAAAAGGAAGTTCAATAGTCAGTAGCCATTAGCTTCCGTCTCGTACTTGCTTCAGAGCATGCGTCGTTTTTGGTCCGTCGGAACAGCATACAGACGAGCGGTTTTCACGATAGGAATTGGTTCCATCGGAAATATTTAGAACATGTTCCATTTCTAGGTCCGTTGGGATTTTCAAAAAAAAAAGTCCGATGAGGCATACACACGATCGGAATAGATGATGAAAAGCTTCCGTCTGACTTTTTCTGTCGGACATTCCGATCTTGTGTACACGGCTTTCGAAGACTTCCTGATGAAAGGAATCTATGACAGTCCCAATGGATTCCATACAGAATTTCAGGGCTCAAAAGATGACATGCAGAGCCTGCAAATCCAGCATAAAGGAAGGTGCCTTGTTTTGGTTTGGATCCCGGGAAACGGCTGGAGCCAAAACCCTGAAACTCTCTGCTATAAAGACATGGACATCTCCCTGGCCCAGGTATCTGAAGAAGCAGCCTTGAGCTTTGCTAATTAGTACACAGACACCAGTAATAAGGTGTGAATCGAGGAGGAAGCAAAGGCGAAAGTCTAGTAACCCCAGGAAACCAGCTCCCGTACCAAGTCTATCTGACAGACTTCTGGACCAGTTGCCCACAAAAGCTTTAAACAACCCCCTACCATGAAAGGGAGGGCATTCGCCCACGCCGAGAAGGATGTGGCCACAGGCTAGGAGGAATTAAAGGCTCAGAGACTTTGCTGAAGTGGGCCCTAGACATAAGCGGTGTTAAAGAGGAAGTAAACCCTGGTGGGTTTTACTTATTTTTTCCCCTGCAATGTAAAAGCATAATGGGCTAGTATGCATTGCATACTAGCCCATTATGCGCCACTTACCTGCAAACAAAGCCCGTGATGTCCGCAATGTTCCTGATAGTGGGTGCATCAATCTTCACCCTTCTTCCTCCTGGGGCCGTGGACTCCGGCTCTGTGACTGGCCGGAGTCGCGTGACGTCATGTGCGCAGGAGCTGCCAGTCACGGCATGAGCCCCTTAGAAACGGCATTGTGCCGTTACAACCACTTGATCAGGGGAGAACTTGTCACTGCTCCAGCTGTCACAAGGGAGACATGTAAGGTAGCGCTGTGAAGATCAGAGCGAGAACAATAATTACAGTACCAGAACTCCTGTGTAACTCTAAACTGACATGTAAAGATTTTTAAAGCGTTGCCTATGGATATTTTTAGGTACCGTAGGTTGGCACAGTTCCACGGGCGTAACATGTTATGTATCTATTTGCTTGGTGTAACATCATCTTTTATATTTTACCAAATAATGGGTATTATTTTGTGTTTGTACTAAAATTCATTAAAGTGTACATTTTCTTGCCGCAACCCTGATGTAGACTACTTTGTAAGGAATCCTTGTGAAAAAATGATGGGAGGAAGCATCTGAGTACAATAAAAGGGCTCTAGACAGAAGTGGCGATAAAAAGTGCAACCTTTGGTGTGATCCTGCTCATTCATCTGAGACTAAGCTATGAGTGGTTGAGTTTTATTGCCAAATTTGAAAGGCTTACACTGAAGTGAATACAATTCAGATATCGCCCCAGTCTTTTACAGTAACAGACAAAAGTATACAGGGTGACCCTGTCATGCCTGTCCACGACACAATACTGTATATAAAATCCAGACTTCACCCATCTTGGTGTGCATACCCTGGAAGGGGTCTTCAGGGACTGGATTCCATAGAGGTGTATAGCAACTTTCAGCTGACACATAGGGGTGGTCCATAGTGGACCTGTATAGCAACCTGCGGCTGACTACATACAATTGCCCCTGCAGGATTAAGTTCCCTGTGCAACAATACAAGCCACGTATGGCACCTGCGGATTACTGAGGTTGCAGCGATCCGGATGCTCTGCTTCTATTTGTGGCATTAGAAGGCAATGAGATGTTGATTGATTGAATAAATTCAGAGCTAAAGAGTGATTTCTCAGTGAAAGAGAAAAGGTTTATCATCTTAATACGCTAGCACAAAAGTGAGGATTTTTGGAGTAGAGAGGAGTCATAAGAGAGGCATCCAGTGGGCATATCCTCAAAAACTTGAGTGTCCAATCACCTGAAGATGCCCATAACCCAGGGTCTGTAAATACTTTGCCTGCGTCCTTTACTTTACGATTGGTATAAACATACAGTACACACACACCTAAATACCTTTTTTAGAGGCAGTTTTTCACTGCCAAATGACTGCTTTCTCCTTCTATATAGTCAGCTGATGTAAAAAATTCACTCTTGGAGTCCACTCCAAGAAGATCTTATGGTCATTCAAGTACTACAGGGCAGGGAAAGGTGCGTTGAAATCAATGATAGGCAGGCTTTGCTACAGTGACAATGTTACCTGCTGGCATTGCGTGTTGAACCTTATGCCGGGTACACACGATCAGATTATCAGACAAATTTTCGTCAGTTTTTTGTTGCATGTTAGACTCATATCGAAAGTGAAGAGGTTACTCAACATACGAAAATTCAATTTCAGAAGTGATGTAATGTGTTAAATTTTAAATAAATAGAAAAAACTGTACATAAACTATTATTAATGTAGGAATGATGAAATTATTCTTGGTGTATATGCGAAAAATACTCACATATATATAAAGTGCAGCGTGTATTATCACCTTACTTGATTAGACCAAGAGATATAAGAAACAAATAGCTCCGCGCTTAGGTAACAAAGGAACTACAGCCCCTCCAGCACAGAACAACACCCACGTGAAACTCTAAATAATATAGAGTCCCAGTACGGGGTGATTGGCGCTGTTCCACTAAACCTTGTCTAATGTGCAGAAACTGGTGAGGTGTATCAAATAAAGAATGTGAATAAATAAAAAACTGTACATAAATTACTATATACGTAGGAATGATGAAATTTCAAACGTGTAAAAAAAACTATTCTTGGTGTATATGCAAAAAATGCCCACATATATATAAAGTGCAGCGTGTATTATCACCTTACTTGATTAGAGGTGTTCAAAAAAAACATTATAAGTTGGTATAAAGAAAATAGTATAAATTCCCAAAAAACCTTCAAAAAATCATTGAAAAAAATTACGTAAATATGTGCATAACAAATGTGCTAAATTATATAAATAAGAACCTTATAATCATAAGTGCTCATAAAAGTTTTTTAGAAATAAATCATTCAATCATCAGTCCAAAAAATGTCCCAAAAAAGAAAAACAAAGAAAGAAAGTCCATAGAACGTTCTTCCTAAAGTGCAAATAGTATGTCTCTTCAAACATCTAGCAGTAATCTTGGTGTTGTAAACTCTTCCAGCCTTCCAAAAGACCCCCTATGTGCCCTCACTCACCCGAAGAATTCACCCCTGCATAGGTATCAAGCCTGTCAGCCGTATCCTGCAGCAATGGTCCCTGGTGACAATCCTCCGTTCGGATCTCCAGTCCTGGTATCCCGATCAGTTCCAGTCACTCCTGGAGTGTTCCCATTGGAGTCTAGAGGTCTTTCTGCCCTTGAGCATGTGTATCAAATGGGAGAGCGCTGGTCCCTGTGGATTCTAATACAGGCTACGAGACATAGCTTTGACTTAACCCCACATGCTCAAGGGCAGAAAGACCTCTAGACTCCAATGGGAACACTCCAGGAGTGACTGGAACTGATCGGGATACCAGGACTGGAGATCCGAACGGAGGATTGTCACCAGGGACCATTGCTGCAGGATACGGCTGACAGGCTTGATACCCCTGCAAGGGTGAATTCTTCCGGTGAGTGAGGGCACATAGGGGGTCTTTTGGAAGGCTGGAAGAGTTTACAACACCAAGATTACTGCTAGATGTTTGAAGAGACATACTATTTGCACTTTAGGAAGAACGTTCTATGGACTTTCTTTCTTTGTTTTTCTTTTTTGGGACATTTTTTGGACTGATGATTGAATGATTTATTTCTAAAAAACTTTTATGAGCACTTATGATTATAAGGTTCTTATTTATATAATTTAGCACATTTTTTATGCACATATTTACGTTATTTTTTTCAATGATTTTTTGAAGGTTTTTTGGGAATTTATACTATTTTCTTTATAACAACTTATAATGTTTTTTTTTGAACACCTCTAATCAAGTAAGGTGATAATACACGCTGCACTTTATATATATGTGGGCATTTTTTGCATATACACCAAGAATAGTTTTTTTTTTTTTACACGTTTGAAATTTCATCATTCCTAAGTATATAGTAATTTATGTACAGTTTTTTATTTATTCACATTCTTTATTTGATACACCTCACCAGTTTCTGCACATTAGACAAGGTTTAGTGGAACAGCGCCAATCACCCCGTACTGGGACTCTATATTATTTAGAGTTTCACGTGGGTGTTGTTCTGTGCTGGAGGGGCTGTAGTTCCTTTGTTACCTAAGCGCGGAGCTATTTGTTTCTTATATCTCTTGCTCTAATCAAGTAAGGTGATAATACACGCTGCACTTTATATATATGTAGGTATTTTTCGCATATACACCAAGAATAATTTCATCATTCCTACATATATAATAGTTTATGTACAGTTTTTTCTATTTATTTATATTTTTTATTTGATACACCTCACTAGTTTCTGCACATTAGACGAGGTTTAGTGGAACAGCGCCAATCACCCCGTATTGGGACTCTATACTATTTAGAATTTCACGTAGGTGTTATTCTGTGTTTGGGGGGGCTGTAGTTCCTTTATTACCTAAGCGCGGAGCTATTTGTTTCTTATAATGTGTTAAATTGTTTTGTATGTGTTCTTTGGTTTCTCAGCATGCATAGTCTTGCTCTTACTATTTTTTTTTCAGACGAAAACTGTACTAACTGAACGAAAATCGGACGTTGTGTTCATATCCATTAAAAATGTTAATCCAGTTTTTGTCATCCAAAAATTCGGAATTGGCTGGTGAAAGCACCATACTAACGATTCGAAAATTGGCAGATCATTCATCGGACGAAGGTTTACCTCCGATTTTCTGATTGTGTGTACGAGCCTTCAGTCTATCTGTGGGAGCGTTGAGAAGGCTGACAAATATGAATCTAATGCCCATTCATATAGCAATGCCACCTTACAAAAAGAAAGCGGGGTTTACTCTAATTGAAAGGATCAACAGATTTTATTCAAACTATTGCAATCTAAAAACCAAAAAGTTATTACTGGCTTGCTTCTTGATTTTTAGGTTTAAATTATATGCACATGTTTGTTGTTTACTATAAGAAATAAGAATGCTTCTCTCCGATAGTTCAAGTGATTCTGATAACTAGATTTGCAACAAAGGAACACTTTCAAATGTGTAAAATTACACAAGTCATACCATTTGGTTGTAAATGTGAGTGAAAACATCCTTACTCTAGTACATGCCCTATTATTATATTATACTCCATAGAGTCTGAATGTTTAAAGCAGAGCTCCACCCAAAATTGGAAGCTCCACTTGTTTGCACCCCCCACTATGATGCCCCCCTCCACTGCCACATTTGGCACTTTTGGGCTTTTTGGGTGGGGCGCAGGACCCAGCGGGCTGAATCCAAAAAAAAATGTAGCGATTGCTGTACTAACACAAGCAATGTTAGTGCAGCTATATCTCCCGCTGTGCTATTGTGTTCTGACAGGGGAATGTCCTCCCACCAGAACACACCGGTCAGTGCTTGCTGCCATTGGCTGCAAGTGCTAATTGGATGCCAGGCAGCTGTTGTTTTTTCAGTATGCTTGTTAGCCAGTACTGGCTTATTTCCAACATTTTTCAGCCCATGTGCACCTGGCATTACTCAGTTGGGAAATAAAGGCTGTGTACCTAAAAGCCCAGAACACTCATACATATTTGGTGGAGTGGTAGCACAACAGTGCAGGGGGAGGTTTTTGTTTAAGCTCTTGCAATGAAGTTTATGATCCACCATACAATAGCACAAAGATGGCAGGACAATGTCCTCATTGAGATGAAATGCTGAAACTACATTTGGAACACAACCTTTGAATACTACTGTCATTGTGAAGGATAAAAAAGGCTCTTTACAGGAAAGAGCAGCCAGTTCAGATACACATCTCATGTAATAGCTACCAAAAAAGCGCCTTTGCTGGCAAGAATCTCCAAGAGAATATTTCTGATGAGTTCAAAGGGTGTTATTTTCAGGGCAGAAGAACCAAATTAAAGTATCAGGGAAGCACAGGGTGCTGCAAGGGAAGCCTAACACTAGAAACACATTGAATAAAGGTTTTCACAAAAGAGTATGAAGCCAGAGGCCTTTGAAAAGGGATAGATAAAACAGATACCTGCCCTGTAAGGGTGTTAAGTGCTAGATTCTGGTCAAGACCTGTTTGTAGGAAAGCCAGAATGTGAGGCACATGGTAATCTTTGGAACCAAATTGACTGCACTCACACCAGCGGCGGATCCGGGGGGGGGCAACAGGACAATTGCCCCCCCGAGAAAATATTACAGACTCTGAGGCCGTCGGAAATTCCGATGGAAAATGTCCGATGGAGCCCACACGCGGTCGGAATTTCCGACAACAAGCTCTCATCGAACATTTTTGTCAGAAATTCCGACCATGTGTACGCGGCATTAGGATGTGGACTGCAGAAGTCACAGGACAGAGAGTTTATGCCCACAAGAGAATCTGGTTTGCTTCCTTCAAGAACACAGTAACAAAATGGCTTGAGCCCCCTTGATGGTTGATATACAATATATAGCGACCATCACAATGGCATTGTCTGCCTGTACACACATTGGGTGTCCCTTTAAAAGCAGGATCCAATGCTGGAGGGGCAACCTGACTGCTATGAGCTCCATGACGCTGATGGGGTGGTTTCTTCTCTTAACCATGTTTCCTAAACCATCAAGGATAGAAAGACTCCTCCCCAGCCTTGCAGACTTATGTATGTTGTAAGAATGGACAGATTTTCCCACTGTTAGATCTAGAGTGGTGATCTCCCAAAATAAGGAAGTTCTTGCTTGTTTGAATAGAGGCATGGTAAATCCAGGGATAGAGGCTGCCTTTTCCATCCTGACAGAATGTTTTGTTGGAAACATTTTTGAGTGGAATTGGGCAAAAGGCATTACTGTGACCATTAGACCTGAAACTCTCAGTGAATCTCACTGAAGGATTTTTTCTTTTTTTTTTATTATTATTTTTATTGAATTTTATAGAAAAGGTAATAGTACAAAGCAGATCTTCAGGGCATACACCAGCTTATAAACACAGTAACAAAATGACAAAACTTAAGAACACTAAACCAGTGTCTGCGCAGTGCAATGTACAGGACACTGTGGGATTTCTTATAGATCCCAAACTTTGAGCATGAGCTCTTAGAACAGTGGTTCTCAACCCTTCTAGTGCCGTGACCCCTTGATAAAGTTGTGTGGACCCCTAACAGTAAAATAATTTTCCTAGCTTGGGTTGGCAAGACAAGTAATTTGTGCCCCTAACCCACGGACATATAGCGCTCCCTGAGTCCCTTCTACTCGTAGAGTATTAAAACTCCTTATGGTACATTTTAGGATGTACCACTTTCTCTTTGTTCTCCTTTCTTTCCCTTTTATCTCTCTCTATCCTAATTTCTTGTTTTTTCCCCATCCCTCTCACTAGCCATCTTTCGTGTTCTTTCTCTTATTCTTTCTCTCCCTTTTTTCTTTGTTCCTCCCCCTCTTTTCCTCTCCCTTCCATGTATTCTCTGTTTTTTTTCCTTCTCTTACTCCTTGGTGGGGGGGGGTGGCAGTGCTAGCGGGGAGTTGGGATGAGTGGCAATGCTGGGGGAAGTTCTGATCAGCCAACTTAGGTGCTCTTGATTGATCAAGGTCATCTGCTGATCTGAGAACTGTAGTGGGGACTTTTAATGGCAACTATAATCACAGGTAGTGTTATTCACTGTGTCTCTGATTTTGTGGTGTCTCATAGCAGTGACGCCTATGATGAAATCAGGAGACAGGGTCTCCTCCAGCCCCTCCCACTTTACATTCTTCGCCAGTCAGCTGACCTTTAGTCTCTGCCCCCCAGCCATGCCGTGAACTGAATAGGCGGCTGTGAAGAGGCTGAGTGGGTGGCCACAGGAACAGCCCAGCTGGGTGGCCACAGGCTCCAGGGACAGCCCAGCTGGGCAGCCGCAAAAAGGCTGGGAGAGCAGGGCAGGCTTCAGGAACAGCCCAGGATTCGGTGACCCCTGGCAAATCATCATTCGACCCCAGAGGGGGTCCCAACCCCCAGGTTGAGAACCAATGTCTTAGAGAAAGAACTTTATTTTTTAACAGAATGACATGCTTTGAATGTATCCATCAGATTATTCTAGGTGCATGGAAGGCTGGAGAGCAGATTTGTTGTCTTTTGGATATTTTCTGAGAGTTGGAAGGGAGATGAATCCTTCAGGAGAAGGTCCTCTAGATAGCCTTTCACTTGGATGCCCTGAGTTCTGAGAAGGGCAAGAAAGACCTTTGTGAATACCCTGCAACAAACTAATGAGGTAAGTAAATGGAAACCTGCAGATATGCATATTGGATGTCCAGAGATGCCATATATTCCCCTTGTCTATGAAAAAAAAAAACACTGACCTTACAAATTGCAAGCAAATTTTTGAAATTTAAGGAAATCGTTGAGGGATTTTAAGAACAGAATAAGACAAAAAACCCAGATCAGCTTAGGTACTCTCAGTACCACGATTTGAGCTGTCCCTTTTAAAACCCACCTGTGACAGGCCTTGCCTGGGAGGCGATGGAGTTCATTACTGTTAACTTGTCTCAAGGGTCATGGCTTGTACATTGAGGAATGAGGAAGTAGGGCACCAGAGCTCCTCACAGACCGCTGCACTTAAGCTTCCAACAGGGACCCCACAGCTTGTCGACTTACCCTGCGATGTCCCAGCATCTGGGAGCCTCTTTACAGCCCTGGGGGACTGCTACCACCGGCTGGGGCTCCCCGGATGCCTTATTTTGTGACAGCAGCCAGACACGTGGTGAAGCTCCAAGATGGCACCAGAGTGGGACCCGACGGCCGCAGTCACACTGCTCCAGCACTCTGCCATCTCCCTGATCGCATCTCATAGGCTGGTGAGTGGCACAGCTCCCCTCGCCTCTCCTTGCTCCACAACTTCACAAGATCAGGGCTCAGATGTCTCTAATATCCTGGGGTATCGAGACCTGAAGCAGCAAATCTGGTCTCTCACCACTAAAGAGGACCTGGACTGCTTTGTGTCAGGTTACCTGCGGGAAAAGGTGACTAGGAGCACACTGTGAAGGTTGTGGACCCAACGGCTTAGGGTTGATGCTGAGGGTCAATGGTTCTGAGAAGCAGCTACACAGAGTCGATCCACGGTCCTGGACAGGGAGCTAGAGCATAAGATTCCCCAGGGAGCAGAGTCTAAGAGCCAGAAAGTGTTTACCAGGGCCTCTGATGGTGAGGATGGAATTGGCTGCAGCTGACTCCAGGTCGCGGCCCCCAGAGTCTCTCAGCTCATGCCCCTGGCTGGCTCTGGTGGATGGAGAGGAAGCATCAGTCCAGGGCAACAAGGAATAGTCAGGAAGACAAGCCAAAGGTTGAGGCAACAAGCAGACAGGGATGGTCAGAAGAACAAGCTGAAGATCATGGCAACAAGCAAACAAGGATGGTCAGGGGAACAAGCCAAAGTCAATACATGGGAATCATACGTAGAGCACACAGCCTGAATCATCAAGGGAAGCCCCCACACAATTATTGCACGGGCAAGGCTGGCTTTCAGTGTGTGGGGTTAAATAGTGTTTCCTGTTAGAGGCTGGGGTGGAGCCATGCTGAGGAGAAGATTACTTAAACACACAGGTTTGAGAACACATCCCCTAAAGCTGATACACAGACCAGAGAGCTAAGCCAACAGGGCATGAAACATTACTACAGATTCATTACACTTTATCTGTGGGATGGAGAAGGCTTTTAAACAAGACATTGAATGGCTTAAAACCAATACTACCCACCTAGGCACCCGATTTGAATGCTTAGAACAAAAGTTTGAGGAGGTGCTTCTAGCTATTTCACTTAAGTATAAGTGTGTGGCACAAGATCAGAGGATTAAGGCCCTCCTTTGTCAACTGGACTATTATGAGAACTGCAATTGGCGACCTAATATCTGCTTCTGTGGGTTGCCAGAGGCAACAGCAGCTAAGGATATTATTCCAACACTTCAGGAGATCTTCCGAGAGATATTGGGCCTCTTCTCTTTAGATCTGATCTAAATTGAAAGGCCTCACAGAGCACTCAGCCCCCCTCACAGGACAAGTCTAACCCCAAGATATTATTTGTAAGTTGAGAAATATACAGTCAAAGAACGTATTGTGCAACACATGAGGTAACAGTCTAACGTTGACAGGGCCCGACTGTTTTTCTACCAGGGCCCGACTGTTTTTCTACCAGGACTTGTCCCACCACACCTTAATGCAGTGTAGGGGGCTTTGCCCTCTTTTGGAAGCTCTTCAGGAAAGGTGGGCTTCACCTACACCTACAGGTAACCTTCAAGCTGAGAAAGATGGCCAGTCTGCCATCTTGTGCACTAGGGATGATCATTCTCACTTCCTGTCTCATCCAGGGCTCAAACCTTTCTGGACTGGCATCACTTCCTGGATATCTCTGTGCCTGCCACCCCTCCACCTTGGCTGCCTGCTTAGGTTAAGGGATGCTCCAGAGGCCTGCAAACGCCTGTCATCAGGCACCTCGATGCAAGCCACTTCCATTGATGACTAATCAACCCCCCCATGCTGTATAGTTTGTGAATCCAGCTTATCCGCCTTATCACAACTTTCTCCTGATTCTCCTCCTGGCCAATCCCGGCTCAAGAAGCGGGTCCTGAGACCCGATTGGCCAAGAGGAGAAGCAATCCTGAGGTGGAGGAGGGAGGAGACGCAGGGGAAGCCGATGCCGCCGTGAAGCAGAGGAAGGAGGAGACGCAGATTGAAGTCGCCGCTCGCAAGAAGGGGCAAACCTATGTGGGAAACATAGTTAGACATACAGGATGCAACGATCGAGGCGTTGGCCTCAAGGTGTGGTGGGACAAGTCCTGGTAGAAAAAGAGCATGGGGGGGTTGATTAGTCATCCATGGAAGTGGCTTGCGTCGAGGTGCCTGATGACAGGCGTTTGCAGGCCTCTGGAGCATCCCTTAACCTAAGCAGGCAGCCAAGGTGGAGGGGTGGCAGGCACAGAGATATCCAGGAAGTGACGCCAGTCCAGAAAGTCCACAGGTTTGAGCCCTGGATGGGACAGGAAGTGAGAATGATCATCCTTAGTGCACAAGATGGCAGACTGGCCACCTTTCTCAGCTTGAAGGTTACCTGTAGGTGAAGCCCGCCTTTCCTGAAGAGCTTCCAAAAGAGGGCAAAGCCCCCTACACTGCATTAAGGTGTGGTGGGACAAGTCCTGGTAGAAAAACAGTCGGGCCCTGTCAACGTTAGACTGTTACCTCATGTGTTGCACAATACGTTCTTTGACTGTATATTTCTCAACTTACAAATAATATCTTGGGGTTAGACTTATCCTGTGAGGGGGGCTGAGCGCTCTGTGAGCCCTGTCAATTTAGATAAGATCTAAAGAGAAGAGGCCCAATATCTCTCGGAAGATCTCCTGAAGTGTTGGAATGATATCCTTAGCTGCTGTTGCCTCTGGCAACCCACAGAAGCAGATATTAGATCGCCAATTGCAGTTCTCATAATAGTCCAGTTGACAAAGGAGGGCCTTAATCCTCTGATCTTGTGCCACACACTTATACTTAAGCTCTTCCCGCCACCGTTGCTCAGGGTGTTTTGACTATACCATTTGCAACACTGTGTCCCCCGCTGCTACCCCCATATCTCCATTTCCTTTTTTGAAGTTTGCTGCCTTTTTTTTTTTAGCTGCCTACTGTTTGGGGAACGCAGTTGGGCCAATATTCCAATGCCCCATTGTGGTTTTATACCCCTTTTTGTCTGTGAGGCGTTGGAGCTTCGTTGCATCCTGTATGTTTAACTATGTTTCCCACATAGGTTCGCCCCTTCCTACGAGCGGCGACTTCAATCTGCGTCTCCTCCTTCCTCTGCTTCACGGCGACATCGGCTTCCCCTGCGTCTCCTCCCTCCTCCTCCTCAGGATTGCTTCTCCTCTTGGCCAATCGGGTCTCAGGACCCGCTTCCTGAGCCGGGATTGGCCAGGAGGAGAATCAGGAAGGCAACTGTGAATATTAATTTGCTATTGTCACACAACTGGGTGGGCTAGGGGGGCGCAGTGCTCTGCGTCCTGAGCCCACCCTTTTTTTCCGGTTCTACTTATGTGCTTCTATAAAAAAAAAACACCCTGCATATGCAGATTGGAGGTCAGGCACATGGATTAGGGGGGCGGCACCCCTGCGCCCCATATGGATGGGCCGCTGCTGCTCAGATCCTTCCCTTTCACATCTCTAAATCATCCCACACACTTACGCTTTTCTCAAATTTTTTGTAAATCCCTTCAAAATCACTCTGATAACTGGAAGCTTCTCCATGCCTCTTAAAGGGACTATAGCTAATAATTCACCCTGATCAAACAGTATTTATTGTTGGTTGTAAGGCCAGGGACAATTCTATTAGGGTGATCCAGCTTGTGCATTGGGCCCATACCCAACTATCTTGCCCCATTCCTGATGCTTTCTACCAGCGCTGAGAAAGCATTTGATCGTGTTGATTGGAGCTTTTTAGGGCTGTGTTGGAAAGGTTGGGCCTCACTCCCCATATGCTCCAATTGATTATGCCACTTTACTCTTCCCCCCACTGTCCAGGTTAGGGTCAATAGTGCTCTTTCTCCTGTGTCCCCCATCCGGAATGGCATAAGACAAGGGTGCCTACCTTTCCAACTCCTGTTTGCCCTGACTCTGGAACCTTTGCCCTGAAAGATACGAGCTAGTCCGAGTATTAAGAGCATCCCGGTAAGCTCTACGGACAGTTGCATCACTACAGGGGGGGGCAACTGCCCCCCCCCCGGTTATTCCTTGCCTCCCTAAATTAGGCTGCCCGACAGTGGCAGCATTACCAGGGTCGCAGCGAGCGGCCCTGGCATTTCGTCCCCTGGGGGGGCTGACAAGTAGAATGATACTTGTGCATTCTACCATCATAGGCAATTTTGGGCCCCTCCTGCATGCCCAAGCAGGTGTGGTAAAACTGGCTGCACAAACAGAGCCAGGTGTCTGTTATGAGAGCAGAGTGGACCTGCTCCCAGGCAGCTGGACTCCAGTTCCGAGTCTTCCCTGTACTCTGCGCAGGCTCTTTGAACTGCAAAGTGACTAGTGGTGGCAGCAGTGGCTGTGGCGCAGGAGAGACGCGATTGTCCATCAGGGGGAACTTTACTGGAGCTGGGCTTCATCATACACCTGTGAACCGGTAAGTGATGGCGGTAGATTATCTGTGTACAATGATTATTTTCTGTGCCCTGCAGTCACCTTGCACGTGTCATCTCTCCCATGATTTCTTCCTTTGCAAAACACCATTGTCTCAATGTTATGTGACAAGGGCCCCTTTCTGACCTCTGTGTGCCCTAAACATGAGGTGGGTGTAGTAGTAAAATGGGGGGGGACCTATATTGGAATCTGTTAGTCCCCTTTGTAATAAGGGGACAACTAAATGCTCAAACACTATGCACATACTGTATATTTATGCAAACTACATGTCTTCTGAACCAAGTTCAGTGCACTCAAACATCTGATATGTTCAGTTTCAGCTTTTCAAAACTTATTATATAGGGAAGAAACGTAGTGTTTCCCGAAAACATACAACAACCCTACCCATACTGTATGCATTGGTCAGATTCTAAAATTTTCACATATAAAACGTGTTTAAAATTTTCTGTTCTACCCATGGCAACCAATCAGCTATCAGTCTATTAGTGCAGGCTGAAAAATAAGAGGAGAATCTGAATGGCTGGAAAAATAGGCTCTTTCTTTCAAGCGCTTTATGCACGAGGGCTTTAAAGGAAACCTGTGCTGGGAAAATTACAGAGGGAGTCTTTTACCATCTGATAATGCTAGTCGCCTTTCTCTAGCTCCAGAGCGCCTCTAGCTCTCAACTTTACATTGACCTGGAACAAGTAGGCAGATCGGTAAAGTGAGCGAAGGCAATACTCCTAACCTGCATTTATGCTGTCAGTAACTCAAAAAGTACAGAAGCCATTGGATCAGCATGACAGCCGCAGAATGAATATATCCAGTAGAAGTCAGCAATGGCATCCTCCTTACATCATCACATTTCTTTAAGTTATATTAAGTCCAAAAGAAAAAATGTAATATATTGCAGCTTGCCAATCTTTAAATGTGGTAGCTACATGAGTTTCTTTTTAAATTTTTTTTTTCCCTTTTGGTCTGAAGCAATACTTGAGGAAGAAAGGAAAACTCTTGAAAGCTTGTCTTTTAAGTGTTAGGTTAGTACAATAAAAAGTATCACTGCATACCGCATTACTCTTGTACTTTATATACATTTAGGTCCATAAATATTGGGACATTGACACAATTCTAATCTTTTTGGCTCTATACACCACCACAATGGATTTGAAATCAAACAAACAAGATGTGCTTTAACTGCAGATTTTCAGCTTTAATTTGAGGGTATTTACATCCAAATCAGGTGAACTGTGTAGGAATTACAACAGTTTGTATATGTGCCTCCCACTTTTTAAGGGACCAAAAGTAATGGGACAGATTAACAATCATCCATCAAACTTTCACTTTTTAATACTTGGTTGCAAATCCTTTGCAGGCAATTACAGCCTGAAGTCTGGAACACATAGACATCACCAGATGCTGGGTTTCATCCCTGGTGATGCTCTGCCAGTCCTCTACTGCAACTGTCTTAAGGTCCTGCTTGTTCTTGGAGCATTTTCCCTTCATTTTGTCTTCAGCAAGTGAAATGCATGCTCAATCAGATTCAGGTCAGGTGATTGACTTGGCCATTGCATAACATTCCACTTCTTTCCCTTAAAAAACTCTTTGGTTGCTTTCGCAGTATGCTTTTGGTCATTGTCCATCTGCACTGTGAAGCGCTGTCCAATGAATTCTGAAGCATTTTGCTGAATATGAGCAGATAATATTGCCCGAAACACTTCAGAATTCATCCTGCTGCTTTTGTCAGTAGTCACATCATCAATAAATAAAAGAGAACCAGTTCCATTGGCAGCCATACATGCCCACGCCATGACACTACCACCGCCATGCTTCACTGATGAGGTGGTATGCTTTGGATAATGAGCAGTTTCTTTCCTTCTCCATACTTTTCTCTTCCCATCACTCTGGTACAAGTTGATCTTGGTCTCATCTGTCTATAGGATGTTGTTCCAGAACTGTGAAGGCTTTTTTAGATGTTGTTTGGCAAACTCTAATCTGGCCTTCCTGTTTTTGAGGCTCACCAATGGTTTACATCTTGTGGTGAACCCTCTGTATTCACTCTGGTGAAGTCTTCTGTTGATTGTTGACTTTAACACACATACACCTACCTCCTGGAGAGTGTTCTTGATCTGGCCAACTGTCGTGAAGGGTGTTTTCTTCACCAGGGAAAGAATTCTTCAATCATCCACCACAGTTGTTTTCCGTGGTCTTCTGGGTCTTTTGGTGTTGCTGAGCTCACCGGTGCATTCTTTCTTTTTAAGGATGTTCCAAACTGTTGATTTGGCCACACCTAATGTTTTTGCTATCTCTCTGATGGGTTTGTTTTATTTTTTCAGCCTAATGATGGCTTGCTTCACTGATAGTGACAGCTCTTTGGATCTCATATTGAGAGTTGACAGCAACAGATTCCAAATGCAAATAGCACACTTGAAATGAACTCTGGACCTTTTATCTGCTCCTTGTAAATGGGATAATGAGGGAATAACACACACCTGGCCATAGAACAGCTGATCAGCCAATTGCCCCATTACTTTTGGTCCCTTAAAAGGTGGGAGGCACATATACAAACTGTTGTAATTCCTACACCGTTCACCTGATTTGGATGTAAATACCCTCAAATTAAAGCTGAACGTCTGCAGTTAAAGCACATCTTGTTCGTTTGATTTCAAATCTATTGTGGTGGTGTATAGAGCCAAAAAGATTAGAATTGTGTCGATGTCCCAATATTTATGGACCTGACTGTATATTTATTTAGTTTTTTTCAGTGGTATGATTTAGTGGAGAAAATTATTAGTGCCTCCCCCCAGTTTTGACTGTGGTATCTTATGCGCCCACCCCCCCCAATATATTGTTCCTAGAGTCGCCACTGTCTACGAAGCACAAGCTTTCAGCCTATGCTGATGACATTTTATTTTATGTGACAGATCCCCTTGTCTCATTGCCTAATCTTCCTGGTGGAAGTGAATGATTATGGTCAGGTGTCCAACTTTAAGATGAACTATATGAAGTCCAAAATTCTACCGATTACAATCTCCCCTAATCTGGCTACTGCTCTAAAGGTGCTTTTTCTTTGACCTGGACATCCACTTTCTTGCAATACTTGGGAATCAGGCTTACAGATTATCTTGATTCTTTGTATACCCATAATTATACTCCTCTGCTTGGTAGAATCTGCCATGATTTTCAATCTTAGAACAGAGTGACTTTTACCTGGCTCGGTTCTATTAACATAATCAAGATTATTGTTTTACCTAGAATACTTTTTATCTTGCAGATGGTGCCTGTCCCCTTACCTAAATGCTTTTTTCTTGAGCTCTGAAGCCTTTTTATCACATTTGTTTGGAATGGCAAGGGACCACGAATTGAAATGGTTATACTGAAATGGTCCAAGCAGACGGGAGGACTAGGCATTCCTGACATACAACAGTATTTATAGGGCAGCTGCGCTTCAGCAGATTCTTAACTGGCTGTTTCACACCTCTTCTAAACTTTGGGTTCCCCAGAAAAACTATAGCGGGCCATAATCTATCATATGCGCCATGGGTACCGTTGGATAACTGAGGTCTCTCAGACTGGGTATCTTCATTGACCACCCAGGCCCTTAAAATTTGGGATAGACTGAACAGATCATTCTCCAAATAACAATTTTATTATAGGTTTTAGTGATACAAGATAAAGGAACATGGAAAATCACAAACATTGTTCAGTGTATCCATATGTGGTATTAAACATGTGTTCTATATGACTTATCTGGTATTAGTTCCTATAGTAAACAGGAAAGCAAATATGAACGTTCATTCAGTTGCTGAGTTGTGTTCCAGTCTCCTTGACTGGAAAGGAACAAGAAACACAAAGAAAAACAAATTTTTGAAAAAGAAAACAAAGTTGTATGAACCAGTGGTATATGGGAATTGGGAATAGGATAGGAGGGAGGAAAAGAAAAGAGGGAAAAGAGAAGAAGAGCCTTCTGGTTGGTTTTATTACCTGGTCATGGTGGGTCCTCCCGGAGGTGCCACAGCTCCCAGACCCTGTTATGTGCCTCCAGCCTATCTTGAATTCTAGCTGTCATTTTCTCCATCAGTTCTACATCCTTAATTCTAGAGTAAAGATCTTCAGCAGAGGATGGAGTAGTGCATTTGCAATTTATGGCTATAAGGCAGCATGCTGCCGTGAGTATATGTCGTACTAATTTCTTATATGGTCTACAAAGTTTTAGTGGTGATAAGCCCAATAGGAAAAATTTTGGAGTCGCTTGGACTTCGACTTCTAAGAGGCGGGAAAGGAGGAGATGAACCATCTCCCAGTACTGAGCCAGTAGTGGGCAAGTCCAATACACGTGTATAAGAGTGCCTTTAGCTTCCTGGCAGCGCCAGCATTTATCTGAGCTATTAGGGAAGATTGTATGAAGCACATCTGGAGTCATGTACCAGAAGTAGAGAATTTTGTATGAGTTTTCTTTATATAGTGTACACATTGAGCTCTTCGCTGTCTGGTTCCATATTGCCTGCCACTGTGCTAATGGAAGTTCTTCCTCAAGGATCTTCTCCCATTTGAGCATGTAATATTGTTTACTTGCTCTTCCAGGGAGATGGCATTCAGAATCTTATAGAGTCCTGATATAAGTCCCTTATGCGAATTACCTGCTAGAATGATGGTTTCAAACGGGAGGAGGTGAAAATTGCAGGTTTGGGGCTATAGTTAGTGCATAATGTCACATTTGTAGATACCCATAAAATGCTTGTCTAAAAGGCTCCTGTCCTTTTCCTGTCTGAAAAGGACAGGAGCCTACGGGTTCTGGGATCTACTATACTTCCAAAATGGAACAAACTCCTAGAGGACCAGGGGTGTGACATCTGATGTGTGAGGCTATCTGGCACCTTGGGGTTACATACAAAAGAAGTCAGGGTCGATCTTTCCGAGATTAGTTTATTAGAGTAAGCCAGTGTGCGCCAAGTCCACTTTAACATGGACATGGGGCCCAGGAGGCGCTCTGGAGCTACATCCGCATCTGCATTCCATAGTAGGTTGTTCGGGTGTATTGGGGCTAGCCATAATTTTTCGATCTCTGTCCACTTATTGTATGATTTTTGAGTGAACCATGATGCCACAGCTCTCAGCTGTGTAGCTTGGTAGTAGTTAACGATATTCGGGAAAGCAAGGCCCCCCTCACTGCGCGACGCCATCAACACTGTTTTAGAGATCCTATGTCTTTTGTAGTTCCATACAAAGTGAAGTACATCTGTTTGAAGCTTTTTCAGATGTTTAAGTGGTATAGGTATAGGGAGTGTTTGGAAAAGATATAGAAGCTTCGGGAGAATGGTCATTTTAATAGATGCAATTCGTCCTAGTAGGGAGATATGATGTTTTTTCCAGTGAAGTAGTAGGGATCTAAGAGAGAGGGGGAACATTTTCTTGATACAAGGTATTAAATTTTGGAGTTATATGGATCCCTAGGTATTTCAGGGCAGTTGTTTTCCAATTGTAATTATAGTTGGATTTTAAAAGTGCAATCTCAGCTTCAGGGATGTTAATGGGTAGAGCTTCTGACTTTGAGGCATTAATTTTGTATCCTGAAATGGCGCGGAATCGGTCCAACTCAGCGTGTAGGTTCGGGAGGGAAATATGGGGTTGAGTCAGGGTGAGAATTATGTCATCGCCAAAGAGGGAAATCTTAAACTCTTTGTCTCTGACCGTTATTCCCCGTATGTTTAAATTATTCCTGATGGATGCCGCTAAGGGTTCTACACAGCGCGAACAACAAGGGCGATAGCGGGCATCCCTGCCTTGTGCTGTTTGATACTGTAAATGATGTTGAAAGTGCAAAAGGAGTCCTGACCTGCGAGGAAGGGTTAGAATATAGGTGTTTTATTGCCCGCAAAAAAGGGCCCTGGAAGCCCATGTGGCTCAACGTGGCGAACAGGAACGGCCACCCCAGACGATCAAAAACTTTTTCAGCATCTAAACTTAGTAGCATAGAGGGGGCACCATCCCTGCTCGCCACCTCCACCAGATCTATCACTTTTCTAGTATTATCACTTGCTTCCTGCAATGGGACAAATCCTACCTGGTCTTTATGGATCAGTGATGGTAGAATCATGTTCAGGCCATTGGATAGAAGTTTAGTGAAGATTTTTAAGTCAGAATTTAACAACGCAATGGGCCTGTAATTTGCACATAGGGAAGGATCTTTATCCGATTTGGGAATTTGGGAATGAAGGATTTCTGCATTTCCAGGGGAATGTGGGTGTCTTAAAGGAAAGCATTAAACAGTCTGCGAAGATGGGGGAGCAATAGAGAAAGAAATGCTTTATAGTATTCGTACGGGAAACCGTCCGGGGCAGGGGCTTTATGGGACGGTAGGGTTTTAATAGTAAGTTCTATTTCCTCATCAGTAATCTGTGCATTAACTGCTAACAGATCTGTTGGTTGGAGATGGGGAATTCCACTTTGTTCTAGATATTGTTTCTTCGTATGGGTCAGGTCAGTAGAGGGAGGGTTACTGGGTATGTCAGGGTTGTTGTAGAGTTTTTTGTAGAAGTCCACAAATGTGTGTGCAATGTCTTCAGGATGTGATAGTAACTGTCCCATTTTATTTTTAATCTGATTCGGAGATTGCATATGTGATCTCTCCCGTAATTTGTTAGCTAAAAGAGAGTGTGCCTTATTCCCCTTGTCGTAGAACATTTGTTTCAGCCTAGTCAGAGCTTTCTCTACCTGTCCCATAGCTAGATCACGGAGAGTTGTGCGGAGATTAGTTATTTTCCTTAGGTTAGATATCGTAGGGTTTGTCTGGAGCTTATTTTCAAGTGTTCTAAGCTCACGTTCCGCCTTTACTTTGGCAGCTATGGCGTCTTTTTTTAATGCTGATGAGATCGCTATACATTTACCTCTAAGGACCGCCTTGTGGGCCTCCCAGAGCATAGGGAGTGAAACTTCCTGATTGAAGTTTTCTAGAAAATAGAGCTTGAGCGTAGAGTTTAATTCTGCTAGGGTCGGTTGGTGTTGGAGGAGGAATGTGTTCAATCTCCAGTTATAGGGTCTACGGACAGGGGTGCCTAGGTCTAGCGTGATTAAAATGGGAGCATGGTCCGACCATGAGATAGGGCATATTTGCGCCTTGCGTGTCAGTTTTAGGGTGTAATTATTAACGAAAAAATAGTCAATGCGAGTGTGTGTGCAGTGGGGAGCCGAATAGAACGTATACTGTCGACCTTGTGGACAAAGACCCCTCCATGCGTCAAAGAGCGCATACTGTCTAGTGATTTGTCTGAATAGTCTCGAGTCTCTATGGACCCTAGGTGAGGGAGCATGGGGGGCTATTGTCTGGCGGTCCGCAGTGATTGCCTGAACGAGATTAAAATCACCTCCTAAAATAAGGATCTTAGGAGTGGATCTAAAAATTCGAGAGAATACCTTGGACAGAAAGCTATGTTGTTTAGTATTGGGGGCATATAGTGCACACAACGTCACTTCTTGTGTTTGCCAAAGTCCTCGCAGAATAATGAAGTGGCCGTTAGGATCACAGTATTGGGTCACGCAGGTAAAGGGAGCCCCTCGTTTAAAAAGTATGGCCACTCCAGCCTTTTTACGACTACCCGATGCTATATATATTTGGGAGTAATATCTGGATGCAAATGCGAACGAGCCTTCCTTATTATAATAGGTCTCCTGGACCATAACAATATCAGCTCCTGATTGTCTAAACTCCCTTAGTGCCAGATGTCTTTTCCTATTTGAGTTCAATCCGTGTACATTTAATGATAGTACCTTGGTCATAGTGGTGGTGGATAAATGTGTGAGAGTGTGCGCTTACCTAGTGGCGACTTGTCAAGTGTCGAGATCCCAGGTTCAGGGTAGGCACTCTCTGGGAGGAGACCAGGAAGCTTCATGCACATATCCATGCACGAAAGAAGATGGCTAGAAAGAAGGAAAGAGAGAGGGGACTGGGGAGGAGAGAGAGGTACAGTTAATGCACAAGAATAACACAAAATCAACCTTGTTAACCGTCTTTGAAAGGCCAACAGGCCTAGACCAGAACGGATTTCCGCGTGAGCCCCCATCCCCACTCCAAATAGGGCGGACAAAGAGGCACACCCAGGAGCCCGTACACAGCCTAATACTGTGCACCAGTATCTAACTAGAGTAAAATAAAAACAAAAAAAAGGGGGGGGGGAGTGGTAGATGATGGCTTCAATGCCTTTCTACTCGGAGCTCATCTAAAACTAGCCCTTAGTAGTGAACTAAAGTTGGGCGTAGGGGTATGTTCAGGTGGAATGATCCAGGGTCTTATTAGACAAAATACTAACTGGACAGTTCTATTTACTGAGCCTAAGTGCTCGAGTCCCTGAGCTGTGTGCTGTTGTAGTAGAAGCAGTTCAGCGGCCCTTATGCTTGGCGGGTTTGCGTTGGGTATCAGAATTCCTAGGCCGATTGGATGCAGGCACCTTTTGCCAGGTAGTAGGTGGCGGTGGAGGAGTAGCAACTATGTGCAATGTCCCATTCTGCTAGTTGTGGAGTTGCTATTTCAAGAATGTCACAGAACGTACAAAGATCTTCTGGGTATCGTAGTACAGCGGATTTACCCTGATGTTTTGCTGTGAGGCTAAAAGGAAAGCCCCATCTGTAGATAATGGCTTCTTTCTGCAATAGTTGTAGAAGAGGTGGAAGAAGCCTACGTTTTTGCAGGGTTATCCACGAAAGGTCCGGGTACAGTTGTATCTGGGCGTCCGCATAGGTTACTTTGCGTGCCAAGCATGCCTGTCTCATAGTTTCCTCTTTGAGAGGATAGGAGCTGATTCTGCATATAACATCTCTTGGTTTGGGGGTAGCGCCTTTAGGCCTAAGTGCTCGGTGGGCTCTGTCCATTTCTATATGTTTAGTGGGGGGCTCCCCGATGAGATTGTTGAAGATAGATTGCAAAATTGTTTGCAGGTCCTCTGTGTTTTCTGACTCTGGGATGCCTCTCACCCGTATGTTGTTACGGCGCCCCCTGTTGTCCAAATCTTCTACATGTCTCTGCATATCTCTTAGCATCTGCTCCCTGGAGTTGTGTTCTATGGACCGCTAGTTTAGTTTCTTGTATTTCCTCTTCGGCCATTTCCATTCTATCTGCCAGATGTTTAAGGCCCGTTTGAAGTACTTGAATTTCTGTGCGACATGTAGATTTCACGTCCTCAATTAGTTGTCTAAAGTCCTCTTTTGTAGGCATGGCTTGCAAATAAGTTTGCCACTGTTGAGGTATATGTGGAGGCATGTATGGATCCCTTGCTGGACTGTAGTGGTGACGAGGTGGGGATGATACACGTGGTGGAGAGTGTGGTGTTAAAGCACCTGCTTCATGGTTAAACTGTACTCCAGTTGCTGGGGGGTCCCATGAGTTTGTGCACGCCCCTATTTGTTGCTGCTGCGGGGGGGTCTGGTGTTAAAGTCCTCTGCTGGGAGGGAGAATGAAGCGCTTGCCTTCTGTGCATAGGATGGTATGGAAGTGGTAAGCTGCCTTGATGCACTGGGGTCTCTGGAGTGGGACAGTCTTTGCGCTTTGGGAGGGGGGGAGGTAATAGCCACTGCCCAGGCTCCCTCGTTCAAGCCATCAGGGGATCGGTGTGTTCCAGCTTGTGGGCCTGCAGGGCTCAGCAGAGGAGGAAAATCTTGGGACAGGTCTAAGGAGTCCGTGGACACAGGCTCCATGCTCTGTGAGAGCAACTCCGGAGCCGTTCGCAGAAGCCTCGGGAACGCCGCCGAGCACTGAGTGTAGTGCGTGGGAGAGGCGGGCGGCATGGTGGACCGGGACCCGTGAAGCTGCTTAATGAGGATGTCTGGGTTTTGGTGGGGACTCACCATTCCCATACCGATGCCGGTTGCTTGGGGGATCACCGTGTCCCGCTGCGGTCCCTCTGAGAGCTGTTGCTCAGTATGAGCTGGCTGTGGAGACTGGGCGGGACTCCTCTGCGTGTGAGCTGGAGTGTCCGGCGCCATATATGCCTCCTCGCCCTGAGACATTCCGGGCTGTGTAAAATAGGAACGGAGGTCCGTGGAAGCCCCTGGAGGGGGTAGGGATGATCCTCTAGGCTTGGAGGATCTAGTGGTCCTGGATTTGCCCATGTAGGTGCGGTGAAAATACCCCAAATGTAGCCGTTTATGCTGTGGGCTTAGAGAGCTGAGAGCTTAGGCTGCCATCAGGCTCGGCTTCCCCTGAACAGATCATTAATGCTGACCCCACGTTTCTCCCTTGTGAGACGCTGACCTTTTTTGGGCCATGGGCAAGAGACGGTGATCTTAACCTACTTGATTTTATGGAGGGTGATGCTCTGGCTTCGTTGGATTGCCTCAGGGCCCAGTTTCCCTCTAGATTTTAGATAAAGCCAGCTTTGTCACTTTTTTATTTATGCAAGGCTGCCCTACCTGGACCAGGTCCACCCTCACGGCTTCTGAGACCCTATGGGCCTCTGAAGAACCTGTCCCACGCATGCTTTCAGTTCCATACAAGTTTCTTAATTTGCCTGCCTCTAGCTCTACACCAATTTATGTCAGGTAAAGGGAACGGGACCTCCGGTGCGAGTTTTCTGAACCACAGTTGCAACACCTGTATCAATTTACACACTAGCTCAGTAGACATCAGGATGCAGGAGAATAGTTATAAGATAGCCCAGATTTATCCATCTGTTTCAGACCTTTGTTGGAAAGGCTGCGGTCAAAGAGGTACGTTCCTACATATCTGGTGGGAATGTTCTGTCATCAAGCCTTTCTGGGCTGTTGTTTGAGACCATATAGCGGAGATCCTAGGCATAGATCTTCCTCTTTCTCCGTTACACTTCTTGCTCCACATACCCACTCGCACATTATGAATGTAGTGCCCCGTCTCTTCTCAATGCTGCTAAACGACTCTAAGCTATTCATTGGAAGAGCCGAGTGTTCCAAGTTGTGGGGACTGGACCAAAAAAGTGACTGAAATCATGTAAGCTGAGGAATGGATAGCTACATGTAAGGGTTCTCTAGATTGGTTCAACTCTACATGGGCCACATGGAGATGCCAAAAATCTGGGTTGCTCCCAGTCTGTTCTAACCTAGATACGGCCCTACTTGCCTTGGCAGGCCCAGACTTTCAACGACTTGTCCAGGCGCATCAATGATGTTGACCTTCTTTCCTGTCACTTTGATCTTGCTGTTGTGGGTTACTGTTTCTACTTTTTTCAGCCCATGGCTTGGTTGGGGTTGCTGAGTTTTCAACTCATGGTTTGCTATGCTTCCTGTATCTTAGTCTCTCTCATTTTATTTGCTCTATCTCTTTATTGTTTTTCTTTACATATGTAGCCACGACCTACAAATTCCTGCTCTTTATTGGACTGGCTCAGTATTTGGTTCCACCCGAGCTATGGGCTTGCTAGCTTTTAATTGCGGCTGGGTCATCACTCCATAGAGATTAGTTATTGGGTTTGTATCTTAGCCCCCTGGTCTGTCGCTCTGGCTTTCTATGGCCGAGTGGAGCATTCCTGGATTATCTCCAAGCTGCCTGTACACACCTCTACTTATACTATCAATGTTAGCAGGTCCCTGTTTGCACTGCTTGTTTTATGATGTTATTGATGTTTGATGATCTGCATATTCTGATCCCTCTTTCATTAGGGGGAGTATAACTGGGGGAATCAATGGTGGAGAAGGATCTGGGTGTTTTAGTAGATCATACGCTTATTAATAGCATGCAATGCCAAGCTGCAGTTTCCAAAGCGAGCAAAATCATTTATTGTATTAAAAGAGGTATGGACTCCAGAGATAGATATTATTGTGCCCCTGTTCAAATCACTAGTCAGACCTTATCTGGAATATGCAGTTCAGTTTTGGGCACCAGTTCACAAAAAAGGATATCAGGGAACTGGAGAAAGTGCAGAGAGCAACCAAACTGATAAGAGGCATGGAGCTCAGCTATGAGGGGATATTACAGGAACTGATAGCAGAACTCCAGGCAAAAACTTTTTTCTATGTCATTGTTGCTGATCTCCTACTCTCACCGACTATACCATCCATCTTCTTCTGAGCTCTGTAGTTCCTCTGTATTAGCCTGATGATTTAGAAAAAAAAACGTTCCTGCCCTGTGATATCCTTTTTGTAAGACCAGTGGCTGCTATTCCTCCTGTACTTCCAGCCACCGGTCTTGGCACTTCCCACTTGTAGTTCTATCTACAGCAAGCAGGAACTTGTACTTCTGTTCCAATGTGCTGTAGTGGTCGGAGGGGTCTCACAGACCCCGATCTGTACCGTCCATAGAGGTGGTATCCTCCTCCTCTGCTCCCTGACAGCTCCACCCCAATCTGCCCCCCCCATCTCTCAGTGCAGAGCAGGGATTGTTATGAGACACCAGCTGGATGACAGAGCAGAGATGTCCCGCTATGACAGATCTTGTATGTGAAACACCGATCGCCGTAACGTCCCGCCTCCTGGACCAGCATTGGAACAGTGTGCTGTCTATCACAAAGCTGGTCCAGGAGGCAGGACAGTACGGCGAACAGTGTTTCACATACAAGATCTGACACAGCCAGGGATCTCCGCTCTGTCATCCGGCTGGTGTCCTGTAATGATCCCGGCTGCACATATGGACACTGATGGGCACAGATGACACTGCATCGGTGGGCACAGATGACACTGCACTTATGGGCACAGGCTGCACTGGTGGGCACAGATAGGTTGCACTGATGAGCACAGATAAGCTGCACTGGTGGGCACAGATGAGACTGCACTGATAAGCTGCACTAGTGGGTGCAGATAGGCTGCACTGATGGGCACAGATGACACTGCATCGGTGGGCACACATGACACTGCACTTGTGGGCACAGATAGGTTGCACTGATGAGCACAGATAAGCTGCACTGGTGGGCACAGATGAGACTACACCGATAAGCTGCACTGGTGGGCGCAGATGAAACTGCACTGGTGGGCACAGAGGAGACGGCACCAGGTGGGCACAGATGACACTGCACTGATGGGCACAGATAGGCGGCACGGATGGGCACAGAGCGGCAGCACTGATTGGCACAGATGAGACTGAACTTATGGGCACAGATGAGACTGCACTGATAGGCACAGGCTGCACAGATAAGCTGCACTGGTGGGCACTGATGAGAAGGCATGGATGGGCACAGATAGGCAGCACTGATGGACAATGATAAGCTGCACTGGTGGGCACAGATGAGACTGCGCAGATGAGCACAGATGATACTGCACCGGTGGGCACAGATGACACTGCACTGGTGGGCCCAGATGAGACCACACTGATGGGCAAAGATGAGACTGCACTGACGGGCACTGATAAGCTGCACTGGTGGACACAGATGACACTGCACTGGTTAGCACAAATGACACTGCAGTGATGGGCACTAATGAGGCTGCAGTGATGGGCACTGAGGCTGCACTGATGAGGCTGCACTTATAAGCACTGAGGCTGAACTTATGGGCACTGATAAGGCAGCACTGATATGCTGCACTGATGAGGCTACTCTTATGGGCATTGGTGAGACTGAACTTATGGGCACTGATAGGCTGCACTGATAAGCAGTGGACACTGTCCACTGCTTTACTGACACTGTCCACTGCCAAATATCTGTAGGAGGGGTTTCCACCAACCCCGCTAAGTTTGCAGTCATTTTTTATGCCTTATTTTCAGATTGATGTGTATTATATGTGACTGAATCGCTCCCTGCACTGCCATCAGAGCTGCCCAGCCTGTTCAACTGCCACCTGCAGTCCTCATCAGGAGAACTCTTCTGCTTCCACAGCAGCCTAAAGAGTAGTTCTCAGCACCAGTTCTGACAGTAGCGGCCATCTTACTACACCATAAACTTTTTTTGGCCTCCTTGATTTCTCTGTGCCCATCCCTTGCGCCATCAGGGTGGCGCAGCTCCCTCACCTGACAGTTTGTTGCTCCACAATAGTATTGCAGCATGTCTACATCTCAATATGTGGTGAAGGAGAAGAGACATACCAATGCCATGATCCTAGCTAAGAGGGGGCGCATGCATGTCCTGATGCATGTCAGCAGCTCTATGTAGGAGCTCAGTCGGATCAGCAGGGATATAACGCACACCGTAGGGAGAAACCACTGCAAATCACCCCATTTTTAATTACCACCCCTGCAGGACACACCGGTGCATGCCATTGGGCAAGAAGGCGCACCGTTGCCGCTCACAGCACTCATTTGACCACAAGAAAATGGCTCAAAATAGCACTGGCTCTCCACAGCCTGTATAGTCTCCTATCATATTACCTTTTGAACAAATTTATATATTTTTCCTTTTCCCCTTTTCAATATATGATATACAGCATGCACATACTTTTTTTTTTTTTTTTTTTTTTTTTAGAATCTTTGCTGATACTGATTTGCTCTGCCTCCGTTAGTTTGTCCCCCCAACTCACAATGAGATTCCAAAACATGGTTCAGTTTGCAGCAATTTTTATGCGACTGATCACATTATCTAAGGTTTTAATGGATGGGGCTCCTTATGTGAGTTTTGGACATTATTGTCCACACCAAAATGGTTCTTGGTCAGGTGGTGTTCTACACCCTGACTCCCAATCTATATATATTATTTCTCATAGTTTTACTAATTTACTCTATTTTTACAAGTTTTTTTAGGTCTCTTTTTTCCTCAAGGTGTTATATATGCATTACCTTATGCAATGCAACGTTGATATATTCTCTAAGGTTACCATTTCTGTTGTTCTACTTAACAGATACTCTATTGTCCATTTTTCACGAACTTAAGAATAATATAAGTAACCATTTTGGTTATATAATTCTAGTTCTAGCAGTCCCTACTATAGTGAATATAGCATACTATCATGTCAGATCAATCTCTATCTATGGTGGCTACAATGGGTTTTAAAGTATTATCACACAATGTTCAAGGTTTTCATTCACCTTGTAAATGTAAAAAAGCTTTCCGTAACTATAAAAGATTAGGAGCGGGTATTATTTTACTGCAGGAAACTCACTTTGCCACCAATAATCACCCACAATATTTTGACAAGTCTTATAGCCAACATTATTGTACAGACTATGTTTCCAAGACTTGTGGTACTGCCATCTTCATAAGGAAATCACTAGTCATGGAATCACTACTCAACATATACAAGGACCCAAAAAGTAGATTCCTGATTTTGAAAGGCACCTTAAAGGTTGCCAAATCACTATAGCCTCAATTGACTGTATGCCCCAAATGAGGCTCAATCTGCATTTTTCAAATTTTTGGGGGATATTCTTGACAGATATCATTCCCCCCACCTAATAGTAGGGGGGGACGTTAATTTGGCAGCAAATTCCGTAGTCGATAGAAGCAGAGTTGTCCCTTCATCAAAGGCATTTCCCAAATCTCTTTCCCGCTCCTTAAACAACCTTCAATTAATAGATACCTGAAGAGTTCATAATGTTGGCATAAGGGCGTATACTTTTTATTCTCACCCACATGAAAGCTATGCAAGTTTAGACTATATTTTTGGAACCCCAATCCTTTTAGCTAGCTCATCTAATGCTGACATCCATACATGCCCTTGGTCTGACCATCACATTGTTTCTTTCACTTTCTATCACATAGGCCTGACCCCTACTCTATATAAATGGCTATATAATGACTCTCTATTAACAGACTCCACTATTACCCAACAACTTACAACACAATTAGCAGATTACTTTACTCATAATATAACTCCAGACATACCTTCCACCACTTAATGGACTGCACATAAGGTAGTTATGAGAGATCACCTAATTAATACCGCCTCAGCTAAAAATATCAAAATTAATTGATATTAATACCCTAATTAAATAATTAGACAAATTATATTACACACATTTCCAGTGCCCCTCTCCAGATTTAATCAAATCCAAGATAAAAGAAGAGCCCATGACACATTGTTGTCTACTGACACAGAAAAGGCATTGAGATGATCCAAAGCAAAATTCCTGTTATATAGCAACTCTGCCTCTACCATGTTTGCTAGAAAGCTAAAACAATCTACCAACCCCCTACATGTCTATAAATTCTAACTAAAATTTAGTCTCTCACCCTAAATAAGTTATGGACATTTTCTCTGATTACTAAAAGAAATTGCTATCTGGTTCTCATTCTTCACCAAGGCATTCTTTTTTGGATTGGCTTGGAGACATTTTGCTTCCCACTCTGTCTGTCCAGCAAATTGAAAAACTGAACGCCCCATGTACCGCTATTGAAATAAGTGAGATTATGAAGTCCCTAAAAACTTCCACAGCTCCTGGTCCAGACGAGTATTCTATCTTATATTATAAAAAAATTCCCATATTTTGGCCCCTCATTTATCCAATCTATATGTTAGGGCTGGGCTCAGCCCTCCCTTCTTAGAGCTCAGGTTGCTCAGCTGTCGATTAATTGCCAGAACTCATCATTCCAAAGTTACTCACCTGGTGATCATATCCTGCTCGTTAACAAGCCCTGCTGGCTTTTTAAACTGTATGGATTAGATCTCCTGTGACTTTGTCTGGTTAACATATCTAGAGACTCTCTGTTGTGTTCCTGTTGAAGACTTGACTGGCTAACGTCCCTTCTGTTTCCTGACCCTGTCTGCTGCTCTGACTACGCTGATCTCTGGCTCCCTGATTTCCTGGCTTGTTCTGAGTACCCGATTTGGTTACCGAACCCTGGCTATGTTTTGACTGCGTTTACTACTTGTACCATTTTTACCACTACATTAAATGGTGTGATTTTTACTACATTTTCCATCTTCCGTCTAATTCATGGTTCCTGACACTATACAATTATATTTTACACTGCAATAAATTCCCAGAGGAAATGCTTCTAGCCAATATGTGTCTATTACCTAAGCCCCATAAAGATCACACCTCACCTCAATAATGACCTAAAAATTTTGGGCCATTTGCTGGCGGACAGAATGGCAGTAGTCATCACCTCATTAATCCAAACAGACCAAACAGGTAGGGCAGAAAGATTACAGACAATTTAAGGCTTGTCACAAATATAATACAAGACGCTAACCTACATGCAAACCCAGTAGTTATAATCAGCCTTGAAATCCACAAGGCCTTTGATAGTGTCAGTTGGTCTTTCCTGGAACTATTACTCCCCAAATATGGTCTTTGCAATTTATTCATGCATGGTTTTAGAGCTTTATATCAAAATCCTCAAACTAGAATTACACTTCCAGTTGAAAATTCAGAATTTTTTGCATTAGGTAGAGGAACTAGACAGGGATGCCCCCTTTCCCCTCTCCTTTTTGCCCTGGCTTTGAACCCTTTGAACCCCTCACTTGTGCCATTCTAAATAATTTTAATATTAAAGGCTATACCAAAGGCCTAAAAGACTTTAAACTGAGCATATACACTGATGACATTTTGTTGTTCCTTTCAGACCCCTTAATATCCCTTCCAAACCTTATCAAGGAGCTAAAAACATTCCAAGATCTCACCGGCCTAGGGGTAACTACCATTGTTGACAACATCTTTGCAGGAGAGATTTTCATTCACCTGGACTTCACACTCTTAAATATTTGGGCATCCTCCTTACCTCATCTCATAAAACTCTTTTTCACACCAATTATCCACCACTATTCACAAATATCAAAACACTACTAAAATTATGGTCTAATTATCACATCTCCTTTTGGGGGAGAATAACTGCTACCAAAATGGTGATCTTACCTAAACTACTTTTTTTATTTTAGAGCTTTACTCATACCGATCCCTAAAAGCACTTTAGACTCCCTTCAAAGAGAAATGAACAAATTTATATGGCTCAACAAAAAGCCAATGTTTGGTTACTCTCTCATGCATAGATCTCCATCAAATGGAGGTTTAAGCCTTCCTAACTTATGGCGTTATTACCTAGCCAGTTGCTGACCGCCGCACGCCGATGTACGTCGGTGCAATGGCACGGGCAGGCATAAAGGCTTACCTGTACGTCCCTGCCTGCCCGCGGGCGAGGGGTCCGATCTGACCCCCTACCCGGAGCCTGCGGCGGTCGGATTCTTGTCAGGAGAGATCCGAGGTGAGGGGGAGGCCACTGATTCATGGCCACCCCCTCACGATCGCTCCTGGCGAATGACAGGCTTCCTCGGCTTCTGAACTGTAAACAGAAGCAGAGGAAGTGATGTCATCGCTCCTCGTGAAGCCTTTTCGTTCCGGCTTCCGAGGAGAGAAGACATCCAAGTAAGTGCACCAAACACTACATGTACAGTAGAACACTCTAGGCACACATTTCACCCCTCATCACCCCCCGATCACCCCCCTGTACCCCCCGTCACAGTGACACCAATAGCAGTTTTTTTTTTTTCTGATTATTGCATAGTGTCATTTTGTGACAGTTATAAGTGGTAGGGCAGTTAGTGTTAGGCCCCTTTAGGTCTAGGTTACCCCCCTAACCCCCCTAATAAAGTTTTAACCCCGTGATCACCCCCCCAGTCACCAGTGTCACTAAGTGATCGTTTATCTGATCGCTGTATTAGTGTCACAGGTGACGCTAGTTAGGGAGGTAAGTATTTAGGTTCGCCGTCAGCGTTTTATAGCGTCAGGGACCCCCATATACTACCTAGTAAAGGTTTTAACCCCCTGATTGCCCCCTAGTTAACCCTTTCACCAGTGATCACCGTATAACTGTTACGGGTGACGCTGATTAGTTAGTTTATTTTTTATAGTGTCAGGGCACCCGCCGTTTACTACCTAATAAAAGTTTAACCCCCTAATCGCCCGGCGGTGATATAAGTTACGTTTTAGGGTCAGATAGGGTCTGCGTCGCCCCAGGCAGCGTCAGGTTAGTGCCAGTACCGCTAACACCCACGCATGCAGCATACACCTCCCTTAGTGGTATAGCATCTGAACGGATCAATATCTGATCCAATCGTATCTATACTAGCGTCCCCAGCAGTTTAGGGTTCCCAAAAATGCAGTGTTAGCGGGATCAGCCAAGATACCTGCTAGCACCTGCGTTTTGCTCCTTCGCCCAGCCCAGCCCACCCAAGTGCAGTATCGATCGATCACTATCACTTACAAAACACTAAACACATAACTGCAGCGTTCGCAGAGTCAGGCCTGATCCCTGCAATCGCTAACAGGCTTTTGGTAGCGTTTTTATACAGTCGCTAACAGTCAGGAGCTTTTTTGCCTGTGATTCTCACTAGTGTACCACTAAATTTAGAGCCCAAAATGGCAAATCGAAGGTACACTAATGAAGAGGCCTACACGTTTCTGAGCATGACAGATGGTGAAGAGGAAGTCACTCATCTGTCAGATTCAGGCTCAGAATACGAACCTGTAGACAGCAGCGGCTCCATGACAGATAGCTCTGACAACGGAGTTGTGGTCCCTGCCAAGGTCAGGCCTACCAGACCCCAATCTTCTTCTTCTGCTGTTGAGGTGCAAGAACCGCAGGGCTCTCGTATTAGGCAGAGAAGTACTAGCACCGCTATTCCTTCTGGTGAACTGGCAAGCACCAGCGGCCTAGTACACCCTGGTCGTACATCCAGGTGACGTGGCGAGTCACACACATAAGTGCAGTTCAAGCTGGCGAGGTGGCAAGCACAAGTAGTGTCCCCCTGCCACAAAGAAGACGAACACAGGCCCGTCGTGCCCATAGTGCCCTTCCTGCTGCATTCGCCAATCCTAATTGGGAACCCACCACTTCTGCAGCACCCGTACTTCCCCCATTCACTGGCTAACCCAGCATTCATATGGAAACAGTTGATTTTATGTCACTTGATTTTTATTCACTGTTTTTCACCGAAGATCTCCATAGATCTATTGTGGACCAAAGCAATTTGTACGCTGGTCAACACATCGCCACTATTTCCCAGTCCTCCCTTGCCAGAGATTGGAAGCCAATTATGGTTTCCAAATTTAAGATCTTTCTGGGCCTCTCCCTCCTGAAGGGCATAACCAAAAAGAGTGAGTTGCGGTCATATTGGTCCACTGACCCAATTCACCATATGCCCTTGTTCTCTGCTTCCATGGCCAGGGCATGATACAAACAGATTTTGCGGTTCATGCACTTCAACTACAATGAACTCTGTCGTCCTCGTGGAGACCCTGGATAAGATCGGCTCTACAAAATTCAGCCCCTCGTTAACCACTTCAACCAACGTTTTGCAGACTTGTTTACTCCCCATCAAGTTGTCTGCGTTGATGAGTCCCTGATTAAGTTTTCTGGTCCCTTTTCATTCAAACAGTACCTTCCCAGCAAGCGTGCCAGATACGGGGTCAAGATGTCTAAGCTCTGTGACAGAGCCACAGGCTATACATGTAGTTTTATGGTTTACGAGGGAAGAGATAGCCACGTAGAGCAGACAAACTACCCTGACTAAATAGGAAGCGCTGGCAAAATTGTGTGGGACTTGGTGTCACCCTTATTCGGAAAGGGGTACCACTTATATGTGGACAATTATTACACGAGCGTGCCACTTTTTAGTCACCTTTTTGATCATCAGATTGGAGCATGTGGCACTGTGTGACCTAATCGTGGGGGCTTTCCCCAGCGGCTTGTAGATTCCCGTCTTAGGCTGGGGGAGAGAGCCTGCTTGCAGTGTAGTAATTTTCTCGCTATGAAGTGGAGGGATAATAAGAATGTTTTCGTTCTTACCTCCCTTCATGTAGACACGACTGTCCAAATTACTAAGGCGACTGGTGTTGTGGAGAAACCACTCTGTGTCCACGAATATAACCAAAATATGGGAGGGGTGGACCTCAACGACCAGTCGTTGGTGCCGTACCTAGTTGCCCGTTAGGCCAGACACTAGTATAAAAAGTGTCTGTATACTTATTTCAATTGGCTTTGCTGAACGCTCATGTGCTATACAGAGCTTCAGGACGAACTGGATCCTTCCTTAAATCCCAGGAAGAGATCGTCAGAGCCCTTCTGTTTCCAGACGGTGCTCCACCTCACCAACCAAATGCAGTAAGCCGGCTGCATGAGAGCCATTTTCCTTATGTCCTCCCGAGTACCCCTACCCAACGAGCCCCCCAAAGGAAATGTTGTGTCTGTAGAAAGCGTGGATATAGGCGTGACACCCACTATTATTGTCCCTCCTGTCCTGACAATCCTGGTCTTTGCATTGGTGAGTGTTTTGAGCGCTACCATACACTAGTTTAGTTTTAGCGTAGGTTACAGCATTGCACAGACTAGGCACACTTTCACATATTGAGAGACCCAAACCTGGAACCGGTTACAGTTACAAAAGTTACAGTTATAAAAAAATGTAAAAAAAAATACACAAAAAAAATATAAAATAAAAAAACAAAAATAGTTGTTTTATTGTTCTCTCTCTCTCTATTCTCTCTCTATTGTTCTGCTCTTTTTTACTGTATTCTATTCTGCAATGTTTTATTGTTATTATGTTTTATCATGTTTGCTTTTCAGATATGTAATTTTTTTATACTTTACTGTTTGATGTGTTTTATTGTTAACCATTTTTTTGTTTTCAGGTACGCCATTCAGCTGCAGCGCGGATTTATTTATCTTGACAGCAACAGCGTTTGCCCCCACGATACATAAAGCCGTGACTCCAGCGCTGTCGGAGGTGATTTCACCACCACAGTTAAAAAAAAAGAGCATATATGCCGAAGCATGGGGGCAGCAGGGGCAGAGGAGCGATTTGCTCCTACCTGTCAGAGAGGTTACCTGGTTGGGCGCCGGTGCGCGTTGGTGCCCGTGTCTCCGTGTGTGCTGGGGCGCGTGTTCCGGGGGGCGCTGGTGTGTCTGGTCTGACCGGCCGTGGCGTGCAGGGTGGCGTCCGGGCGGATGTGCGTTCGCGCTAGCACGCGTTCGCCTATGGGCGTTACCGCAGGCGTGCCCGGTGGCGTTGGCGTGCACGCCAGCATCGGGAACGCGCTCGGGCGTGTGCGGGGGCGCGCGGCGCTTTGGCGAATCGGCGTACGCACGTGCGCGGCGTTTTGGCGCCAATCAGCTTATTTAAGTCTGCCTCTGTCCCTGTTCGGTGCTGCCTGATCAAACAGCTCCGTGTCTTGTTCCGTGATCATCTTGTGTTCCTGTATCTCCGTAGTGTTTACCCGTTGTGACCCGGCTTGCCTTTGGACCTCCCTTGATTGCTGCCTGAACCCGACCCTGGCTTGTCTGACCTTGTTTCTGCCTTCTCCCTTGTACCGTTGCTGCCAGCCCGTTGCCGACCTCTGCCTGTGTGTGACCAGCCTGATTAGCTCCTGCTCAGCATCTGCTCCATCCAGCCCTGAAGCTCTACCGGTTGCTTGCCAGACCATCTTGCTCCAGGACCCTAGCTTCAGGCCCTCATACCATTCCGCACTCGTGGGCCTCCTGTCTACTCTACCAGGGGCCCCGAATCGGATACGTAAGGGAGCCTACCCTCTGCCCAAGCGGACTCATCTGTCTGGTAAGTGTGGGACCTGACAGTATCAGGCAGCCATGACTGAGTCCGGGCAGGGGGCCTCCCCCATGGATGAACTGTGCAGACATCTAGCGGGTCTTACCCAAGCTGTCAAAAGCCTACAGGAGGGCTATACCAGACTGGAAGGACAGGTCCAGGCCCTCTCGGCCCCTCCTCCGGGAACAGTATCTGCTAATCCTGCCTCAGCACCTTCTGTAGTTATGCTTCCACCAGAGCCCCGGGTGCCTACACCCGAAAAGTTTTCCGGAGATCGTAGCAAGTTCCGGGCGTTCCGTAACGCATGTGAACTATACTTTGCATTACAACCCCGTACGTTCTCCTTGGAGGCTACCAAAGTGGGGTTCGTCATATCCTTGTTAACCGGCGAGCCTCAGCCCTGGGCCCACCATCTGCTGGAGCAAAAGGCCCAATCTCTAGATTCTCTGAGTGACTTTTTCTTAGCCATGTCTCAGCTGTATGAGGACCCTCAGCTAACAGCCACGGCAGAAACCGCCTTGCATTCCCTTCAACAAGGCCGCAGAGCGGCCGAAGATTACGCTGTGGAATTTAGGCATTGGAGCTCCGATATGGAGTGGAATGACGCAGCCTTGCGTCACCAATATCGGCTGGGGCTGTCGGATCCCCTAAAGGATGAATTAGCACGGGTGGGGGTACCTCAGACACTTGAAGAATTAATCAACTTGTCAATCCAGATTGACCGCCGCCTCAGGGATAGACGCTCTGAGAGATCTGCTGGCCACCCACGCCTCACCTGGATGTTGCCCAGGGTCCCTAGTGCCCCGAACCAAGCTCCGCTCGTCTCGTCTACTCCAGCCCAGGAAGCCCCTGAGCCCATGCAGTTGGGACTGCTCCGTCCCTCTCTGACCCCAGAGGAAAAGACACGCAGACGCACACTCAATCTGTGCCTGTACTGTGGGGAGCCTGGACACTTTGCAAAAGCATGCCCCAATAAAAGACGTAAGTGCCTGCCGTCCTCCTCGTTGTGTGCACCTGTCTTACCCAGTGTTGGTAACCACCTAACATTTTCCATTGTATTACAGTTACCTGGAAGGAGCATCCCAGTACCGGTCATCATTGATTCGGGAGCATGTAGTGGATTCATTGACCGGACCTTTGTCGAAAACCATCACATCCCTACTCAAACTAAAGCCCAGGGACTGGCAGTTTTCTTAGCGGACGGCTCCACCCTCCGCTCCAGACCTGTTACCCAAGAAACGGTTCCCCTATTGGCCACCATTGGCCCGGAACATCAGGAACTTTTACGCCTAGATGTCATCTCCTCTCCCCTCTTCCCAATTATCCTAGGAATACCTTGGCTACAGGCCCACAATCCTAGTATCAACTGGTCTACGGGCAAGATCCAGTTCTCTTCTGAATAATGCAAACAACATTGCTTACGAGGGACTCCTTTAACTTCCTCCCAATGCCTGTGCATGGACTCAGAAACTAAGTCCAACCAAGATCTTCCCGAACCTTACCGGGATTTCCTGGATGTGTTCAGTAAAAAGGGGGCAGAAACCCTTCCAGTACATAGACCCTATGATTGCCCAATAGAACTTTTACCGGGTACTGAAGTCCCTTTCGGGAGGATTTTCCCTCTAACTGAGCAGGAGCTGGGCACCTTGAAAACCTATATAGATGAAAACCTGAAGAAAGGGTTCATCTGTCCTTCCACATCACCAGCTGGGGCAGGCATCTTTTTCGTGGAAAAAAAGGATCACTCTTTACGTCCCTGTATTGATTACCGGGAGCTTAATAAGATCACTATAAAGAACAGATATCCACTACCTTTGGTTCCCGAATTATTTCAGAGATTAGGATCTGCTACCATCTTCACTAAGCTAGACCTCCGTGGAGCCTATAATTTGATACGCATAAGAGAGGGGGACGAATGGAAGACGGCCTTTCGTACTCGATTCGGACATTACGAGTACCTCGTCATGCCCTTTGGTCTGTGCAACGCACCGGCTACATTCCAGCATTTTGTCAACGATATCTTTCATGACCTCCTGGACTTATACGTCATCGTTTACCTGGACGATATCCTGGTTTTCTCTGCTTCTCTGATGGAACACCGCCAACACGTACGAAACGTACTCACCTGGCTTAGACAACATGGGCTTTACGTCAAACTTGAAAAATGCGAGTTTGAGCTCCAATCTATCCAGTTCCTAGGCCTGATCATTTCCCCTGACGGCATTAAAATGGATCCACAAAAAGTATCCGCTATCCTAGACTGGCCTGCACCTATAGACAAGAAGGGAGTACAGCGTTTTATTGGCTTTGCCAATTTCTATAGGAAATTTATTAAGGGATTCTCTTCGATCATAACTCCCATTACAGAACTTATTAAACAAGGAAGCCGGTTCTGCTGGACCCCTAAGGCACAAGAGGCCTTTGAAGAACTCAAAGCGCTGTTCACGTCAGCCACTATTCTCAAGCATCCCAACCCTGCCTTGCCCTTCGTTCTGGAAGTGGATGCTTCCGAAGTTGCAGTTGGAGCTGTGCTCTCACAGAGACAAGGCGCCAAAGCACTCCTGTACCCTGTGGGATTCTTCTCACGTAAAGTCTCCTCTTCTGAGAAAAATTACGACGTGGGAGATCGGGAACTTCTAGCCATTAAAGCAGCCCTGGAGGAATGGCGTTATCTCCTGGAAGGTGCAGCGCACCCCATTTTGGTCTACACAGACCACAAAAACTTAGAATATCTAAGAACGGCCAAGAGATTGAAACCATGGCAGGCCAGATGGGCACTTTTTTTTTCCCGATTTATTTTCCATATCACCTACAGACCCGGATCCAAGAATGTCAAATCCGACGCCCTTTCCCGAATGTTTCCCGATTCTGAGAAGACCCTGTCTCCAGACACCATCTTGCCCTCTGGAAATTTCCTAATCCTACAGGAAGATCTAATCTCCCAAATCAGACGAGCCTCTATGGGAATGTCTCCACCTGCTGAAGCTTGTGCCAAAGATGGGCTGTTCTGGTTCAAGAATAAAATTGTGGTCCCTGAGGAGCTAAGAGTACGGGTGTTAAACCTGTGCCATGATCACAAACTTGCTGGTCACTTTGGCACACGGAAGACAACTGACCTTGTCCAACGCACCTTTTGGTGGCCTCACCTTACTAAGGACTGCAAGGAATATGTGGAGTCTTGTAACACGTGTGCCAGAAACAAGACTAGCCGGACAAGAGCATGGGGTCTGTTGAGACCATTACCAGTCCCAGAGAGACCATGGGCCATGATTTCAATGGACTTTATCGTTGAACTCCCCCCATCAGAAGGCTTTTCGTCCATTTTTGTTGTGGTGGACAGACTGTCGAAAATGGCCCATTTTCTCCCCATGAAGGGCACCCCTTCGGCCATGGAGACCGCTTCCATCTTTATTAAGGAGATCGTCAGACTGCATGGAGTTCCGACCAATATAGTCTCAGACAGGGGCGTCCAATTTACCTCCAGATTCTGGAAGGCCCTTTGTGGCGCCCTTGAAATCGAATTGTCCTTTTCCTCGGCCTACCACCCTCAGTCAAATGGACAAACCGAGAGGACGAATCAAACCCTGGAGCAATACATCCGCTGTTTTTCTGCATTCTTCCAGGATGACTGGGCTTCCCTGCTTCCCATCGCAGAGTTCGCCTACAATAACTCACTACACTCAGCTACTAATCAGTCTCCGTTTTATGCCAATTATGGTTTCCACCCATCCTTCTTGCCTGGACCATTTCCTGAGTGCCCTGTTCCTGCGGTATCCGAAACTTTGGATTTTTTTTCAAACAACAACAAATTGCTGCAGGAAACCATGACCAAGGCTCAGGAAGACTACAAGAAAATCTTTGACAGGAAAAGACGGGGAGAACTTGTCCTGGAACCCGGCAATTCTGTCTGGTTGTCTACCGCTAACCTCAAGTTGGCCTGCCCGTCCAGAAAACTGGGCCCCAAATACCTAGGTCCGTTCTTGATCAAAAGGAAAATCAACAATGTGGCATACGAACTTGACCTTCCTAACTCCCTGAGGATACACCCAGTCTTCCACGTGTCCCTCTTGAAGCCGGTTACCCCCAACTCTTTTTCTGGCCGTAGTATTGGGCCACCCAAACCTATCTTGGTTAACGGCGAGGAGGAGTTCGAGGTGGAGGCAATTTTAGATTGCAGAAGAAGACGCAATCAGATTCAATATCTGGTAAAATGGAGGGGCTATGGACCCGAAGACAATTCATGGGAGCCAGAAAGTAACCTGCATGCCAGAGAACTTCTTCAGTCCTTTAAAACTTCTCATGCCGCAAAGATGGCCCAGCTGGGCATCCGGAGTCTGCCCTTGAGGAGGGGGCACTGTCAGAGAGGTTACCTGGTTGGGCGCCGGGGCGCGTTGGTGCCCGTGTCTCCGTGCGTGCTGGGGCGCGTGTTCCGGGGGGCGCTGGCGTGTCTGGTCTGACCGGCCGTGGCGTGCAGGGTGGCGTCCGAGTGGATGTACGTGCGCGCGTTCGCCTATGGGCGTTACCGCAGGCGTGCCCGGTGGCGTTGGCGTGCACGCCAGCATCGGGAACGCGCTCGGGCGTGTGCGGGGGCGCGCGGCGCTTTGGCGAATCGGCGTACGCACGTGCGCGGCGTTTTGGCGCCAATCAGCTTATTTAAGTCTGCCTCTGTCCCTGTTCGGTGCTGCCTGATCAAACAGCTCCGTGTCTTGTTCCGTGATCATCTTGTGTTCCTGTATCTCCGTAGTGTTTACCCGTTGTGACCCGGCTTGCCTTTGGACCTCCCTTGATTGCTGCCTGAACCCGACCCCGGCTTGTCTGACCTTGTTTCTGCCTTCTCCCTTGTACCGTTGCTGCCAGCCCGTTGCCGACCTCTGCCTGTGTGTGACCAGCCTGATTAGCTCCTGCTCAGCATCTGCTCCATCCAGCCCTGAAGCTCTACCGGTTGCTTGCCAGACCATCTTGCTCCAGGACCCTAGCCCTCATACCATTCCGCACTCGTGGGCCTCCTGTCTACTCTACCAGGGGCCCCGAATCGGATACGTAAGGGAGCCTACCCTCTGCCCAAGCGGACTCATCTGTCTGGTAAGTGTGGGACCTGACACTACCTTTTGCGGGTGGATGCCCTAATGCTTCGGCATATATAAATGGTGCATGTATGCCCATCATTAGAAGTGGGTGGATGAAGGGAGGTATTCTAATGGTGGGCATACCCACCGATCAATCTCTTTTTTTCGTTCAGCCCACAGGCTGCATGAAAAAAAAGATTACAATATATGCCCAACAAGGACCAGCAACGTACTGGTATGTTGCTGAAATTTGAGTGGTTATACCAGAATGATGCCTGCAGGTTTAGGTATCATCTTGGTATCATTCTTTTTAGCCAGCGGTCGGCTTTAATGTAAAAGCAATCCTAGCGGATAATTAGCCTCTAGACTGCTTTTACAAGCAGTGGGAGGGAATATCCCCCCCACCGTCTTCCATGGCTTTCTCTGGCTCTCCTGTCCCAACAGGAAACCCGAGAATGCAGCTGGTGATTCGGCCAGCTGACCATAGAGCTGATCAGGGACCAGAATGGCTCCAATCATCTCTATGGCCTAAGAAACCGGAAGCTACGAGCATTTCATGACTTAAATTTCGCCGGATGTAAACAGCGCCATTGGGAAATTGGGAAAGCATTTTATCACACCAATTTTGGTGTGGTCAGATGCTTTGAGGGCAGAGGAGAGATCTAGGGTCTAATAGACCCCAATTTTTTCATAAAAGAGTACCTGTCACTACCTATTGCTATCATAGGGGATATTTACATTCCCTGAGATAACAATAAAAATGATAAAAAAAAAAAAAAAAATGAAAGGAACAGTTTAAAAATAAGATAAAAAAAAAAGCACCCCTGTCCCCCCCTACTCTCGCGCAAAGCTACGGTCTGGCGTCAAATGTAAACAGCAATTGCACCATGCATGTGAGGAATCATCGCGAAGGTCAGATCGAGGGAAATAATTTTAGCAGTAGACCTCCTCTGTAAATCTAAAGTGGTAACCTGTAAAGGCTTTTAAAAATGTATGTAGTTTGTCGCCACTGCACGTTTGTGTGCAATTTTAAAGTCTTGTTGGGTATCCATGTACTCGGCCTAAAATCATCTTTTTTATTTTATCAAACATTTGGGCAATATAGTGTGTTTTAGTGCATTAAAATTTTAAAAAGTGTGTTTTTTCCCAAAAAAATGCGTTTGAAAAATCGCTGCGCAAATACTGTGTGAAAAAAAAAATGAAACACCCACCATTTTACTCTGTAGGGCCTTTGCTTTAAAAAAATATATAATGTTTGGGGGTTCAAAGTAATTTTCTTGCAAAAAAAAAAAAATTTTCATGTAAACAAAAAGTGTCAGAAAGGGCTTTGTCTTCAAGTGGTTAGAAGAGTGGGTGATGTGTGACATAAGCTTCTAAATGTTGTGCATAAAATGCCAGGACAGTTCAAACCCCCCCTCCCAAATGACCCCATTTTGGAAAGTAGGAAAGTAGACACCCCAAGCTATTTGCTGAGAGGCATGTCGAGTCCATGGAATATTTTATATTGTGACACAAGTTGCGGGGAAAAGACAATTTTTTTTTTTTTTTTGCACAAAGTTGTCACTAAATGATATATTGCTCAAACATGCCATGGGCATATGTGAAATTACACCCCAAAATACATTCTGTAGCTTCTCCTGAGTAAAGGGATACCACATGAGACTTTTTGGGAGCCTAGCCGCATACGGGACCCCGAAAACCAAGCACCACCTTGGTTTCTAAGGGTGTAAATTTTTTATTTCACTCCTCACTGCCTATCACAGTTTCAGAGGCCATGGAATGCCCAGATGGCACAACCCCCCCCCCCCAAATGACCCCCATTTTGGAAAGTAGACACCCCAAGCTATTTGCTGAGAGGTATGGTGAGTATTTTGCAGACCTCGCTATTTGTCACAAAGTTTTGAAAATTGAAAAAAGAAAAAAAAAAATACATTTTTCTTTTCTTTCTTCATTTTCAAAAACAAATGAGAGCTGCAAAATACTCACCATGCCTCTCAGCAAATAGCTTGGGGTGTCTACTTTCCAAAATGGGGTAATTTTGGGGGGTTTGTGCCATCTTAGCATTTTATGGCCTTCAAAACTGTGATAGGTAGTGAGGAGTGAAATAAAAAATTTACGCCCTTAGAAACGGTTTTCGGGGCCCCTAGGCTCCCAAGAAGTCCCACACATGTGGTATCCCCGTACTCAGGAGAAGCAGCAGAATGTATTTTGGGGTGCAATTCCACATATGCCCATGGCATGTTTGAGCAATAAATCATTTAGTGACAAATTTGTGCAAAAAAAAAGTTTGTAATTTTCCCGCAACTTGTGGCAAAATATTAAATATTCCATGGACTCAACAGGCTTCTCAGCAAATAGCTTGGGGTGTCTACTTTCCAAATGGGGTCATTTGGGGGAGGTTTTGTGCCATCTTGTCGTTTTATGGCCTTCAAAACTGTAATAGGTAGTGAGGAGTGAAATCAAAAATTTACGCCCTTGGAAATCCTGAAGGCGGTGAATGGTTTTCGGGGCCCCGTACGCGGCTAGGCTCCCAAAAAGTCCCACACATGTGGTATCCCCGTACTCAGGAGAAGCAGCAAAATGTATTTTGGGGTGCAATTCTGCATATAACCATGGCATGTGTGAGCAATATATCATTTAGTGACAACTTTTTGTAAAATATTTTTTTTTTTTGTCATTATTCAATCACGTGGGCCAAAAAAATTAAATATTCAATGGGCTCAACATGCCTCTCAGCAATTTCCTTGGGGTGTCTATTTTCCAAAATGGGGTCATTTGGTGGGGGTTTGTACTGCCCTGCCATTTTAGCACCTCAAGAAATGAGATAGGCAGTCATAAACTAAAAGCTGTGTAAATTCCAGAAAATGTACCCTAGTTTGTAGATGCTATAACTGTTGCGCAAACCAATAAACATACGCTTATTGACTTTTTTTTTGCCAAAGACATGTGGCTGAATACATTTTAGCCTAAATGTATGACTAAAATTGAGTTTATTGGATTTTTTTTATAACAAAAAGTTGAAAATATCATTTTTTTTCAAAATTTTCGGTCTTTTTCCCTTTATAGCGCAAAAAATAAAAACCGCAGAGGTGATCAAATACCATCAAAAGAAAGCTCTATTTGTGGGAAGAAAAGGACGCAAATTTTGTTTGGGTACAACATTGCATGACTGCGCAATTAGCAGTTAAAGCGACGCAGTGCCAAATTGTAAAAAGTGCTCTGGTCAGGAAGGGGGTAAAACCTTCCGGGGCTGAAGTGGCTAGCAGCAAGATTTACACAGTTAGCTCAATGGTTTGCTCCTTCAAATCAAGTTCCTTGGTTACACTTTGAAGAACAATCAATTATACCATTCCATCGTCAAGGTATTTTATGGTCCAAGTCGATTCAACCCAGAGAGATCTGTCCCTTAAATATGGTGGTGGCTTGCTCATATCAATTATGGCACCGATACAAAGATAAATTTTACTTGATTTCTACCACCGCCCCCCACCCCCCTTGCGTCCTTTATAGGAGACCCCCCTTTCTCCCCAGACTTTAGAAATAGCAGCACTTTCTATATATGGAAATTATGCAACCTCACTACTTTGATCTATGCGAAATATACAATCCCCCAGTATCAGAATTACCACATTATACTCAAATTGAAAAAATCTACCAAAAATACTACTCTCTAACATTACAATCCCCTTATTCCCATTTTGAACAAATCTGTATCTCCTCACCCAGGGATAAGGGCTTGATCTCTTGTATTTATCACTGTTTAAGTGAATTTTCCATCTCAGAAAAGTCAAAACCAATGCTTCAATGGGAAATTCACTTGGACCAATCTTCTACACTAGGGATGAGCCGAACACCCCCCTGGTTTGGTTCGCAGCAGAACATGCGAACAGACCAAAAATTTGTGCGAACCCCGTTAAAGTCTATGGGACTCGAACGTGAAAAATCAAAAGTGCTAATTTTAAAGGCTAATATGCAAGTTATTGTCATAAAAAGTGTTTGGGGACCTGGGTCCTGCCCCAGGAGACATGTATCAATGCAAAAAAAGTTTTAAAAACAGGAACAGTGATTTTAATAATGTTTAAAGTGAAACAATAAAAATGAAATATTCCTTTAAATATCGTGCCTGGGGGGTGATTATAGTAGTATGCCTGTAAAGTGGAGCAGTTTTCCCATGTTTAGAACAATACAACAGCAAAATTACATTTCTAAAGGAAAAGTCATTTAAAACGGCTTGCGGCTGTAATGAAATGTTGCCCCCCCTCCCAGCCCATTACCAGGCTCTCTGGGTCTGGTATAGATATTAAGGGGAACCCCGCACCACACCCAAATAAAAAAAAAGCGTGGGGCCCCCAGGGCCTATATGCTCTGAACAGCAGCAGTATACAGGCGGTCCCCGGGTTGCAAACAAGATAGGGACTGTAGGTTTTTTCTTAAGTTGAATCTGTTTGCAATTTGGAACAGGTACATTTTTTAAGTGTAGCTCCAGCCCAAAAATCTATTTTTAAGCTTTTTGGATAATATATGGCAGGGTTATCACCCCTGTAACATTTTTTTACTGTCTGTGCCCCTGCTCAGAAGATTTCACCTCACTTTCTGTCCCAATGACAATTGGATTTTGAAAATTTTTGGTTATTAGGGAAACAAGGATTGATGATAAAGCATCAGTGGAGACACTTTTTCCCCATATTAACTCTTACAGGAGAGAATTTCCATTCCTAGGGGTAGATTTCCTCTCACTTCCTGTTGTCTCCCTCCGTCTGTAAGTAGGAGTCGTTTGTAAGTCGGATGTTTGAAAATAGGGGACCGCATGTATATACTATACGGCTTGCCCTATACACTGTGTGGAAAATTGGGCCTTAGGTGTTGGTGGTACCAGAACACTGTAAGCCCTCACAGTTACTCTTTGTGGGCACTGGAACAGGCCCTGCTAGGAAATATTATCTCAAGAATTGTAATGACATGACCCTGTTAAACAGGGGCAGAGAAATTGGGCCTTAGGCAGTGGTGGTGGTGGCACAACACTGTAAAGCCTCACAGATACTTTTGTTGAGCGCAGGAACGAGTCCTGCTGTTAAATATTTGATCAAAAATTGTAATTACACACCCCTGTTAAACAGGGGCAGAAAAATTGGGCCTTAGGCAGTGATGGTGGTGCCACAACATTGCAACCCCTCACAGATACTCTTGTTGAGCACAGGAAAGAGCCCTGCTGTTAAATATTTGATCAAAAATTGTAATTACGCTCCCCTGTTAAACAGGGGCAGAAAAATTGGGCATTAGGTGGTGGTGGTAGTGGCACAACACTGTAAAGCCTCACAGATACTTTTGTTGAGTGCAGGAACAGGCCCTGCTGTGAAATATTAGATCAAAAATTATAATTACTCGCCCCTGTTAAACAGGGGCAGAAAAATTGGGCCTTAGGCAGTGGTGGTGGTGCCACAACACTGCAACCCCTCACAGATACTCTTGTTGAGCGCAGGAACGAGCCCTGCTGTTAAATATTTGATCAAAAATTGTAATTACACACCCCTGTTAAATAGGGGCAGAAACATTGGGCCTTAGGTAGTGGTGGTGGTGCCCTAAGAAAATATTCTTAGAAGCTATCATCATGAAAATTGAGGAGGAATAGGATTGTCACTCTGCATAATAGGATAGTCACTCAGCATATGCAGTCTTCAAGGGATCCCACATCCATAGAAAAATCAATCGGTTACATCAGCATCAGGTGCTTGGTAGCTGGTGATCCAAGACTGATTCATTTTTATGAATGTGAGCCGATCAACAGAGTCTGTGGACAGGTGCATTCTGTGATCGAGAATGCAGTACTGAATGTGCATTCAGAAAGAACGCTGGATGCAGGAAAAGTCAGTAGCTCACTTGCATATTGAGCAAGCTCTGGCCAGTGGTCCATCCTCAAGACCCAGTGGATGTTCTGGTGGAAAGGTCTCCAAGTCTGATCTTGCCCCTAGATATTCCTGCACCATGTAATTCAGACGCTGGCGATGGTTGCTGGAACCGATCAGACCTGGGCGCTGAGGACTGAAGAATTGCCTGAAGAAATACAGGCTACCTTCTCCACCGCTCTTTCTGTGACTGAACGAAGGCTCAGCAACACAATGTCCAGCACCAGGAGATTGTAACCTCCCAGGTGTTGTAATATGTTATAATATACGTTGTAATATGTTGGTAGATTTATGTTGGATTTTATATTATTATTATATATATATGTACACATACAGTACAAGATTGGTCAGGCCAGGAAGGGGTGAGTGAAACAGGCCATGTTGGTATCTGTTAATCTAATTACACATATCAAAGGGGACTTGTTGATGTTAATATGCAAGAATGCAAATTAGGGCATTTTATGACTGCAGCTGTTCACTAGGGGTCATTGTCTGTCTGAAAGGCAGAAGCATATCAAAGGCCTAAATGGAAACGGCCAATCAAATTGCTCAGCCATTCAGTGTCTAGTGAATATAATATAGCGTTCAGTCAGTTAGTCTTATGTCGGTCTGTGACTATGAAGGCGCAGGTCCAGAAAAAAATGGGACTCTGAGTTATATTTACTCTGTTGGATTTTGTCATCTGTTGCAAGACTTTGTTCTGTGTTGGAAGTCAATAAAGTGCATCTCTCTGGAAGAATTGGGTTGCTGCAGAAGAGTACTTACATCATCATTATAATACCTAAACATTAATTATCTACACACGATAGAATATATTACTACATTGGTGCCGTTCAAGTGACCAGAAGAGCATTTTTGGACTTAGTAACAGAAGTCGGTGGTGTGAGGTGGACAGAAGTCTGATGAAGAACCAAGAGCTGTGCTGTGACTCTAATGTCTGGTTGTGACATAAGAGAGTCTGATCTACAAAATTTAACAAGTTGGGAACCCTAGAATTATTCTCTGGATACTGGAAACAAAAAAAAAAAGGACTGTGTCGTGTTCCAGAAGATCTGAACTTGAAGCTGAAGGAGTAACTAATGTGGTGAGTAAAATATATATTTTTAAAAATTATTAGTAATATAGTCAAAATGCTTACTCAGTGTGAAGCTAGTGTCAGTTCTGATAAAGTTAACAGATGGGTATTAAAATGTATTAGGTGCCATGGCGGTCCTTATGAAATTCCAGAAAAATGTAAGCAGACGTGGATGATGATGAAGGAATTTTTAGAGAAAATGTTTTTGATAGCAAAATTTCAGAAAGTAAAAGAAAAGGTTGTATTGTATGGGGCTTATTATTTTGCTGTTTAAAAATGGAAAGTTCTTTGAAGGGTAGGGTTGAGGAAATTACCCAGTTACAGAAGGCAGCTGATAATAGCAACAGTGTTTGTGAGAGGTTACAAAACTAATCAGACACTGAGACAGTAAATTTAAAATTGCATGCAGTTACCACCGGGGGAGCTTTGCTTGAGAAATCTAAACGTTGTGATGAATTATCAGAGTACAATGAGAGATTAAAATTAAGAATTATGGAATTAGAGAAGAGATCTCAGGAATGCAGATATGCATCAAATCTTGGATTCAGCAATCTGCAGCAAAATACAAACACAAACTTTCTATCAAATGAAACAGAACCTCATATTAAATCTAATAATTCATTACCAGCTGCACCCACTGTTGACCACCACAGTTTATAACAATAATAATAATACAGGTGAAGTTCAGCTTGTAATGAAGCCTTTGAAACCAAAAGAATTAGATGCAATTCTTAAAGAAATAGGAATGATTCCCTGCCATGATTTAAACAGATTTTTAAAATGGTTTTGTGACGTGCAGCAGGTCAGAGATATGTACAATCTCAACCCATCTGACTTAGAAAGAGTTTTACAACATTCTATAGGAAGTGGTCTTTGGATGAGAATTAAACAGATCTGTATTCAGTCTCTGAGGACAAGGGACATATTACTGGAATTATTATGTATTTTGTATGGTGTACGTTCTGATGTTACTATTCATGGGAAGATCCAACAAATGCAAAGTGAATCTCCCTATGAATTGTCACACAAGATAGCAACTATTATGGAATTATTGGTCGGTAATAATCTTGCGCTTGAGCGTGGTGGCTTGATACATATGAGTATGTTTCTAGATGCTTTGCATGAAGATATCAAACAAAATATTTTATTAGTTACCCCAAATCCTCATTACTTAAAAGACATATTGTTGAGAGCAGACCATTTATGGAGAAAGTCAAATGAGCAGGCTGTCAAAAATCATTTAGCCACATTGTTTAGGACAAATACTGAACCTAAAGATCAAAAGATAATATCTTATGATAACAACCAGAGAGGAGACACTGGGTCAAATATAGGTGATATTAATATGAAAAACAGAGCTGACCAAAATAATAATAAGAAAAGGTCCAAGACCTGGATACCATTTTCTCAGTTAAAACAGAAATATGGCCACCTGAAGATTGAGTATGACAAGATGAGAGGGGAACGTGATACATTATTAGAGCAGTTGAAGGGGGTACAAGATGTACATTCTCCAGATCTGTTTTTGAATGCAAATGACACTTCTCTAGCAGTGGGGGTGAATTAGCTTCAAACGGTAAATGTGTAAATAGTGCTTTGCTTCAAACAATGTTTAAGGACCTTGCTAATGAGTTTTTGTTGGAGAGTTTTGTCTTTCAGATACTGCCGGAGATGCTTGTTTGCATGTGAATAGCAGAAGCACTGGAAGTATCTGACATTACTGGCTAGTGAGAAACGCTGAATAGACAATATAATACTATACAAGGAATTATAAAGAATTCAAGGACTCTCTCAATATTCATCAAGCAATAGACCTTTTTTTTTTCTTCAACGCCCTAATTTTAAATTTTTCTCCCTTTTCCTGATATATTTTGCTTTTCATTTTATATTTTCATTATGTTTTATTTCTTGAATTATATCTTAAAACCAAAGAGAATCATTTAAACCTAAAGTAATTTTCATAACATCTGTATATCTGTCTATGTCCCACACAAACCAAGAAGAACTTCCAGATCTATAGGAGGAGATGAGAAGGTTTCCCTTTGTAATATTACAATAAAATAAACATTCCAAGCGTCAACGTTGCTCTAAATAACAGAAAAAAATGTAATACAGACACCCCTGTGAAAAAAACTAGTAAGGCCTTAGTTGTAATGTGAAAATGTAATAGGTACACGTACCATCATCCCAAATTACTATAGTCAAAGGGAATTGAGGGGGTAGAGACGTGATGGAAGTTGCTGCTACTGTCAATTCGTGTCTAGACCCCCCAAAAAAGGAGGAGAAGTGGGACTATTCTGGTACTGGGTAATAGAGTACAGTGATAGACATAAGAATGAGTTAAAACATTCAATTTTTAA